>NC_141697.1:1216444043-1217069668 GCF_964263255.1 Lissotriton vulgaris | reverse complement strand
ACACAGCCACAGCCACACTCAAGCGTGCGCACACACACACGCATGCACACACACAGACACACGCACGCACGCATGCACACACAGGCACACACACACACACACACCCCGACTTACGCGCATGCACACAACACCCCCCCCCCCACACTCACCGGGTTTCTCAGGCTCCTCTCGTCCCGCGGTGGTGGCGGCATTACACACGGACACATTCATTTTCGGTAGGCACCGGGGGATTAAACAACAGGGATTTCCTGGAAGTCCTCCCACTGGCTCCTTGTCCAATACACAACTCCTCCCCGCCACATGCACCCAGCTCCCGCTCGCATTCCCGATCTCTCAGACACGCCATTGACACGCCATTGACATTCCGCCGAGTCTCAGGCCTTGGAGCTCAGCTCCTCCGTCACGTCCGGCCCTCGTGCGCTCGTGCGCCACGGATTTCCTGGTGATTTGTTGCAGCTGAGCTCTCGCCGCTGTCCTCGCGGCCTGGCTGGCAGGCCAGGCAGGAAGGAGATAGGGGGAGGAGGCTGAGGGGAGGGGCTCTGTTGGAGTTGCGGGTTGCTCTTTCCCTTTAAGAGCGGCTCGCAATCTCCATGTCATTTCATTCTGCTTTGTGAGCGTGCTTTCACGCTCTATTATCTTTTGATATTTCCTATGTTTGCATCAGTATGTTGTTATTCTCGTGCATTGTTATTATTTAAGATATGTCCTCGCAGCTGCGTGTTCGTTGTAACTGCCTCTACAGTTGTTGAGCGCAGTTGCAACGAAGACGAAGCTGGAGTCGGTTGTGGGCTTTATATTGTGAACCTACCTTCTACAATAAACACTTATTAATTAAGTGCAATGCCTCTGGTGCTTCATTTGACTTCCACAGGGTCCTCCCCCCGCTTGTCACTGGAGCCCTGCTAATGAGGAGATGGGCTCGAGGATTAACCGCGCTAGGACACAGTCGAGTGACTGGGGTCAGCGCTCAGGCAGAACAGATGATTTTAACAGACTCTTTGCGTTTAGGGCGCGCAGAGGGGACTTATAGAGAAGCGGTGTATTGTGTATTCATGGGTTTTAAGAGCGAGTCCCTGTGTGTGTGTGTGTGTGTGTGTGGGCCTAGGTGAATGCTGATATGTTTAAATGCAAGTGCACGTGCCTAGGGATGAATGCATGCTTCTTTCTATACGAATGTATTTGCGTTGATTTGTGTACTTCCGTTTGTCTGATTGCCGGTGCGTGTATCATTAAAGCACGAGTGTTTGCATGCGTCTCTGCATGCATATGTACTTTGTGTGTTTGCATGTTTTGTGCGAATGTGAGCATGGAGCACATCTGTGCTAGCACATGTCTGTTTTGTATGTGTGATGTCGCGTGTATGTTTGCATTTTGTTTGATCGTTTATGTTTTATCCTTACATGCGCGTGCATTTCAATGTTGTTCTCATGCGCACCATGAGCATTTGTGTGTTGTATGCATTAGGCATTTAAATCGGTGTATGAGTATTTTGTGTGTATGTTGTATTTGTGACTGCATGCAGCACGTCTGTGTTTCGGTAAGTATGGGTCTGGGTTTTATATGTGTATGCCCATGTGTGTTGTGCAGGAGTGTCTTTGCAAGTGTGTAGTACTGCCTTTGCACGTATGTTTGTGCGCGAGGGCTTGTGCATTATTCGTTTATGTCTTCGCCCGTGCAGCGCTCAATCCCTTCGGCTTCGGGGTGCTAAGAGATGGGAGATGGTGCACAGACTGAGCGGCGACAGCTGTGGACGGACTGAATGTGATAGGCTCACGAAGCCGCCGTGTGCCAGTGGGGATTACACCGGTGGCAGCTGTAATCCCATCCCCGCGCGCCCCCTCTCATCTGCTCAGGTGACAGCCCCAGGGAGGAGGGGGGCGTGCACTGCGGCGCGGCCGGCTGTTTGTGGAGGGCTCCTTCCCCTAATTAGGCCGGCGGGCCTCGCAAGGCGCTCCTCATTAAGGGGACTGCTGCTCCATGTCGTGTACGTGGTAACGAGAGCCGAACGCTTCCCCTCCTGTACACCGGTCCGAAGGAGTTCTCGGCTCCGGAGAGAGCGACTGAGGGAGCCGGCCTCGAGGTCAAGCCCAGAGTAATGCCGTAAACACCGCTCCACTCGGGAAATAATAAGATTCCGCCTCGTGCTTAGCCTTTTCCCCACGTAGCGCGTGCCACTTTCCTGCCTTCCCCACCAGAAGCCGGGCCAGAGTTTTAGCATTGATGCGGAACCCGAGCATTCATTGCCTCCTGCCTTCATATCAAGTTGCAGTCAAACTGAAAGCAAATTATTCCTGTCACCATTTCTGTTCCTCTGCGTTTTTACTGTTTTTAAAGAACATGTGTGAAACGCATCTCTCAGCGAGAGTCGGGCTTCCTTATCGCTGGAATGTCTGATTACAGAATACCACTTTCCTGCGACAAGCCAACAGCGCGCGCAGGCCATCCAGGGCAAAGCATCTCTCACCCACACATCTAACCACCCTCTTACCCACTCATATCACCATCCTCTCATCCATTTATCCATCCTTTCACCCACTTATTTAATCATCCTCTCACTCATTCATTATTCTATCCACCCAACCAGCCATCTTTCACCCATCCACAAATGCATCCTTCTAGCCACCCATCCATCTTTCACCCACTCAGTGTTCATCCTTTCTCCCATTCATCCATCCATCCATCTTTTCACCCACTCATACACCCATCCTCACAAATGTATCCATGATTTCATGCACCCACTCATCCATATATACTTTTATCAACCCATTCTTTCACCAGCTCATCCATCCATCCTTTTTCCCTTTTTAGGGCTCGCCCCTATTCCATTCCGTAAGGAATAACCCACAGCAATGCCGAGAGCTTGTTGTTTATAGTCTCCATTTACCACATGTTTATTGTGGCTTTAGTTCAGGGATTACCATAGTAACACGTGTATCCCACTGGGTTTTACATGGTCTGTTGGCCACTCGCTCATTATGGCTCCATCTGAGATGGATTCCCAGTCATGGTGTGCTAGACTGTGGCTTGAGGGGACCATGAGCCTTGTGTTTAATTTTGCTTCATCTTAGATTTACGTAGATATATGTATGCTGCGCTTTGGGTTTGCCTAGCTCTATCTTTAGCTCTTACGGACTTTGTAGTGTGTTCATAAGGTTCGGCAGTAGAGCATGTAGTGTGTGTCTATATCTTACAGACTGCTTCGTAGTCCAGCAGAAGGAACATTTGCTCTCCATGCAATGTGCTTATTGTCTATCTATGACAAATTGTGTGCAGATCTGATCGGGGCGATGTTCACAGCTCTGCCGCTGCAGTGTGTTCAGAGAGAGCACATCCAGTCTTCAGGTCTGTAACAGGTGACTAATTCCAGCCTTGGTCGGAGTAGAGAGTATACAAATGTCAAGATCGACTTGCTAGCTACAATGATGTCTGCTATGCAACCATTTACTTCGGACCCTCACCATCACACACCCTCACTCACCCTCACCCACCCTCACACACCCTCACACACCCTCACCCACCCTCACTCACCCTCACCCACCCTCACCCACCCTCACCCACCCCCCTCACCCTCACAACCCTCTCACCCTCACTCACTCACACCTTCACACCCTCTCACCCTCACTCACCCTCACACCCTCACAACACTCTCACCCTAGCTCACCCTCACCCCCTCACTTACCCTCACCCCCTCACCCTCACACACCCCCTCACCCTCAACACCCTCACACACCCCCTCACCCTCGTTCACCCTCTCACCCACCCTCTCACACACCCTCTCACCCTCACACACACTCCCACCCACCCTCACACCCCTCACCCCCTCACACCGCCACACACCCTCAGAACACACACCCCCTCACCCTCACACCCCCCTCACTCTCACACCCCCCTCACTCTCACACCCCCTCACCATCACACCCCTCACCCTCTCCCTCACCCACCGCCACACCCCCTCAGAACCCACACACCCTCACCCTCACACATCCCCTCACTCTCACACCCCCTCACTCTCATACCCCCTCACTCTCACACCCCCTCACTCTCACACCCCCTCACCCTCACACACCCTCACCCTCACACACCCTCACTCCCCCTCTCACTCTCACACACCCTCTCACCCTCATACACCCTCTCACCCTCACACACCCTCTCACACTCGCACATCCTCTCACCCTCACAACCCCTCACCCTCACAACCCCTCACCCTCACACCCCCTCACCCTCACACACCCTCACTTACCCTCATACATACTCTCACCCTCTCACACCATCACACACCATCACACACCCTCTCACCCTCACACCCTCTCACCCTCACCTCACGCCTCACACTGCTGCACGCTTCACACTCCTGCATGCTGCACACTGCTGCATGCCACACACTGCTGCATGCCGCACACTGCTGCACGCCGCACACTGCTGCACGCCGCACACTGCTGCACGCCTCACACTGCGGCACGCCTCACACTGCTACACGCCACCCTGCTGCACGCCTCACACTGCTGCACACCTCACACTACTGCACACCTCACACTGCTGCACACCTCACACTGCTGCACGCCTCACACTGCTGCATGCCGCACACTGCTGCATGCTGCACACTGCTGCATTACTCACACTGCTGCATGCTGCACACTGCTGCATTACTCACACTACTGCACGACTCACACTACTGCACGCCGCACACTGCTGCATGCTGCACACTGCTGTATTACTCACACTGCTGCATGCTGCACAGTACTGCACGACTCACACTGCTGCACGCCTCACACTGCTGCACACCTCACACTGCTGCACGCCTCACACTGCTGCATGCCGCACACTGCTGCATACTGCACACTGCTGCATACTGCACACTGCTGCATTACTCACACTGTTGCATGCTGCACACTGCTGCATTACTCACACTGCTGCATGCTGCACACTACTGCACGACTCACACTACTGCAGACCGCACACTGCTGCATGCTGCACACTGCTATAGTACTCACACTGCTGCATGCTGCACACTACTGCATGACTCACACTGCTGCACGCCTCACACTGCTGCACGCCTCACACTGCTGCACACCTCACCACACCACCATATCACTCTAGGACACTACCATATCACTCTGGGACA
This sequence comes from Lissotriton vulgaris, assembly GCF_964263255.1. NCBI lineage: Eukaryota > Metazoa > Chordata > Amphibia > Caudata > Salamandridae > Lissotriton > Lissotriton vulgaris. Next base: position 1,217,064,546 of record NC_141697.1, on the reverse strand, counting down.
CCACCACATCACTCTCGGACACCACCACATCACTCTCGGACACCACCACATCACTCTGGAACACCACCACATCACTCTCGGACACCACCACATCACTCTGGGACACCACCACATCACTCTGGGACACCACCACATCACTCTGGGACACCACCACATCACTCTGGGACACCACCACATCACTCTCGGACACCACCACATCACTCTCGGACACCACCACATCACTCTCGGACACCACCACATCACTCTGGAACACCACCACACCACTCTGGGACACCACCACATCACTCTGGGACACCACCACATCACTCTGGGACACCACCACATCACTCTGGGACAGCACCACATCACTCTGGAACAGCACCACATCACTCTGGAACAGCAGCACATCACTCTGGGACAGCACCACATCACTATGGGACAGCACCACATCACTCTGGGACAGCACCACATCACTCTGGGACAGCACCATTAGCGCTGATTGGCTAGTATCGCGCTCTAGTCGCCAGGAGGACGCTAGGCGGATACTTAAGCGAGCCATGCTGACGCGCAGCGGATACGCGCTGCGGGGATGCCAGACTGACGCCGGAGTTACGCCAGAGTTCAGCCCGTCTGCGCCCGTCCGCGCTGAGGACGCGCTGCAGGACGGGCTGGACCCTGGGCTTTCTGGCGCGCATCCTCCCCCATCACTGGAGAACCTTTATGGTACTCTTCTTTCCCTGAGACCCCGCTCACTCTGTTGCCATCATCGGCTTATACCTGAAGTTCTGAGCCGGGCCCGTTCATGTCCCTCCTGCGACAGTTCCTTTACTCGTCCTATTCAAGCCTGTATTCATGCTATCCCTCTTCAGTCCACCAGCCATATTTCTCAACCCAAACAGGGTTTTTTGGTCAATGCTCGTTCTCTGATTAAACATGGGATCGAATTCCATGACTTTGTCAGTTTGAGGAATCCTGATTGGGTCTTTGTTACAGAAACCTGGGCTTCTGAGTCCGCTGGCCATGATTTGCTTTTGGCCATACCTGAAGGATACACTCTCCTAAGGTTAGATAGAGAACGTTGTAGAGGAGGTGGAATAGCCATTCTTTTTAAATCTGCTCTTTCTTGCATTATAAAACCCTTATCAGTCTCTACGGACCCCTTTGAGGCGCTATACTTCTGTATTACACACACTCCGGTGAGTTCCTTTTCCGGCATTTTACTTTATAGGCCCCCAGGGTCTAGGGCCAACTTTTGCCCAGAACTTTTCAGAATCTTAGAACCTTATTTTGGTAGGCCTCACTTTACCATTCTGGGCGATATTAACTTCCATTTAGAGGATTCTGCTTCAAAAGATACATCCTCTCTGCTTAATTCCTTGGAGGCTTGTGATTTTGTCCAACTTGTTTTCCACCCGACCCACCAGGCGGGGCACATCCTTGACGGGATCTTTTCCAACGATTCCAGACTAGAAGTCGGTTTACCGGTACCAATTACCTGGTCTGACCATCTAGCAGTCCCACTGTCTTTAGACATTCCCTGTCCTGATGTTACGGTGGACATTGGCAAAAAACAAGCTAAAAGGAGCTTCAAAAATCTCACCAAGGAGACTCTTGCCCCTTTTATTTGTAACATCAGTATCTCAACCAAGCAGAAAGTGGATGAATCGGCTCAAGATCTCGCTGATGCCATCATTAGAGCCGCGGATGAACTAGCCCCCCCCACCCTGAAATCTGCAGCTAGACAGAAGCCATCCGCCCCCTGGTTCTCTGCCGACCTTAGGCTGCTGAGACAAAAATGTAGACAGAAGGAACGTGGTTGGCGTAAATCTTGGGATCACAAAGATAGAGAAGGCTATAAGAGTCTATTACGGGAGTATAAAAAGAGAGTCATTAAGGAAAAACAGGCTTATTTTTCCAACCTTACCTGTTCTCTAACATCCTCCAAAGAGCTTTTCAAAATTGTAGACTCCCTTTGCTCTCTTCAGGTTCCTGACCCAGTAGTTGCTTCCCAGGAGCTATGTGATGACATATCGAACTTTTTTTACAAAAAGATTGACGATATTTACATAGCCCTAAAATCGCAGAGGAACTTGCTCAGTTCGGAGGATACCTCGCAAATTATTCGACTGGAAGCCTGGAATGAAGACTCCCCTCAGTCCCTTGAACACTTCCCGGCGCTCACGCTAGAAGATCTCAATAGCCTGTTGGATAAAACTAAATCTTCATCCCCTCTTGATCCTGTGCCCCTTAAGGTACTTAAGAATTGTAGAGAGATTATTCTTCCTCCGATGCTTGAGGTAATGAATGGAGCCTTGGAACAGGGCATCTTTCCATCACTTTGGAAGAGAGCCATTGTAAAGCCGCTTCTGAAAAAGACCACCTTAGACCCTGGAGTGCTGAAGAATTTTAGACCCATCTCTCTGCTGCCAGCTCCTGCTAAGATGTTGGAGACCCATTTGAACCTTCATCTTTCAAACTTCCTTGACACCTCAGGCTTCTTGGACGGGTCCCAACATGGCTTTAGGAAGCTACATAGTACGGAGTCTGCCTTGACGAAAGTCATGGACAACATCCGCAGAAAAGTAGATTTGGGTCTCACCACCGTATTGGTGCTGCTTGATCTCTCAGCAGCTTTCGACACCCTGTCTCCCCTGACTTTAACATCTAGGTTAAGGGAGGCAGGGGTAGTTGGACCGGCACTCAGCCTCCTGAGCTCCTTTTTACAACATAGAGAGCAGCGTGTCATGCTAGGTGAATACCTCTCCCCTGCCAAGTCTCTGCAATGTGGGGTGCCACAGGGGTCGGCATTGAGTCCGACCCTGTTCAACATCTACGTGGCCCCCCTTGCAAGACTTGTAAGATCTCAGGGGATGGAGGTAGTGTCGTATGCTGACGACACGCAGATTATGGTATCCCTGACCCACTCTGTCAGTGAAACTGCTTCTAACTTCAGGGCCTGCATGCAACTTGTTGCAGAGTGGATGGTCGCCAACTCCCTGAAGTTGAACGGGGACAAGACAGAGGTCCTGGTCTTTGGCAAGGACCAGGACATATGGTCAGGTGATTGGTGGCCTCCGTCTTTAGGTAGCTGCCCTATACCTACCAAATCTGCCAGGAACCTAGGCGTCATCTTTGACACCCAGCTCTCCATGGAGCTACAGGTTAATAGAACGGTGGCGACCTGTTGGGGTGTCATCAAGACCCTGAAAAGGATCGTGCACTATCTGTCCCCACAGGCGCGGAAACAGGTGGTGATCGCCCTTGTTGGCTCAAGGCTTGATTACTGTAACTCAGTATATGCCGGGGCCAACAAGGGCCTGCTTCAGCGTTTGCAGGTCATACAGAACGCTGCAGCGCGGTTTGCTCTCGCTTTGCCCTGGGTGGCATCTATGACCCTAGCGAGGAAGAACCTCCATTGGCTCCCCATTCCTTCGAGGATCACTTTTAAACTCCTTTGCCTTACATATAAGGCTTTATCTGCAGGCTCGGCTGATGCCCTTGGTTCATTACTCACCAGATATGTTCCGAGCAGATGTCTACGATCTAGCGAGCAACACCAACTGGTAATTCCCAGAGCCAAGAAGGCCAGATGGGGGACCAAAGCTTTCTCCATATTGGCACCTCTGATGTGGAATTCACTCCCCCTTGAAATCAAAATACTTCCTTCCCTCGACCTCTTTAGGAAGTCACTGAAAACTTGGCTCTTTATTAAGGCATACCAGTAGGCTCTGTTTCTGTCTGCAATCAGCTTTTTATTTGGTTTAGGCGCCTTGACGCCCACTGGGCATAGTTGCGCATTATAAATATTATTTCATTCATTATTTCATTCATTCACCACATCACTCTGGGACAGCACCACCACATTACTCAGGGGCATCACTCAGGGGCACCACCACATCACTCAGGGACACCACCACATCATCACTCACAGACACCACCACATCACTCACAGACATCATCACATCACTCACAGACATCACCACATCACTGACAAACATCACCACATCACTCACAGACATCACCACATCACTCACAGACATCACCACATCACTCTGGGACACCACCACATCACTCTGGGACATCACCATATCACTCAGCCCAACCACATCACTCAGCACCACAACAGCATCACTCAGCACCACAACAGCACTGCCCTTGCTTGCTACCAACACCAATTGCCATAGCCAATAGGACTCGCATTAGGAAAGTGTAAGCTATTGGCTTTGTAAATAAAAATGCTATTAATTTATATATTTTCAAAGCCAACACATATTTAAAAAAAATTGTCATTTACAATACAAATAGCTCACACTTTCCTAATGCGAGACCTATTGCATTGCAAATGCTTGTTAAATTTTGAGTTTGTGCTTCTCAAGACCAAGCACTATTAAACTATTCTGCCTACCAGTATGGATGACATGTGACTCCTACACCTTGTAGTCCTCTGTCTTATGTAACATTTCCTATACGCTGAGTTACACACGTATGATTGATTGTCTTTGTGTAATGTGTGTTTGTGATTCAAAGCGCTCTGACACCCTATACTGGTATGAGTTGCGCTATATATGCTTCTGAGTGAGAGTGGTTATGGAGACTTGGGCACTGCTAAAGGGTGGTGCTGAGGGAATAATCCGTGGTGGAGGTGGTCATTGCAGTGCGCCAACAAACATTGTCGCACCGGGTGCCACCAGCTCTAAAGCCGGCCCTGACTGGTACTAGTGACAGCCTGCACAAGTTGGCACTGTGTGGCTAATTAAGAGATGACCACAACACTGGTTAATTATTAATTCAATATAGATTAAAAATTACTAATACCTGCCGCCCAAGCCATTCTTATAGCTTTGGGGGCTTGAACTAATCTGAATGGTCACACTTGTAGGACAGCCATGGTTAGTAGTTATGCTGTTACTATTATTGGCAGTGCTGGCAGGGGCAATGAGTGGTGCAAGGTGCAGTGCCCTCCTGAGGAGAGCCCCAGTACTTTTTTGAATGTATTTATTTATCTGTTATGCAAATTAGCACTCCTGCCAGCCATATTTCAAAGGAGGCCAGCCACGCTAGACGCCTTCCCCCTTGTTGCCTAGTCGTATTACTTCTGTTTTTTCAGGTCGAGTCTGGACAGCGCATGCAGTATTCAGGTATGGACTTGAAGCTCCGCCCACTCTCCATCCATATTTTTCGGTAACTGGACATAATATCGACTACATATTATCGAATGGACAAAATATCGACGGAAAAATATCGACATTAACTAAATATCGACTATAGGAATATCGTTGGACAAAATATCGACTGAAAAAATGACCAAAAAATATCGAATACAAATATATCGACTCAAAAATATCGACCAGACAAAATATCGAAAAATAGTGAAAGTAAAAAATATCGAGAATATGTAGAAAAAAATGTTTAAAAAAAAAAAATTAATAATATAAATAAATAGTAGTTAATGTTTAGGAGCGGGTTGTGGGTTTATAGGGGAATAGGGTGGGAAGTAATTTAATAATAATTAATTAATTAATATATGTTTGTTAATTGTTTTAATTAGATTTTAATTGGTAATTAATTAAAATTAATTAGTTAATTGTTTTATTAAGTATTTAGCATATTATTTAATTGATTAATTGGTAATTAATTAATAATAATTAGTGATTTTTTTATTATTGATGTGTATATTATTTTAATTGATAAATTGGTTATTAATTAATAATACTTAGTGATTTATTTTATTATTAATTAGCATATTATTGAAATGTAAAAATTGGTTAAAAATTAATTATAATGAGTTAATTATCTTATTAATATTTTGCATATTATTTTAATTCATTAATTGGTAATTAATTAATAATAATGACTTAATTACATTAATTGGATGCATTTAAATTTAATGTATACATTTATGTTTATGTTAATTAATTAATTGGAATTAAACAATATTAATTCATCAAATTTATTATTATAGCTAATGTGATAATATATTTTCTTTTTGTTTTTGTTAATTATTATTTATTTGTTAATTAAATATTAACCCCTTAAGTGCTGCTGACGGCCAATGGTCGTCAGCAGCGCTACCTCCCCAGTGCTGCGCACGACCATTGGACGTCCATTCAGCACTGGTTCCAATGGACAGCGCAGCACTGGGGAGGGATGTTTACACGCATCTAAGGTGTTAATGTTTAATGTTGTGTACATTATTATTTATAGTGTTCAGGGTCAGTTAAATAATTTTTGGTATAGGGTAATTTTTTAGGGTTCGGGGTCATTTTTCTGTTCGTGAGTAAAGGTGTATTTAGTGGGATTTGGGACTTTTTTAAGGTTGTGGGTAAAGGTTTCTTTTTTGGGGTCAGGGTCAGTTTTTAGTTTGTGGGTAAAGGGGTATTTATAGGGTTTAGGGTCAGTTTTCAGTTTGTGGGTAAAGGGGTATTTATAGGGTTCAGGGTCAGTTTTTAGGTGTTGGGTAAAGGTTTTTTTTTTGTTGAGGGTCAGTTTTCAGTTTGTGGGTAAAGGGGTATTTGTAGGGTTCAGGGTCAGTTTTCAGTTTGTGGGTAAAGGAGTTTTTTAAAGGTTCTGGGTCAGTTTTCAGTTCTTGGGTAAAGGTGTATTTTTTGGGTTGAAGGTCAGTTTTCAGTTTGTGGGTAAAGGGGTATTTGTAGGGTTCAGGGTCAGTTTTCAGTTTGTGGGTAAAGGAGTTTTTTAAAGGTTCAGGGTCAGTTTTCAGTTCTTGGGTAAAGGTGTGTTTTTTGGGATCAGGGTCAGTTTTCATTTTGTGGGTAAAGGGGTATTTTTGGGGTTCAGGGTCAGTTTTCAGTTCTTGGGTAAAGGGGTATTTTTAGGGTTGAGGGTCAGTTTTCAGTTTGTGGGTAAAGGGGTATTTGTAGGGTTCAGGGTCAGTTTTCAGTTTGTGGGTAAAGGAGTTTTTTAAAGGTTCAGGGTCAGTTTTCTGTTCTTGGGTAAAGGTGTATTTTTTGGGATCAGGGTCAGTTTTCAGTTTGTGGGTAAAGGGGTATTTTTGGGGTTCTGGGTCAGTTTTCAGTTCTTGGGTAAAGGGGTATTTTTTGGGTTGAGGTCAGTTTTCAGTTTGTGGGTAAAGGGGTATTTGTAGGGTTCAGGATCAGTTTTCAGTTTGTGGGTAAAGGAGTTTTTTAAAGGGTCAGGGTCAGTTTTCTGTTCTTGGGTAAAGGTGTATTTTTTTGGGATCAGGGTCAGTTTTCTGTTTGTGGGTAAAGGGCTATTTTTGGGGCTCTGGGTCAATTTTAAGTTCTTGGGTAAAGGGGTATTTTTGGGGTTGAGGGTCAGTTTTCAGTTTCTGAGTAAAGGGGTATTTGTAGGGGTCAGGGTTAGTTTTAAGTTTGTGGATAAAGGGGTATTTGTAGGGTTCTGGGTCAGTTTTGGGCTTTGGGGCGAAGGGGTATTTTTAGTGTTCAGGGACAGTTTTGGGTATTTTGGAGTGCTGGTGTATAGTGTAAAATAAAACACTTATACATTAAAGCTATTACAGGAAAATAAAAGAAATATAACTTTACATTATTAAGTTTTACTTTTATCTAAAAAATATATGTATCAGCATCTTTCCAGACAGTAGCTAGAGTGGAGTTGGAATTCTAATTATTAATTGGTTAGTGTCCAGCACCAACACTGATATTACCTACACTGGAGTTGGATTACTAAATAAACATTGGTCAGTGTCCACCACATTTTATGATATTAGCTTGACTGGAGCAGCAATAGGACATATTAAATTGGTCAGTGTGCAGCACATTTGCATACATTTGTTCATTACTGTCTTTTAATATAAATAAATAATGCTACATGGATGTTTCCAAAAAACTTTATTAAACATTTTAAATTTTTTTTATTGTGTACTATAATACAATAACAAACAAAAATAACATCACATTATTTTGACTTTTAGTATTCATAGAATAACACATTTACATTTATATACATGTTGTCAATAATAAAAATAAAAGTGTTTACAACATTATTTCAGTAAATTTAACATATTCCCATCATTCACTTACAGTTACAAGTATTTATATTGAAATACATAAAAAATGATTTATAATACATATTTTTACATTAATATTTAATAATGTTAATATTAAATATTAATATCATTAAATATATATAAAACATTTTTTATTTTAACAAGTAACATGACTATTATTACATTTGTTAGAATAAATTGAAATACAAAATAAAATATTTGTTGGTATATTTCTCAGAAAATGTTGTTTTACAATAAAACATATAAATCTATTCGGTTGTAAACTTTATAATTGTATAGGGAAACAATATGTTTAATTATAATATCTGGTATTGCAAAAATATTAGTTAAGCTATTATATACTTTTGTTATAGTTAGAAATTATTCTAAAACATTTTGTAATAATTAATAAAAATAATAACTATTTTATTTATTATTATTATTATTAATTAATAAACATAAACATTCATTTCTTATTTTCTAAAAAACATACATTCACAGATAAAATAAATACTTTTTTTCTGGCCATTGTTTATATAGTAAATGGTTCAAATTGTTATATTAATAACAATAAATAAGTTATATTATTTATTAATATTAATTATTACCATAAACATTTATAATGTTTACTGAAAAATAAACTCAAACTTATTCATATAAATGTACAAAATAACCAAATATTTACATCTTTTATTCAAAGTCTTACATATTTATTTAATATTATTAATATATAATAATTATTATATATTAATTTATATTAAATATATTTATTTTTCTTAAATAAGGAAAATTGTAATGAGTATAGTGTATTAATTTGTTAAATTATACATGTGTATGTATTATATTTTAAAACTATTACATTGTATTGTCTATTATACTTTTACACAAATGGGTTAAGGGGACTACTTTTTTACCGCGTAAGGTTATTGCGCTCCATTCTGGACTGGAGAAGCTCGCGGTTGGGAGTTGCTTCGCGTGGAGAGAGGTACGGTTATTTTTACCTACAAATTATAAGTAAGTGGTCATGTTTGAGGGTATCATCGAACTTTGTAGTGTATTTTGGTGTATGTATTAATTGTTTAAGTAGCGTTTTGGTGAAAAGTCTTCGTTATAGATGTGTCGTGATTTTTTTACTTCAAGTGTTATTTTAAGTGTTCCGAAATGTCTTCTTACATGGTTAATGTTAATTGTTAGTATATTTACAAATGTGAAGGGGGTATTTGTGGGTGGGTTTCGTTATGTATGTTATTTTACAGGTTCCGGTTCCTCGCATGAAAACTACATGGAAGGAAGCGTGTTTTTTTACGGAGAAACAAATGTTTGACTTATTATGCTTATATTTTGACATTTATCTCCTATGTTTCGTGTTTGCCAGGAGCGGTTTTAACACATTTTCTACCTTTTTCGGGTTTTTTGGAGGGTTTCGAATCGGATTGATACATTGATATGCGTGACCGTTTTTTAAAAGTTGTGTGTATATCACTTTAAATACTAAAGTGTCCACACTACTGTTTTTGGGATTTCCTGGAGCGTTTTTTTAAGTTTTATACTTTATTTTCGGGTTTTTGAGGGTTTCCCATATTGGAATTGTAAGATATTGGATTGGATTGTATGGATTGCTTTTTGCTTGATTGCGTCTTTCTCATCTCCAAAAATTGTAAGTATTTAATTTACATTTATCATTGGGTGGGAAATGTCGATTTTTAATGTTATGTGTATGTGTGATGAATTTATAAACATTGCATATTTGTTACGAATTATTTTTCATAATTTTAATACGTTTGTCAAACAAATATGTATTATTTATAATTGATTATATATGTTTATGACATTTAAATTTTACTATTATTGTAAGAAGACATTAGTATATTTAGTTGACATTTTTATAGTAGACTTTTAGCTATTATTGACAGGTATTCTAATCCTCTAGTTGTAGGGTATAATGTGACTTGACTTTGAAGTAGTCGGAACATTTGTTTAGTTTGTTTAGTGAGTTTTGGACCTATTTGTGACACTGATTGTTCCATTCTTAGTTCCTGATAGCTTTGTTCTTTTTTCAAAGCTTCTAGAAGGTTATGGAATGTGGGTTTGCCTCTGTTTGTAGTTGCTTGGAAAGCATTATGCCACCCTTCTACACTGTTGTTTGTTTTAGCCTCTTGGTTTAAAGTACTAAGATAGACATTCCACCAAGGGATTTGGAATTTGGGCTGGCGTCGATGTCCAGATCTGTGCAACCTTCCCACCCAAGTGTCTTCAAAATAGTCCAGTAATGGGGTTAGTTTATCCTCATTCCTCTTGTAATATGTGCTGTCAATTAATAAATTGTAATGTTCCGCTACATCTGTAACAGAGACGTAGGCCAGGGCTATTAACTTTTTAACTTGATAGGCAAAGGTGCTATCTGTAGAATATAGTATACTTAAAGTAGATTTTTGGAGATGCCTCCATATGCTCTGATTAAAATGATAATAGCAACCCTGGATTGCTGTGTGGGGAAATGTTCTCAAAATGCTATTAATCATAGCTAATTCGAAATCAATAATTATTTTTTCAGGAAAATAATTATTGATTTCCGTTTTGAGAACATTTAATATTTCTGTGTAAGTGTTTTGCTGTTTGTTGGGTAGCAAACAGTAAATGAAAGGTATGTTTGAATTATGGTATAAACCGTGGATGGAATACAGTTGATAAAAAGGTTTTGGGCATGGTTTAAATGTTCCATCCATCATCCATTGGGGACACTGTTGGATTTTTCGTAAATTACTTGCAGTTGCAAACATAATTATTCTGTTTGTACTGCTTTCATTATCAAAAAGGATAAATTTATCTTTATTGTGTGTGATGGCCCTTTCTGGTGAAATAATTATTTCCTCAAAAGTTGTTGGGTTGGGTTGGGTTGTGCTAGTGAGTTGTTTAGTGCGTGCAATTGTGCGTTTCAGGGAGTCAATAGAGGGTAGTTGACCTGAAGCATGGGCTGGGACTTTTACCAGTTCTTCTTTAAGGATTTGTGTTGTTGGTTTATCACTTTGTGTGCTAGCACTTTTAATACTTTCTAAAGCATCTCTAATTTCAATTTCTGTGACATTTGGGGGATGATTGTGTTCCCTAGTAAATAGCACATTACTTTCCTCTGTAGTAGCCCTCCCATAACATTTGTTGGAGTAATATTTGGTACATTTCCCAAAACCTTTTCTACCACTTTGTCTTTCCTGATTATACACATAACCCATGTAGCATAATAGTAATTTATTTTTCTGAGACATGACAAATTCTGCACCTTCAGTCATTTTGATTTACTTGTTCTAGGAAAGAGTAGAAAGAAACAAAATCAAAACACATTTTTTTCCTTTTGTGGTGCTAACATCATTAATGATGTATTTATACTTACAGTTAATCAAAGTAGTAGTCACAAAAGCAGAAATGTCTTCTGAAGGATTTTCTTGTATGTATGTCTTTATTTGCTGTTGGTATGAAAATATAGAAAAGCCACGTTAATGTTTACACATAACAAACGTATTTCCTACTAAAAAGCAGTTGTCATTTTTGCTTGCTTGTACTTTTGATGTAAAAATTACATATACTTACTTCTTTAAATATTACAGTTGTAGTAATTGGTGGAGTACATCAAGTTAGTACAGGTCTGATCTGTAGAGTAGATAGAAGAAATAAATGAAAATTATTATAATTTTTATATTGAACCATTTGGAAATGGGAAATATTTAAAAATATACTAACTTCTAAATAAGTCGTTTTCTTTGTTGTAGGCAGAATAGCTGTATGATGTATTCAGAATATCTGTAGAGGAAATATAAAATAGATAACATGTTGTTAAGAACATAGGGCCCGATGTAGGTAGGGCTTTACCGATCGGTATCGGCCGAAAATACCGATTTTTGGCCCTTACCGATCGGTAAACAGCCATCGAGATGTAGGGACCCAAAAACAGAACGAATCGGATAGAAAACCGATTCGGAATGTGTACCGAATGTGAAAGAATCCGATACGTACATACCGAAAATCGGATATGTAACGAATCGGAAAAACACCGATTCGGTTACAAAGACCGAATCGGTCCATGTACCGATTCGTTAGTGACACCGAATCGGAAAATCACCGATTCGGTCCTACTACCGATTCGTTAGTGACACCGATTCGGAAAATCACCGATTCGGTCCTACTACCGATTCGTTAGTGACACCGAATCGGAAAATCACCGATTCGGTCCTACTACCGATTCGTTAGTGACACCGAATCGGAAAATCACCGATTCGGTCCATGTACCGAATCGGAAAAAATACCGATTCGGACATGATCCGAATCGGAAAACATGCCGATTCGTATGAATCTCCGATCGGGAAATTCCCCGATTCCGACAGTTGGGGAGATGTAGGGAGGCACAGAAACACCGAAATCGGCTCAAAATCGGTAGAATTCACTCGGTATTTACCATGGATTGCAATCAGGTGGTAACCAACTCCAACCCATATAAACAGTCCCAAAATGCATTGCAACTTGCAGGATGGCAGCTTTCTATGTCATTGCGAGGCGGCTACGGCTACAGCAGGAAGGACAGAGGGAATGGCTAAGAAATGAACAGGTCTACAGACAGAGGATAACCCTGTTCATGCTCACTGAGGCTGAGATCCTACAGAGATACAGGCTGGACTCTGACACCATACTTGAGCTCATCAGGGACCTTAAGCCATACTTGGACCACCACACCCCAAGGGCACACGCCATCCCTGCGCACGTCCAGGTGCTATGCAGCCTACACCTGGTAGCGTCTGGCAGCTATCAAAGTGGAGTAGCAGCAGCAGGAGGGGTGAGCCAGAGCAGCCTGTCAAGGTTCTTCCACATATTCCTTGACGCCATGATAGACAGGATGGACCTATACATCTCATTCCCTGCAACCCACGCAGAACTGCTACAAACCAAAGCGGACTTCTACCAGATGGCACACTTTCCCCAAGTCATCGGTTGCATAGATGGCACGCATATTCCGATTTGCCCACCAGCGGACACCGAATACATATACCGCAATCGGAAATCTACACACACCATCAACGTGCAGGTGATCTGCAATGCCAAGTGCACCATCACAGACCTGGTAGCAAAATTTCCAGGAAGTACCCATGACTCATATATATTCCAACAGAGCGGCATATATGCACGGCTGATGGCTGGCGATTTTGGAGAAGGATACCTCCTAGGTGAGCCACATCATCAGACCCCCATAACACATAGTAGGTAGGTGTAATACATGTATGCATGTGTCTAATGTGACCCCTTTCTCTTCCAGGCGACAGTGCATATGCCCTCCGCTCATTCATACTCACCCCCTACCTCAACCCCTCCACACCCAGCCAAAGGAGGTATAACCGGGCCCACATACGCACCAGGAATGTTGTTGAACGGACCTTTGGCATCTGGAAAAGTAGATTCAGATGCCTGCACAAGAGTGGAGGTGCAAGGCAGTATACCCCCATCACCTGCTGCAAGATCATAGCTGTATGTGCAATGTTACACAACCTTGCGGTCAAGAAGGGCACTGAGGTGGAGTTGTCTGACTACGAGGACTATGACGACGACGAAGCTGTGCCACTGACACAGCCAGCTGGGGTGTGTACGCCATGTGATGGCAGATACAGACGTGAGGAGATCACTGAGAACTATTTCTGACTGAGTACAGATGCAAAGACAGCTAAATGTTGCTTGGAAAAAAAAAGTTTTAATAATGATGCACCACAGTTACAGCACTGATGTGCATCAAATAATGGAGAATGTTAACGAAAATAAAGTCCAGGGTTCTGGTGTGCTCATCCCCCCTTGCCAGCCTATTTTTTGGCCCGCTTTCCAGACCCACTGGGGTGTCCCTCGGCCCCCTCCGAATGGCCAGCAGCATCAGCGGATCGCCTGGTGCTCCTCCTTGGCTCTGAAGCAGCGCTGGCCGGGCTGCTGCGGCTGCTGCTGTCTCCAGCATCACCCAGGTCCAGGGCAGGATTGGAGGCGGCGTTTGATATTAACATGGCCTCCATGGCCGTGGTGATCCTGGCCATCCCCCTAGTCAGCTCAGCTGTATGCTGACTGAGTGCCGATTCCTGATTTGAGCTGCGATGGCACAGCTGTGCGGTCGCCGCTGCAAGGCGGGCCATGGCCCGGTTGAGCACCCGGGCATCCCTCCTGCGCGCAACCTCATGCTCCTCCTGCCTGGCAGAGGAGTGGGTGATGGCAGTGGTCAGCCTGCCCAACCCTGCTGCCACCTCCTTGTTGCTGTCCACAACAGCCTGGAACCCCTTCACCAACTCCCCCATCTGCAGGTTGTGCTGCAGGAGCTGGCGTTGGCAGGCCATGGTGGATTTGGCCTGTTGGCGCTGGATTTTTACCATCTGGCCCTCCAGGCCCAGGAACACACTGCCCTCCCGTGCTGGTGCAGCAGTGGTGGTGGTGGTGGCACGGCGTCTGGCACTGCTGCCTCCGGCCTGCTGAGTGGGCTGGGGTGCCACTGGTGGTGGTGTGGTGCTGGCCGGTCCCGGAGCCCCTGCTCCCACGACAGGTTGGACGGGTGGCAAGGCCACGGTTGTGGCAGGAGCTGTTGTCGGCGGAATGGTCTGCCTTGTAGGGGAGTTGTATGGTGAAAATTGCAAGGGGGGTGAGCTGGGCAGTACTGGGGAGTGCACTGCCTGGAAATCAATCACCAGGACTCCCTCCATTCCAAGCCCTGGGGTGTCTCCTTCCTCATCCTCATCCTCCTCCTCCTGGCCAGGCTGGCTGGTGCTCGGCCCTGCCACTGCAGTATTTGAAGTCGAAGCTCCCTCTGCTGCCACAGTGGTGCTGCCTGATGGTGCCCCTAGGTACAAAGAAGCATTTGTAAACTGAGTGCCGATGTATTACAGTCAGTACAATTATGGCATTCCACATGTCCTTGCATCTCCTTACACCGTGTCACACTGTTTCCTGTCTTGTGATTCTGCACTGACATATTTGGCTAACTTCTGCTGACTACATGTACCATGATGCTTGTCTCTTGTATGTTGGTGACAGTACAGTGCTGGTGTTTGCCTATGCATTGTGTCTAATGGGGAGGTGTCTGGTAGGGTGTGTCATGATGCGCATGCTTCTTACCTGTAGCTGTGGCCATCGCAGTGCTGTCCAGGGTCCCGATCCCTACGATGCTCGCCCTCTCGATGGTGCTGGAGACAATTTCCTCCAGCTCGGTGAGGGGTGGCGCCGGGTTCTTGCCTCCTCCGGTGTGTCCAGCCTGCCTTTGGAGGTCGGCCAGCTTCCTCTTCGTGAGGCTGCGGAGGTCATAAAACCTTTTCTTAAGTTCCTCAATGGACCTGGGGGTGACTCCAGCAGCATTGACCTTCTGGGCGATGTCGGCCCACAATCTCCTCTTGGTGCTGTCTGGCACGTTGAGGGACAGCTTGCCAAAGAGCTGGCGGTGCACCCTCACCACCTCCTCAACCAGCACCTGAAGTTCTGTGGTGGTGAATTTGGGCTTCCTCTTTTGGGAGGACTTCTGGCTTCCTGCCTGATCTGCCATATTCTCCTGCTCCTGCTCAGTCTGCAACCTCCTTCTCCCACTGCTGCTAACTGTGTGTTGGGCTCAGGCAGGCTTTCCAGAAACTTCTAGAAACTTCTTAATTGGCTGCACCTGCCAGGGTTGCCACTCCCTGTTTGGGTGGGGGAGGGGGAGCCACCTCATTGGCTGAATCGCCTATTGCCGAATCGGCTTTTACCGATTCGGTAAAATCCGAATCGGTAAAATCCGAATCGGTATTATCCGAATCGGTAAAAGCCGAATCGGTTCATGCAATGCATTCCTATGGGCTTTTTCGCCATGGGTCTATGATTGCCGATTCGGTTTTTACCGAATCGGCTTTTACCGAATCGGTATTCGCCGATTCAGAAATATCCGATTCGGTGGTAGCCAATTCGGTGTTTTCCGATTCGTTGTTGGCCGATTCGGTAATTTCCGATTCGGACCGAGCTGAATCGGAACGTACCGAATCTCATTACCGATGCCGACCGAATCGGTTTTCAATCGGTATTTTTTTCCTACATCTCGTTTTCCGATTTCAGAATACCGATTCGGCCCGCCTCGGTATTTTGAAATCGGAAAATCGCGTTTACCTACATCGGGCCCCAAGTGTGTGTTATTTTCGGCAGTTTTAGAGAAATGACAAGTATACTTACTTTTTTTTACAAGGGTATTCTTGTATATTGGTATACTTTGTGTTGGATATTTTCATAGGATATGTAGAATAGATGTATGATGTTTTCAGAATATCTGTAGAGGCAATTCAAAATATATAACATGGTGTTAAGAATATAGTTAGCGTTTTTGTGGCCAGTTTTAGACACATTACAATTATACTTACATTTTTCAGAAGGGTACTCTTGTCTTTTGTTATAGTTGATGTTGGATCTTTCAAATGATCTATAGGGAAGATGTAAAAAGCAAGATATGTTGCTTAGAAATGTGCAATAAGAAAAGTGGCTGTTTCATAACAAACACATCTATACTTACATGTGTAATTAGTGTAGTTTTATCCTTTTTGGTGTAGAAATAGGTCAATCTCAGTATATCTGTAAATTTAATGTTTTTAAAAATTACATACTCTTGTAAATTAGTGTTTAAAAACAGCAGTTGGTGTACAACAGAGCATTATTATATACTTACTATCTGATTTTGCACGTGAAGAAATATGACCATGTAATAGGAATTGTGTTGGAGTAGTTTCTATCAGAAATGTAGGAAGAGAAGAAAATAAAATAAGTGTAAGAGTTAGGAGATGTAAGGGAAATAGTGCACTTCCAATTTAGATTTCTAAAAAATGCAGTGTTACTTACTTGATTAATTAGCTAGTGAGCTGGATCTTTAAAGATGTTTATTCTGCAACAAAATCTTCAGAGTGTTGGCATCTACTTTCCAGAGAGGTAGCAGCAACAAATGGTAGAATGCATGTATCCCTTTTATAGTATATGTATTATGTGTTCTTTGATTTGATTGGTTGTAGGATGTAAGGAAGCATTGTATAGGCTAGTTTGAATTTTTTTTAGTTAATTGGAGTGTTTGTTGATGTGAGAATGGTGGTATGTGGTGATTCCCGCATTAAAGCAGGTTCGTTTTTAAATGTAATAGATTTTTATGTGAAAATAAATAATGAAAATGTTTGTTAAATGCAAAGAATATTTAGAAAATGATAAAATGCATGTAATAGAATGTATAGCAAATGTTGATTAATAGTAATTTTATGTACGTAACAGGTATTATATGTGAAATGTGTTTTGTATAGAGCAATGACTTTTATTGATGATTAAGATGGTATTTTGGAAATGAAAGTGTACAAACATGAACTCGATATTTTTTTTAACGATATTTTGGTAGTCTATATTTTTGTAGTCGATATTTTTGTAGTGTTAGGGCTAATTTCATGTCCAACGATATATTTGTAGTCGATATTTATTGAAGCGATATTTATGTATTCGATATAGTAAGTACTCGATATTTTTTACTCGATATTTTTGTAATTTGTGTTATAAGTATAGAAAGTCGATATTTTTGTCGTCGATAATTTGTCAACGATATTTTGGTAAGTCGATAATGTGACCGTCGATAATATTTCAGTGATCCATATTTTTCATTGGCTTGTATCATTGTCCTTCGTAAATGCTGCCTTCTGATCCGTTAATAGGCTTGTTAGTCCCTCCTTAGTACCGCCTTGTCTTCATTTGTAACCTACCATGAGGACTTGCCCTGTTTCTTCTGTTGTTACACTGTACGTATTTTTCAGTCTGTAAGCACTATTTTCTTTAACAAGTTTCTCCTACCGCATGTATGACATGCTTTCCTCCAACATTCAGCACGCCATGCGCGCTTTCACTTTCCAAGCAGCCCTGGATAATGACGGCCGCTTCTTTAAATAGGTCTCGCATTTACAAGAGTTTGAGCTATTTGCATTGTGAATAACAATGCCTTTTATTTATGTGTTAATTATCAAAACAGATAAATAAAAGGCATATAATATACAATGCCAATAGCTTAAACTCTCGCAAATGCGAGACCTATTGCACTGTAAATGTATGTCTGTTTAGGTGCCACTTTTTCGAGTTTGTCTCCATTTCTTGGGTCAGCCTTGTCCATTCGGCCGCGCTGCCGGACCCTGTAAGCTACGAAAAGAAATACAAATGACAAGCGTTCTGAGGCAGCATCGAACCGCTGCCATGCGTAAGGACTTTTACCTGAAGTACAACGTGGAGTTGAACGTCCATTCTTGTAAATTTCTGCAATAGGTTGCTGTTGATGACATTTTGCTTTTTAATTTTTGCGTTCTTCCTTTGATATCCTTTGGGGTACGTATTTTTGCATTAGCGAGCATACTGGAAATTATTGAATAAATGTCTATTACCATTCTTGTAAGCTCTGTTTTTTCCCCCCAGATCGTATGCTGGTTGTGGTTTGAAGAAGGGGAAGAATTCTGGTTCTCAACATTTACTTTAAGATACCATTAGAATACTCCACCGTTCATATAGGACAGGGACCGTACTGGCCAGGATAGGAGGCAAACCTGATGACAGGAGTGTGAGGGGATGTGGGCAGCAGGCCACATTTTACCATACACTATGGTCCTGTCCCATGATACGCCGCCTTTGGGAGGGAGCTACGAATCATATGCACACAGCCCTGGGGAAAGATATAAAACTTACACCACAGCTTGGGATACTAAACATCTGGGAGGCTACGGACCTGACAGAAGTTGAAAGGCAATTTACAATGCTGGGCTATACACTGGTTAAGAGAGAAGTGTCTAGGGGCTGGGGGGACATGCGCCCACCTCGTATCACCTTATGGGCCAAAGAAATGGATAGATGTATGCTGGCGGAGACTGAGGTCTATAAGGCTCGGGGATGCCCCAAGAAATGGGATAAGAAATGGTCACGTGGAACGTGCACAGGGGAGATTTATGTGTGTCACCCACAACTGAAATGGAAATGAGAAGGCAAGAAAGACTGGTAGGAGATATGTAATGAACATGTTCTTGATTACTGTTCTAACTGTAACATCTTGATGAAAATATGCAATGTGTCGTTCAATCATGTAATGCACCAATGTGATTATAATCAATAAACAAAGCTATAAAAAAATAAAAAATAAAAAGATACCATTAACCCCTTCACTGCGGCGGCTATTCCGCCGCAGTGCTAAGGGGGCGGGGGGGCCGCGTGGTGCGCCCATGCTGGTGACGGAACTGCTCCGTCACCAGCCGCGGTCGCGCTGTGCTCATGACGGAGCGGTTCCGTCACGGCCCCGCCCACTTAATGGAACGCTCAGTGGAGGCGTGGAATCCACGCCGCGCAGGCGTGCCGAGCGGGCCGTGACGGAACCGCTCCGTCATTAGCACAGCGCGACCGCGGTTGATGACGGAGCGGTTCCGTCACCAGCAGGGGAGGGGTTAAATGCCCCTCTGTGACATGAGAAATTCAGATTCAAAGTAAGGCCACACTGGAGTATGACGTCACCCTGGACTTAATCTTGGAATCATTAAAGTTAAAAGTTTGCTCACTCTCTATTTAAATTTTATTGTGGATGTTTGTAGAGCAGGCCTTAGACAAAATGAAGAGCGGGGGCGGGGTGAGTGGGGCTGTACACAGCAACAAGGGGGGGAGGGGGGGGGGGCAGCCAGCAGCCCCCACCGCCTGCCGGTGCCTTCATTCTGGGGTGAAAATTCTCAACACATGTGAGTGAACGTGTGGTGCCTGGGTGGCCGGGGTCAGGCATTCCTTTCTTATAGTTTACTTTTCAGAGTGCATTTGTGCAGGAATTCTTGGCAGAGGGCACGAGTTCCTTCTCGAGAGTCCTCGTGGGTTCAGAGAGGGTCCTTTCGGGTTCAAACACTCCACTCAAGAGGCACTTTTCAGGTCAAGCCCCCGCTGCAAAAGACTTTTACAAACAGAAGTAACAACTGGCGGAAGGAAACAGTCCAAAGTGTGCGCGTGGCACGCTGCCACAGAGCCTGCGGTGCCCGGGTTCAGGGCTTACCTATGCCACCGGGCACAGGCTCTCAACCGAAGAAATGTGCCAGGGTGGGGCACTTTTCTAAGATGGTTTTAAAGCTCACTGAACCAGCAGCTTGGCTCAGCGGGTAAAACGCTCACCGCTGAGGTGTGTGGTGATCTGGAGGTCACGGGTGTGAATCCTGCCAAGGTCAGCTTGAGCCTTCTGTACTTCTGGCATTTGCAAATTTAATAACAATACATTGGGTATAAGTAACTACAGCACCTAGATACAAATTATGTGTGAGAGAAAGCACTGTCTGTAAAAACAAGTTACATTATACTCTGCAGGCCTCCGAACCGTAGCCTGCTATAAACATAAATGTGTTCTCCCTTGAGTGAAAGGAGGTTTTTGTGGGCGAGTGTGCCAGGTGTTACACTACTGATGCTTTTACGCGCTGGTAAAGGGATCTTGTGTGGTGTTACACTGCCCCAGCAAAACAGGCCTTTCTTCGAGGTCCTGGGGCTGTTGCTATATTGTAATGTTCTTGGGTACAGTTGTTTATCACCAGTGTCTCAACACCTGTGGTACTGGTACTCTTAAAAACGTTATCCGAGACTCCCTATATACACTCCGCTGTCTTTGGTGAACGCGTGTGCATGTACACATTTCTCACCCAAGTGCAATGCGCTTGATATCTTTTTACACTCTGGCTTGACACAAAACTCTCGCCACACAATTATGTGAGAATCACCAGGAGAGGGGCTTTGGCTTCGCCCACATGTTGGGTGCCAGGAGTACATGTTTCGATTGGGCAGAAGTTGAGCGCTCCCACAAAAAAAGTGCCTGTCCTCTACACAGCTGTGACCATTGTGTTTAGTTATCCAGTTGCAGCAGCACAGATGGGAGTAGAGCAGTCATTAACATACATGGATTTCTAGGTCTGGCTTGACAGTGCCGCGTCACCCGGCCTTTAAATCTAGATGAATATTATTCTACAGTTCTTTCCTTACACAGAAATACATATTAATTCCCATGCTATCTATTTGTAATGCTTCACATTACCATACAACAATACTTTAATGCCAGACCTATTGTCATTGCCAATGCGTGTTTATTTCTGCACCTGGAATTTGTTTTGTCTGTGGAGAAACCAATCTCCTGCAAAACCACACAGTTTGGGAATGTTCCTTCTTCATTCCCGCTCTTGAAACAAATGTACTCGTGCCCTAGAGAGGGTTAAATCCCCATTGGTGCCCAGGGTGGGGAAGTGCGTCCAACCATTTATGAACAGCCACAAACACATATGTTTAAACCTATACGGACAGACATTGCTCACCCTAGAATGCCCACAAGATGCACCTTGGGGCAGATTTTCTCACGCTTAACACTACATTATCTTGGGGAAATTTTATGTGTGAGCAAACTCACTCACAATTTGAGAGTATGGTAAATGCAAATACTTTAGTAAATGGAGGTGTTTGTGCAACTAAGTTAGGGTGACCAGATCTTGAAAATCAAAAACTGTGACACTCCAAAAACTCCGAATTAGGGCTACAACTTTGCATTGAGACTTTCGGTATTCACAGAAGGCATTTAGGAGTCCTAAAATTAGGACTCCTAACTTCTGTGAATACTGAAATGAGTAAGTGCCTTCTGTGAATACCAAAATGGTAGTAAGTTTAGCATGTTGTCTTAAGTTAGTTCTGTGAATCAGGCCCATAGTGTCTCGCTAAATCAGATACAAATTTGTTAAAAAATAAAAAGCGTAGTATCACACAGTGGCAGATCCTTACCAAAGGTTTCTGGTTCAGTTGATTGCCATATGCCTGCCTTGAACAGGTACCAGTTCTTAATTTGAGCCCGTGGTTTCCGTTGCTCATCACCAGTACTTAATTGTCAACACGCACTTATGACACTCTGCCACGTGGTGGCGCTGCTCATCTAATTTAGAGAAGAGCAGAACAAAGTTTGTTTAGGAATACAATATACATTGAAAATTACTAATACCTGCCTCCCCAGCGATTCTTCCAGCTTTGGGGACCTGGAATAACCTGAACTGTCGCACTTGCAGCCGTGAGAGATGGTTAGTAGTTGTTTTGGCAGTGATGACAGGGGCGATGGGTGGTGCAAGCTGCAGTGGGCTCCTGGTCAGAGCCCTGAATCTAAATTATTTTACAAGCTAAGTACTGACTGGTACTGATAAGGTGAGGATCTTCAAATTGCATCGGTGTGTTCAAATGTTAAATTGGCATAATAATATTATTATAGAAGACACTGCATAGTTTGATCCTGTTTCCCTGGTTCATTCCAATGGCTCTGAGAACCTCTTGCCTTCCAGCTCTAAGGTGAGTTTGCCATCGTCTACCATTAAAGCACTTTGTGTTGCTTAAGAACATTGCTTGACAAATGCAAAGGCTGTTTATGTAATGGAACTGGTGATCAGTAGATGTTGTAGCACCAAGGATTGTGTGCTGCATGGCTAAATACGTATAAGGTCCCAAAGGTGAGACTTATAGGCTTTGCCAATGCTTGTTTTAAAGTTAGCCATCTTGGAGAATTTTCCGATTTTAAAAACCATTCACAAAGTAGGAGCAGTGGTGGTTTGCCAGCTTTGCCCGCGGAGCAGTGGTGGTTTGCCAGCTTTGCCCTCGGAGCAGCGGTGGTTTGCAGCTTTGGCCTGGGAGCAGTGGTGGTTTGCCAGCTTTGCCCTCGGAGCAGCGGTGGTTTGCATCTTTGGCCTGGGAGCAGTGGTGGTTTGCCAGCTTTGCCCTCGGAGCAGCGGTGGTTTGCAGCTTTGGCCTGGGAGCAGTGGTGGTTTGCCGGCTTTGCCCTGGAAGCTGTGGTGATTTGCCAGCTTTGCCATGGAGCAGTGAGTTTTGCTGGCTTTGCCCTGGGAGCAGTGGTGGTTTGCCAGACTTGCCCTGGGAGCAGTGGTGGTTTGCCGCTTTGCCCTAGGAGCAGTGGTTGTTTGCCGCTTTAACCTGGGAGCAGTGGTGGTTTGCCCGGTTTGCCCTGGGAGCAGTGGTGGTATGCCAGCTTTGCCCTGGAAGCAGTGGTGATTTGCCGGCTTTGCCATGGAGCAGTGGCTGTTGGCCGGCTTTACTTCCAGTGGGAGCAGTAGAGTTAAGAGCTTTGCCCTGGGAGCAGTGTTGGTTTGCCAGCTTTGCCCTGGTAGCAGTGGTGGTTTGTCAGCTTTGCCTAGGAGCAGTGGTGGTTTGTCGGCTTTGCCTAGGAGCAGTGGTGGTTTGCCAGCTTTGCCCTGGGAGCAGTGGTGGTTTGTCAGCTTTGCCCTGGGAGCATTGGTAGTTGGGCAGCGTAACCCTGGGAGCAATGGTGGTTTGCCTTGTTTGCCCTGGGAGCAGTGGTGGTGTGCTGGCTTTGCCTGAGAGCAGTGGTGGTCTGCCAGCGTTGCCCTGAGAGCAGTGGTGGTTTTCCGGCTTTGCCCTGGTAGCAGTGGTGGTTTGCAGCTTTGCCCCGGGAGCAGTGGTGGTTTGCAGCTTTGCTCCCTGTGGGCAGTGACGGTTTGCAGCTTTGCTCCCAGTGGGTAGTGGCAGTTTGCAGCTTTGCTCCCAGTGGGAGCAGGGGCGGTTTGCAGCTTTGCCATGGGAGCAGTGGTGGTTTACAGCCTTGCCCCGGGAGCAGTGGCGGTTTGCAGCTTTGCTCCCAGTGGAAGCAGTGGTTGTTTGCAGCTTTGCTCCCAGTGGGAGCAGTGGTGGTTTGCAGCTTTCTTCCCAGTGGGAGCAGGGGCGGTTTGCAGCTTTGCCCCGGGAGCAGTGGTGGTTTGCAGCTTTGCCCCGGGAGCAGTGGCGGTTTGCAGCTTTGCTCCCAGTGGAAGCAGGGGCGGTTTGCAGCTTTGCTCCCAGTGGGAGCAGTGGCGGTTTGCAGCTTTGCTCCCAGTGGGAGCAGGGGCAGTTTGCAGCTTTGCTCCCAGTGGGAGCAGTGGCGGTTTGGTTTGCAGCTTTGCCATGGGAGCAGTGGCGGTTTGCAGCTTTGCTCCCTGTGGGCAGTGACGGTTTGCAGCTTTGCTCCCAGTGGGAGCAGTGGCGGTTTGCAGCTTTGCCATGGGAGCAGTGGTGGTTTGCAGCTTTGCCCCGGGAGCAGTGGCGGTTTGCAGCTTTGCTCCTAGTGGGAGCAGTGGTTGTTTGCAGCTTTGCTCCCAGTGGGAGCAGTGGCGGTTTGCAGCTTTGCTCCCAGTGGGAGCAGGGGCGGTGTGCAGCTTTGCCATGGGAGCAGTGGTGGTTTGCAGCTTTGCCCCAGGAGCAGTGGCGGTTTGCAGCTTTGCTCCCAGTGGGCAGTGACGGTTTGCAGCTTTGCTCCCAGTGGGCAGTGGCGGTTTGCAGCTTTGCCATGGGAGCAGTGGTGGTTTGCAGCTTTGCCCCAGTAGCAGTGGTGGTTTGCAGCTTTGCCCCGGGAGCAGTGGCGGTTTGCAGCTTTGCTCCCTGTGGGCAGTGACGGGTTGCAGCTTTGCTCCCAGTGGGAGCAGTGGCGGTTTGCAGCTTTGCCATGAGAGCAGTGGTGGTTTGCAGCTTTGCCCCGGGAGCAGTGGCGGTTTGCAGCTTTGCTCCTAGTGGGAGCAGTGGTTGTTTGCAGCTTTGCTCCCAGTGGGAGCAGTGGCGGTTTGCAGCTTTGCTCCCAGTGGGAGCAGGGTCGGTGTGCAGCTTTGCCATGGGAGCAGTGGTGGTTTGCAGCTTTGCCCCAGGAGCAGTGGCGGTTTGCAGCTTTGCTCCCAGTGGGCAGTGGCGGTTTGCAGCTTTGCTCCCAGTGGGAGCGGTGGCGGTTTGCAGCTTTGCTCCCAGTGGGAGCTGGGGCGGTGTGCAGCTTTGCCATGGGAGCAGTGGCGGTTTGCAGCTTTGCTCCCAGTGGGCAGTGGTGGTTTGCAGCTTTGCTCCCAGTGGGAGCAGTGGCGTTTTGCAGCTTTGCTCCCAGTGGGAGCAGTGGTTGTTTGCAGTTTTGCTCCCAGTGGGAGCAGTGGTTGTTTGCAGTTTTGCTCCCAGTGGGAGCAGGGGCGGTTTGCAGCTTTGCTCCCAGTGGGAGCAGTGGTTGTTTGCAGCTTTGCTCCCAGTGGGAGCAGTGTTGCTTTGCAGCTTTGCCCAGCCCTGGCTCTTTCTGTCTTGCAGAGTTTTCTGTCTCCCTGGAGCCTGTTTTCCTTTCACATTCCAAGCTTCGGACCAGCAGGGCCAAGGATGCACGGAATGTCTTTGAAAGCTGCTAACTCTCCGTCAGAAAAAGGCTTTCCTCGGCCTCCCTGGACACTCAGGCCTTGCTTTTGTTTATATATTTTTTTCAATTTCGTGTCTACCCCAATTCCAACGTTCTATGTTGTTTCTTTGTTGCCAAGCTGCAACATCGCGACGGACTTAACTTATTCCCTGATGTTTTTCTAAACGCAGCCCCTTATATGTCTCAGCAAAAGGCAGCGACAAAACACATCCTCTGTGCTGTCAGCCAAGGCAGACACACAAACACGACACTTCCAGAGTCAGACACACAAACACTACACTTCAGACACACAAACACTACACTTCAGACACACAAGCACCGCACTTCCAGGGTTAATGCAAGCAGCTTGGAGGGTTAATGCAACTGCTGCAGTGATGTCTTGTACCGCGAACGCCACGGCCCCACCCCCTGCAGGACACCTGAGGCTGCGGGTGGGGAGAGACGAGTGTGCCTGCGGCACAGATCTGCCTGCGACCTTCTGCTGTTACATTCAGATCCCAGTCAAAGAGCTCTCTTGTTTATCTTGCAGAGATCTCTGTGTTTACTCAAGAAGATATCCAGCTACGAATGCTCGCACATTCAACTTACCCTTTGACCCTTGCGAGGTCAATAGAATGAGTGTGTTTGGACTGCGAGCTGCTCCACTCAAAGTGGATCCAAAATACAGACACACTTCCCGTCCCACCGCCCCCCACCCCCGGAAGGAACAGAAGTAGAGAGCTGTCAAGTCTCTCATGTATGTGTGTGGTGTTGTCTCCCTCATCCAAAACAGAGGAGAGTTCTGGAACAAATAGAATAAACTCTCCCCTCTGACCACACCTGTCCAAAAAAAAGCAAAGCTATTTGGACATTCGGTGTGACAAGCTCCAGCCAGCCGATCACAAAATCAGACACAGAAACTCCTCTGAGGAAAGCGTTGTTTCCTGAGCATGGGTGATCTTCTGAGAACTCAGGAGGAGATTGCCTTTCAGTTTGTGGCCTACAGGGACATTGTTCATAGTTTAAGGTATAGGGACTTATTTGAATTTATCTGGACTTCCATTATTGTGCATTGTGTAATAGTGATACATGTTGGTCCCGGTTCACAGAACTAACTTAAGACAAAATCCTAAACTTACTACAATTTTGGTATTCACAGAAGGCACTTACTCATTTCGGTATTCACAGAAGTTAGGACTCCTGACTTTAGGACTCCTAAATGCCTTCTGTGAATACCGAAAGTCTTGAGTTAGGATTTTTCTCAGTTTAGGAGTAAAAAATTTAGGAGTCCTAACTTTAGGACTCCTAAATTGAGAAAAATCCTAACTTTAAGACTTTCGGTATTCACAGAAGGCATTTAGGAGTCCTAAAGTTTGGACTCCTAACTTCTGTGAATACCGAAATGAGTAAGTGCCTTCTGTAAATACCAAAATGGTAGTAAGTTTAGGATTTTGTCTTAAGTTAGTTCTGAGAATCAGGACCATAGTGCTTGCTAGTAGTATTGTGCGAGCTAGAGTGGTGTTTGCTTTTTTCTGCTGCAGGAGACAGGTCCAGGCTACCACTTACTGCTTTCTCGCTCTGGTGAGACCGGCTCATCTATTTGCAGCCATGCGCCATGAAGGAGCCATTTATAAATGTACGCACTCACACGCCAGTTTCTTATTGCTCGTCCTTTATTCCTAGTCACAGTCCTTACCCAGGGAGCCTCCACTCCCTCCCACAGAAGTTTCCACAAGTCAAAATCCCCAATATGGCTTCCTTTCTGCCCCCGCTGTCATCATGCCAACAAAAATGGAGCCTCCCCCTTTCTTATTTTTACTTTGGAAGAAAGACAAAAGAGTCAAAGGATATGATTATATATTTTAATTTACATTTTGGTTTTTTGATAGTGGGACCACCTTAAGCAGTACCACTTTATAGAAGGAATTAAGTACCCCCTGCTGTACATTCTAAAGATATTGGAAGTCACCAAGGAGGTTCATAACCATGTTCCTTTATAAGGTTACTAGCAGCCCGCCCCAGCGTTGCATGGGGCAGAAAGGGGCTGGGGGCAGTACACCCGCTCCCACCCCGACCCCCTCCCGCACCGACTCCCTCCTGCCCCGACATACTCGCGCCCCTCTCCCGCCCCGACTCACTCGCGCCCCCCTCCCGCCCCGACTCACTCGTGCCCCCCTCCCGCCCAGACTCACTCGCGCTCCAACATTTTCATTTACTGCTGCCTCCTTCTTGCCTCCCCCTGCATCACACAGTCTCACTTATCCTTTCCTTACCTTTGCAGCCGCTCCTCACTGCACAGCCGCTCGTCACTGCACCGCCCTCCTCCTTCGTCATCACGCACGTCGCGTAGCGGCCAGCGCTAGGTCCTGGCCGGCGCTACTTTCAGGGGACGACTTTGTTTACAAACTTAATTTTTTTAATTTACTTTTTTTATTTTTATTTATATAGCCTATGTCCATCTACACACCCTGACATTTTCATAGATGTATCGGGTGTGTAGATTGGTGCTGTGGTTCCCGAGTTTACCTGGCCAAAAGGTGCAAGTTCTCTCTTTATAATAGTAGTATAGATGGAACTTTGCGGTGATTTGCAATACCCTTATTTTGTACTCCAGGGGATACTTTAACCCATGTAATACATGGTCGCACCATCACTTTTCCAACAGATCACTTATAAATTTGGAAATTTGGTGTGTAGCTCTTTCATATGGAAGAGAGAGCATGATGGAAAATTAAACACATCAAAGACCTTTTTGTTATTTGTTGCAAAACAGATATTAGAAACAGTTCAATAGAAGTCATTTTTTTATTTAAAAAAAGCTGCACTAGCTCTGAATGTGTAGAAACATGCAGAAAGGTTGTAGCTTTTCTCTAACTATCTAATGACTCCAAAAAATAAGCATGTTCTCTTTGCTTGTCATTGTAAGCTAAAAAAATAAAGCAGAAGACAGAGAAGCAATGTTCCTTTTTCGTTGCTTTAAACAGCTGCTTCAGTTAAGGTTCATGACTGGACCTGCATTTCACCTCGGCTGCTGGCTCTGGCAGCAGGCATTGTGATGTCAGAACTTTCCTGTAATAAATTATAATAGTCGAGTTCTGGCGTCTTTTCTTTATAATCGGCGACTGGGTGCGTCACAGCGGTGCGTGTTGCTTATGAATGTGTCCTGACCCCATTTATCGAGGGGAGGTGTCGAGAACACAGGTGTAATATGGGCAGGCCACCGCTGACTTTGAAATGGCGGCGGCCTCAAAAGGTTTAGCTTCCAAGCGGGAGAGTCACCCTTGAGGGGATTTACAAATGCAACGTTGTATTTCAGTGCTGTGGAGGGAAGGTGCTACTTAAAATGCAGAAGGAATGGAGCAGAGAATGAGTGCTGAGAACAGGTACAATTGGGTCCAGAGGACCCTGAGGTTTTGGAAGTGGATCAGTCTGGTAATTCAGTACCAACCTTGGGAACATAAAATGCAAGACCGAGCAGGTGGTGCCTGCTGCATTTAAGGCAAGAGAGGGCAAAGCATCACCCAAAAGGCTCTGTATGTCATCTCAAAAGCGAGCCCATGTGCAGGACAAGAAGGAAGTCAAGGGCAAATTTGTGCAGGGGAAACCGCTAAACAAAGTCCTCCAACATTTAAGGGAAAGTTTGACATTCCAGAGGCCCTGGTTGAGTTTGATGAGGAGAACTTCTTCAACCAGTATCAAAGGAAAGTAACTTGAAAGGTTTGCTTCTGCATGTGCATATGTAATAAACGTGATAACTAATGAGTGGAAAGCCTTGGGCAAGCACGCCTTTCCATGCTTTTTGGCGAGGAGATACCCAATGCATGGTTTTGTGGAATAGTTTCCTTCCAGGTTTAAGATGACTCCATGATGGCGGGGTTGTCCTCCCAGGACACGATAATCTTGGAAGAAGCATCACCCACAATCCGGTTGATAAAACAGTCGAACGGGCGGTAAAGTGAGTCTATTCAGACTTTAGGGTCAGAGCCAAAACTTATGCCAGTTATGAGATTCAATCTTTATTATGAGACTGTCAAAAGATGGCAGAGGAAATAGAGCATGGGCAGACGTTTCTCCTTTCGTCTCAATGATGGCGCGACCAGTCTGCATTCTTTCAGGCATATTTTTTGAATCGCTGTGGGTAGCAGTTACAGGATCAAGAATAGCAGCAAGATGTCAGAAATGGATAAAGTTGTGGAAGACGAATAGAACTAAAAAAAATCTCATTATGCATGTCTGCTTCATAGGAGCAAAGCTCTCGGTACAGAGTTTTAGGATAGCAAGCTGATGCCACCTGTTATATCTCCAGCAATGGCCAATTCTTTTAATCTAAGAAGATGTTTGGGGCAGCTTTTCAGCAAAGGATGGGTCAGCCTATTGTGGAAAAGGAGGTGGCTGGAAATCTCAGTCCCAGGCCGCAGTAGCTACCACTACAAATCTAACAGTCTCCAAGTCATGACTACATGCGGGATCCGGCCCAGCTGCCAGTGGAAGTAAGACTATTGAACTTTCAGGACAAGTGGAAAGCTTCAGTGATGGAGCAGTGGAACTGATAATTGTACAACTTGGTATTGAGTTCAGTTGCAAGAGAAACTGAATAACTGTTTTCACACTATTTCACTGTTCAGACATCTCTCAAAAGGAAAGCCTTTTTGGGAGGGAGTCTACAGCTTACTGCGGAAGAATGCAATAAGGCTCATTCCTGTCTCTCAAGACAGGAAGGGGTATTACTAAATCCATTTTTAGATGAAAAAGGCACCTAGAGATATCAGCCCAGTATTGAACTTAAAAGATGTGAACAATTTTGACATGCACATAAAGTTCAAGGTTATATCTAGCAAAAAGCTCTTATTTACATAGAAAGGAGAGTCGTTTTAGTATCTTTAGACCTGTTAAACCCTTACTTGTTCACCAGGACTCTCAGAAGTATCTATATTTTACAGTAGGGGACAAGCATTATCAATTTCAAATGCTCCAATTCCTGTTAATGTCATCACCAAGGATGTTTACTTTGGCATTAGTGCCTTTGGTAGAATTGATTCACAATAAGAAACTATGGTCTTCCCATACCTAGATGACTGGCTGATTTCTTCTTCTTGGTTCTTTAAGACTTTGCAAAAAGTAGAGGGTGTTTGTAGAACACTGGAAGAACATGCCTTTTTACTAAACCAAAAGATATCTCATCTGACTCCAACTCAGGATCTTCAGTATTGGGTAAGGTGTTCTTGCCGGCACCCAGGAAGTAGAAACTGAGACCGTACAGTTCAGCCCTTCTGATAAATGAACCCCCAACAGTGAGTAATGGCTGATGGTTCAGGGGTTGATGATGTCAACCGCACTGATACTACCATTGCAGAGACTGCATCTTTATCTACTGGTCAACCATCTGTTGAAACATTGAAAAACCAAATCCATGCAATAGGAGCCCGGGGCGCCCAGTGGGGGATGCACTCCAAAGTCCTGACCACGGATGCAGGTGGGATAGGTTGTGGAGCAATTCTGGACAGCCAGGCAACTCAGGGAGCTTGGTCTGTGGTAAAGAAGGGGTTCTCCTCCATTAGGAAGAGTAGAAGGCAGTAGACCTGGAGTTGCTACATTTACCCCAGTTCTGCAGGTACAAGTTGTTTACAACGCGGTGTTTACACCGCACAACCTTTACCACGCTGCCATTACAACGCAAGTCGTTACTATGACTTGCGCTAGATGGCGCTGTTGGTTAAGGAATATTGTAATTTTATATTCCAACACCTTCCCTACTGTTATGTGGACTGGTGTTGGAATATAAAATTATAATATTCCTCAATCCGCGCCCTCCAACGCAAGTCGTTGTAACGACTTGCGTTGTAAAATCCACGATGTAACGGACCGCGATCAAAATGATCGCGTTGTACTGACATACATCCGTTCGGCATGGACACAATGTTCTCATAAAGACAGACAACAGGGTGGTTGTAGCCCATGTGAACCATCAAGGTGGCTCAATGGTGAGATTGTTGTTGGCTGTAGTTCAGGTGATATATTCCTGGTTAGAAGTCAGTCTCCTGTCTCTTCATGCAGTTCATCTTCCAGGGAGAGAGAATGGGCTTGTAGATCACTCGAGCAGGGTTTTTTCTCTTAGGTGGAGCTAGCCCTATTGGAAATCCCTTTTCAGCCCGTAGCCAAGAGGTTGGGGCCGCCGCAGGTGGACTGGTTGCAACCAGGGATAATGCCCTTCTTTCACAATTCTGCATGAAGTCTCTGTGTTAGGGGTCTGGAGAGTGGACACGTTGTCTCTCCTATGGATTTGATGCATGCCCTCCATTCCCTTAGTTTTAAGGGTGTGAGGGAAAGTGTTCTTCTGACCGGCATCATTTGTACCAGGACTCCATTGCTTTTTTATTGACAACTCGTGTCAAACACTTCCACACGACCCACCTGGTGGTTTCTGCCGATGCCTGAGGAAATTCTAACTGACACGACAAAAACCAACTTGCAGCCTGCATTGCTGCCCAGGAACTGTCACACACCAAACCCCCCTGTTCTTTGCAGTTCACCAGAAAGCCACGAGACACTCACACCCTGTGTATATGATTTATTTTCCATCTCCTGCTCCCAGCCTGGTAAACATCCTTGACACCGTGATCAGGTGGTTATCTGGACAAAGGCCTGAAAGACCGGGCCTTGATCAGGGGGATTAAACAATGACCTGCAAGACCGGGCTTTGATTAAGGTGATTAAACAATGACCTGAAAGACTAAGCCTTGATCAAGCAGAGTGGACAATGATCTGTGTACCAAGCCTTGACCAGGTAACCATCTACAAACGTCGTCTGGATCTGGTTATCAACTGCAAACACTGCCCTGATTGAAAAATGACCTAACAGCCAAAAGACTGAGATGAAAAAGTATAAAAGGCCTGTAAGCTGCAGAGTAATGCAGCAGCCTCCTCTGTCTTGTCTCTGACTACCTTGGGACTCTGTTCCATAGCCCGGGCTATTGAATAAATCTGGGTTCCTCCTACAGACAAAGGCTCCTGAGTCTCCTTTTAGTAAGTATGGAAGGTATGGAAGACTTGGGCGGTTCGCCCGCTGCCGAGACCCAGTAAGTGGGTTTAACCGGTTCTTCAGGTACCTGAGAAAGTGCAGAGGGGAGGATTAGAGGTTCGGTTTTTAGTGCTATGCTGGAAACTAAGGCCACTGTTTCCCATCCTCCTTCAGTTAGCGGTTCGGGACCTTTGGATGATTTTGTTTACTCTGCTTAAAAGAGCCTCACTCTCAAAGGTGTGTCTGGGCCATCTAGAGCTAGGGGATTGCACTTGAGAGGGAAAGTTTACCATCTGTGGGCTGCTCTTTGGAGGTAGCTGGATTTATTTAGCAGCCTTGACGTTGAAAACGTACTCCAGGCGCTGGATGAAATCTGAGAAGGGGGAGAAGGGAGTGGATAATGTTTCAGGTGATCACACTCTGGTCCTAAACCATTTGAAAGAAGGATCTCTTCTGGGTCTGGCGGTGTTAGGCCTGGCAGTTTTTACAGGTTTATCCACAAACTTTTTGCCTTCTCTCTCTCCTCCTATTTTTCTGACCCTGTTTTCGTTGGCTATAGGACTCTGTGCACTTTACCACTGCTGATCAGTGCTAAAGTGCATATGCCCTCTGTGTAGATAGTGAATATGATTGGTGTTTCCATGATTGACATATGTGATTTACTGGTAAAGTGCACTGAGTATGCCAGGGCCTGCAAATCAAATGCTACTAGTGGGCTGGCAGCATTGGTTGTGCCACCCACATGAGTAGCCCGGTGAATGTGTCTCAGACCTACCACTGCAGTGCATGCACAGTTTTTAACGGAAATGCTAACCAGGCAAGTGCACCCACTTATCAGGCCTAAACCTTCCCTTTTCTTACTTGTAAGGCACCCCTCAGGTAGGCTCAAGGTACTCCCATGGACAGGGTGCCGTGTATGTGAAAGGTGGACAGATACTGGTGTGTGGGACATGTCCTGACAGTGAAATATTGTGTAATTCGTTTTTCACTGTTGAAAGGCTGTCTGTCGAATAGGCTAACATTGGAGCTGCACTGTAACATTTTACATGTGTAACTTTCAATTAGGACAAGATAGAAAAAGGGAGTTTGGGCTCTCTGAACTCAGAATTTATTAATACACCTTTTGGTAAAGGTGGTTTTTAAATTGGGTGTTTGAAAATAACACTTTTAGAAAGTGAGCGTTTTCTTACTTGACCATTCTGTGTGCCTCTGACTGTGTATTCAGCATCTAGCTTTGGACTGACAGAAGCTGGAGATGAACATTCTCTTTAGACAGTCACAAGGGAGGGTTAAGGTGTGTTCTGCCTTGCCTGGGTGACTAATCGATGGGCTGAATAGACCTGGTCTGCATTTACAGTGGTGGGATGAACAGTCCTGTTGGCAGTCGGATAGAGGCCAAAACTTCAGAATTTCTCCTTTTCTTCAAGGAGGAGATCAACTAATGCCACATCAAGGGTCCAGGACCTGAGAGGCACTTCAAGGGGATCAGGAACTCACTCCAGCAGAGGCCAACGGGACTTGGGCAGGCTCAGATGCAGGTCCAGGCAGGTACAGTGCAACTGGTTCAGCTGGGAAGTTGCAGGAAGGCCTCTAAAGCATGGTATGTCCCTGTAGCTCCGAAGAGGAGGTCAGTCAGCTTACCCTTAGAGTCACTTCAGCCTGGGATGAAGGGTGCCAGCCGCATCGTCCTTCTTAGACAGCAGGGCTGGCCTCTGGCAGGTCCAGTTGCAGGTCCAGGCAGGTCCATAGCAGCAGGTCAATTGGGCAGTCCATTTCTGTAGTATCGACAAGCCCAGGAGTGTACTGAAGAGTGGGCATGAGAGTCTCCTCTTTATACCTGGAGCCCACTTTGGAGTGGGTGAGTCTCCCCCTACAGAGGTGCCTGGAAAGTACTGCCTAACTGCCCTGGTCTCAGTCTGTTTGGGGGCATAATACGCTAGTGTGTAAGCAGTCCTTTGTGTGTAAGCTGGGCCGGTGCCTTTGAAGTACAAGTGTGGTAAGTGACAGTTCACCCTCCCCCCAATGAAGCAAGGATGGCCCATCCTGCCAACACCCAGACCCTCTATTATCAAACTATCTGGGAGGAATGTATGACGTTACAACGCAAACATTTACAACACATACTTTTACATCACAGATTTTACAACGCAACTACATTACATCGCATGATTTTACAACGCCTACCCTTACAACGCATTTTTCTTAAACTATCATTACAACGCATTCCATTACAACACATACCATTACAACGCATACCATTACAACGTATAATATTTTTTTGTGCCACAGTAGGGTAAGTGTTGGATAGCGCATGGGTAAATATTACTATTCCCACTCCAGTGAGTGCAACAGGTGGGAAAGTGTTGGATAGAGTAGGGGTAAAAATTACTATTCCCACTCCAGTGAGTGCAACAGTAATGAAAGTGTTGAATAGCGTAGGGATAAAAATTACTATTCCCAACTACCCCAAAACTCATACCCACCCTAAAACTTAGACCTTTCCATTACTAACCTTACAATGCGTTGTGATGGCATGCATTGTAATGGCATGAGTTGTAATGGCTTGCGATGTAAAGGCACCTGCATTGTAAAAGTTGCGTTGTAAAGGCATTGCGATGTAATGCCTGCATTCTAATGAAGAAATACATAAAGACCAACTCCCAACTACACCTAGTAATGTGACCCAGAAAAAAGACTCCAAGCACCAAATGGCTAAGGCAAGAAAATGCCAACTTTTTAAAGGTGCCTTTTTCAGAATTATGAATTAAAATCTGACTTTACAAGTAAAGAGGATTTTAAATTACAATTCATGGGACACCAAAGTGACATTTTCACCAGTTCCCAAACAGAAGGTATCACTTATTAACTGTAGTAAGGTATCCCAATGTTATCCTAAGGGAGAGATGGGCCTTGCAAATAGTGAACAATGAATTTGAGCATTTTCCACTACCAGAACAATTAGAACTTAAACATACTATAAGATAAATCCTCTCTGTACAGTGAGTGTGAGATATCCCCAGAGGAAGATAGAGGCAGGAAGAAGATAGTACTAACTTCTTTTTGTAGTAGTGTGGGCGAGCAGTTAAGATTATCAGAGGACAATGTTAAGCATTTGTTATAGTCACGGAGGCAATAAATGAGACACACACTGAAGAATAAATCCGAGACCATTTTTGTAAAAAAAATAGCATGTTTCTTTATATATCTTTTGAAAAGCAGGGCTTCAAATCAGAGATGTACATTGTACAGTTTTAAAATACTTCAATAAATACTTTGTAGACTGTAGTATTTGTAATGAAAGGCATTGCAGTTCAGTATTTAGGCACACTGTGGTCGATACTGACAAATATTTGCCATTGCAGTCAGTGGAGGAAGCCTGGGATGAGTATAGGTTTAATGGAGTTCAATAGAACGCCAACACAGTTACCGTCGCGGTCGCCAGCAGCAGGTCACTGCAGTTCTATGGAAGCACCGCCAACTCCAGAGGTCACGGTTGCTGTGATGAAGGTGTAGTCTTGGATGGAGGAGTACTGCTGATGCAGTTGCCCTTCACTGGAAGGAGGACACCGCCGTGGAGTTTCGGAGGACCACACTACCTGGGACGGTCAGTGGTCTGCTTCACCGGCAGGATGAAGGTCTTTAGAAGCCCAGGACTTGGGTACAGCAGGAGTTGAGATGCACCTGGAGAAGAAGTACCAGACGTTGTGGGTGCTGGATGTTGGTGGTTCACCGGCAGAGGTCGCCACAGGTGGGTTGCAGGGCAGACCGTCACGGAAGAGAGGTGGTAGTGCCAATGTTGCTGCTTCTGCCATGGAGCGGTACAAAAGGGGGTGGTGATGGACGGAGCATCTGAACCAATCAAACACTCACACCCAGTCAACAGATCTGGGTTTAATCCATCACCTTTCTTTAGCGCACTTTGCCACCCCAGTTCAGACATGGCCATATGCAAATCAGTCTGACCCTGTGCCTCATGGGAACAGTCCAGCCCGAACTGCCAAGCCATGCCTTCCCTGTGTCAGGAATCACATATGGCGCCTACAGAACTACAACTCCCACAAACGAGAGGTGACCAGAGGTTATATATTGGTGGTGGCCACTAGATGGCGTTGTATCTAATTATTCCTTTGAATCGGAGAAAGAAGCCTTGTTCTTTGACCAGAGACTTTGAAAAATCGCCCGTTTATTGTGGACTTTGAAACGGTGTGAGTAATCCCGAAGATTAGGAGTGGGGAAGGCTTTCCCTTCTCCGCTGTTCCTGCGCGAGCGGCTGCCGCGAGGAAAAAGCCGCGTTTGTTGTTGAACGCTTCCCGAAGATATTTCATGTTTAGAAGCTGAGTTTCCCTGTGCGCGAGCGGCTGCCGCGAGGGACGATTCCCAGTGCCTGAGCGCTAGAGTGGCGCTTATTTTGTGAACTGGGGAGCTTGGATTGAGCGGATCAGATACCAAAGCAAGTCCGCGTTTGGAGTCTCCTTGTGTGCGGCTGCAGCAAGAAAGAAGTGGCGCTTATTGGTTACCGACAGAAAGTTGGTGCAGCTTTTATTGGGAACTATGGTAAACCCAGAGAAAAGGAAGTCGGTAAGCCTCGGATGAGGACGCATTCGCATTGAACTATTTTTGTTAGTGTTCCAATTGTAGTTGGGCCCAGCTAGGAATGCTAATACGATTATATCATTTTTTGTTCTTGAATGACATGCAAAGTACCCATCGTATATATATATCAAACTTTGATCTTCAGTGAAGTGAACTGAGGTTTCTGGTGACATTCCTGTTTATCCACTGGGTTACTGGAGAGAATTATTACGATTGCAAGGGAAGCAGTTAAAGGGTAGGTGAGGTGTGTGGTTGACCCGTGTGATGCTTTGCAGAAGGTGGTTGAACTGTTAGTAATTTATGGTTTTCTTCCAGGTGGCACTCAGAGATAGAGAAGTATCTATATTTTTAGAGGAAAGAGTTCCCCTCCTGATTTCAGTGGTATGTATCGTTCCTCTAGCGAGAATTGAATGAGAGTAGGGAGAACTGATGTGATAATCTTTCTTGTTCTTGTCGTTTCAGCTATCCCATCCGTTCCAGACCCCATCCCTACCTTCCCTGTGTTATCCCTCGCTTGATTACTCTTATGCTCTGTGGTATATGTACAGTCAGAGTGTGGGGAAATCAGGAGGTGGACCCCTTTCAGCATCACCCTGATCCTGAGGTTTTCCAGAATCCTGACAGAATTAGATACCCAAGAAATAATTGAACCTCCCGGTCAGGGTCTACTGAAAGATGACCACACTTGATGAAGTAATGCAGGCTTTGGTTCTTTTTCAGCAGGAGTTGGTTAATTCCAGGGCAGAAGTTACTGCGCTTAAAGAGCGTTTTGACAGACAGGCTAGGAATCCGTTTGATGCCTCTGCAGGGGTACCCCAAATCCAGGTCACAGTGCCTCCACCGATTCCACTGGCTAGTCCGGAGCGTTATGCAGGGGATCCCCTTAAGATACAGACATTTTTGACACAGATTACCTTGCACTTTTCGTGTAGACCAGCTTCCTTCCCTACCAATCATTCGAGGGTAGCGTTTGCGATATCATATATGACGGGGGAAGCCGCGAACTGGGCTGTCCCTTTAGTGCGCAAAGATGATCCTTTGTTGACGGACTGGAATGCCTTCCGTAGCGAGCTGGAGAGGGTATTTGATAGACGGGCTACCACTCTTAGTGCAGATCGTGATTTGTTGGGGTTACGTCAAGGAAAAAAGGATCTATTAACATATATGACAACATTCAATAGATTGGTGGGGGAAACCGCATGGCCCGAAGAGAAAAGAATGGCACTGTATTATCAGGGGTTGAATGAAGACATGAAAGATGTCTTGGCCCAGATCGATCCTCAGCCCACGAGTTGTTTAGCATTGATTAATCTGACCCTGCGCTTGGATCACCGCCTTTCGGAGAGGGGAGGTGAGCGAAGAAGAGGTGGGAGAACATGGAGTGGGTATGAGGTGGAGAGTAGTACACACAAGAAAGATTCAGGTCCCGAGGCTATGGAAATAGGGGCGGTTCGCCCACCATTAACCAAGGCAGAAAGAGAGAACAGACGTGCCCTGGGTTTGTGTATGTATTGCGGCAAAAAGGGGCACTATGTGAGAGAATGTCCGGCTAAACCCCAGAAACGGGGTTTGTTTTTTCCTGCCAAAAAGATGGTGGCAGTAGTGGCAGACAACACCTATGCTGTACAGGAAGATCAGGAGGGGGCTGAGAGTAGTCCTGCTCCTCCTAAGGAATGGAGAATACCGTCCTTGGGAATAGTGGATAGGATGGAAGCAGTGTCTCATGTGATATTGCCCATGTATTTGGGATCAGGACAGCAAAGGGTATCGGTGAATACAATGGTGGATTCCGGGGCTACTGGAAACTTCATAGACTATGGGTTGGTGCAGAAGCTAGGATTAAAGAAAGTACCCACTCAACTACCAGAGCTGGTGTTGGCGGTGGATGGCACCCCCCTTAAGTCTGGTCCCATTGTGGAACATACTGAAGCCTTAGAATTAACTCTTTGTGGACATCCCTGGGATCATGTAGAATCTATCATATTGAATATGATCGAAGCGCCGCAATATGAAGTCATTCTAGGGATGCCGTGGTTGTGGAGACACAATCCTTTGATGGATTGGAAGTTGAAAACTATCCAGTTCACTTCGGAGTATTGTGTATCCGAATGTTTGCAAGACAATGAGGGGTCACCTACTCTATCCTTGGCCCAGAGTTATAGGGTGGCTACGGCAGCGGAGAAAGAGGTGACGCTACCGGTAGAATATCATCAGTACCGAGCTGTGTTCAGCAAGGTGGAGGCAGAGAAACTTCCACCTCATCGCGACTATGATTGTCGAATAGATTTGGTGGAAGGTTCCAAGATTCCTACATGTAGGGTCTATGCGTTGTCTGACTCGGAGACGAAATATCTAAAAGAGTACTTGGAACATCTGTGCTCGTTGGGGTTCATCAGACCTTCAAGATCCCCAGCAGCCTCGCCTCTTTTCTTTATTTCTAAAGCAAACGGTGAGCTGCGCGCTTGCATAGATTTTAGACAGCTGAATAAGATCACGATTAAAAACCGCTACCCTCTTCCGCTCATTCCCGTCCTGTTGGACCAGGTAAAGGAGGCCAATATATACACCCGGCTAGACCTACGAGGGGCGTATCATCTGGTGCGAATTCAGGACGGAGATGAGTGGAAAACGGCGTTTAAAACGCGCTTTGGGCTGTTTGAATATCTGGTGATGCCGTTCGGGCTCTGCAATGCCCCTGCGGCATTCCAATTTTTTCTCAACGATATCATGAAGGAATATATCGACCGTTTTGTAGTTATCTATATCGATGACATATTGATTTATTCCGATGATCCAACTCAGCATGTCAGTCAGGTTGAATTGATCCTTCAGAAGTTACAGGAACACTGCTTATATTGTAAATTAAGTAAGTGTGAGTTTGGAGTGACTGAAGTGGAGTTTTTGGGGGTGATCTTGAATCCTCAGGGGTTTAGGATGGCTGACAGAAAGGTGAAGGCAGTGCAAGAATGGCCAGTACCTAGGAGTGTAAAAGACGTGCAATGCTTTCTAGGTTTCTCCAATTATTATCGGAGATTTATAGCCCATTTCTCACAGTTAGCCTCTCCAGTAACCCGGTTGTTGAGAAAGGGTGTTACCTTCTGCTGGACTTTGGAGGCAGGAGAGGCCTTCGAACAGATGAAAAAGGCCTTTTGTACTGCCCCTATTTTGAGACATCCGCAATCTGATGTCCCGTTTATTGTAGAAGCTGATGCCTCGGACATTGCCATAGGAGCAGTCTTGTCACAAAGAGAAAAATCCACCGGTCAGCTGCATCCGGTTGCATTCTTGTCCAAAAAACTGAATCCCGCAGAGGTGAATTATACAGTGGCCGAAAAAGAACTGTTGGCAGTCAAAAGAGCCTTTGAGGAGTGGAGACCTTACTTGTGGGGGGGTCAACATCCTGTTACGGTGTTTTCGGATCATCGAAACTTGCAATTTATGAAGACTGCTCGGCACCTTTCACAACGCCAAATGCGTTGGATGTTATTCTTCGCTGAATATGATTTTACCATTACCTTTCGCCCTGGGGCGGACAATCGCAAAGCTGACTCTTTGTCCCGCCAATTGGATCCCGGAGCTTCATCGAAGGGAGAACAGTTGTCGATTCTGCCTCCAGAGAGAGTGGTGTGTGCCACTACTGTTGAAATGTTCCTGGAAGCTGTGCGTAGACAACGTCCTTCCTCACAATGGCAAATTTGGGCGAGTAAAGAAAAACAACGTACCTTGAAACATGGACTGCCTATGCGGAATAATGCCCTGTTTCTTCCCACGCATGAATTGCGTCTGATGGCCTTTAATTGGTGTCATAACGCCATGGTGGCAGGTCACCCGGGACATACCAAAACCTTACAGGCGCTACAAAGACAATTCTGGTGGGAAGGAATGATGACCGATGTAAAGTCTTGGATTGAGCAATGTGAGATCTGTGCAAGAGCCAAGAGTGAACAAACCCGGAGTAAGGGGTTGTTGATGCCTCTTCCTACCCCCTCCAGACCTTGGCAAGTGATAAGCATGGACTTTGTGCTGGGACTACCACTGGATAAGGGTTGCGACGCCATTCTGGTAGTGGTGGATAGCTTGACCAAAATGGGTCATTTTATTCCTTGTCGTAATCTCCCTACAGCTGCTCAAACCGCGCAGTTGGTGTTGACGGAAGTGGTGCGGTTGCATGGAATCCCCAAGACCATCATATCGGATCGTGGCCCGCAGTTTGTCGCTAGGTTCTGGCGTACTTGGTGTAAGGCTCTGCAAGTAAAGGATGCTTTGTCTACGAGCTTCCACCCACAGTCGGACGGTCAAACCGAGAGACTTAACCAGACCCTCAAGAAATATCTGAGATGTTACGCTGAAGAGGCCAATGATTCCTGGGTCTCCTTGCTGTGGTTAGCCGAATTATCCTATAACAACGCATGGCACAGTTCTACGGGGGAATCCCCTTTTAGGGCCAACACGGGTTATCATGCTGACATCTTGCCTGTTACCATCCCTAGTGATGTGCACAACCATCCTACCGTGGCGGCTCGGATGAAGGCCTTGCTGAAGATACATCGGCGGATACAACAGCACTTGGAAAAGGCGAAAACATCATACAAGAAGTGGGAAGACCGACGACGTCAGAAGGGTCCAGTATATAAAGTGGGGGATAAGGTGTGGCTGTCGACCAGAAACATACGTTTCCGCTTCCGCAGTATCTTTCACCCTAGGTTCATCGGACCCTATGAAGTGCTGCGGGTAGTGAATCCTGTGGCCTACAAACTGAAGCTACCCGCATCCTTACGGATCCATCCGGTTTTTCATTGCAGTCTTTTGAAACCTGCCAGAACTGGGAGACGTCAAGCGGTCCCTCCAGTGATGAGAGACGGTCAACTGGAGTATGAGGTGCGTCGTATCTTGGACTCCAAATATCAACGGGGTAAGCTGTGGTACTTGATATCTTGGAAAGGATACGACTCGGAAGATGACTCCTGGGAACCCAGTACTGAAGTGCATGCCCCTCTTGCGATTCGTAGATTCCATGCTCAGAATCCTGGGAAACCTGGTGCTAGAAGGCGCCGTTAAGGGGGGCATACTGCCAGGAATCACATATGGCGCCTACAGAACTACAACTCCCACAAACGAGAGGTGACCAGAGGTTATATATTGGTGGTGGCCACTAGATGGCGTTGTATCTAATTATTCCTTTGAATCGGAGAAAGAAGTGTGGTCGAGTTCCCTGGAGAGGGAAGCCTTGTTCTTTGACCAGAGACTTTGAAAAATCGCCCGTTTATTGTGGACTTTGAAACGGTGTGAGTAATCCCGAAGATTAGGAGTGGGGAAGGCTTTCCCTTCTCCGCTGTTCCTGCGCGAGCGGCTGCCACGAGGAAAAAGCCGCGTTTGTTGTTGAACGCTTCCCGAAGATATTTCATGTTTAGAAGCTGAGTTTCCCTGTGCGCGAGCGGCTGCCGCGAGGGACGATTCCCAGTGCCTGAGCGCTAGAGTGGCGCTTATTTTGTGAACTGGGGAGCTTGGATTGAGCGGATCAGATACCAAAGCAAGTCCGCGTTTGGAGTCTCCTTGTGTGCGGCTGCAGCAAGAAAGAAGTGGCGCTTATTGGTTACCGACAGAAAGTTGGTGCAGCTTTTATTGGGAACTATGGTAAACCCAGAGAAAAGGAAGTCGGTAAGCCTCGGATGAGGACGCATTCGCATTGAACTATTTTTGTTAGTGTTCCAATTGTAGTTGGGCCCATCTAGGAATGCTAATACGATTATATCATTTTTTGT
Organism: Lissotriton vulgaris; assembly: GCF_964263255.1. Taxonomy (NCBI): domain Eukaryota; kingdom Metazoa; phylum Chordata; class Amphibia; order Caudata; family Salamandridae; genus Lissotriton; species Lissotriton vulgaris. Next base: position 1,217,022,007 of record NC_141697.1, on the reverse strand, counting down.
TCTTGAATGACATGCAAAGTACCCATCGTATATATATATCAAACTTTGATCTTCAGTGAAGTGAACTGAGGTTTCTGGTGACATTCCTGTTTATCCACTGGGTTACTGGAGAGAATTATTACGATTGCAAGGGAAGCAGTTAAAGGGTAGGTGAGGTGTGTGGTTGACCCGTGTGATGCTTTGCAGAAGGTGGTTGAACTGTTAGTAATTTATGGTTTTCTTCCAGGTGGCACTCAGAGATAGAGAAGTATCTATATTTTTAGAGGAAAGAGTTCCCCTCCTGATTTCAGTGGTATGTATCGTTCCTCTAGCGAGAATTGAATGAGAGTAGGGAGAACTGATGTGATAATCTTTCTTGTTCTTGTCGTTTCAGCTATCCCATCCGTTCCAGACCCCATCCCTACCTTCCCTGTGTTATCCCTCGCTTGATTACTCTTATGCTCTGTGGTATATGTACAGTCAGAGTGTGGGGAAATCAGGAGGTGGACCCCTTTCAGCATCACCCTGATCCTGAGGTTTTCCAGAATCCTGACACCCTGGACCGGAAACAAGCTTCCTAGGACCGGTTTCTGGCATTACAGCCGTCTTCAGCCAGGCTTGCTTGAATCCAGTGGCAAAGTGAGCAAGGGACTCACGTCTGAGCATACCCTGTCAACTTATGGCGAACAAAGTGGTACAAAAGGGGGTGGTGATGGACGGCTTCTGCCATGGAGGCCACGAGCAGAAGGGTACGGGCTCCCAGGAGCGAGACTGTTTCCAGTATCGGTCGCTGTAGTAAGAGGATCCCTTGAGGTGATGAAGGCTTGCTGCAAAGTTTCTTTACAGTGGTGAGTTGCATCAACACAAGTGCCGGTCCTCAACCACTGTGGTTCTTTACCGGTGGTCACCTGGGACAAGAGCCTCTAGCCCAAAGGGAGGTTCCTGGCAATTTGCAGAAGGCTGGAGGGCTCTGCAGTATCTTGGAGGCCTCACAGGTGTCAGGAAGGACATCAGATTGCAAGGGTCGAGTCTTGAGCAGCAGCGGGTTTAGTGCCAGTTTCTTTTGCATCAGATCTCAGTTCTTGAACTGCAGCGCTCTTCTTCCATCATCTTCTTGTGTTGGTTGATTCTGAAGCCAGGTTCTCAAGGAGCCACCTAAATCCGGAATTTAGGTGCGTTTTCAGAGGGGGCTAGGTGGCCGCCAACGGGCTGCCTACCTGTATGGTGCTATCACCCTCTTTATGCTCACCCCACATTGGGGTGGGCATACCCTGGCTCCTAATAGGCTACTATCCCCATCCTCAAGATGGCGGATAGTGAAAAGTGGGGTCTACCTTGCTTGCCCCACCTGAGGGGTGGCCCAGGGTGAAGGTAGACCCACCTCCTACTTTATCAAATTTTCCCACCAGTCCTCCAGTTGAAAGTGTAACATGATTAGGGAGTCGTCATCTGCTTCTAACAGCAGAGGGCTGGGGCAGGGTTCAAAGGTGGCATGTCCTTTGAAGTTTCCCACTTCTGCCGAGGCAGATCCTGCAGGGGAAAGGTGTGACAACCCCCGACCACAGCAGGCATTGTCTCTGGATCCAAAGAGCTCTGGTTCTCTTCCCAGGGGTCCAGAAACATATCTGGTGATGGCAGGCTGACTACACTAGACAGGAACAACATCAGCGGCCTGTAGGTTTCAGGAGACCTTCTAGCGGGGTCTCCTGTGTGAATTTATTAATAAATCCAAGTCTGACATCAGCAAGGATTTCTTAAGACAAGATGTTTGGTACCAAATCAGTGAAGCCATCACGGAGCTATGAAACTCATGCTGACACGTCTCCAGTCCATGTGCTCTTCATAGCTTCCCTGTACACTTACAACACCCAGAATGGACTGTACATTGTAGGAGCAAATCTGCTCATGTTGGTATGCCCTCACATAGTATATAGTGCAGCCTGCCTTAGGGTGGAAGGCCTGCTATAGGGGTGACTTACCTATATCGTTTGCAGTGCAAGGGTGGCATGGCACACAGGGCTGTGTGCCATACCGACTCTTTTGTTTGTCCTGCACCTGGGCACAGTCTGAGATAACAGCATCGCCTGGTCCTGGTGAGGGGTCCCTAGGGGACCTTCTTCTGTCCCCTTGCCCTGTGTACCAGGAGTACCATTTACTTGGGCTTACAGGGGAAAGAGGAGTTGTGCCAATCATGGTACAATTTGTGAAGAAGGAGGTCTGGCACAGGGGCCCTGGCTAGCAGGGTCTCAGTTCACTTACAGCTCTAAATTACATCAGACATCAGGCAAAAAGTGGGGGGCTAACCATGTCAAAAAGAGGCCCTTTCTTACACATACATATTCAAATTTTTAAATACAATGCACCCTGCACTATGGGCTCTTTAGGACCTATCATAGTGGTGATTTATAAGAAAGGTTTGGGCCTGGCAAAAAGTTCATTTTGGCAAGTCAAAATGGCAGTTTAGAACTGCACACACAACCCTGAGACATGTTTTTAAAGGTCTACCTAAGTGGGTGGCAGAATAAGTGCTGCATGCCCACTAATAGCATGTAATTTACCAGCCCTGGGTGTATGGCATACTACTTTACTAAGGAATCACTAGTAATAGAAATATGCCAACTGGGTGTAAGCCAATCTTACCATGTTTACAGTAGAGCGAACAAGCACTCTAGCACTTGTTACAAGCGGCAAAGTGCACAAAGTCCACAAGGCCAACAAATATGGATTCAGTAACAGGAGGGGAGAAGGCAAAAAGTTTGAGGACCCAAGCCAACAGCTACAATGGTTTGTCTAGAGAGAACAAATACTTTTGCAAAAATACATTGTTTATTTGTCACTTTTTGTTCTTCAGAAAAAGGGTATAAAGGCCTCTCTTTCAGCATTGGCCGGGTAGCTGAAGCAAGCCATAATTATATCATACGACAAGAAAGAGAAGTCCCTAAATACATAAATCCAAAGGCGCACAACAAGGGGAGTGGTGGCCTTGTGGGCTGCAGTGAAAGATGCTTCAATGTCCGACGTTTGAAAGTGGCCACGTGGTCCATGCCACATGAGTCCTTGAAGCACTACAGAGTGCAGGTGAGAGGTAGTGTGTCAACGTTGTTCAGTTCTGGATGTAGTATTGGTGTAACAATGGAGTGAAGAAGCTTCATTTGCAACTGGATTGGTATAAGTGTCTTGTTTAAGGTGTGAGATGAAGCCGAAGAGTGCTCTGGTATCAGCTTACTTGGTAAGGATGTGCCGAAGAAGATGAACGAGGAGGTAATGGCCCGGTCACTTAGAAGTAATCATTACTCCGAGTCCAGATCTTCCTCACTACAGTCCAGGTTTGCCACCCATCCACCCCAATGGGAAGTGGTTTTCGGCTTCATGCTGGGGAACAACAGGATGCTTGTTTCCGGTCCAGGGGGGACCTGGCCTGGCAGCTCAGGCTGGACTGTTCCCATAAGGAGCAGGGCCAAGACTGATTTGCATATGGCTGGGTTCAACCTGGGAGGTGTGGCCTCTATGCCAAAATGACTGTTGCGCCGCTGAAGAGTGCAATGAGTACGAAACGCGTCCGTTGTGAATCGACAGGCATGCTGTAAACTGGATCCGCTCGCCGATCCGGCTTTTATCTCATGAAGGTTGCTGCAGTGGATGTCAGAGTGTGTCTCAAACTGTGGGAACCTTGGAGCTTTGATATATATCTATCTATCTATCTATATATATATATATATATATATATATATATGTATATATATATATATATATATATATATATATATATATATATATATATATCAACTCGTGTTATCCCAGTCACTCTCCTGCACTCCAGCCGGAAATGCCGAAAAAACGGGAAAACGCACACCAAAGCTTCGTGGTTAGTAGCAGGTCTTTAATTTGTTTTTGCCACCATCATATGCGTTTCAAATACCGAAGTTTCCTTGTTCACTAGCGGAAACGCTGTCCGCTTTCTATTTTTATGCTGTGTTTTTTTCTTGTGATGCTTTCAACCCCCTCCACGTGATATTATAAACATAGAAGAAACACTTAAGGCCAATCTTTGTGGCGAAGTTGATATGCCCACATGATCGTATTACAGAATGAATTCTATTTTGTAATGGCAACCTGTTTGTACATCATTTTCAAACGCTTGAATGCACATTGTGGTATTTGAGGATGAGTCTATAAATTTATACATGACTTCAACTGATAGCATTAGGCTGATTTAACTTTAAAATCAGTAACATACTAAATATATATAAATATACATAAATATATAAATACAATCATATTTAAATAAATAGCAATTTCACATATATAAAACCCATAATTACAGAGATTTGTTCTTCATCAGTTCACTTATATACCATCAAACCATTATAACGGATTAAATTCCTGTATCCTTATTGATCCCACCCGGGTATCAATTATAGATGTGCAAAACATAGCATAATGTGCAAAAGATTACCGCAAGATCCAAGGGCTACAGATAGTATTGGTTATAAGTACAGTACCTAGAATTAGTGCAAAGTGTGCAAGTAGTATGATAGAATTTGTGGGAGATTAAAAGTTGTACATATTAAAAAGTTAATATGTATAATAAAGTGCGATGTTAAAAAACAGATTCATGGAAGAACGGGACAACTAAATTGTATTTATAGTGGATGAATATATAAAGTTTTACATTGCTCTACTTCATTAGAATTAAGTTTCAGTGGGACCTATTAAAGGAAGTTGTGGAGATCCTCCGTGTTATTTAGCCCTCTGGGGTTCTTACTGTCCAGTTAAAGGATGAACTTGGACTCTAGTTTTTCAGTTGCCTTCTCCCTGTTGCCACCCTTTGAGTACTCCGGGATTGCAGCGACCACAAAGTATTGCAAACACTTCAGTTCATTGCCATGCACTGCTTTAAAGTGCCTGGCTACTGGGTACGTCCTGTCATTGTTAACAATAGCTCTCAAATGCTGGAGAATTCTGACATGTACCTGTAGCTTCGTGCTGCCCACATATTGGAGGTACAAATGGGGGGGTGGTGATGGACGGAGCATCTGAATCAATTAAACACTCACACCCAGTCAAAAGATCTGGGTTTAATCCATCACTGTTCTTTAGCCCACTCTGCCACCCCAGTTCAGACATGGCTAAATGCAAATCAGTCTGACCCTGTGCCTCATGGGAACAGTCCAGCCCGAACTGCCAAGCCATGCCTTCTCTGGACCGGACACAAGCTTCCGAGGACCGGTTTCTGGCATTCCAGCCGTCTTCAGCCCGGCTTGCTTGAATCCAGTGGCAAAGTGAGCAAGGGACTCACGTCTGAGCATACCCTGCCACACTTATGGCGGCCAAAATCAGTACAAAAGGGGGGTGGTGATGGACGGAGCATCTGAATCAATCAAACACTCACACTCAGTCAAAAGATCTGGGTTTAATCCATCACCGTTCTTTAGCCCATTCTGCCACCCCAGTTCAGACATGGCTATATGCAAATCAGTCTGACCCTGTGCCTCATGGGAACAGTCCGGCCCGAACTGCCAAGCCATGCCTTCCCTGGACCGGAAACAAGCTTGCAAGGACCGGTTTGTGGCATTCCAGCCGTCTTCAGCCCGGCTTGCTTAAATCCAGTGGCAAAGTGAGCAAGGGACTCACGTCTGAGCATACCCTGCCACACTTATGGCGGCCAAAAGCGGTACAAAAGGGGGGTGGTGATGGACGGAGCATCTGAATCAATCAAACATTCACACCCAGTCAAAAGATCTGGGTTTAATCCATCACCGTTCTTTAGCCCACTTTGCCACCCAAGTTCAGACATGGCTTTATGCAAATCAGTCTGACCCTGTGCCTCAAGGGAACAGTCCATCCCAAACTGCCAAGCCATGTCTTCCCAGGACCGGAAACAAGCTTCCGAGGACCGGTTTCTGGCATTCCAGCCGTCTTCAGCCCGGCTTGCTTGAATCCAGTGGCAAAGTGAGCAAGGGACTCACGTCTGAGCATACCCTGCCACACTTATGGCGGCCAAAAGCGGTACAAAAGGGGGGGTGGTGATGGACGGAGCATCTGAATCAATCAAATACTCACACCCAGTCAAAAGATCTGGGTTTAGGAAGGGTAAGTCCTTTCTACCAAAGTAGTTTCTTCACATACATCAACTGTACGTGCTACATTTAAATATATAGTTGGCCAACGTCAGTGCTTAATTTGAGCCAGTGTTTTCCGGTGCTCGGCACCTGCACCTAATTGTCAACACCAGCACTTATGACAGTCTGCCACATAGTGACGCTGTTTGTCTAATTTAGAGATGAGCACAACAACAGTTGTTTATTAATTCAATATGCATTAAAAATAACTAATAGCTGCCACCAAAGCCTTTCTTATAGCTTTGAGGGGTCTGGAATAATCAGGATTGTCACACTTGTAAGTGTGTAATGGTTAGTTTTTATGTTGTCACTGTAATTGGCAACTCTGACAGCGGCAATGGGCAGTGCAAGCGGAAGTGGCCTTCTGATGAGGGCCCTGGGACTTCTATTTTTACAAATTAAGCGCTGGGACAACAGTCTTCGAAAAAATACTTCTTACTTTTGTTCCTCAAAATGTGACGAGAGGACTACACTAGTCAATTCAATTCAAAAGTACTTTATTCGTTTTTTTCATACAAAAACCATAAAAGTGCATAAAACAGAATATATTTCAAGCATTAGGTTAAAAAGAGGAAAAAACATGTTAAGTTACAATAAAGAAGACAAATATTTAATAGCTTTAAAATCCATCTGTCACATATTAAAAAGGAATATCTTTCAGAGGTTTGCTTGTGTAACTCAATATATCCAAACATTTTCTGTACTTCATTGCACTTTTTAAAAAGCCGATCACATGGGGTATACATTCCGATTTTAACAGCTGTAAGTATAATAGGGCAGGGCGGACTTGTACAAATTGCAATCTTTTTAAAATAGGTTTAAGAAAAAAGGCCCTAGGGAATTCATAATATTTACAGAAAAACATAAAGTGTAGCAGATCCTGTGGAGACATGTTGTCGCAGCCACAGGGTGCTAACACTGTCCCTCTGTGGCACCCCTTCGGGACTGTGATTAAAAGATGAAGCAAATTAAGCCTAAACCTATTTAATAAAAAGCGCTCATGTGCTGTTAGTGGCCAGAGTAAATATGGTCCTCAACTGGTGAGGTTTTAAGCATCATATGGAGGCGCACATTGGGCTTCAACAGGTCCTTTTCCTGCCTGTCCATTAGTTTTCGTGTGGTGAAGGACTGTTTTATATATGCTACATCGTTCCTGTTAATTCCTTCCAGATTTAAAAACAGGTCCAAGCGCCCTTCCTTCCCAAAACTGGTTTTAAGATATTTCATCCAGGGAATCTTGGACATACAATCGAGGCTCAGTGCCTCTTTAAGGAGGCTATGGGTTAAGCCGAGCTGTTTGTTGAGCCAACATTGTAGCCAGAAGATAAGAGGGCGCATGGACAGAGTGTCACTGATAAAAGGCATACCAGTCTCTTCATGCACGGACATATTCGGTGTCCCCTGTGGAACACATAGAAGCTGTTTTAGGAATTTATTTTCAACCACCTGGAGGCCCTCTAGATTACACTAGCCCCATAACTCACTTCCATAGCTGGCTATCGAAACACTCTTTGCGCGATAAACCTTCAACATCGCCCCGACTGGTCTGTTGCCCATTCTCGCAGCGAAGTCAAAAAGCACTGCGTTTGCCCTTATAACCTCCGCCCTTTTTTATTTAGGAGAGGGGCCCAGTTCAACTGATGATCCAGATGGACACCGAGGTCGGAAAAAGAGGTACACAAGGGCACCCTGGTGCCATTTACCATAAAGGGGTACTGTTTTTTTGCTCCTTTCCCCACCTGCATAACATAAGATTTTGTGTTGTTTATGGATAGATCTCGACTATCCATAAATGACTGCACTAGTCCTATCCTCAGAGCAAAATCAGGTAGCTGGACTTTACTTTAATCTCCGGAAGTGAGGTCATGCGTGATGAAGGCATTTATTGGCTCCTGGCTGAGTGTAAATACAAGGGGGTCTGGTGCACAGGGCTGGGCTTCTTATGGAATCCAAGCAGGTCCCCCATCCACTCTTAATTATCGCCACACTGTGCTCCAGCTCAGCGCCATGAATTAATTTGCACACATCGCAGCACCCTTGAATTGGTGATAAATATTCGTCCCACCTTCCTAAAAGCTTAACCGAGGAAAACTAAAAGGACAAGTCACTGCTTCTCTTCAGTCCCACAAATGCTGTAACGCCTGCCAAGTAGGCCGGAAGAGTAGCAGAAAACACCCCTTTTCTTCCGCCTTCCAGAAAAAAACATTTCTCTGTGATATGAAAAGTTTTAGAACAAGTATATTACAGATGCTAAGAAAACTTGTTTTAAATCCAAATCCATGGTGCAAGCGTGCCTGCGTTGTAAGCAGGTTCGTTTTTGTGCAGGGGGGGGCACCTTCGTGCACAAAAACAATCCCCAGAGGCATTGCAGGACCCATAGAAAGAGGAAAAAACAAGGGGAAATAAACATACATCTCCTAGTTACGCTGGGAGGCTTAGTAGGTTTGGCGCATTCTGGGGTCTCCCACTTATGGTAAATCTAAAAATGCTTAAAAATCCATGGGCTTTGCAAGGGAGCACCCACGCTCCATCCATGGAACACCTTCCTGAGGCAGAGTAACGCAGCAATTTGCACCGCGGTGCGTTACTCTATCTTTATCAAGCCATTCAGGGCCTTGCAAGGTGGTCGCGCTTGGCTTGGTAAATCACATTAAAGCTTTGCATCACACATGCACCCCGTTGCCTGGTGCAAAAGTCGTGCAATCCTTTCATAAATATGGCCCTAAGTGCCGGCACCCAGGATGTAGTCAGAAGCCCACCCAGTGCAGCTGTATGTTGGGGTTGCCAAATATCAAGGCTGTCTAGTTTGGATCCCACTTCAGGCCCGATTCTTCCTCTGCCCCTTTTTCTCACTCTTGCAGGTGATTTTTCATCCCTGTTTTCACCTGTTGTCACTATTTTTTCCATTTTCTTTCTCTTCCTACTTTCCTCCTTTCTCTCTCCTTTCCTAGATCAAATTCTGATACCGAAAAATAAATCCTGCCCCTCCCCCCCAAAAAAATACTGGTGGGCTTCACTGGCTCAAACTAAGCTGGTGGTGCACCTAGATGGCACAAAGGTGCACCTATGGGGCTTCATTATAAGTTCCCTTTGTGAAGCTCGGTAACTCCACCTCCAGTTACCGGTACCTGGGGTGCTAGTAGCCCTTGAGTGATGGGGGGGTGGCAAAGTAAACTGAGAGTATAAGTGGGACCCTGAGGGACCCCATAGAAATATGGAAAACCGGTTTCTGTGTAAAAGACGAAGAACAGCAGAGTTACTGCAGACCTTGTACTTCTGGCAGGACAGGTAGCTCCTGCTGCTGGCCCCATCGTAATTACCAGGGATGCAAAATAGAGGCAAAAGCACCATCTGTAAAGGGCACATCTATATACATTCATCAGCGTAGCTGGACCTCATAACTGCGAAAATCATGCTGCTGGTTGGTGTCGTGTTGTGCTATTGGCCTCACTGTTTCATCAATGTGTATTGTTATTTGTCGCCCCTTCAGTTTTCCTAGTCCCTGCAGCAGCTTGGGGCATTCTTTCAGGATGCTTCTTTTCTCTGACATGTTGTAGGTGATGGCCATGAGACCCATTATCTGAGCTGTGATGTTGGTTCTGATAGTCTTTCAACACCTGGCACAGTGCTTGTCCAATTGAGATATGTGTTAGCTTAGCCCTATGTACTGCCTTTTTGATTGTTCCCATAAATCGTTCAACCATTCCATTTGCTTGGGGTCACAGAGGCGTTATTCGTCGATGGTGTATTCCGAGGTACTCCATGAACCTTTTGAACTCTTCACCAGAGAATGGTGGGCCATTATCTGTCTTTAGCGTCTGTGGTGAGCCTCATGCTGCAAATATGTCATCCAGGACTGGCAAAGTTGCGCTTGCTGATGTTGATGCCACTTGTCTCACTATGGGAAATCTGGAGAATTCATCTATTGCTACCAATAGGTAGTGACCCGTTTCCAAAGGCCCATAGAAATCAGCTGCCAATTCTGTCCACACTGCTTTTGGAAGTGTGGACATCTGCAGTGGCTCCGGTTTTGACGAGGGCCCCGTTATTTGGCAGATGTGACAGTGCATCACAATTTCTTCCACCATGGTATCAAGTCCTGGGAACCATACTTTTTCTCGCAGCATTTTCTTGGTTGCCCGAATCCCTCGGTGTGACTCATGCGCTAATTCTACTGTCCTCCTTCTCAGTGTCCGCGGCATTTCTATCTATTCCGTTCTCGCTTTCTGAGAGTTCTTCGCTAACCTTTTTGAACGCCAACAGCTCTTCCTTCGATACTCCTTTTTCACAGCTGCTGTTGTTGTTTACGTGCATAGAAGGCTACTTCACAATCGAGCTCCCTGCTCATCCTTTGAATCCTGATTTAAATCCCAGTTGGAGAGGAGGCTCCACTGGTTTGATTTGATGTGATTTGAAATTTCTAAAGCACGCAAACCCCCTTAGGCGTCTTGGGGCTAGCATTATCCTAAGTTCAAACCTGAGAACCAAAAGGGTGAATGAACAAAAGCTATAAGGATAGCAGGAACAGCCAAGATTTGAGGTGTTTCCAAAAGCTATAAAGATTCGACTGACCATTAACGTGAATGGGCAGTCTTGTCCGAGTCAGCAGGTCGAATAAACAAAACTTCGACCACCCCACAAACTCTCTTAATTCTTGGAACAAGGACTGAATTTGAAGCGACAGGTCGCAGCAGTCTTTTTGGAGAGTGCCACCTAAATTTCCTTCTAAGGTACTATTGACCAATTCAGTGTAAAGCTTTACGTGCCAAACATAGAGCCTTAAAGCAACTCCCTTTCTAACTGGAAGCCAATGAAGCTTCGCTAAGGGGATTGGTGTCACTACAACGCATGCTTTTACATTGCATGCCTTTACAACGCGGTTTTTACCACGCAGTCCATTACAACGCATAATGCTTTTTACGCCTGATAGTGAATTATTTAATTTACTATTCCAACTCCAGTCCCCGTGGATAGCAGGGAAGGTGTTGGATAGTAAATTAAATATATTCCCTATCCTAGAGCGCCCCCCAGCGCAATGCGTTGTAATGGTATGCGTTGTAATGGTTGCGATGTAATGGTAGTGCGTTGTAAAAAATGCGTTGTAAGTGATGTTCCCCTCGCTAAGGTAACAAAAAAAGACTTCAACTTTGGTATTTTCCTTGAGAAAGAGGCCGGCTGCATTCTGCAGTGTCTGAAGCTTATTTACCAGCCACTGTTTGATGTCCAAATAAAGGGCATTACCATAGTCAAACTTAGATAAAACTAAAGCGATGACAACTGACTTTTGAAAATCCTCAACATAAAAAACAAGAGGAGGTGAGTTTGTTGAGCTGGTCCACAAACGACAGCCCGGCATCAAAACAGACCCCAAAGTTCCGTACTTTAGATACTGGCGAGGGGGGTGATGCGAGGGGCTGCGGCCACCAATATTGGTTAATAAAAGAGGTATGTTTCCCAAAGAGGAGAACCTCTGGTTTTTCAGACTTCAACTGCCACTCATCCAGCTGCCAATAGCATCCATACACCTGTTGAAGCGGTCTGCGATCTCCTCCACATTCCTTGACATAGACACAACAATTTGTGGCAAATCCAGAAGAATGAATCAACTTGGCTAGGGGAGCCACATAGATGTTAAAAAGCGTAGGACTGAGTGATGACCCCTGGGGTACCCCAAGGCAGAGAAAAGGATTTTGAATGAACACCCCAAGAGCCTCCAGCTGATCTCTATTTGTTAAAAGTTAGGAAAGAAGATCACAGGCCAAGCCAGGGATCCCGATTCCTGATTCGGGCCAAGTTTCCTATATAAACCTGTTGTCTAGATTCAAATTAGACTTTTATGTACAGTGGCATCTCCATGAAGTGGACGGTACATCCATAAATACTCTCAGTAGGATCTGAGACAGATGACCTAGTCTGAAGAGTTTATTTTAATCACTCCGGGTCGAAACATCAACACCTTCCCCTTCTTGGTTGTCAGATCAAATGTGATCATCATGAATGTGCAATAATTCACAATCAAACCTTTTAAAAATCATGTATTGAACCAGGGGACTGTACAGTGCGTTATGTATATGTTTTATGTATCTATGCATTCACTTGAGCACTGCGTTGTCTCACTTTATACATACAGTCATACCGACTATTGTGTATATATTGGAGAATACACACCAGCAACGGAAACCTTGTCAGTCATATGTTTTCAAGCAAGAACTAATTTATGGAATGTTGAACTAATACCTTGATTGAGGGATCCCCCAAACAATATATGGGGTTTTCTACTTGCTAAATGAGACCCGCAGCACAGTGTGCACTTATCTATTACTGATGTGGTCCTCTTGGGCATAGAGGGTTGTTCTTGTGATACACTAAAAAAGCGGGGCCTGCTGTTGGAGGTGGAGGAAGAATGGAAGTGGTCCAAGGGCTGCCAACAAAAAGCCCCCAAGACTGCTGCTGACTCTTAAATAGCAGATGACTGAGATAAATCCCTAATAGGGGGAAGAAGGTCTACCCAAAATATGTTTCTTGTGTGCCAGACCCATGCCAGATCCCAAAGCTGACCCCACCTGGCGATAATGGGGTAAGATCTGGAGCAGGAGGATAGACACAACAAAAAACTCTTTCTACACATAAAGGGTACAATATTGAGGCTCCACCATTGAGATACATATATTGTGCAAGTCCCAGGGGTGTAGAACAGGAACCACCATAACTTTCCCTCTAGGCTTCAAGGAATAACTTGTTTTACCACTGATCGAAAGAGTCAGAGATGGCTGAGAATGACTGTTACAACTAAAGATATCTCTTACTAGTCAGGAGTCAGGTGGAGAGTTCATATAGATAAACACGCTGTGGGTGTGCTGAAGGTGGTTGGTTAACCCCTTCGCTGCGGCGGCTATTCCGCCGCAGGGCTAAGGGGGTAGGGCGGCCGCGCGGCGGTCACGTGCTTGTGACGGAACCGCTCCGTCCCGGCTCGCGGGTGAGCTGTGCTTGTGACGGAACGGTTCCGTCACGAACGCGCCCGCTCAATGGAACGCGCCGCGCAGGCACAGCTCACCGAGGCTTGTGACGGAACGTTTCCGTCACAAGCATGCAAGGGGTTAAAGGTACCGTAGAAGAATGCCCCTCAGCACAGCATCCTCTCATCCCACTAACTCTAACTGCCAATCAAACCACACAGTCACTCACCAACATTCCATGACCTCATGAGCTTGGCCGATCATAGCCTGATCAAGGTATGATAGACAACAGATTATAACATATATCCTCCTCCTACAAAATTACAATACATAAAACTCAACTAAAACAACTAACAAGCTATTTAAAATATGCATACCTATCTACACAAAAGGGATATACATCCATACACAGGCAGCACAAACCCCATCCAAATGAAATTACAAACACTACAAGATGGATTTTTGTCCAAAAAATAAGACCTTGGGTTTTTCACCATTGAGGTTAATGTAGTTTGTTCGCATCCAAGAGGAGACTGCACTAGATTTGCTGTGGGTTTGCATTTCGGAAAAAGAGTCTGTAGTTTGAACGTTTTCAGCTTACAAGATTACTTTGAATACAAAAGAGCGACCAAAGACGCTAACATGAGCAGAAAAATATTGAACAGAGTGGGGCTAATAGAGGATCCTTGTGGAACCCCACATTGAATTGAAGTGAGTTCTGACACAGAGGGTGACAAGGACACCCTTTGGAAGCAGAGGCAGAGGAAAGACCCCAGTGCATTTCTGCAGATACCAGTTCTAAAAAGACTATGGAGTACAGTTACAGGTGAAACTGTGTCAAAAGTTGCTGACAAATCTAGTAAAATATGTGATAAAAGTTATGTTCTAATGCTATTGGTGGCTGCCTCCAGTGCTGTCTCTGTACTGTGAAGTGGCCCAAATCCAGACTGAGAAGGGTCTAATATTTTGTAGGATTCAAGGTGGAAAGAGATCTCCATATGAAAGGCTTTCTTGATTTTAGACTGGAAGGGTAGCAAGCAGATGGGTCAATAACTACTGAGCATAGTGAGGTCTGCTGAGGGTTTTTTCAGTAGTGGAATGATAGAGACATGCTTCCATATAACCAGAACAGTGGCTAAAGTGATGGAAATATTGCACAGACCTGTAAATAACAGCAGGAGAATCTAAGGGGCAAACGAAAATATACAAGATGGACAACGGTAGCTTGGTAATCCTGGTTTGGTCGTGGACATGAACGATAAATTCTCTCCATGGGAGACTCAGGAAAGGTGGATGAGGTAGATGCAAAAAAAGGGTCAGTCTGTGCTAGAGTAAAGACAGTGGAGTCAATGGATGTTGAGAGGGGGGAGGTATTTAGATCTGTAATTCTTCTAATGAAAAAGGGGGACAGAATGGAGGAAAACTCTAACGAGGGGCGGATATGCTCCTATTGCAAACCTTAGTATAGAAGAAACCTTCAGCCATTGAGAAGAAGGCCCTTGTTGGGTTGCACGAGGATTCAATCTTGTTAGCAGAGAAGCGTGTTTTTGACCTCTAAATACGTTTATGAGAATCCTGTAGGGCTAACTGGTATCTCACTTTGGTCTCAGAAGAATAGTGGCTACGAAAAAATGTTTTTACAGTGACCTTTTGCAGTCCTCAGTTCTTCACCGGGACCAGGTGCAGAGTGGGGCTTATGTTGGCAGTGAAAGGTCTTGAGAGTGGCAATGCGATGAATCGTGGTACTTGGCCCGTCGTTGAGTGCCATAGCTGATGAAGAGATATCAGAGGTGAACACAAGTCAACACAAGTGGTGAGAAGGGGAGGGAAGCTGTAAAATTAGTCTTATTGATTTGGGACCAATGTCAGACTAATCTAGGTTTGTTTTTTATGGTGGCCAAGGGCCCGCACCTGTATAATTAAAAAACTTACTGTGAAATGGCCTGACCACGTAGGAAGAATTTAAGGGGAGGGATCCAGGTCTGCCATGTTAGAGAGGATGGGATCTAATAATGCTCAGCTAGGTGAGTAGGTACTCTGAAGGTGAGGTTGAGCCCGTGCACCGCGGCTGTTTCTCCAAAACCATCTGAGCCCGGCCTGGTGGGATGGTCTAAGGGAAAGTTCCGGTCACATAAAGTTGGAAAATGCGGGCATTTAAGCATACAGGGAGCGAGCAGCTCCATGAGGGAATTGGTGAAGTTAAGCTTGGGACTGGGTGGACATAAGACTAAGGGACGTATGTACAAGGAATTAATATCGATGTGGAGTCAATTTCTTTACTTTACAGTGGCTTTTTTTAAATTGGCTTATTTACAAATTGCCGCTAACCTCAGTTAGCAGAGTTTTCTGACAAAACGTGAATTTTTAAGATCACCACTTCTGTTAGCGGGAGTTAACGAAAATGAGATGCACGGTAGGCGTGCAAAAACTGTTGCTAATCCCACTTCGAGATATTCACAAGGAATTCCTTGCAAAACCAAAATAACTGCCCCCAACTGCAGTTAGATGGAGTTTTTTAAGACCAGGAAATAGCTGGTCTTAAAAATGGTGCAAACACTTGGGGACTCGTTTCAGAAGATTTTGCTGCTGGACAGCGCTGCGAGGTATGTTGCCTCGCTGCCATACTTCAAAACTACAGGGCAGGAATGCACACCAGCAATAAGATAGCGCTCATTCCTGGGCCTCATTCATGAAAAGTGTTGCATCACTGTGACAAAACAGCATTGCACCACTTTTCACTACACACTTCTTGCAACACCATGGATGGGAAACAACCTTTACAACGCTGTTGTTACTCCGCTGTATGTTTACAACACGGGACTTACAACGCAAGTCGTTTCAACGACTTGTGCTGGAGGGCACTGCAGGGTAAGGTATAGTACGATTTACTATCAAACACCTTCCCTACTGTATGTAGACTGGTGTTGGAATAGTAAATCGTACTGTTCCAAAGTCCAGCGCCCTCCAGCGCAAGTCGTTGAAACGACTTGCGTTATAAAACCTGCGTTGTAAGATACCGCGATCAACATGATCACGTAGTATCATCATACATTCACCATGGATGCACTGTATTCACTGTACAGCGCTCCATGTCGCAATTAATACCAGATAAGTCTGGAATCCTGGCGTATCTATCAGCGCTAAAGTCACGCATTGCTGCAGATGTGTCACAAGCATGACACAACTCCAGCAATACATGGAGCCAGCCTATTTCTGTGGCACTGTGTCATCCTTATGCCTGCCATGAGGCGGCAAATCACATCCTTCTCAGTCAGAGTCCTAACTTATTGTGCATTAAACGGAGAGTAGTACTTTGCACGTCTTTAACACTAATGTGAGCCTTGTCTATGCTGAGTCTAAGGCAGTCGCACCTTCTGGACTTCAGTAGGGCGATGACGTCATGCTACAATCAGCAGCCTCCTCCAGACAGCTGCTGAGGATTTAAGGTGGAGCTGCTCCTAACATTTGGTCCCAGCGACTGCTGGCTAAGTATGGGCGGAAAATCCGTTACGCTCGCGGATTTTGCGGATTTTCTGTAAATTCGCAATCCGCGAGATTTGCGAATTTCCCGCAAAATCCGCAAATTCGCACGCAGCGGATTTTTTTTTCTTGGTGATACAATTTTGCGGCGCGCGGCATTTATCATCGTTTGCCGAGTTGTTTTTCTCGATATTTTGCGAATGCTGCGCCATTTTGGATCTTGCTGCGGGATCCCGCGGGAATTTGGCAAGCGCGATTACGTAATCGCGGCTTGCCAACTTTTGCAGCAAGCGTTTGTCAACGCGAGTACGGCGAGATCACGTCTCGCGGTACTTCGCAATTGCGAGCTTTGAGATGCGGCGAGCAGCAACAATCTCGCACAAGCGAAAATATAAAATTTGCAATTCTGCACAAGAAATCCACCAGCAAGCAGCATAAACCTTCTTGAAATGATGATTTTTATCTGAATAACTCCTTAGGTTGACATTTGCCTGCACTTTTTTAGCGAGGAGTCCATTTTGGGGAGGGGGGGGTGGGAGGAAGGAAGTGCCCCACAGTCTTCAACTTCCTGTTCCTGTCCAGCAGGCTCCTCCCAGTGCTTTGTCCATCTCCTGGTCACTTTTCATTTGGATCTGGAGCTGGAAGGATTACTTTTTGTGGATGCTGCTGGATATTTGGATTTGAGGCCTTTTTGACTTTCTTTGGATCACTGTTGGATTAGAAATTTTACAAGTAAGTTTGTTTGGGGCATTACAGTTGCTGCAACTACAATTTTGGAATTTTCGATTTTTGGGCTGTTTTGGGGCCTTTTGCCCAGGGGTACTCAGTGGTGGGTGGACTGAGTCTTTCTGTGGGGTGTCTTGAACTTAAACATCATGGAGGGCATGGATGGATTGGGATTGTGCTGATTTTTCAGTGATTTTCGTTTTTTGGGGCTGTACTTGTGGCCTTTTCACCAGGGGTATTTGAGTCTAGCATGGGCCTAGTCTTTCTGTGGGGTGTCTTGAACTTAAACATCATGGAGGGCATGGATGGAATGGGATTGTGCTGATTTTTCAGTTATTTTCGTTTTTTGGGGCTGTACTTGTGGCCTTTTCACCAGGGGTATTGAGTCTAGCATGGGCCTAGTCTTTTTGTGGAGTGTCTTGAACTTAAACATCATGGAGGGCATGGATGGAATGGGATTGTGCTGATTTTTCAGTGATTTTCGATTTTTGGGGGTGTTCATGGGGAGGGACAGGCCATGTGGCTGGGGGCCATTTTGAGTGCTGCTACAGGCCCTGGCCATGTGCAGGGAGGCAAGTGGCCATTTTGAATGTAGGCATTGTTGTTAGGCCTGCAACCATTTTGCCTACTTTTCAACCTTTATGCCCAGGGGTAGTGAGTCTTGCATGGGCCTAGTCTTTCTGTGGGGTGTCTTGAATTTAAACATCATGGAGGGCATGGATGGAATGGGATTGTGCTGATTTTTCAGTGATTTTCGTTTTTGGGGGCTGTACTTGTGGCCTTTTCACCAGGGGTATTTGAGTCTAGCATGGGCCTAGTCTTTCTGTGGGGTGTCTTGAACTTAAACATCATGGAGGGCATGGATGGAATGGGATTGTGCTGATTTTGCAGTGTTTTTCGATTTTTGGGGGTGTTCATGGGGAGGGACAGGCCATGTGGCTGGGGGCCATTTTGAGTGCTGCTACAGGCCCTGGCCATGTGCTGGGAGGCAAGTGGCCATTTTGAATGCAGGCATTGTTGTTAGGCCTGCAACCATTTTGCCTACTTTTCAACCTTTATGCCCAGGGGTAGTGAGTCTTGCATGGGCCTAGTCTTTCTGTGGGGTGTCTTGAATTTAAACATCATGGAGGGCATGGATGGAATGGGATTGTGCAGATTTTTTCAGTGATTTTCGTTTTTGGGGGCTGTACTTGTGGCCTTTTCACCAGGGGTATTTGAGTCTAGCATGGGCCTAGTCTTTCTGTGGGGTGTCTTGAACTTAAACATCACGGAGGGCATGGATGGAATGGGATTGTGCTGATTTTGCAGTGTTTTTCGATTTTTGGGGGTGTTCATGGGGAGGGACAGGCCATGTGGCTGGGGGCCATTTTGAGTGCTGCTACAGGCCCTGGCCATGTGCTGGGAGGCAAGTGGTCATTTTGAATGTAGGCATTGTTGTTAGGCCAGCAACCATTTTGCCTACTTTTTAACCTTTATGCCCAGGGGTAGTGAGTCTTGCATGGGCCTAGTCTTTCTGTGGGTTGTCTTGAATTTAAACATCATGGAGGGCATGGATGGAATGGGATTGTGCAGCATTTTCAGTGATTTTCGTTTTTGGGGGCTGTACTTGTGGCCTTTTCACCAGGGGTATTTGAGTCTAGCATGGGCCTAGTCATTCTGTGGGGTGTCTTGAACTTAAACATCATGGAGGGCATGGATGGAATGGGATTGTGCTGATTTTTCAGTGATTTTCGTTTTTTGGGGCTGTACTTGTGGCCTTTTCACCAGGGGTATTGAGTCTTGCATGGGCCTAGTCTTTCTGTGGGGTGTCTTGAACTTAAACATCATGGAGGGCATGGATGGAATGGGTTTGTGCTGATTTTGCAGTGTTTTTCGATTTTTGGGGGTGTTCATGGGGAGGGACAGGCCATGTGGCTGGGGGCCATTTTGAGTGCTGCTACAGGCCCTGGCCATGTGCTGGGAGGCAAGTAGCCATTTTGAATGTAGGCATTGTTGTTAGACCATTTTGCCTACTTTTCAACCTTTATGCCCAGGGGTAGTGAGTCTTGCATGGGCCTAGTCTTTCTGTGGGGTGTCTTGAATTTAAACATCATGGAGGGCATGGATGGAATGGGATTGTGCTGATTTTTCAGTGATTTTCGTTTTTGGGGGCTGTACTTGTGGCCTTTTCACCAGGGGTATTTTAGTCTAGCATGGGCCTAGTCTTTCTGTGGGGTGTCTTGAACTTAAACATCATGGAGGGCATGGATGGAATGGGATTGTGCTGATTTTTCTGTTTTTTTTCTCGATTTTTTGGGGTGTATAACTGAACTGATGTTCCTCTGTCTTCCATTGTTTTTAGGTGCACAAGACTCAGGAGAACCACCAGTGCCAGGAAGAAGTCCTGCAGCGGTGTGTGTGTGCAGCATAACGTCACGCGACGTCACGTCTGGCCTCAGACAATTCTACAATTCGTGCAACTGCGGCCTGCTGTCTGACCTGCTCTGAAGAAGATGGCCCCAAAAAAAGGTCTCCGTAGCTCCTCTGTTAAGAAAGTTGCTAGTAAGGAGCAGAAGAAGCAAGTTACCAAGGAGGCTGGTGTGTCAACCGCCACGTTTTTTGGGAGCAAAAAAAAAAGTACGCCTGCAGCAGCAGGATCTGCTGGGGACCAAGCTGGGAGCAGCACCCCCGCTCCATTGGGTTCAGTGCCTCCACCACCACGCCAACTTAAGTCAAAGCCCTTGAGTGCTTCAGAGGCAGTCAGTGTACTTCTCCAATCACCATCGACCAGTGATGTTGGCTCATCGCAAGAAAGTAGCAGCAATGTCCCTGAATCAACACAGGTTGTTGTAACTCATCTGACAAGTGTTGAACAACCACAGCCGCAACAACAACATGTGCAAGTAGTACAAGCCCAAGTACATGTGGAAGGAGAGGCAGCGCAAGGAGATGCGCAAGCAGAGGTGCATGGAGGGTCACAAGTGCCCACAATAGTTGTTCCTCCCGAAGTAGGGGCACATCAGGAAATTGACAATCAGACCGAGGTATCATTTGAGGAAGCCACTCCTCCTGATGATCATTCATTGTCTTCCACATCCCTAGCAAGGAAAACATCAAGGGGGGTGTCTACATCTTCTTCAAGCCCACCTCCTACTGATGATCTGGATGACGATTGGGTACCACCACGGCAGCCTGAGAGTGAGGCACACCATGATCTGACAAAGATACCTAAGCGTAAAAGGAAGGTAGTCGAAAAACTCATAGCTATGGAGTGTGATGAGGCTCAACAAGAAGTGACGCATACTGCTGCTGATGAAGCCCTTCACGACGACGATCCAGTCATCATAATGGTCACTGCAGCCCCAGCGGGCATGCAGCAAAGAGACATTTTGACCCTATCCCGAGAAGCTGCTGAGCGTGATGATGATGTCGACGAGGAGTCAATGGAAACACAACAATCATTGGATTTGGAGTTAACTAGTACACCAACACCTACCGCTTCCATATTTCTTCCTCGCAAGAAGGGACTTCCATCCACCTCGACCTCAATTAGTGGTGGTGAAAGTGCAAAACGTACTGAAGTTCGGCAATCCACATCCTCCACTTCATCTGGCATTAGCAGCAGGACCACCACCACCAGTATCGCCGCCTCCTCCGGCCCCCAAAGACATTTCAAGTCTCCAGTTTAGGACTTCTTTAGTGTTTGCCCAAGAATGGAAAACGTAGCCATTTGTTGCATGTGTAAGCTTTGAGTTAGTCGTGGTAAGTTTGGTACCAACTATGGTACCGGAGGCCAGAGAGGTCATCTTAGGAGAGCGCACCCTGTCCAATGGTTTGCGCACCTAGAGGCGGTAAAGGAAGCCCGAATTGCACGTAATGAAAACGTTGATTTTTCATCTGATGATGACGAGGAGGAAGAAGACGATTCAAACACTTCACTTACACCCAGTACCCCTGTCAGCAGCACACCCCATGTGAGCCACACTAAGAGTGTGGGAGAGAGTGAGACATCAATGCGGAAAAGTTCATCAGCGAGCGTAACTGGGTCGAAGATATCATCATCATCCCGTAAATCCTTGGTCCAGGGCAACATTAAAAAGATGTTGTTTACAGAAGCGCAATATGAACGCAACCACCCACTGACGCGTCTGTATAACACTAAGCTGGCTAAAATGCTAGCTCTGGACCTTCTCCCTTTTTCTTTTGCAGAAGGGGTTGGTTTTCTAGAATTAGTGGCAGCGCTCTGCCCTAAATGGAAGGTTCCTAGCCGGTTCTATTTTGCCCGAGTTGCGGTTCCAGCACTACATGAAGATGTTCTGAAGGTGATTGGGGCAGCTTTGCAGAAGAGTGCTGTTCACACTATACATCTGACAACAGACATGTGGACCAGTGGCGCAGGCGCTGATTACATGTGCATCACTGCACACTGGGTCTCTTTTTCAGGGGCTAAAGCAAAGCTAAACGCAGGTGTTGACGCGGACATTGTTTTTAAAGCTGCTCGGAAACATGCAACACTAGCCATGTTTGGTTTGGAGAAACGTCACACAGCAGAAAACATTTTGGATGTCTTTAACACAAAGGTCCTTAAGTGGCTGTCCCCAAAAAAACGCCAGGTTGGTTATGTTTCCACGGACAATGGCGCCAATATAGTTAAGGCCATGAGGCTGGGTGACTATTTCAGAGTGCCGTGTTTGGCGCACTGTATAAACCTGGTTGTCCAAAAATTCTTGGGTAATAAAGGCAGTGCAGCGTACAGAGTATTGGACACCTGCCGAAAAATGTGCAACCATTTCAGCCATTCTTTTAAGGCCCGGAAGCAGCTGAGGAGCCTGCTATATCAACGTCAAATGCCAGTGAAAGCACTCATCCAGGAGGTGGTAACACGTTGGAACTCAACCTTCTACATGCTTGAGCGTCTGTATGAGCAGTATACGGTACTCGATCAATATTTCTTAACAGAGGGTACAGCTCAGGAGGACCTGAGGATGGGTGCGGCGCAATGGAACATAGTTCAAAGCCTGACACGCATGCTTAGTCCTTTTGAGTTCTTCACGCGTGCAGTCAGCAAGGAGGACTGTAATTTGGGAAAAGCTATCCCATTGTTGTACATGCTGGAGCACCAACTGAAGGAGGTGTGTTCTGTGTTTGAAAAAGATGTAAAAAACCAAGACTCTTTTGTTCTGGCTGAGAAATTATTAGAGCTCCTACAAGGTGATGAACGTCTTAAAATGATCCACTCAGAAGAGCATTACATTTGTGCTACTATTCTGGATCCACGCTACAAAAAGGCGCTGGCAGGCCAAGCATTCTTTCCTTTTGCTGATGAACATGTTCCAAAGTACAAACGTTGGCTAGCCTTGTCAGCCAAGAGGTTTGAAAGAGAACGGCAGAAAATTGAAGGAAATGGCAGTACATCAGCAGGCCATCCCCAGTCAAAACAATCCACTTCTGCACCTGTGGCTGTGGCACAAGTGACCTCTCAGCCGTTAAAGACACCGGCAACCGGATCATCTGCACCAGACACAACAGAAACATTGGAGGCTGAAGAGGATTGGCTAGCTCGGCTTGGGTATGGTTCTCAAAAGGGCAGAGGCAGAGCAACAGCTAAGCAAAGTGGAGGAACCTTGGATGAGGACCTTGAGTCGATGGTGAAGGACTATCTGAATGACTCAACAGAGGTCTATGTTAATGTTGACCCATTGGCGTATTGGCATGGGAAAAAAGAATTGTGGCCAGAGCTCACCAACCTGGCTTTAAACTACTTGTCTTGCCCACTCGCAAGTGTGTCTTCTGAACGTGTTTTCAGTGCTGCTGGTGGCATTGTAACTTCCAAACGGAGCCGCCTCTCACCCAAAAATGTGGAGAGGTTAACAATGATCAAGATGAATCAGGACCTCATACCACCAGATTTCAGAGTACGAGAAAGCGCGCCGGATGAAGACGAGGTGGCCAGCAACATAGATGAGGGAATTTCTACTCTGTCAGGTGACACTGAGCTCACCCTGCCTGAATTCGCAGAGTATGATGACGAAGCCTTATTCTTATTCCTGGACCGTGATACCGAGCCCTGAAAATGAGACAACGAATCAATAACTTTCTTTTTCGTCCTTATTCACTTTTATTCCTGTGTGTCTGTCTTTCTTTGTTGTGCACAGTTAATATATTTCAAACTTTAATCAGATAATCACAAAAACAAGCCCATCAGCAGAACTGTCTTCACTGGTTTGCTAATTGATTTGAAGGTGCCGCAGTCTGCATTCCTCAGGTTCACAAGTTCAGAAGAACATGCTCCTCTATCCTCCTCCTCCAGACTCCTATTTCCATCAAAGCAGAGGGCTGGTTTACGCCCAATGAAGAAAGACTCAGCACTGGGGGTGTTGTTCTACCTCTTTGCAGGTGAGTTGACGGCTCTGGGACCATTGTTGGGAAGCTCTAATACCGGATAAAAGTGGCTTGGACCAAATCCGAGGCGCAAATTTTTTAGTGTTTTTGCTGACTTGCTTGCCTTTGAGGTGCTCTTAGGGGGGGTTCCGTCTGTTTGTGGGTGAGTTTCGGGGTCTGTCAGCACTGCTGGGACACTCTAATCTTGATTGCATTTGCTTTTCAGGAAATCCGTGGTGGCAACCCCGACTTATGGCCTAGCTACGCAGCGCATTTGGACCGAAGGCCGAGAAATATTGTAAGTAGGAGATGTTGCTTTTGGCCTGTTTGGGGGTGTTATGCTTTTTGGCGGGTGGGTTGGCGGGTCTTGGGGCATTCCTGGGAAGGTCTAATACCGGGTAGAAGTGGTTGGGACAAAATCCACGCCGATTTTTTTGTTGCTATTTCTGACATTTTGCTCAATGTAGCGTTTTCTGGGGCCTGTTTGGGGGGCTTCCTGGTGTTTGTGGGTGAGTTTCGTGGTCTGGGAGCACTGCTGGGACACTCTAATCTTGATTGCATTTGCTTTTCAGGAAATCCGTGGTGGCAAACCGGACCTATGGCCCAGCTACGCAGCGCGTTTGGACCGAAGGCCGAGAAATATTGCAAGTATGAGATTTTGCTTTTGGCCTGTTTGGGGGTGTTATGCTTCTTGGCGGGTGGGTTGGCGGGTCTTGGGGCATTCCTGGGAAGGTCTAATACCCTAGAAGTGGTTGGGACAAAATCCAGGCCGATTTTTTTTTTGTTGCTATTTCTGACATTTTGTTCAATGTAGCGTTTTCGGGGGCCTGTTTGGGGGGCTTCCTGGTGTTTGTGGGTGGGTTTCGGGGTCTGGGCGCACTGCTGGCTATATATACTTTACTTTGCAAGAGGTTTGAAGCAAATCCATGGTGGCAGAGGGGAGTTAGGGCCTAGCTGCAGAGAGTGCGTGGAGTGATTTGGGAAATTTGGAAAAAAATGACAAAGTCCCCATTTTTGTACTTTTGCTCTTTGGCTGTTTAGGGGTCTTCTACTCGTTTTCTCCTGGGTTGACGGCTCTGGGGCCGTTGCTGGGAAGCTCTAATACGGGATAAAAGTGGTTTGGACAAAATCCACGCCGATTTTTTGTTGTTGCTATTTCTGACATTTTGCTCAATGTAGCGTTTTCGGGGGCCTGTTTGGGGGGCTTCCTGGTGTTTTTGGTTGGGTTTCGGGGTCTGGGCGCACTGCTGGCTATATATACTTTACTTTGCAAGAGGTTTGAAGCAAATCCATGGTGGCAGAGGGGAGGTAGGGCCTAGCTGCAGAGCGCGCGCGGAGTGATTTGGGAAATTTGGAAAAGAATGACAAAGTCCCCATTTTTGTACTTTTGCTCTTTGGCTGTTTAGGGGTCTTCTACTCATTTTCTCCTGGGTTGACGGCTCTTGGGCCATTGCTGGGAAGCTCTAATACCGGATAAAAGTGGTTTGGACAAAATCCACGCCGATTTTATTTTTGCTATTTCTGACATGTTGCTCAATGTAGCGTTTTCAGGGGCCTGTTTGGGGTGCTTCCTGGTGTTTGTGGGTGAGTTTCGGGGTCTGGGAGCACTGCTGGGACACTCTAATCTTGATTGCATTTGCTTTTCAGGAAATCCGTGGTGGCAAACCGGACCTATGGCCTAGCTACGCAGCGCGTTTGGACCGAAGGCCGAGAAATATTGCAAGTATGAGATTTTGCTTTTGGCCTGTTTGGGGGTGTTATGCTTCTTGGCGGGTGGGTTGGCGGGTCTTGGGGCATTCCTGGGAAGGTCTAATACCGGGTAGAAGTGGTTGGGACAAAATCCTCGCGGAAAAGCCTTTTGGCACTTTTTGTAACTTAGGGTTCGTTAGGGTTAGCCCTAGCAGCAGGATTGCATGTGTTTCGGGGTGTTCTAGATTTTTGCAACTGAGTTCTGTGGTCTTAGAGCACTCGTGAGAATGTGTAATTTTGGTTGCAAGTCATTTGAAGAAAATCCATGGTGAGAAAGGGGGGATTTGGCATAGTTAAAGAAAGCCTTTGCCACTATTCTTAACTTAGGGTTCGTTAGGGTTAGCAGTATTTCTATTGCATGTGTTTGGGTGGGGGGGTTTTCGAGTCTCGGAGCGATGCTGGCTATGGATACTTTTGCTTGGTTGCTTGCAAGTGGTTTGAATGCAATCCACGGTGGGTAAGGGAGTACTTGGGCCTACTTTTACTTTCAAAGTACGTTTTGTCACCAGTTTTCTGCTAGGCCTCGTTTTTTGAGATTTGAGTGGGGGTCCTCTACATTTTTGCGACTGGCTTTAGTAAGGGTCTGGGTGGGAGCACTGCTGGGAAGATCTAATTTTGTTCTAAAACACAGTTTACAGGACACCTAGCTTGAGGGGAAAGATCCGCTACATTAATTTGCCCATACTTATTTATCCTTGAAAAGGTGACTCAGACAGAGTACGCACTTTCAAAAATATTGTACTGTCTACTAGGAAAATCAAAGTGTGACTTTTTGCACTCCACAGCCTGCATACCTTATATTTATTTATCAGTGGTGTTGTAATATTATATCACTTCCTGTTTTTCGTTGAATAATAACAGGCCGGGTTTCAGTCTGTGCAATGGGGAAAAAAGGATGGAGTCAGGCTTCACATTAGCGAACCACAATTCAGCATCAGGCAGGCAGTGGACGGGGTGTCTTCTGGTCACCAACATTGATGGACGAAGCGTCAGCTGCAATGGAGGAGTGCCGCTAATGAGAGGAGTTTTTTTCTGCATGCAACTTACTTACCAAATTCAACAGGACAACTACAACAACATACAGATACAGTATCCTTTGTCTTTTTCTCTGACTGTGACTGCATTTCTTGGATCTCTCTCTGCTTCTAAATTGATCCCTTAACACATCACTTAGTCCACTCCACTATCTCATCTGCACCACACATAGTCATTTGTAAGTGCTCCTACGTAATTCGCAAGTCGCAGCACGCCCCAGCCCGTAGAGGACTGGGATGGCCCCAATGATGAAGCATGTCACCAAGGGGCAACCCTGGTGAGTGATGGGACACCAAGAAAAAGAGCAATTTCTCCTTTTCTATCTACTATACCTTCCAGACCAACCCCATTGAGTGTTGTGAATGGATTTATAGTGACCAGCAAGGCTCTCAGGTATCTGGCAACAGAGACCTTATGTTGAATATAGTTATCAATAATTCCACACACGCCCTGTACTGTCGCATTCTTTCTTCCACAGTTGTCGAAAGTACTACTTACTTTTCACTGACATGCATGCAGTAGTGTATGCACTTTCAAAGATTGATGGATAGGTTTGTACCCAAAGATTTGTTTATGTTCAATTGTTTGTCCATGCTGTGCTTTTTTTACAGGGTGTCTTCTGGTGACCAACATCGATGGACGAAGCGTCGGCTGCAATGGAGGAGTGCCGCTAATAAGAGGATTTTTTTTCTGCAGGCAACTTACTTACCAAATTCAACAGGACAACTACAACAACATACAGATACAGTATCCTTTGTCTTTTTCTCTGACTGTGACTGCATTTCTTGGATCTCTCTCTGCTTCTAAATTGATCCCTTAACACATCACTTAGTCCACTCCACTATCACATCTGCACCACACATAGTCATTTGTAAGTGCTCCTACGTAATTCGCAAGTCGCAGCACGCCCCAGCCCGTAGAGGACTGGGATGGCCCCAATGATGAAGCATGTCACCAAGGGGCAACCCTGGTGAGTGAGGGGACACCTAGAAAAAGAGCAATTTCTCCTTTTCTATCTACTATACCTTCCAGACCAACCCCATTGAGTGTTGTGAATGGATTTATAGTGACCAGCAAGGCTCTCAGGTATCTGGCAACAGAGACCTTATGTTGAATATAGTTATCAATAATTCCACACACGCCCTGTACTGTTGCATTCTTTCTTCCACAGTTGTCGAAAGTACTACTTACTTTTCACTGACATGCATGCAGTAGTGCATGCACTTTCAAAGATTGATGGATAGGTTTGTACCCAAAGATTTGTTTATGTTCAATTGTTTGTCCATGCTGTGCTTTTTTTACAGGGTGTCTTCTGGTGACCAACATCGATGGACGAAGCGTCGGCTGCAATGGAGGAGTGCCGCTAATAAGAGGATTTTTTTTCTGCAGGCAACTTACTTACCAAATTCAACAGGACAACTACAACAACATACAGATACAGTATCCTTTGTCTTTTTCTCTGACTGTGACTGCATTTATTGGATCTCTCTCTGCTTCTAAATTGATCCCTTAACACATCACTTAGTCCACTCCACTATCACATCTGCACCACACATAGTCATTTGTAAGTGCTCCTACGTAATTCGCAAGTCGCAGCACGCCCCAGCCCGTAGAGGACTGGGATGGCCCCAATGATGAAGCATGTCACCAAGGGGCAACCCTGGTGAGTGAGGGGACACCTAGAAAAAGAGCAATTTCTCCTTTTCTATCTACTATACCTTCCAGACCAACCCCATTGAGTGTTGTGAATGGATTTATAGTGACCAGCAAGGCTCTCAGGTATCTGGCAACAGAGACCTTATGTTGAATATAGTTATCAATAATTCCACACACGCCCTGTACTGTTGCATTCTTTCTTCCACAGTTGTCGAAAGTACTACTTACTTTTCACTGACATGCATGCAGTAGTGCATGCACTTTCAAAGATTGATGGATAGGTTTGTACCCAAAGATTTGTTTATGTTCAATTGTTTGTCCATGCTGTGCTTTTTTTACAGGGTGTCTTCTGGTGACCAACATCGATGGACGAAGCGTCGGCTGCAATGGAGGAGTGCCGCTAATAAGAGGATTTTTTTTCTGCAGGCAACTTACTTACCAAATTCAACAGGACAACTACAACAACATACAGATACAGTATCCTTTGTCTTTTTCTCTGACTGTGACTGCATTTCTTGGATCTCTCTCTGCTTCTAAATTGATCCCTTAACACATCACTTAGTCCACTCCACTATCACATCTGCACCACACATAGTCATTTGTAAGTGCTCCTACGTAATTCGCAAGTCGCAGCACGCCCCAGCCCGTAGAGGACTGGGATGGCCCCAATGATGAAGCATGTCACCAAGGGGCAACCCTGGTGAGTGAGGGGACACCTAGAAAAAGAGCAATTTCTCCTTTTCTATCTACTATACCTTCCAGACCAACCCCATTGAGTGTTGTGAATGGATTTATAGTGACCAGCAAGGCTCTCAGGTATCTGGCAACAGAGACCTTCTGTTGAATATAGTTATCAATAATTCCACACACGCCCTGTACTGTCGCATTCTTTCTTCCACAGTTGTCGAAAGTACTACTTACTTTTCACTGACATGCATGCAGTAGTGCATGCACTTTCAAAGATTGATGGATAGGTTTGTACCCAAAGATTTGTTTATGTTCAATTGTTTGTCCATGCTGTGCTTTTTTTACAGGGTGTCTTCTGGTGACCAACATCGATGGACGAAGCGTCGGCTGCAATGGAGGAGTGCCACTAATAAGAGGATTTTTTTTCTGCAGGCAACTTACTTACCAAATTCAACAGGACAACTACAACAACATACAGATACAGTATCCTTTGTCTTTTTCTCTGACTGTGACTGCATTTCTTGGATCTCTCTCTGATTCTAAATTGATCCCCTAACACATCACTTAGTCCACTCCACTATCACATCTGCACCACACATAGTCATTTGTAAGTGCTCCTACGTAATTCGCAAGTCGCAGCACACCCCAGCCCGTAGAGGACTGGGATGGCCCCAATGATGAAGCATGTCACCAAGGGGCAACCCTGGTGAGTGAGGGGACACCTAGAAAAAGAGCAATTTCTCCTTTTCTATCTACTATACCTTCCAGACCAACCCCATTGAGTGTTGTGAATGGATTTATAGTGACCAGCAAGGCTCTCAGGTATCTGGCAACAGAGACCTTATGTTGAATATAGTTATCAATAATTCCACACACGCCCTGTACTGTCGCATTCTTTCTTCCACAGTTGTCGAAAGTACTACTTACTTTTCACTGACATGCATGCAGTAGTGCATGCACTTTCAAAGATTGATGGATAGGTTTGTACCCAAAGATTTGTTTATGTTCAATTGTTTGTCCATGCTGTGCTTTTTTTACAGGGTGTCTTCTGGTGACCAACATCGATGGACGAAGCGTCGGCTGCAATGGAGGAGTGCCGCTAATAAGAGGATTTTTTTTCTGCAGGCAACTTACTTACCAAATTCAACAGGACAACTACAACAACATACAGATACAGTATCCTTTGTCTTTTTCTCTGACTGTGACTGCATTTCTTGGATCTCTCTCTGCTTCTAAATTGATCCCTTAACACATCACTTAGTCCACTCCACTATCACATCTGCACCACACATAGTCATTTGTAAGTGCTCCTACGTAATTCACAAGTCCCAGCACGCCCCAGCCCGTAGAGGACTGGGATGGCCCCAATGATGAAGCATGTCACCAAGGGGCAACCCTGGTGAGTGAGGGGACACCTAGAAAAAGAGCAATTTCTCCTTTTCTATCTACTATACCTTCCAGACCAACCCCATTGAGTGTTGTGAATGGATTTATAGTGACCAGCAAGGCTCTCAGGTATCTGGCAACAGAGACCTTCTGTTGAATATAGTTATCAATAATTCCACACACGCCCTGTACTGTCACATTCTTTCTTCCACAGTTGTCGAAAGTACTACTTACTTTTCACTGACATGCATGCAGTAGTGCATGCACTTTCAAAGATTGATGGATAGGTTTGTACCCAAAGATTTGTTTATGTTCAATTGTTTGTCCATGCTGTGCTTTTTTTACAGGGTGTCTTCTGGTGACCAACATCGATGGACGAAGCGTCGGCTGCAATGGAGGAGTGCCGCTAATAAGAGGATTTTTTTTCTGCAGGCAACTTACTTACCAAATTCAACAGGACAACTACAACAACATACAGATACAGTATCCTT
Organism: Lissotriton vulgaris; assembly: GCF_964263255.1. Lineage (NCBI taxonomy): Eukaryota > Metazoa > Chordata > Amphibia > Caudata > Salamandridae > Lissotriton > Lissotriton vulgaris. Next base: position 1,216,991,380 of record NC_141697.1, on the reverse strand, counting down.
TGTCTTTTTCTCTGACTGTGACTGCATTTCTTGGATCTCTCTCTGCTTCTAAATTGATCCCTTAACACATCACTTAGTCCACTCCACTATCACATCTGCACCACACATAGTCATTTGTAAGTGCTCCTACGTAATTCGCAAGTCGCAGCACGCCCCAGCCCGTAGAGGACTGGGATGGCCCCAATGATGAAGCATGTCACCAAGGGGCAACCCTGGTGAGTGAGGGGACACCTAAAAAAAGAGCAATTTCTCCTTTTCTATCTACTATACCTTCCAGACCAACCCCATTGAGTGTTGTGAATGGATTTATAGTGACCAGCAAGGCTCTCAGGTATCTGGCAACAGAGACCTTATGTTGAATATAGTTATCAATAATTCCACACACGCCCTGTACTGTCGCATTCTTTCTTCCACAGTTGTCGAAAGTACTACTTACTTTTCACTGACATGCATGCAGTAGTGCATGCACTTTCAAAGATTGATGGATAGGTTTGTACCCAAAGATTTGTTTATGTTCACAATTGTTTGTCCATGCTGTGCTATTTTTTCTTGTCTCCCAAAACCTTTCCCAAAAACCCCCGTACCCATCCATTTTTCAAACCCTAACCCTCTTCCCCCGGGCTGTGTGGTTTTGATTGATATGTGACTAAATTACAGCAATAAATCCACACACTTGCTGGGGAGGATAAGGTGATAGCAACAGGCTGGTGAAGAAATCCGAGGATATATTCTTACTCTGCTTGACAAAGACCCATGGCTAATGTCAAAGAACTTCAACCGAATTAGTTATACTTTACCATTTGTTAGGCTACAATGTGGCACTGTTCTAGTGTACTTCTGTCACCTGCTATATTCTCTATTGTACCGTTGTATTGCTCAGGAGGACAAACCAGATTTCATTTTCTTTTTTTTCATAGGCATGCAACTGCCACTGTGTCACACCACTAGTACCACCGCTATGAGGAAATTTTATCCGCCCAGGATTGCCAACCTTATTCGCTGTTTCCCGTGGAGCCAGCCCTGGGCCTAGCCCTACTTGCAAACAGAAATTACAGGTAAGATAGGCGTTTGGTTGGAGGTAGTATAATGGAGTATTAGGAGAGACGAGAGATTGGATTGACGGTAGTACTACTAAAGTCCTAGGACTATTCAGGAAAACAAACTTACTGTTAAACCCCCACCCACCAGACTCAAAAGCAGTAAAAAACAGGTATGGTCAGATAAAGTTTCAAAAAGTATATTTTTATAGCCCTAACAAAATAATCTCCCGCAAGACCCTCCCTAATCCCAACGATTGTCCTTCAAAAGTCCCCAAAAAACCCAACTCCCAATTCCCACCCCCCAAAAGTCTCTAAAAAAGGGGCAAGGGACACTATGGCAGGGTGCTGTTGGATTTAGCAGCCAGGGCATCATGCTCCTTGCGGAGGGTGGCAAGTTCGAAGCGGAGGCCCTCCACCAAGTTCTTATAGTTATGGACCTCCTGCTCCAGGTAGGACAGTCTGAGGGATAAGCGGTGCCGGTGTGCCTTGCAAATCCTCTGAGGGGCAGCTGCTTTCTTTGCTGCTCGGCGGTGGCGTTTGGCTTTGGTAGCCCGGCTCTGTACCGCTGGAGCACTGCGCTGGCTGGCAGCCCGCACGGAGGAGGATGCAGCTGTCCCAGTGGACGTTGTTGTTGTACCAGACTGCGTCTCCTCCTCCTCCAGGGCCACCAGCCGCCGATATTCAGCGACAGTGGCATCCAGCCTCCGTTGCCGGGCCATTCGAGCCAGCTCCTTCCTCCTTGATGGTGTCTTGGATTTGGAAGGAGCAACTACATGAAAAAAGAAAGACATAGTCTGTAACCAATGCTCCTTAAGATTAACACAAAATGATTGAGCAGAAAGTTGTCACAGTACAAGTAGCAAATTGAAAGCACAGTACATAACTATTGAGGACAGTATCTATGTAACCTCCGACTTCTTCATCCTTGCTCTAACATTAGTGGGAGTTTAAGGAACAAATTCTACGAGCACTATGGACTTCTATTACAGTCGACTATGACAGTACACCACTCTTATTCTTCTTCTTCTCTCTTGTTTAGGAAAATTGGTACGTTATCTTATGCAAGCCGGCATAATGCCAGCGCAGTGAACTTGCACCCGAGAAAAACAGACGCACACCATGGTGAGTGAGACAGACTTGCGTTACTGTACCGGTCCAGTACATGCAGGTGGTGAAGCTCTTACTTTTCTATTACGGGTGGCACTGAGAATACTCTGTTAAAAGGGCTACTGCTTAATTAATTTAGCTTTCACCCTACAGTGCAAATGAGTATTAGAAAAGGAAAATGAAGAAGCTAAATTATCTGATTATCTATCACTTCACATGGGATGTATTTGATGACATATGGGATGACTTTAGGTGCTTTGCTTATTATTGAGTGAACAGTGATACCCCCACACATGAATGACGTACTACTACTAAACTAAAGTTATTAAGAGAGGTAGGGAGTGTCCACCGTAATAACCGGATATATGCTGTGCTTGCAGTTGCAATACAAACTACTGCTACTATTCATGGTAGTATTTGGACAACGTTACAACTTCTTTTACTTGCCTTTCCTACACTGGAACGGACGTGCGGGTGCGGTGTTACATGCTCTTCAAAGTAACACTTAGTTCATCCAGTGACCGTCTACTCTCTCTAGATACACATATGCTATCTAAGAGTCAGATAGTACCATGAATGATCCAGGCATCCATCCATTCAAAGTATATGCACACACACAGTTTCTGTCTCACCCACCCAGGCTGTTCTCCTTCCACCCATCCTTGCTTCATCATTCACCCAGCCATGCACCATAGCATATTCTTTCCTTCCCAGCCACCTCGGGGACCAAGCAAACACATATCATTCTTCTTTGCCAGTCATCATTACATTTCTCGTCCTTCCACACTTACTTACACCCTTCTTTCGCTTTTCGTTCATCCCAACCATCAAGTTCACCTCAGATCTGATTGGGATTCTTCTCGCCAAAAACTTCACAGCTAAGTCGAAGTACATTTAGAGGAGGCTACTACCTGGTTTATTTATAATACACCCGTGCAGAAAGCACACTCTGCAGTCTTCAATCTCAATGACTAAGGAATGTATAGCTTACCTCTGCCCGCCACCACCGTGTGAACCCTCACAGGCATGTCCTTGTCCGGCACTTGCACCGCCTCCTCCCCAGAGTTGTCCTCCTCGTCCAATGCCACCACCACCTCCGCGCTGGCCCCGTCTCCAGATGTTCCACCTACAAAGTACATTTAATAATGTTAGAATACACCACTCACTACTATATAATATTTGGTCTAGGAGGAAGAAAGAAATGTGAAAAAAACAGTATACAATTTAATAATTTATGACTGTGTACTCTAAAGTAAAAATGTCCCTTTTTCCAGGGAAGGCTGTTGTCTTGCTGCACTTTTTGGCACAACTGATGAATGTTTGCTTTTTACTTTTTAACACGCAACACTTTTTCTCCTAACAGACAGAAGCTTGACTTCTAAGAACATGAGCAGGATCAAGTTCAAACCAGGTGAGAGCTCGGCTCGACCACAATAAATGTGTCCAATTAATCGTCAGCACTAAGCACTTTTCCCATTTTCAGTTACACGTTCACTTTTATGACAAACTTGATTTTAATAAATGTGTTTACTTTTAATAAAGCTTTTAAACTTAAATGGACTCTGTGGTTTTTGGTCCTCCAGACTAGAGTGGATGAGCTAAAGGTTTTGGAATTTTTGCAAGCATGAGTCCGTGCCTCTGCCATCGGTGACTTTGGGAGCTAAATGACTCTGCCACACTATCTAGTCAGTAAGGAGATTGGGGGTTCAACTACAAAGTCTGTTATCACTGAGGTATGTGGAAAGTCTAACAGCACCCATTATAATTGATAAGCTAAGCAATGCATTATTTAGTGTCCATAGTTCTGTTTGTGCAGATTTGTCCCTGCAACAGTAGTAGAATGGATTGTCCTCCTATCCAAACCAAAAGTAAAGTAGTATCTTATTCTTTCTTGGTGGTCATTCACCTTTTTATTGTTGGCAGTGGTCAAAGCATAAACATTTAGAATACTTGAAAAGACATTATGGACAATCCCAGAGGACTGCACTCAGTGCATAGAGCTATTGCTGACTAGAATGGGAGTCCAATGGAAATGCCAAATGTGCAATCTTAGTTAGCTACACAGACAGACTAATAAGAATAATCTAGTAATACCACACGGAGTCATAGTCGAGGCAGGATAAGAATTTAGATCCTGTCTACAAGAAGATCAAAGACGATTTAGAAAAAATCGAATGAGGAACGCTAGGAAAAAATAAGTACTCTATATTAAAATTAAAACTTACTGGGGCCAGCAAAGGAGCCCTCGCCTGCCCGGTCCTGGCCTGCATCGCCAACAGCACCCTCCTCCTCCTCCTCCTGTGTCCTCCTCTTGCCCCTCGGGGAAGCTGATGTACAACATGAAAGAAAGAAAAACAGAAAACATGGATGATATTTCTCAACCAAATCAAACATTTCAAAAGAACTAACAAAATATTTTTGCGAAATAGCAAATAGGGAACGACTCCACGGGATATATTATTGACCAATCTCATGTGGTCGACTACATTATTACTTTAGTATTGCTTGATTTGCGGACCGTCGAATTGGAAACTACCCTATGTAACTCACTAAACAAAGTACTAAAAAGGTTTGCCTAGGATTGGCAGGCAGCAGTCCGCAGCACGCAAAGTGACAGCCAAAGTCCATCGTGATTCAAGATCAGCGACAACACTAAAGTTTCCTACTACATTAACCAGTCATTAAAATACTCAAACTATTAATCCACCACCACTATTTCTTCTTATCGCCATGTGTACAAAGGAAGGACTGGACCTGAGTCTGTAGGGGCTGATTTAGAAGCCCCTTGCGGCTCTTTTGCTCCATTGTTGCGTGACCTTTGTGACGCAGCGACAGCACAAAAGAGGCGCAATGGTGCGGCGTATATTAACAACGTGACGCATATGGGAGATGCATCACATTGTAAAGCCCTGCGCCAATAGGGGGCGTTCCGGCGCAAGGGAGGGCGTTCCTGCGCAGGAACGCATCCTAAAAGTGGCTGAGGGAAATCTACAAGATTTCAATCAGTCACTTTGAGGACAATGATGCATGACTCAAACCCTGCGCCTGCTTGAAGCAGACGTACGGCTTGACGCAGCATTGGGGAGATAGGGCACCCCAGAGCATTGATGGAGCTGCACCATCGTTGCGACGCAACTCCAGCAATGCGCCGCCTTTACGGCACAGATGCGTAACGCTTTGGTGACGTTTTGGGCCCATGGTGCGCCGCATTGTAAATACGGTGCACCATGGGTGATGGTGGCGTGACGCACAATTACTGGCGCATCCCTGCTACTTTGCAGGGATGCGCCGGTAATTAAAAATCAGAACCTTAGTGTGTAGCATTACGCAGTTCTTTAAACTACACTCATACATAATTTCACAGGCCAATGAAATGAACACAAAATCTAAAACAAATAGGCATAGTAGCAACACTACTGAGAAGAAGGAGAGCAGTGTACCTGAAATGCACAGAAGATTTTGAAATATAATTTACCTACAATGTAATGAGCAGCATTACTGCTCTTGGTAAAAAACAAAAATTTGCAATATAATAACACAGCAGGAGAAAACATAGTAGTAAAGAAATAGCTACTACTACTCACCAAGCCCGGGGATCTCAAGGCCAAGGAGGTCAAGCAGATCTCACTCACTGGTCAGGACATCCGTCCAGCGGTGGGTGGCCTGGTTGTAGGTGCGCCAGACCCGAGAGTGGTGGTAAATGGCCTGGCACACCTTCTCCCACCGCTTCCGGCGATCCCGGACCCCGTACCCGGCACTGATCTTGCCGCCTCCCATGATGGTCCTGGGGAGGCGGCGCTGAACATAAAAAATGAGTTGGCCCACCTCCTCCGGGGTAAAGATCTCCCTGGGACCCTTCCCCTTCTCTGGATGCTTCCCGGCTCCCTTCACCATGGTCTGGGCGGAAAGGAATAAAGAAAATATAATAGGGAAGAGAAGAAAAGAAAAGAGTTTAAAAAAGTAGTTTAAAATTAACCAAAAGTAGCAGTAAACACAAAAATATAGGGCTAGAAAAATAGAGGGATAGATAATAAGTAAAATAGATCAAAAAAAACTTCAAACAAGCAAAGGATGGCAGAGATTGACAGAGCATACAAAGACCATGCCCAGAACCATAGCAATGAATGAGAAACAAGATGGCCGCGCCCGTTCACGACCGCGCGGGTAAGTTCGCGCGAGATTTTCCTTGCGAACATGCGCGAAACTGTACTGGCAAGCCGCAGACTTTGCGAGATTACACTTCGCGCCCGGAAACGGAAATACGTCAGGCAAACAAGATGGCCGCGCCCTTGAACGACCGCGAGGGTAACTTCGCGCCTTTCGCTAAGAGCGGCTCGCAAAAACGCACAAAACCTTGCCAACTAACACGCCGCAAAAAAAACAAATTGCATATTCGCACAAATTTACGGCTTCCAAATCCGATCTCGCGCGTGTTCGCGCCCCGCAAATCCTGCGAAATTGCAGAAAAACGAGTTTTTCAAAACTGAAAGCACTCGGCAGGGGCAAGAGTTCAAACTCATCATTAGTAACAATTCCCTGTAGTGCTTCCTGACTGGGGCCCCTCCAGAATTCAATTTCTAGTTGCAACAATTGTATGACCCTGCTCTGACCCTCACAGCAGGCTCATAGAATAGCTACAAGTAGGCCACAAAGGTCCTGGGGAAAAAAATGCACTGCAACAGAAAGCAAAATTACAGATAAGGAAGCAGGTGCCACACTGGAATTTTAAAACAGTGACACATTAATAAACTAACCCCAAATTAATTCATGTCAGTTGAAGCAGGGCTGGTGTGCTTGCTTTCCCCGCCCATAATCTACAGTAATGATGAACCAGAGGGTGGCATTGATGTAACAGAGGGTTGCAGTGGTGAAACAGAGGGTGCTGGCAACCTGTGATGATGAACCAGACGTAGAAACAACATAATCGCGACCGTTGCGTGCCGAAATGTAAGTTTGCAATTGCGAACTGGTACGAAACCCTCGCGAACTGGCAGAAATCCTTGCGAACACAAAAAAAAAATCCGCAAATTCGCAAGAATTCGCGGATTTTGCGGATTGCGAGTTCGCAAATCTGCAAAATTCGCGAACGCGAGATTCGCAAAATTCGCCCATGCTTACTGCTGGCACTTCTACCATACACACACAGAAGGCTCAAGACACAACAATGCAAAGTGTAAATACAGGAGCCACCGAGCATACGGACAACAAGGGAAAACTTTACAGCTCTGGAAAATTCTTTGTTTTATTTTGACGAACCATTCTCCGGTTCATTGTTTTTTCTTTCCCACTCCTGTTCTTTCTTTTCTTACTTTGTTTCTCTGGTTTGCTTTATTTACTTGAGCACCTGGCTCATGTCTCACGTCCACACACACAGTTCTCAATTTTCACGGATGCATGCGTGAGTAGCTAATACAGGCCAGCCTTATTTTTATGTGCAGTCTGATGCTTGTAGTCCTCATTTTACAACTGAACAAAAAAGACATACAAGTCCCAGAATGCAAAGTAAAAAAAGCAAATCTGGACTGGATGAACTACTCCCGCAGAGACAGAGGCAGCTTGGGAGATCAGTGCTCCATGAATATACCTCTTTTTACTGAATTTTTTTCCCCGCAGGGAATAACAACGCGATTGTTACAATGACCATGCTGTAACCACACATACTATTACCCCGCAAGTTGGAACAAGTACTTGCGGATGGCGGGGAGCTGGATGTCGGAGTAGTATAATTTACAATTCCAACTCCAGTCTGTGCAAACAGTAGGGAAGGTGTTGGATATTAAATCCAACACCTTCTGCCACCTCCGCAAGTCATTGTTCCGACTTGCGGAGTAATGGTATGCATGGTTACAACGCAGTCATTGAAATAACCGCTTTGTAATTCCCTGCTGGGAAAATTTTTCATGGTAAACGTTGTTTACTGTGCTCCACACCTTCCTCTATTAACCTGAAAGAAGAGCTCCAACAACTCAGGAGATTACAAGAAGCCAAGTTACATGAACTGCCAGGGTAGTGTCCTACTTATGTGTGCTTTAAACATGGAATACTTTGCTCGCCTCTGTGCAATGTTAAAGTGAGCTTGGTTTTCTTTGGCTATTCCCCCACCCTTCTGTTGTCTATGCTACTTCTTCCCTCCTATCCCCTACCCTACTGTTGTGTGCGCTGCCCTTGCCCGCCCACCCGCAACAAGAAAAACAAGCATTGGTAAAACCAATAAGTCTCGGCAATGCGAGAACTATTGTCTTCGTCAATGTCTTTTAGCCATGTTGTATAGCAGTATGGCTGCTGTTCAGCATGGCTCAGAGCTGGGGGGGGGGAGAGCTATGACGCTGCTATATAACATGGCTAAAAGACATGGACATTGACAAAACCAGTAGTCCTCGCTTTGTCGAGACCTATTAGCTTTGCCAATGCTTGTTTCATTGAGTGAGTGGAGTTCCTTGGTACTGCAGGTTTGACTACAGAAGCAAGAGGCATCGAAAGCGCAGTCTCTGGTGCTAGGGCAGCACAGCACGGATGGGCGCAGATGAGCTTGCCTTAGGCACATCAATGGGATGCCTGCTGCATGCGCCCGCTACTTTAAGAAATCCCCCCCTGGGTCCAGGCCGGCATGACTGAACAAGCACTGAAAGAGCAATAAAAACAAAGGGGAACATTAAAATCCAAATTGGATCCCAGCCTCTCCTGTTACAGCCCCCAAGTGCCCTCTACAGACTGTAACTACTGGGAAAGCAACTCTAGTGAACTAAAACCGGAGAAAAGAAAACACAAACTAAGAAAAAAGTAGGACTCAGCCGTTGCGAGCTGTCTAGAGCATGTAACTTCACTCTGACCCTGTACTGGCACTGTGGTACTAGGGACATAAAATATGCTCTGGCACTCTACTGAGCACTGGTGTAGGGCCAGGGACACATCTTTCGCTCTCACCCTCTGCTATGGTTCTCGCATTATTAGGGAGCTACATTATGCACTGAACCTCGGCTGGTCACTCATGCAGGACCGTGGACACATATTCCGTACACATCTTTTATTGCCACATACAGCACCAGGACCAGTTCTGTGCACTCACCGTTGGCTATGTACTGACACAAGACCACAACTCTACAATCACAGAGCAGGGACCCCACAACAGCGGAGGTCAGGACACACAGACAACGCAGAGGGCAAAGATAAGCAGTCCGTACTGAAAACGTGTCGGACGACATGTCGGATAGTGCTCCTGTTTGTGGTGGGTCGGAGAGGTCCGTCATCTCTGTACAGCGCCTCCAGACAAAACAGATACTGGCTGTCAGTTTGTAGCTGCAACGTGTGTCTAAGTCACTGCAGAACTTGGAGAAAGGGCAGGACCGGTGGCTAGCGGCAATGGAGAGGGAGCCCCGTGTGCAGAAACAGAGGCACAGGCAGTACCTGGCAAAGTTTGATTCCTTCACCCGGTTCATCAACCACCTGACAGTAGCCACAACAACACTAGCAAGGCAGACTGGGAACATTCAGACTGACATGGGGCACTGCTGTTAGGACCTTGCACGCGGGCTTGTGCACGTGACCATAGCCCTAGGGAACATCCAGGCCCACAACCTCTGTATCCCCAACATCCTGAGAGCGAAGACGGCTCTAGCGTCAATGCCACATGCATTCAGGAGGCTTACAGTAACAGGCATTCAAACAAACAACCTTCAGGGACTGACATGTCACCAGTCCCACAGCCCAATGTTGGTGACAAAGCATCCAACCCCAGTGGCCAAAAGAAGTGAAGCACTGTACTCGCAGAGGAATGAGTCGTCTTTGTTTTGTTTGGCATTAATTACTTTGTTGTTCATTTTCTAACATTGTTACATACACATGGGACAGTTTACATTTGGGTGTAACAATGTTGTTGCTACCTGAATAAAAGGTGGAGTCTCAGTTATGCACCAAGCATTACCAACATGTGTGATATCTCGTTATTTGATATTCAATGTACTCTTACCTCAGAAACAGTTGTTTGTGATCTCTGCACATCATGCCCGTTCCTGTTCTGCACTTGTACCCTCCTGCTGCACCTGTAGTGGTGGTAACTCATCATCAGAGTCGGCTCCGGCTCTATTGGGATGTCGCGCAGACCCTTTCTCCTTGCAGTATTGTGCAGCATGGCAAAAGTGCCGATTATCTTGCATAATGTATCAGGTTTATACAGTAGTGCCTTGCAGCCTTGTGGAGACAGCGAAAGCCAGACTACAGGATCCTAAAGGTCGGCTCCATCATTAAGCACATGGTCCTGTGTGCCCGGTTGTATTGCCTCTCACTTCTTGTCCTGAGTCAGTTACGGTGTGAGGATCAAGGGACGTAAGGCATATGCACGGTCACCTTAAGGTATGAGAAGTAAAACTGTTAGGTCACATTACACACACCGTGCTAGCCACTGTATCCATTATGTCTTTCTTTCTCTTACCTAGTAGGAAGCCATCGTCAAATTCTCCCTGTTTCAGTCGGTTTTGTGGGCCACTGTGGCGGAATATGAATGAGTCGTGGTTGCTGCCTGGGAATCTGGCCACAAGGTTTGAAATGATGCAGGAGGCATCACACACTGCCTGCACATTGAGTGAGTGTGAGCGTTTCCTGTTCCTGTATATGTATTCAGGTGCTGAGGGTGGATATATGGCCATATGCGTGGCATCTTCACAGCCAATGGCATTGGGAAACTGTGCTACCTTGTAGAACATCAATTTTGTATGCTGCAAAGATTGGGGGCTATTGGGGAATGAGAAATATTAGTTGACCTTGCTCACCATGATGTCCAGAAACCTGCAAAAGAACATGGACAAGGTACTTTGTGACACCCCCCTTGCCACTGCTATGACCCCTTGGTAATTGCCAGAAGCAAAGAAGTGTAGGCATCAGAATACCGGCACATGTGGTGGGATTGTGTTACTTCTGAGTGTTGGGGCCTGAGCTGAGGTTGTAACTCAGCAATTAAACCCAGTGTGACCTGACTACTGAGTCTGTACCTCTCATAAATCTCCTCTGTCTGTTCAAAAAGCATGAACATCATCTGAATATCCTCTCCTGTCTTCTCCTGCTTCTCTGCCTCACAGCCAAAATCCTCATCCTCCTTGCCAAAACATACAGGGCAGCTAGTGTGAAAGAGCCTGATGCATTTTGGGTGCCTTTTTATAGTTTGCACCTGGTTACCACCTGATCTGATTAAATGGTAATTGAATTTCCAGAACGGCCATTTTACGATCAGTTGTATATGCAGTTTGTGATTCGCATTTAGGAAATCGCAATTTGAGATTCCCTATTTTGCGATTTCCAAAATGCGATTTCTACAAGGTAAAAAAATTGCATTTTGCAATGCTGCGTATCCCTTTCGTATATACCAAAAGGCCCTTTTGCATTTCCCAACAGCCCGAAATAGTGATTCACACCGTTAAGAAATGCAAAACGGGTTCGTACGTCTAAGCTCTTTTCCATCACTGTAACATTCAACATTGAGGTGAGGATTTTTTTTTTTATGGAGGCGCATAAGTGGAGGAATTCACTGTCATTGGAGTTGTTGCCTTTCCTACATTCTTTTCGCTCATAGCGATGTTGTTGTGTTGCCATTTTTGGAAGAAAAGGCTGTTGTGGTGTCAGTAAAAGCAGTGTTGACTCCACAGTTGTGCTGTTTGTTCTTCACGTGGTATCTTTGGAAACCGACTTGTTTTGTGTGTGTCAGATCCATTTGTTTGCTAATCTTAATGATCACTATTGGCAAATTAAGACACATTGTTTGTGGAGAGAAAATACTACAGGTCTTTACTGTCAGTAGTAGCGCCCTTGCAGTATCCTTGAAGACACCAACACGAAATCCTCCTACATTTGTCCAAAACTCCACAATTACTTTTACAAAGTGATTTCACCAGGGGTACTCAGAGCACCACAGCCTTGAAATGACAAGCAACACCATCTACATGTACCCCAAAGCTCCCTGCTTCACTGCCACACCCCTGTCTTTCTATTCCCTCATTAACTACATCTGACACCAGACCAACTTTGTGACTGCTCACTTGGAGAATCGATGACCACTTCAAAACAAGCATTTGCAATGCAATAGGTCTCGCAGTACTGATAGTTTGAGGCATTGGCATTGCAAATAATAATGCAACATCAATAGCTCATACTTTCAGTAATGCAAGACCTAATGCATTGCGAATTATTGCATAGTGAGCCAGGAACCAGCATTGTATGTTTCAGTGCAGTACCACGAGCTGCTCCTAGAGCTTCTTAGTGAACAAGGCACCAGCACTGCATATGTAGGTGCAGTACCGCAAGCAGCTCCTAGAGGTCCCTAGTGAGGAAGGCACCAGCACTGCATGTCTAGTTGCAGTACCGCAAGCAGCTCCTAGAGGTCCCTAGTGAGCGAGGCACCAGCACTGCTTGTCTAGGTGCAGTAGCGCAAGCTGCTCCTAGAGGTCCCTAGTGAGCAAAGCACCAGCACTGCTTGTCTAGGTGCAGCACCCCAAGCTGCTCCTAGAGGTCCCTATTGAGCATCATAAACTTTGAAGATATAGTAAATCCACCCTACCCATAATGCATTGCGTGCACGACACTACCATGAGTACATTCAAATAGCTAAGTCCACATATACAATTAATAGCTTTGAAATGTGACAAAAGAATTATAATAGTTCCGGATTAGGTTAGGTTGCATTCTATGTTGAGCTGATGAAGGAAAATTTATAGAAGGTCTAATATGAATGTGAGACGTGGTAGGTGCAGTACTGCAAGCTGCGTCTAGATGTCCCTAGTGAGAATCGCATTTTTAGTCACTTATAGTACTGCCCTAATGCACTGCATGCAAGACAGTACCATGAGTACATTCACATAGCTATGTCTACATATATAATTAATAGCTTTCAAATGTGACAAAACAAATAATTATATTCATTCCGATTAGGTTGTACTCTATGTGGAGCAGATGAAGGGACATTTATAGACGGTCTAATATAAATGTGAGATCTGTCGGTGCAGTACTCGCAAGCTGCGCCTAGAGGTCCCTAGTGAGCATCAAACATTTGGTCACATATGGTATTCCCATAATGCATTGCATGCAAGACACTACCACGAGTACATTCAAATAGCTATGTCCATATATGCAATTAATAGCTTTGAAATGTGACAAAACAATTATTATGTTCATTCTGATTCAGACACTTCAAAAATAAATACTAATGCATCACAAAGACAATAATGGAATCTGGCACTCACTACCAGCCCCACGTGTAAACAACTGCAACAGAAAACGAGTGAAAAACTCCAAAGGTCTGGCACCCAGCTGTGCCAGGAAGTGACACCTTCCTTGCACTCCCGCCAAGAAGAAATTGCCTGTTTACTTTCAAAAGTTACTCCATGGATCAAGGCCAGATGGATGGTGAATTATCTACTGCTTACTGCCCACATCGGTAGGTAACTAGTACACCGTGAGTCTTCACTGATTGTTCCACAACAAATCATCCTGCTGAGATATTCCATCATCTGTTTCCATGCTGCTATGTCCTGTGTTCCTTCAGGGGCAACTCTGTGCATGGAATGTTATTGTGGAACAAGGATTGGGGATGCCAGGATGGTCAGGGCTGTTTCTGTCCGGCACAGTGGATGCGGCATCTCAACCCTGAAAAATAAAAGTAGTTCATCTGTTCATATTTATTTGGCGCTGCTGCCTCTATTCACTGGCTACGAGAACACCCTGGGCCCGATTCACAGAAATAACTTAAGACAAAATCCTAAACTTACTACTATTTTGGTATTCACAGAAGGCACTTACTTATTTCGGTATTCACAGAAGTTAGGAGTCCTAACTTTACTACCCCTAAACTGAGAAAAATCCTAACTTTAAGACTTTCGGTATTCACAGAAGGCATTTAGGAGTCCTAAAGTTAGGACTCCTAACTTCTGTGAATACCAAAATGAGTACGTGCCTTCTGTGAATACCAACATGGTAGTAAGTTTAGGACTTTGTCTTAAGTTAGTTCTGTGAATTGGGCCCCCCGATTTCACTGAAGAAAGACTCACAGCAGACATTGTGCTGTGTGAGCAAACATGGATAGAAGACTGCAAGGGAACCAATGGTGAAGAAAGACTTCCCTAAGCATTATATAAAGAATGAGGAAAGTGTGGGTGGCACAAGTGACTAATTATTTCAAATACATTTTTTTTAAAAAGGCTAAGGTTGCAAATATACAACTGCTGTTGTTTTAAACATCCAATCAATTGTCGCCTGATGTCCGATATTCCTACAGCGCCCTGGTGAACCAGTACGGTTGTGGGGGACTGGAGAGAAGCATTCAACACATTCCTTGAAATGACAGGTTATAACATTTATGTTTCCAAAAGAAAGTTAGCTTTATTAAAAGATAATTTGGGAGTCAGAGAAGGAAAACATTTGAAGAATTTACCAGAGGGAGGAGATCTTAAGAAAATGACAGGATTTAGAAGACGCGGATGAGTAGAAGTGTGCTAGGAAGGGATTGCAAGAGAATTATGTTTCAAAAACTTGAATGTGGTAGTGGAAAGACATAATTTTCTCCATCATGTAGAGAGATATATAGGATGTCTGCACATTCTTAACCTGCATGTAGGACCAAGGATCTTCACAAAGATATTGTAGATTCAAGAAAGGTTTTTTTTAAATTAAAGATCCCTCATTGGATAAGGCAGTGTAAATTGCAAAGAGCAATAGAAGGGTATTGAATTTAACTGTGGGTAATTCTAAATTTGTTGTGAACAGAGCTGGCAATGAGCCTAAAGATCTGAATCTAGGGACACGTGAAAGTCAAACGAAAGGTAAAAGTACATCGAGAGAAGAGGATACACAACAAAAACCTGTTATATAGGTGTGGAAGCATTTAGCATTAATGTTCTTCTGGAAATACTCCAGCGATTAAGGTCGCATGTTATTGATGCAAGTAATTTGGAAATTTTCCATGCGTGTGCAAGACTAGTGTGAGTGGTGACAACCAAACCAGGAGTTGGTAGAGTAGGAGCCTAGCAGTGGCGGCTGGCAGCTATGGGGACTGGGGGGCCGACCAAACTGCCAGTGGTAGCAGTATTTCTTTGTTGTGCTGTGCAAGGTTTTCATTCTAATCACTGGCCTTGAAATAAGATGCCTCCAGGGACACCGCTGTCCTCCAGCACTAGGATCACGAGACGGGGAATAAAAGGTGCTCCCTTTTTAAATTCTCAGTCGACGGGTGTTGCGGTAGGTATCCAGCAGGTAAAGTTGGTGTTAAATGCATCGATCCATCTGGTGAGGCCACTCTTCAGAGTAAGTTTAGGAAAGAGAGCGGGTGAAGGAGGCTGGAGGTATATTCATTAGGTACAGCACTGAGGAGGGGGCTGGGTCTGCGGCTGCTGTCAAGCAGGCTTTTGGGCACGACGTGGTCCTCCTGGGGAACTTGACGGAAGACACAAAGACACAGGCTAAGGAACTCAGAGCCATGGACAAGCCGCGTCCCTGGAAGGGACAGTGAGAGTCGATACCAGTTTGTTCGCCTCACCCTCAAGGCATTTCAGGGCTTCAGCGTCTTTGGTGTGTCACTATACTATGCAACACTCTAGACAATGCAATAGAATCGTATACCATACGATAGTATAAATATGGTACTTAACATAGCATAACACATACAGTACTATAACATAGCATAATGTAAAGGAAAGCAAACTACATGCCATTTGATAATTTAGCATAGCACAGCATAATTTAACATATAACACACACAATCAAAGCTTAGAACAGACGATGTACGATACCTATTGTTTAATTTTTGACGTATTGTGTATTTGTTTTCATTCTCTGTAACATTGTTTAGCCTAATGTAAAGTGCTCTGATACCTACGGGTCTAGCAGCACTATATATAAACCATAAATAACGCCCCTCTGAACTTCTGATGGACCTTTGACGACGCCCCCTGGGCAGATACCAAGACTGTTTGTACTCACCTCGATGCACAAGCAACCTTGGCCGATGCCGGGTGGAGCTGTCATATGCAGCTAAAGCGGAGTCTGGCCCTGGTTTCACCCCCTCGGCCGTCACCTACCCAGCCGGACATCTGACATTGTTTTCCTAGTTTTTCCCGTTGTGTATTCCCTCCCTACCCCTCCTCCTCCCCCTGGGCCGATTCACAGAACTAACTTAAGACAAAATCCTAAACTTACTGCTTTTGGTATTCACAGAAGTTAGGATTTTCTCTTAAGTTTGTCTTAAGACAAACTTAAGACAGACTTAAGACAAACTTAAGACAAAATCCTAACTTAAGTCTGTCTTCAGTCTGTCTTAAGATAAACTTAAGACAAAATCCTAACTTCTGTGAATACCAAATGTAATAAGTTTAGGATTTTGTCTTAAGTTAGTTCTAGGAATCGGGCCCCCTGTGACTATTTGATTTAAGTGATGTAACTATGTAACCTGTAACTCGCTGTAACTCATGTAAAGCGCTCTGATACCTCCGGGTCTAGCCAGCGCTATATAAAACTTTTCAAATAAATAAATAACTGGAGAGGGGAGGGATGGAAGTAGAGGGCCAAAGGAAGTATAGAGAGGGAATAGGCAAGAGAAGGAAGTAATACAAAAAAAAAAAGTAAACGTTATCTGGCTTAGATGTCCTCGCTCCTACCGATCTTCTTCTCCATTCCAGCATGGGCACAGCCAACTTCCTTAACCAATCCTGGTGCTGCTCTCATGCTGTGAGAGCGGCACCAGCATTGAATGGAGCAGACTGGCTGCACGCTAATTCAGGCCCTGTAAGCCCAGCGTTCTAAGACAGCTGAGCGGAGAGCTTCAAAGTGCGCATGTCAGATTAGTCGGCGCAAGAGAGCCGGCCAAAGTGACATGCGCACTTTGAAGCTTCCAGCCAGCCACTTCCCTTGTCCTCTGGACACACCCGCATGTCTCTGAGCTCAGGGCTTGATCTGCAGCAGTGTGCATGTTGGAAAAATAGAAAGGCAATGAAATCTTTTCAATGCCATTTTATTTTTTTCTGCGCTGTTCACAATGGACTCGGGGGGCGCCTCCCAAGTGAAGAAACCGCTGCTGGAGTCTAGTGAGGAAGATGGTGTTTTAGTTTTGAGTGATACAATGCAAGTTGTAATTATTGACAATTAAATAGGTGGTAACATGCTGAATGTTGTTCAACCATATCTGTTGCCTTGATGCAAAACAGCTATTCTTGGAGTTGAAGCGGAGACGTGGAGATGTGGGCAGACTCATTATCAGCATATAATGTAATTGAATAGTACACATGGATGAGGTTTAAGAATGTTGTGTTAGAAATACCGCATGGGTGCCCTGTAGGATACAGTGGTGTACAATTACTTATTGCAGGTTGTTTTGAAACTGACTAGTCAAATAAGAAAAGAACAACCCATGGGAAAGTGTGTGTTCTAAAGACAGGAAAATTACTGCTTGGATGGAGAGAACAGAAAGCATGACATATATATTTAATCATCCAGAGCAAGTAGTGGAAATGTAAGTAGCAGAAGTTAAAAAAATGAAGGGCAGAATTTCCAAAAATGTTTTGTGACAGTATGGGCACATTGGAATGATTTTCCTATCATTTAAGAGTTAAAAAAGGGCCTTCACTAAAAGTTCATAAAGTGCTCTTTGGCACTGAGGGACACTATGAAAGGTAAACAACATAGGCATGAGTGAAGAAGGTGTAATAAAGTCTATTGAGGCTTCTGAATGGCTGAGTCAAATTGTATTGGATTAGAAACACAATGGTAAAATATGCATGTGTATTGATCTGCATGACCTAAATGTATGCCTTTGGGTTGATGGGCACTCGCTGCCGAATATCGAAGAAAGGTTGAGTACCTTAGTGCAATACAAGTAACTTTCAGAAGTAGACTTCTCCATGGACTATCATCAGATGCTGCTAAATCCTGGTTCTAGGCACCTAGCATACTTGGTGGTATCTGGAATTGCATATAGGTACCTCAGACTACCATTCAGATTGGCATCAGCTTTGGCACTCAGGTATGAAAAAAGATTTTTTTGTTCCAGGACAATACCATCGTTTGCTGAAAGGACAATTTAGAACATAATAACCTTTTGCTGCAGGTTTTGAGTAGATTGAAGGATTCCATTATAGCCATACGGGTCGAGTTTTTTTTCAAATCACAACATTGAACAGATTGCACAAAGATCCAATGTAGTCATAAAACCATTTTTTTCAATAATTCATTTGTACTTGTTTGACTGTAGCCTGGATAATTTTTCTTTTTACTGTAGCTGACGCGTTTCGTTAAATTTGAACTTCTTCAGGTCTTTGAAACCCATGTGTTCTCACTTGGTCCAAATTTGCATGAATAAGCCTCAGTCCCCCGTGTTTTTATTAAATGCATCTGTCTAATTTCATTCTCCTCGTATATGGATTAAAGGGGTTCATCAAGAGTTCCGTGTTGTCGGAATTTAACAAGTGATATGTAGAGTTTGATGTTCGAGTTCCTCAGCTGGTAAATTTAGGTTTTGAAATAAGTATAGTTCACAAACTGTTGATAAATATTTTCACTCCTAGAGGGGTAGGGCAGGCTACTCAATGTGTAGCCAAGTGGATCTTCAGGGTAGAAGAATACTCTTTTAAAGTAAAACTTGTTCTTGTGAGAAATATCCTGACTGATTGCCTCGCCAGGCATTGATTATCGGACACCGTTGAGCAAACGGAAGATAGTTGGACGGAGGCAAATGTTTAGGCTACTTCTGGAGGAGCCATTACTGAAGAGGAATGAAGGCATGGCATAAGTTGGGGTGAAGAATTGTTGCATGTTAAGAAAACTATTTCAAAGGGTTGGCAGAAAGGAAAAGGGTGAGTTGGTAGAAAAATATAAACTGGTTTGGCTGAAATAATCAGTAGTCAATTAGGTAATTTTAAGAGAGGCTGGTTCTTCCTGCACCTCTGATCATCAGTTGATGGACTTGCTTCATGTAGATCATGGTGGCATGTCTGCATGAAAAAGAAAGCTTTCAGTATTATTGGTGACCCAAAATTGACTATAATCTGTAAAGGTGTGTAAGAGAATCTGTCAGTTGCATGAACAATAATAAGACTTTGGTGGTGGACCCCAGTTGTGCCTGCTATATTTCCGAACGGATCCGGGAAAAGCGTGAGTCTGGATATGTGTCGACTACATGGTCCAGGAGAATTGAGGGATATATTTGCCATAGTTTTGATCGAATATTTTCTCAAAATGGCTTGAGGTAAAAATGGTTACCTGGGTAAGAACAATTAATATCATCTATTTTGTAGATAATATTATCATTAGGGAAAGTATCCCTGGAGTAATTGGGACAGATAATGGTCCACAGTTTGTGTCGGAAACATGTCGAAATTCTGAAGAAGTCATCGAGTAACCAATCACAGGACAGCTTTATACCATCCTGGGGAAACCTGCAAAGTTGAATGGTTCAATGGGGTGTTGAATGAATGTTTGCAATTATCTTGTAAAGGAGGTTTGAAGTGTAAGGACGAGCTTAAAAAGATGCAATGGAGTTACAGAACCACTCCACATTCAATGATAAGAAATCCAACTTGTGTACTGCTGAGTTGTACGAATTCTGGCCTTGATGTCCGCCATGGATGTATAGGTGTGGAATGGTTCAGTGTGATATTTCACAAGTGGCAAAGAAAGCGATGGATATTTAGGATGTGTGCATAGCATAGGAAAGCATGATGGGATGTGTGGTCCTAGGCGGAGGTTGTGTGCAGGTGATGTTCTTCCTAGTAAGTTGGGAGGATGGGGAGATGAAGGAAAGTGAAAGTTTTCTGATTCAAAATGGACTCAGCATAAAGGATTATGTGGTGTCAAGCTCTGGCTGGAATCCATAGTCTATTATGCTCAACACGTATTTTATTCAGTTGCCTGTATGTACATATTAATAGCTGTTTGTTTTAATTATTTCTTTTTTCTGCTCCTGTGCATTCTCGGGTTAGTTATTCCTGTAGACTCCAATAATTCAGTGATTTTTTTTTCAAATAAGAAGGAGGATGTGTTATAGCCTGGGTTTCTTCAAGAGCTAGTTTTTGCAGGGAATGTTATTGTCAGGACCAAGGACTGGTTATTCCATGATTGTAAGTTTTGCTGTCAGAGCCCTGGAGAGCGGATGTTTGTCTCAACCATGAAACATTACAGCAGTTCATGTGTCCTCTGTGTTTGGGGCTTGTGTTTATTTTCACATGACATTTGAGGAACAGTCCTTCACTGGTATTCTGTCCCTGACTCAACACAGCTGATGTGTCACGGGCTGGATCAGGGACAGGCAGGGATCACACCTCCGTCAAAACGTGATGAATCCCAGAATGCTCCTCTTCCAGCTGTGGTGAACATCCTGGGGCTTATTTTTAAGCCCCGCGTCACTTTTGCGCCACCGGTGCGTCACTTTTTGTGACGCACCAGTGGCGTAAAGAATGCGCCATGTTGTACCATATTTACGAAGTGACGCATCTAGGTAGATGCGTCACTTTGTAAACCCCTGCGCTACATTATACCTGCGCCAGGTATAATGTATGCATGGTGGGCGTACCCCAGCAAGAAAGGGTCATAGGAGTGTGTTCGCTGCGCCACTTCTAGGACGCCAACGCATCAAAACCTTACGCCTCCCTCATGGCAGGCGTAAGGGTGACGCAAGCCGTTTCACATGGGGGTTTGCCCCTTGTGAAAGGAAAATTGCTGGAGTTGCATCAGGTTTCCGACTGACCTGGGGTCCTGCTATTCAGGACCCCAGGCCTACTGCTCTCTCTGTAAAATGGATTCCATGTACCTTAGGTACATATCCAATTGGATACTGAGCCACCTTATCAGACCCTGTAACCCAGGGCATAGGTGTACCCAGGGCCTACCAGGGGCTGCAGCATGTATTATGCCACCCCTGGCTGGCCATCTAAATCTGACACAACTGGCTGCACGACAGCTGGGGCAAGGTGGTGTAAACACCCTTTGCTTTAGATATAGTATACCTATATCTAACCCTAAAATAGACACATATATTCCTATCAGTCACTCCTATGGCAGGCCTTAACAATCCTGAAGGCAGAGTGCTTGGAATTATGTGAGATGGTGCTCTGGCATGAGCTGAGCCCGTCTGCAGCTTGCGGAACCAAGTCCTAATAGCTGTTCTATGATAACGCGTACCATATACTCTTAAGTGCATTATAATCCTCGCGGTTATTTGCCAACTTTGGTATCGCTTTATCAAAACATGTCGAGTAAGGTGTCATACGAATTGGAATACTAACCCCTCGCCAATTCTGGCGACGGGGTTAGCATTCCACCCTTCTAGAGGAACACGACATGTATGTAACTGTGAACCCCGGTTAAAGTTAACTCGAGCCTCAGCATCACAAAATGGATGCTGCCACCACAGACACAAGTCTGACCCCCTGCAGCTGGGAGTCCTTCCAGCGAGGGGAGCTTGGACAAAGGGTTTCCTGTCAGGGGCGGTGCTAGCACCATCCCAGACAGGGTTTTGTGTATCCTGGGTAGGCAGGGCTTTACAGGAAGGTGACTGCAAGTGGCACCCCGGTGCTCACTATGCATAGGCCGGCTTGAACCAGTTCCAGGGGCACACCAGCCCCTGAGCTGGGGAAAGTCCGGCAGGGGAGAGGGGTGTAACCACCCCCCCTCCTGGTCCCACCCATGGGCAGGACCTAGTCGCGTGCCAGACCCTTTTTTTAGAATAAAGATAGGAGCAGGCCCCCTTCCCAAATTAGATCATCTTTGAATCCTGAAACTACTTTCTACGAAAGGAACTCTCGACTTCTTCTCAAGATTTCTCCCTTGTGACTAAGGAGTAGTCACCCTGCACCCGCAGGCACCATCCAAGCATCGCGGTTTGCTGTAAGTCTCTCCTCCAGATCAAGACTGCCCAGCTCGACGAGACCCAGCTTCCCTGGCACCTCTGACCTCTACCTGCATCATCAGCCCAGCTGAGATTCGTGGGTGTGACGAGACCTCGAGGGACCGGCCATCTTCAAGACTGCACGACGCTTGCCCAGCACGACCGCCGAGGGATCCTCGAGTGAGTGCTTTGGGCCCTGAGAAGCCCTAACCTTGAGCAGCTCCAGCACCGAAGTCCAGCCCCCCAGCATCCACGAGATCTGCGTGGGGCCCTTCTGCTCTTTGCTGCTCACCGCGTTGTCCGGCTACTTGCCTGCTGGCTTGTGGCCCTCCTGACGACGAACTACGACACTTCCATCACTGGTCTGGTTGCTCCAGGCTGGCCCTTGCTCCCCTCCAACAGAGGAGCACCCCGGACCCTCTTGGTCCACTCCAGACCCCATTTTGAGTCCACCGCGTGGGCTTGCATTTGCCAAGAGTTGTTGCCCCAATCCTGGGTCCAGCGACGTCGACAGCAGATACATTCGTGGGACAGCTCGCACCTCCATCCTGGTCGCCGACAACGCCTCCTGGTCCGAGAGACTGCAGAGCCCAGCGTCGCCCACTCACCTGGTCGAGGTGACTTCATCCGGTGCCATCCTGGTGCCCATCTAATCACTGGCTAGTGATTCAGAACTTGGTCCCCTCTGCTTACAGGTATCCTTCATCATCGATCCAGGCTTGGATCCCTCCGAATCTCTTCACTGGTCGCCTGCCAGCAACTTCTTTCTTCAGGCTCCTGGTTCATCAACGCGGATTCCCGACGACACTTGAACCCTATGCAGCCGCAGCCCCTGGGCTAGGTAAACCGAGTACCACGGTGCTCCAGCGTAGAACAACTCTCTAAGTGTCTAGATCCACTTTCGTTTTGGACCTACCTAGTCGGGTTCGCCCGAGAACACTAACTTTACGAAATCTAGCATCCATAGACTTTGTCCCGCATCCCGCGTGAGAGTGCACACTCTGCACCCGATCTCCCTAGGCCTCCTGCTAGTAATCTGAAGGTTCAGTAGTACAGTCCTAGCGATCCCCAAACCTATGAGAGTAGTACTTACTTGCTAGTAATTTCGCATTCCACTTTTGTAGTATATGGTTTTTCGTGCCCCTCGGGCATTTGTGTAAATTGTGCGAACTTAAGTATTTTCGTAAGAGCTTTGTATTGTGCATAGCACCCTGTCCTCATAAAGAGTCCAGGGTTGTTGTGTTCTAAATAAATATACTTTTATTTTCATAACAACTTGTGTGGTGTCCTTTCACTTGGTGTTCAAGGGGTATATGTGATGGTATAACAGCTGGCTTAACACGCCCTCTAGAGCTTAGCCTGAAGACTGCTCGTATCCCCGCTACTAGGATAGCTGGTCTATAAGGTTGACTTACAACCAATCATCAATAAGGGTTGTTTGGACTGATACATAGTGATCACTAGAATAGTGAGCACTGCATATCAGGCCAACTTCTCACATCCCTCATGGCAGGCGTAAGGGTGACGCAGGCCGTTTCACATGGGGTTTGCCCCATGTGAAAGGAAAATTGCTGGAGTTGCATCAGGTTTCTGACACAACTCCAGCAATGCGCCACTTTTTGCGCTGACAGATACGTCAGTTATACTGACGCATCTGTCCTTCCTTGCAACTTGATGCGTCGTATTGTAAATATGACGCAGCATTGGTGTCGCAAGGAGGGCGCACTGACATGTGGCGCATTGCTGCTTTCACACAGCAATGCACCGCTTCTCGTAAATGAGGCCCCCTGAGTCCATGCCAGGACCCCGCTCTGGTGGCCCACAGATGTAACCCTCCTTCAATGATCTCTCCTCAGCCACAAACACACGGGCCTCCCTCAAATTTGTACTTTGTGAAAACACTAAATAAAGCCCATTGATGGAGCCCTTTCCATGCTCAACCCTCTTTTCTTCTTTTAAATAAACAATCTGTTCTTACCACTTACTTATAGTTACAGCCAATAATTGACAGCATCCATTGTGAAACGGAATCATTTCTGTTGTGTTTTTTTTCATCAGCAGACCTGTTCTTCTTCTTTAACTACTTACGTGCTGAGGCTCCACCACCCAGGAGCAGGGCACTTTTTTAGATCTCGCTTAGAGACAGCTTTAAATGTTTGAGAAAGACCTCTTGTGAATCATACCAAAAACTTTGTAGAATTAGTGTCTGCCCATTGCTTATCATTTGTTGGCTTTATTGTCACATTCCTGCTGCGTCCTATTAGATGGCTTCCTTTCCTCTTGTATTTCTCCTCCCCAAAGTGTATACTCCATCCCATCCTTTTGATTGGCTGAATTCTGTGCTGCTCCGCTCCCAAATACGCACCTGCCATGTACTCCGTGTTGCTCTTTCTTCCCCCACATGCTCTCCTTCATGCACGGCTTCTTTCTTACCCCGTCCATCTTTCCTTCATCAGCTTTTTTTTTCCCTCTCCCGCAGGCCTACACCTCACACAGGGGTAGATGTATCAAGATTCCGTTTTGCCAATATGTATTAGCGAAATTTTGCGATTTGCAGTTGTAGATTCGCAAAACGCAATGTATGTAATTTATGCGCTAAATTTTAGCGATTTCTTAAAAGTCGCTAAATAATCGCAGAATCATGGTTTGCGATTCCTTAATTGCGAAATTCGCAATTTAAGAAATAGCAAAATCGGGAATCTGCTAAACAGGTGCAGGTTGATGACATTACAACCAGGAAGAGGGAGTGATCAGCTGCACCTGCTTGCATGAGCCACACCCAGTGGCAGTTAGGAGAGTGTTTGGAGTCTGCACTGAACTGCTACTCTGCAATGGAGTCTCAGAGGCCACAGGAGGGCATGGATGCTGAAAAAAGGAAAAGGAAGCATAAGTTTTCAGAAAAGGAGCAGGAGGTTTTAATTTGAGGAAATGGTTTGCAGCCATGAACTTTTGTTTGGGAAGAAAGCATTGAAGGTTCCAGAGTCAAGGAAGAGGAAGATCTGGCTTAAGATTCAACAAAAGGTGAATGCTGTTGTAGTCACCACACGTACCATAGAGGAATTAAGATAAAAGATGGTATGATATGCGCCAGAGATCTAAAGAGAGGGTGGTAGCCAGGTTAAAGGAGGCCCAGAAGACTGGTGGTGGTACTTCAAGTGCAGAACAACCAACACCACTTGAGGAACTCGTGGAGGCCACTCTCCTGCCTGAGAGTGTTAGTGGAGTGGCTGATATTGTCAGCTCTGACCCTGCTTCCAGTTCTCAAGGTAAGATGCATGTCAAAAAGATAAAATCAGCTAGGTGTTGCATGCACACAGTGTAGATTGAGGGACATTAAGTAAACAAGTTTGAGTCCAGGTGCACTCCTTAACATACACATACAAATGCATCATGGGAGTTGTAGTCTTATGAAGGATACTCTGTATTTGAGAGCAATGATACACATGCACACATTGTGGTTGTGATTTTAGGCAAGTGTCAGGATAGATAGAACTTCAAAGTTGAAAACTTTATTTGTTCCAAGATGCATAACAAAACACAAACTCATATGTCCCACTTTACATCCACAGCACAATCAAGGGCTCAAGGGGACATAATAATAATAATAAAAACATTTGTTAAGCGCCTGAATACACTAGGACAGTGCATCTCCGCGCTAGGATGCGTTCCAACACTAGAAATCAAAAGCAGACCATGGAGATGAGAAGCAGGAGAAGAAGGAGACCATCCAAAAAAACGAATCTTTCGGAAATAGATGGGTCTTCAGTTTCTGCCGGAACCTGGTTTCCGATGGCTCCATCCGCAATTCAACAGGAAGATCATTCCATTGTTGGCTGGCCAGTAGTCTGAAAAGAGCGCCCTCCCATCCGTGCTTTGTGAATACGAGGTATCACAAGTTGCATACTGCCCGTGGATCTTAGGAGTCGTCTAGGACGATGAATCGTTAACAGCTTGTGAAGATATGTCGGACCCTTGCCATGTGCAATACGGTGACTAAAGCACATGGTCTTGAATCTAATGCGTTCCCTCATGGGGAGCCAGTGCAGGCGTTGCAGTGCGCGTTTGCCAGACGATCTCCTCTGCAACTTCAACACAAGCCTGGCCGCCGCATTTTGGACGCACTGTAGCTGGGTCAGACCCTTTTTACTGAGGCCACAGAGCAAGACGTTCCCATAATCAAGATGGGACGTGACCAGTGTGTGGACCAAGGTTTTCCTATCTTTCATAGGTAGAAGATCCAGGATCTTCCGCAGGACCTTCAGAATGCCGTAGCATCTCCCCGCTATCTTGCCTATGTGTTGGGAATAGGTGAGCTTGGAGTCCAAGAGAACCCCCAAGTTCTTCATGGTGTCAGAGGGTATGGGTGTAGGACCCAGGTCGGTGGGCCACCAAGCAGATGACCAAATAGAGGGTGAGGGGCCGATCACAAGTAATTCCGTCTTATTGCCATTAAGGCGAAGACAATTGCACTTCATCCAGTTCGCCAGTGTCGCCAGGCACTCCGTAAAATTACTAGCCGTCTCAACCGGGTTATGAGATAAAGTAACCACCAGTTGTGTATCATCTGCGTATGATACGATATCCACCCCATACGATTCCACCATCCTGGCCAGGGGTTCCATGTAAAGATTAAACAATACAGGACTTAAAATGGAACCCTGCGGGACCCCATGATTTAGAATTTGGGGTGTGGATTTGAAGGGGGGACAGTGTATTTGGAATTGTCTGTCCGCCAGGAAGGAGGTCATCCATTCCAGGGCCGGGCCGGCAACTCCGATTTCACTCAGCCGGGCTAGCAATTTAGGGTGCAACACGGTATCAAATGCCGCACTTATGTCCAGCAATATCAAGGCAGCCGTCTGTCCTTCAGCCACTTTCTGGCGGAGCAGTTCTGTGGAAAAAAGAAGGGCAGTTTCCGTCGAATACCTTGCCCTAAAGCCAGATTGGGAGAGGTGAAGGAGTTTGTTGTCTTCCACATATTTAACCAACTGATTAGTAACCAGTTTTTCTACCACTTTGGCACAGAATGGCAGAAGAGAAATGGGCCCAAGGTTGTCTAAGTTAGAAATGTTCAGAGTGGCCTTCTTTTTAATTGGAACAACCTGTGCGAGTTTCCATTCCGCCGGCACTAATCTTTCTTGAAAGGAGAGAAGAGCCAGATTACCAATGTAACTTGATAAGAGGTGAGCATGGTTCCTAAGGATCCTAGGCGGCGCCACATCCACAGGGGAGCCAGACTGAATACTCATGATTAACTTTATCAGTTCCTCCCTTGGGGGGACCGTAAATTCATTGAGACATGCGCTAGTATACTGTCCTAGATCAGTAGTTTTAGCCAATAAATCTTCATGTGTTCCCTGCTGGAAAGACACATAGATCTTCTCCACCTTATGTACAAAGTGATCAGCGATAGATTCGCATATTTCAGTGGATAGATGGTCTTTGGTCTCTGTCCTGGTGAGGGTTGTGAGCTCCTTATAGATAGAGAAGAGCTCCTTTGAAGAATTTTCAGCAGATTCAATCCTTTCTTTAAAGAATAGTCCTTTTGCCTTATTAATACGCCTATGGTATTCCTTCAGACTGCTCATATAACGCTCTTTCACGTCAGAGTCGTAATCTTTACGCCACAGACATTCAAGTCTTTTACAACTGGTTTTAGCTGCACACAAATCCTCATTATACCAGGGGGCGGACTTCGTCCTGCGAATAGGAGCTTTATGGGTCCATGGGGCCACCTTATCCAACGCTTTAGATACCCAGTCCTCATACTCCATCCATGCTTCCTTCAAAATTTTACTAAGGGGTGGTTTCCCTAGCATAAGCATAGATTCAAATGTCTCCTGACTAAACTTGTTCCATTTCCTACGTTTACTTATAGTAGGCCGCTCAGGTCCATACTCTTTAACACTGCCAGTTATATGAAATGGAACAAGATAATGGTCCGACCACGGAACTCTAATAGGAGGGAGCACCCTTACACCATCCCAGTTCGCGAATATGGGGTCCAGGAGATGACCCGCCTGATGCGTAGGCATCTCATCCAAAAGAGAAAGCATCAAGGTTTTCAGGGAGGATAACATTGTTTGTGCCTCTATGCATTTTATATCCTCAAAATGAAGATTAAGATCACCTAATAAGATGAATTTATTGTAGCGTAGAGCCGGCTGAGTCACTGATTCCAATAGACTGTCGGCGAATAATGCAGAGCTCCCAGGGGGGCGATAAATGAGATATCCCATGATCGTGCATTCCGGGGAGATTTTAATGGAAAAAAGGCCGGCTTCGCATTTACTAATTTTTATTAGTTCCAATGAGCACTCGAACTTAGCCTTATATATCATTGCGATACCACCTCCTCTTTGGACTCCTCTATCAATTCGTAGTATTTGCTGAGGGAGAGGACTCCCAAATCCATGTTGATTCTGGCAATGAAGGGGATAGCAGCGAGGAACGTGTGACCACACCAATTGTGCGCAGGAAGCGTAGACATGTGCCCCCTCTGCCTCCTTTGGAGGATGACATGGACACCCATGGAGATGCAAGAGACAGTAATCAAGATACTGTGGAACCTGGTGAGAGCCTAGAACAACAGCAACAGCAGCAAAGAACACGCACATATGGAGCACAAAGGTCCTTATCCAGGAGTAATAGTGTTCATGTGGAGACACCCACTGTATTTGCTGGACTGGAACAGGAAATGCTTGTGGTGCAGCACCTGCAACACAAGGCACTGCGGTTAATCAATAGGCAGCTGTCCAATTTGAACAGAAATTAGCGAAACATGGGTGAGGGCATGCAGGCAAGGGAAGGGGCAATCGAAAAATTGTGTAGCACACTTGAGCGCACTGAAACAGCAAGAAACAGGGCTGCACAACGTGCACATGTATGTATGCACAGCTACACAAAGGCTGTAAACCGCCTCTGCACAGTAACATCCAACTTTACAAGGCGCAGCATCTCCATGCAGATGCAGATGACTCACTGTAGCCAAGATATTTCTAGGGGCCTAGAGCAAGTCACAAATGCTGTAGAACTATTGCAGACAGCCAACTCTGGTGCCACCACCCTGATGGTCTCGGGAGAAAGTGAGGAGACCTCTAGCAGGAGCAGTAACACTCCTACATTGCCAGTCACCCAACGCAGAAGTGGCATACATGGTGCTGCTAGTAGCCATGGAATGGAGAGCACCCAATCTGAACACCGCCCTACACCTAGCCGCCGCCGTAGGAAGTGAAGGACTCCAGAACACTACAGTTTAAAATGGTGAAGCAACAAAACTTTCTTTTTGTAATAACTTTACTTAACAGAGCCATGACTGTGTCGTAATATGTTATGGGTTCTAAGTGCAAGAAGATGTGCAAAGTGTGAATAAACACAGCACCTGTGACACACATTTTTTGTGAGACTACATTAATTTCTTACCTAAAAGTAATTTTGTGTGATCTCAGACTGTCTTTGGCGTCCAGCCATTGCTCCTACTCCTGCTACTGCCCTGCCAGGGGGAGGTGTGCAATCATCATCCGATGAGTCTGAGTCGCTCACTTCAATTTCAGTGCCTTTCCTCATTGCCATGTTGTGTAGCATTGCGCAGCTTGTCACTATTTTACAACATGTTTCAGGCCTGTACTGCAATGCCCCTCCACTTTTATGTATGCCCCTGAAACAGCTTTTTAAAATGCCAAATGTGTGTTCTATGACGCTGCGCGTTGACCGGTGTGCCCTGTTGTATCTTCTCTCACTTGCATTTGATGGATTTAAATATGGCGTTAAGATGAAGTCTCGCACTGCGTAGGCACTGTCACCTGCATGGATGGAAAGTAAGAGTAAGTCTATGTTCCACACACAAATTAGTAATGTATGGAAGGATGGATGTGTGATATGTAATTACCTAGCAGGTATCCCTCTCCAAACTGTCCAGCACTCAGACGTCCATGTATTCCACTATGTCGGAAAATGAAAGAGTCATGTGTGCTGCCAGGGTATTTTGCCACAATGTCATTGATTATGTATTTGGCATTGCACACAATCTGGATGTTCAGGGAATGGTAGCTTTTCCGATTTCTGAAGACATATTCTGTAGCTGCTGGTGGTGTGATGGCAATATGGGTCCCATCAATGCAGCCAATCACATGGGGGAAACGTGCAATTTGATAGAAATCAAGTTTTGTGTCTTGTAATGCCTGTTGGGTGCTTGGAAAGTAAATGTGATGTTGTAGCCTGTTCAGCATTGCATCCAAAAAAGCATGAAAAAAACGTGAAAGAGGACTCTGGGACACCTCACCAACCTCTGCTATGACTCCTTAAAAAGACCCTGAGGCAAGAAGGTGCAGTGAGCACAATATCTGCACATGGGTAGGAATTGATTGTGTCCTGCCTGTTGGGTGCTCCAAAAAGGGTTTCAGCTCATCTATGAGGTCCAAGATGGTGTGTGGGTGCAGCCTGTACTTATCATAGATGTCCTCCTCAGTCTGCTGGAACAGCGTGATGCGCAGTCTGAATATTCGCTCCTGGCTCTGTCTCCTCTGTGCAAGGGCACGGATACGCAGCCTCCTGGCTATCAGGTATAGTCCTGCCATCTTTGAAGATTCTGTTGCATTATGGGTTACTTTTTATAACTTCAACCTGGTTACCACCTGCATGCACTTGGGGGCAATTGCGATTTCTTAACTTGCGATTTTCACGAATTCGCAATTAGCACATTTTTCATACAAGTCAATGCGATTTCTTATTTTGCTATTTCTTTTTCGCAAACTTAAAACATCGCAAAATTAGAAATTGCACATTAATTCGCAACATTGATGTTCTCGCAACGTAAGAAATCGCAATTTTTGCGATTCCTTATATTGCAATGCGATTTATTTCATACATACCCTTTTCCTATTTTTTAGTCGCAAACGCCGTTTTTTTGCGATTCGCAGCGTCTGCGACTAAAAAATTAGTTGATACATCTGCCCCTTAGTCCTTTTAAAAAAAACTTTTTAAGGGCTCTGCAGCTGCCATTTGCTGCCTGCTCCATCGACAAAAAAGTGATTTGACACAGGTATATTTTTTTATTTGCCCTTCCAAGTGGTTTTTGCCTTCTTGGATCAGTAAACAAAAAAAAAACAATTGGCATCACCATTAATCCATGAGTGAGCATGTGCATAGCGATACACATGTGCGTATACGTCATCGTGTGTGCCTGAGCCTGTGGAAAGGCCAGTAGCGTTGTTACGGACTCTAGCGCTCCCATCATCATGCTTCTTTTCTTTTTTGCAGGACTTTCTGGGTAAGAAAACATTCAGTGACTCATGCAAGCCAGATCATCCTGGATTTCCCAGGCTAGTTTTCAGAAATGCCCAGGGTTGATAGGGTTCCCTGGGTGCCGGTCAACCAGGACAGGAATCTTGCAGCAATCCCTTGTGGAAATAGAGGAAACTGGGTATTTTTCGGCATATTCCTGACATTTACAGAGCATTTTGATTAAGAACACCTGCTGGGACTCAAAAGACATACTGGGTCTCTTTATTTCAGAAATGGCCAGGTGTGGTAGCGTTTCCGCAGTACTGACTGAACTAGAGACCAAACAGTGAAGTAATTCCTCACAGCAAGTGCGATAAAATTGGGATTTCTTTGGGCATAGTTTTGACACAAGACAGCAGAGTGCCCCACTAGGAGCAGCATTCTTTTTGTAGATGATAGGTTAAAAGTTATGTACAGTGGCAGCTGGCACGGATCGGGGGGTGGTGGGGCGGTGGGCATGGGGTAAGGGGGGGGGAACGTACCACCTCGCCGTGTCTCGCCTCATTGTTTCTCGTCGTCATTCCTCCACTCCAGCCGGAACAGGAAGCACCCAGGCTCCCCTAAGCCAATCCCAATACTGCAATGCAGCATTGTGATTGATCTTGAGCACCGTGGTTCGGCGCTCAGCCAGAGAATGGGAGCCTGGCCATGTTATCCACCCACGCTGTAATGCAGCCTGGGTGAAGAACATGCAAAGTGTGCAAGAATGTTTGGCCAGCCCAAGATGGCCAGCTAAACATTCATGCACACTTTCCAGAGTGCTCACCACTCTTCCCCCCGATCTGAGAGCAGAATAGCGCTGCCCGCCAAGCTGCAGCAGCAGAAACAAATAAAATAATAACAACAAGTTATTAGCATTTTATTTTTCCTATATTTCCACTGCTGAAAGCAGTGGGGCGACACTCCTCCAGAGGAGGGGCCACTGGTTACATAGGAGAATGCCCCGCCAGGAGCAGCATTCTTATTGTAGATGATAGGTTACAGGATGCCCCACCAGGAGCAGCATTCTTATTGTAGATGATAGGTTACAGGATGCCCCACCAAGAGCAGCATTCCTATTGCAGATGATAGTTGATTTTACAGAATGGCCTACCAGGAGCAGCATTCTTGCTGTAGATTATACTTTACAGAATGCCCACCAGGAGCAGCATTCTTATTGTAGATGATACGTTACGGAATGCCCCACCAGGAGCAGCATTCTTATTGTAGATGATACGTTACGGAATGCCCCACCAGGAGCAGCATTCTTATTGTAGATGACAGGTTACGGAATGCCCCACCAGGAGCAGCATTCTTATTGTAGATGATAGGTTACGGAATGCCCCACCAGGAGGAGCATTCTTATTGTAGATGATACTTTACAGAATGCCCCACCAGGAGCAGCATTCTTATTGTGGATGATACTTTACAGAATACCCCACCAGGAGCAGCAGCCTCTTTGCTCAGCTCACTTACTCTACCTGCCATCCCAGCTGCACAGACACTAACAGTCCATGGTCTCCTGGGATTCTCAGAGCTGCGAACGGACAGCATGAAAAAGATGGCAGATTACAACAGAGACCCAGTTCTAGTGCATTCACATGGAAGACCTTTTTAAATTGAAAGGAAGGACTTAGGGGCATATTATCAAGAAACAACGTTAAAATTATCGCCGCTTTAGCGGCAGGAAACTGCAGCTAAAGCGGCGATAATGGGCTTGATAATATGTCCTTGTGAATTCCCATAGAAGCCCAGGTTCTGGTGTGAACATGGGCTTTTATTGGAATTCTCTACGGCATATTATCAAGCCCAAGCGGTGATAATCTTAACTCCGTTCTTGATAATATGCCCCTTGATGTTTAGATGTAAAATGCACACAGCAGCCCCCACAGCACTAACCTGGTTCTAGTCGTTTCACATGAGAAAACCTGTCAGCTGACAGGGAAGGGCTTGTTGTTAAAAGGCCAGATGCCCTCTGCTGCCCCTCTTTTGTCTCAATGAATATTCTGTAGGAACAGAAATAGGGGCTTGGATCATGTCGTTGCCCTAAACACTTGAAACAAGAGTAGAGTTGATGAGTTTTTAATGAACTCTGTCTCTACGCATCTCCCGACCTGGGTTTCTGCCCTTTCCCACTATCAGGTAAGACAAGACAGATCATGGCAGCAGGGAGCTCCAGGACTCCACAGGAGACAAGAACTCTGAGGAGTTGAAGGGCAGCTAGGAAAACACTTTCAGAAAGGGCTGAGGGCCCTACAGTCTAGGATAAGATTAGGTTTCAGGAAAACATGTTCAAAAATGTGGATTTTTGCAAAGCAGAAGAAAAAACCTCCCTCATGTAGAAGATAAACAAGCATTTGCATTGCAATAGGTCTCGCAATTGCGAGATTTTGATCTATTGGCATTGTAAATGACAATGCCTTTTATTTATGAGTTTAAAACCTGGAATAATAAAAGGCATTGTCATTTACAATACCAATAGGTCAAAGTTTGGAAAATGCGAGACCTACTGTATTACAGAGTGCGCGGTGTCCCTCTTCAGGGAAACCGTGCTGTTTCAACTTTTGTGTTTTTACTGCAAACTTTAATGCTGTGCTCAGCATTAACTTTAAAGTAAAACAAAACGCTTGAAAGAAAGCTGTGTGGGCACACTGCAAATACAAGAAGCAGCCGCCATTGTCCCCATTATTCATTAAGTGCTCCCCGGCTTAAAAAACTGACTGTTTAACACGAAAAGTAAAAGGTCCAGTCATTATGGGTGGTCACAAATGCAGACAAGGCGGTACCAAGGAGGAACGAACAAACCTATTCGCAAATGAAAAGCAACGATTTAGGGAGGACAGTAACAGGAGCCAATTAAAAAGAGGGGCGGGAAATGGGCAGAGCTTGTATGCCATACCTCAGTACGACATGTCTCACAACAGCGCATGTGCTGCCCAGGCTAGACCTAAATAAGGAACACAGAAGTTTCTATTTAGCGTGTTAGGTAGTTTGGGAGGATTCCTGCAGTTTTGCATACTCATGCTTATTCATAAGAGAACTGTCTGGCCCAGTTTGAGAAGTGAAGAGAACCACTCTATAATGTACATTTTCTATTCATTAATCAGAAAATTATACAATGCATTCCTGCGCTCGTTATTTGGCACACTTATTTGAGGGTATGCTTGATTGGACCACGTTACATACATTTTGCTCAGAGCAAATTTGTTTTTAAACTATTTTTGCTGCTTGTGTAACAGTGAATAAGAAAAACAGATGTTGCACTGTTTTGCTGCTTGCAGGCATTACATGGAATATCCTGGTTTTAACTCAAACTTGAGCCTGGTTTAGAGTTTGGCCGGTGTAAAAGCCATATCCGCCAGGAACGGATCTACCAGCTTTTCTGCGACAGCAGTGGATAATGACACTAATCTGGAGCTGGGCAGCGCACCAGCCTGGAGATCAAGCTACTGGCCAGCAGATTTTCATCCAATTCTTTACATCGCAGAAGGATTTTCCAGCAATGTCCGATAGCTCTAACAGAATTTCCTCAAATGTTTGCAAGCGTTGGGACTACAATTCTACTTTTGAAATGAGATTAGCAAATGGGACCCTCAGGCGAGCCAGTGATAATGGGACCTTTCCCTATTCCTTCTAAAATTGTGCAATATTTGGGAATCTACATCGACTCTGATCCCCCGCCTGGATACCAAATTTATCCAGCATTTGATTTTGGTAACTAAAACCACTGCATTACAAGGATTCAGCACACCATATGCCTGTTTTGCTGGCAGATGTCCAATCTCTCTTTGATTACAGCAATTCAAATTACATGGGGCTTTCTGCCAAGCTTATCAGAGGACTTCAACTGGCACAAAATCCAGCAGCCCTCCCACCAAAGGCACTCCTCGGCGAGATTACATCACACCTGTCCTCTCTCACCTCCACTGGCTGCCAAAAAGAAACAAAGCCTTTTCAGAGCCTGAACAAGTTTGTCATCGTCCCAATTGTGGTACCGCCAATGTCTATCTGCAGCTTCCTTAACCGTGCCTCCAATCCAATGGTCTGATTTGGTTACATATTCACTCTTGACCAGGAGAATTCCACTTCCCCTTTCTTGAAAAATCAGTCACATGCAAATTCGAAGTTTAATATAGGCTCATAGCCTGTTGTTGCGAGCTATACTGGCTATTAAAGGCCCGCTCCCGCGTTAAAGGCCCGAGCCGAAGGCGAGGGACTTTAACAAGGGACCGGGACTTTAATAACCAGTGTAGCCCTGCTACGAAGGGCTATAAGGCTATTAGAACATTCTGCCACTAGAGGGCAGAATGTTCTAATAAATAAATAAAAAGGCCTCTCGGAGCCCGAGGGGCTCGGAGAGGCCTTTGTAAAACATTGGAATGTTGCTCTGCGGGTCTTTACCGGCCCGTAGAAGCAAGGAGCACTGCATTGTCTTCAATGGAGCTCCCAACATTCCACTGTTCTAATAATGTTTATTAACAGAGAAAAAATATATATTTCTGAGCCCCAGGGGGATCCCGCAGTATCCCAAATGAGCAAAAGCTGCAATCAAGACATAAATGTATATATTTTTCTTATTCAGGACTCCAATGGAAATCATGTGATGAGGCTGAAACAAAGGCATTACACAGGTACAGAGTTCTGAAGTGATGAGAAAGTTCACTAAAGACCTTCAAACAGATCCAGAAATTTAAACTCGGCCCAAGAGAATCACAAATTCCTAGCTTCAAGAGCGAGGAATGGAAATAAAGCTTTACACGTCATCGATGGACACAACTTCAAGGCAGGGTTAGTAGTGTGCTGAAGGTGAAGATCAACTGTAGGAAGGTCCCAAAAAGAGATGTTGTCAGTTTAGCACTACAAAGAGGCAATGTTGAATAACGTGTTCGCCAAGTTTAGCGCGCAGTCAGATTGCTACCCGATAGCTACAGTTGAAGGACTGACGACATTCAGTTAATTCAGTGTATGATGGTTATCTGAATCTAAATTCTTACTCTGTGTTTGGCAAGCATCTCAAAACCTGGGAAATCTCTCAACCACAATGATTTCTTGCTGTCTCACCCTGGCTGTTTCTGACCAGTGCTAGCGGTTTGATGCTTTCTAGGCTAATGCGCTCTATAAATCAAAATACAAATACAAATCAGTCAATCACTGTGACCACCACTACACAGTGTCTGACATATTCACAAGCTGGATCATTTGGAGGGTGTAATCTTCTGTAGGGTTTGCACTGTTAAACCACAACTTCAGCGGTGGATGGCATGGCTCGCGGGTGGGGGGACGGGTGCGGGGTTTGCGAGAGGGAGCCGCTCTGGGGGTCGCGGGTGGTGTTGTGTGTGGGGCGAAATAGAAAGAAAAAACTTACCTTGACGTCGGTCTTGCATCGCTGCTCCTGCTCTCCTGTCTCCGACTACAGGAACAGGAAGCAGACAGCCGGGTTCCCTCCCCTAAGCCAATCACAGCGCTGCAATGCAGCGTTGTGATTGGTCAGGGGCTGGAGGGGTGGGCATGTTCTCTATGCAGGCTGTAATGCAGCCTGCATGGAGAACAGGGAAGTGGGCAGCCAGAGAAGGCCAATCAGTCATTGCCCACTCAGGAGTGGGCAAACAACTATGCGCCTGCCCTGCTCCTTGAGCAGAGCACCACCGCCCAGCCCGCAAAGCAGCAGGACACGTCAGGAAACATAAAATGATAATAACTTAAAGTTATTATCATTTTATG
Organism: Lissotriton vulgaris; assembly: GCF_964263255.1. Lineage (NCBI taxonomy): Eukaryota > Metazoa > Chordata > Amphibia > Caudata > Salamandridae > Lissotriton > Lissotriton vulgaris. Next base: position 1,216,954,402 of record NC_141697.1, on the reverse strand, counting down.
TTTCTCTTCTTCACACTGCTTAAAAGCAGTGGGGCGACGCTCCTCCACCATAGCGGAGAAGCCGCCGCTGCACGACTTCCATCTAGGGCATAAAATAAACTCTAAACACAAAAGTGCTTCTCAAATGCAGTAAGATCTCCATACCTATCTTCATCTGGTATCTATATATATAAAAACGAAAGTATGTCTGTCTGTTTGTCCTTTATGCATTACTACACCATTCATCTGATCGGCATGAAACTTTGGGAAGTTGTTGAGAACACTCCCGCAAAGGTTTCTGGCAAAAAAAAAAAAAAATGTAAAAAGAAATTTAAAAAATAAAAAAATTAAAATTAATTTGTTGAAAGTTGTTGAGTACACTCACGCGAAGGTTTCTGTAAAAAGAAAATTGCTAAATATCGCCCCCGGGCCCCCAGGGCCCTCATAATCTTTCCAATACTGAACTTTTACAGTTTCCGCTGTGACTCGCTTTTGCAATGACCATCAACAAAGCACAAGGACAAATGCTGCCAGTGTGCGGACTAGATTTGGAGAATCCATGCTTCTCACATGGACAACTGTATGTGGCCAGCTCACGCGTCGGAAAACCTTCTGATTTATTCGTGTACGCACCAGACGGAAAAACTAAAAATACTGTGTATCCACAAGCACTCGAATAAATAAACAGAATTAAAACAACACTTTAAAATGTTTTCCATATTAAAATGAATATGTTTCAATAAAAATGACACAATGTAAATTGAATGTTATCATAACAAGTTTCCTTAAATTTCCTTTCTTTTGAGATCGCAGCCACGCGCGACGGGAAAGCTAGTCTCTAATATTTTCAGTCCCTCTGGTCATAAGTGACTTCTCAAACACATTTGGATATCCATGGTTCCAAGCCTTAGCTGCCAGGAAAGGGGGGAAGTTCCTTCTCCTTCCTGGCCACTAAGGCTTGGAATGAGCTACCCCTTGAACTTCTGTCCCTGGGGTCCGAACTGTTATTCCAAAAGAAGCTTAAGACAGGGCTGTTGTCGTCACACTAAATTTGCAGCACAAATTTGGTTGAATCTTGCAAGCTCTTGCGACGGAACACTCCTTGGGGTACCTATGTGCTCTACAAAACACCCTCATTTATTCGCTGATCCATTCATTCATTCATTTATTCATTCATCCATTGTCCAGTGTCACTATTATTTAATCTTACATCTAGTACAGTGGGATAAAATAACATTTTTAATGTTTTGAAACAGATGTACCTTTCTATAATCTTCAAGTGCAATTTGAGTTTTTCTTTCCACTCCCATTTATATGTTGAATAATGAAATAGATGTTCACAAATCAACAGGAATAAAATAAATAGTGATACTATGTGATCTCTATAGATAGGGAGATACCAGACAACAACTAGAAGAAAACCAGTGTTGTTAAAGGTTCTAACCCCAATCTTATTTCACAGAAACTTCAGTTAAAAAGGCCTTTGTCCTCAGTGAATTATCTCATCTGCGTAGACTGAAGCAATGTTTATGTTCTATTGAGTCTTATCTATTATTGTTTAAGATGATAGCTTAGATGTGAGTATCTGCTTTCTTGTTAAGTGTTCTAATGCCCTGGGTCCAATTTAGACTATATAAAACTATAAATACATAAATAGCATCATTCTGGAGACTGCTCTCTGGATGTATGTGGCTGGCCGCCTACATGTCATGGCCACCTACATGCCATGGCCGCCTACATGCCATTGCTGCCTACATGCCATGGCCGCCTACATGTCAAGGCCGCCTACAGGTCATTTCAAGGTCATCTATTTTCAGTCCCTCATCTCTGATCACATTCAACTCCCATGCCATCTATCTTCTTCACTATCACATCCACTCTCTCCTTTTTCGCCTGATGATTTCTTTATTTAGTCAGTGCTGACAACTTTATTTCATATTTCACATCTAAAACTTGTAACACCTGTGCTTCCATTACTTCTGCCTCTGTTACCATTATCCGTTCATCCAACCTCTCCAACCCCACACGCTCCGCTCCCTACTGTCATCTACTTCTCCCTCGCCATTACCTTGCTTCGAAGTTTTGTACCTGCTCCAAGGCATCATTTTCAGGTTTCTGGTTTATGTTAAAGCCACGGTGTGCACAACTGACCCTATCCCATCCTCTTTGGTGAACCCTGCTTTTTTCCTACTACCTTTCTGAATCAGCTCTGTTATTTAACATCATTCATCTGGCATCTTACAAAGCTGAATGGTGTTCTTTCTCCATTTAAAAATCTGTCTCTGGACTCCACTAATCTATTAAATTTCAACCTTTCATCATTCTTATCTATCAAAAATCCTTGAACGTATTTTTTTGCCCATAGTTCTTCTATTCTCTATTCCAATCGCATGTTCTCTCTAATACAATGTGGTTTTCATGCAGGCCAGTGGTTCTTAAACTTTTGGCTTCTGTGGACCCTCACTAAATCACTATTGGAAGCCAGGAATCCAAGCCTAGGCAATTTCTACAATTTGAATTACAAAACAATGCACAACAGTACAGAAACGTGTGTACATCAAACAAATACACAAATTATGATTATATTTAATTCACAAAAAATGTACAGAAAAACTGAAAACTTAATATTAATTGAAGGATTGTGCTTTAAAAAAATGTTTTCTAACAGATGAAGTGATAAGCTAAACTCTAGCCTCCCGCTTTGTCTTCTTTTCTACTAAAGTATGTTGTCTTTTTGTCGGTGCATGCCACTGCTTCACTTGAACAACCAGTTATCTAGAAAGATTCTGTTTGCTGTACGTGGCTGGTTCGATGTTTCAAGCTAAGGATACTGGTTAAAATCTTTCCCTCCAAATTCAAATTTCTTTACATTTTCACAGTTTTAAAATTGTACATTTTTCTTTTTACATATATGCATGTATTAGTGTGTGTGTGTGTGTGTTCACTGAAAAAACAAAAGTTATAGTGGCATTATAGTTAGGCGTAAATATCAGTTCTAATCAGTTGTAATATTTTAAACTAAAATAAATTCTGAAATTCACCATTTATAGTTTACTGAGTTAAGTATAACTTGCTCCATGTCATGTAGTGTTTATGACCTCACATATTACATCACTCATGACATGTTCAATGACATCATTGATGACATCACAGATGACCTCTTAACCCGTTAGCCGCGGCTGTTGTTCGCGGCAGTGCAGCGGTTTTAAAGAGCGGGCGGGGCTGCGTCGGCCGTTGAACGTTCGCAGCACCAGCCAGGTAGTGCTCCGAACGTTCAACGGCCGACGGCAGCACTAATAGGGTTAAATAATGTCACAGATTACCTCATTCAGTGAGTGTGATAGTTTGCTTTACGCTTCTGACACATAAAGGTATTTAGTGGGCTACATTTAGAACAAACCTTCTACAGATTCTGTACGGCTAACGTGTGTAAGCTTTTGCAAAATGCTTGGCCTCCTAAGGGGGCTTGCCTGTGTGCAGGGCGTGGGCTCTTGGTGAAGAGATGTCCACAGAACAAAGGCTATGTGTAGCAGGGGCTTCCCCACCTAACAGTATTTGACAGTCTCTATGCTGTTGGCTCTCTGTGAAAGGTTGTGCACAGGGTAGCAGCTATATGTAGTAGGGGTGTGGCGATCTAATGAGGATTGGGTCTGTAGAGAGAGTGTCCTCTCTGGCAAGAGCTGTGCACAAGAAGGCTGTGTGAACCAGGGGTTTGGCCACCTAATATGGTTTGGGTATCTAGAGCGAATGGCCTCTACCTAAAGATCTGTACACAGGAATAAGGCTGTATGTACTAGGATTTTGGCCACCTAATATGGCTTGGGTGTCTAGAGGGAGTGGTCTCTCCATGAAGACCTGAGCACAGGAAGAAGGCTGTGAGTAGTAGGGGCTTAGCCACCTAATGGGGCTTTAGTGCCTGGAGGGACTGGGCTCTCCTTGAAGAGCTCTGCACAGGATAAAGGATGTGTGCATTAGGAGCTTTGGCACCTAATGGGGCTAGAGTGTCCGTAGGTAGGGGCTCTCCGATACAACTTGTGCACATGCCGAAGGATGTGCGTAGTAGGGGCATGGGCATCCAATGGAGCTAATATATCTAGCCAGGGTGGACTACAGTGTTATAATATTGTATATGTAATATATGTTTTTGTAATTTAGCCTTTATATGATTCTGCACCATTTAATACTTTTTACATGTTTAAAAGGCTATACAGGTTTGTAGAGTAAACTGAACAGAAGATTAGTGGATGATGTCATTAGTGATGCCATAAATGATGTCATTGAACATGTCATTAGTGATTTACTATGTGAGGTCATAAACACTGCAAGGCCGGGTCATAAGTTATACTCAGTTCGGTAAACTATAACTGGTGACTATCTGTGTTTTTTTGTTTAAAATGTTACACTATAACTGACATTTACACCTAACTATAACGTCAAAATAAACTTCAATTTTTTCAGAGAAATTCAAATGTTTCTTTTTAACGTAAAGTAAGATATTATTTCCAGATCTAACTGTAATATAACTTCACCCTTTTTTTTCAGTGAATTTCTGAGGTTATTTTTTATTTATAAAGTAAGATCTTATTAACCTACCTAACTATGTGACTTTAACCTCTGTGTTTTTTCAGTGGATTTCTAGGGCTTTTTTAACACAATGTATGATCTCACTACAATACCTAACTATAATGTAATTGTTGTCCTGTGGCAGTCAGACCCTGCCCCCAACCGCACTGGGATGGCAAACCTTCTGTACACAGCTGGAAAATGAGAGCTCATCACAATATAAAGGGGTGTCATTTTTTAAAATGCACATCTACTGGTTTTGACAAGGAATCACTACATCAAAACATAAAAGGCAGACCTACTGGCTTTGTCAAGTGGTGAACGCATCAATATACAAGGCATGACTATTGACTTTTGTCAAGGGGTGACCACATCAACATACTAGGCAAGCCTGTTGGCTTTTTCAAGGAGTCACCAACTTAATAAAGTAGCAATCGTGTTGTGATTAAACATTAAAATCAATAGAAACGAAATCTATATTCAAAGACATTTGTTATTAGTACCAAGAATTGCAATATTTTTTTTTAACTCCGTTGTTTCGGGTGCACTGGACCGCCACCCTCTCCGTGCAGTTAGTCCCACCTCTTGTTGGCTCCCGACTTCCTTGATACTATGGGTTTGGTGGATGGTTGGCGGTCCTATCACCCGAACACAGTGCAACGCACCTTTCACTCCGGGGCCCATGGGAGCCTATCACGCATAGATTATTTCCTCATCCCCGCGTCCCAAATTGCCCACATTCAGGAGAGAAAACAAATTGCTAGAGGCATCTCTGACCACTCGCCAGTTTGGCTACACATGGTCCCTAGCTATAGCCAGGTGGGACGGGTGGCCCCCATCAACCCGTGGTACCTCCGCAATCCTAAAATTCACAAGGCACTCCTCGCGGCCATAGATAACTACTTTATCGACAATGAGGGTTCTGTGGAAATCCCAAAGATCCTGGGGGAGGCCTTCAAAACCGTGATCTGGGGTCAGGGCCTCTCTTTAATCTCGGGGAATAAGAAGGAACACCGTAGGGAAATGGACGCCATTGAGACAGAGATTAGTCAACTTGAGACAGACCTGATTTCAGGCGCCACATCCAAGAAACTTCACCACCTCACACTAAAACAGCTGGAATTTAGAGCGCTAGCTACTGACCTGGCTAAAGCCCTGGGAGAGCAGCACAGGGGCGGTTGTACGAGGGAGGAGGACCAACCACAAGGACTGCCTGCAATCTTCGGCTGAAGAACAAAAGCTCAAGCTCTGAGAATGCTTAGAAAAACAATAAACGTGCCCTAGGGTCATGTCGTATACACACACTAGGACACATAGCATTACTTTTAATAGATCATTTCTGGGGGACTTCTGCACCCCCTGCAGACTTCCCACAACATTTGTGTAAAATAAGTCTAAAACAAAACAAACGACAAACAGAAAGTGTAATGCGAAAAGATAGGAAACTGCACGTATTTGTGACTAAATACTTCGCCAACTGAGAAGTCAGCCTGATCAGCAAAAAAGTCCGTCCCAAAGGGGCCCCACTGCTCTTGAATGCCCAAAAATATCTCCCTGTTCAACGTCCAGTTGCTGGAATCCCTGAAATTTCTGGAAAACCAGTCTGCTACACCGTTGTTCAAACCAGGGATGTGTTTTGTCACAAATACGTGCAGTTTCCTATCTTTTCGCATTACACTTTCTGTTTGTCGTTTGTTTTGCACTGTTTTCCACTGCACTTTAATTGCACCTACACATCTACGTTGTTTGGACACATTTCTTTAAAGCCTGATGACTGCCGATGATGATAACAGGGCTACACTGATGAGTACCTACCAGGTTCCCAGTTGGTGGTTCGCTCGTGAGGGGTCATCTTGCTTTCTCACATTTGTTTCACAATACACATTGTTGTTTGTGGCCCATTAATCACGACTGTCTTAGAAAGGATTGAGGTTCTTTTAAATTGGCGTGTTAACGGTGTACTCTCTACCCCACTGGTCCTTAAGGAAGGGGAGATAGTTGTTAAGGATTGCAACATGTTGTACACTTGTTGAGAAAGTCTAAAACATTGCCTAAGTGGACCAGGTCATTGTTGTTTGCATGACTTTATGAGTGGAGGGCGACCTGTGTCCTGTTCTTCCCTCTGTGCTCCTTATTGTGTTTATTAGCAATACAGACGACCCAACGGTTTTTGATGAAATCTCTAACGAGCTCTCACACTGGCCTCTCCCATTAATGGTCTGTGGGGATTTCAACATAAACCTTCCGACTGATTGGTCCTTAAAACATGACTGGCTATACAAAGGACGTAAACAAGAGGTATTTCGGTCCCTAAGAAATGTGTGTCTCGTACATGAACTTGTTGATAGCTGGAAGACCACCAAAGCTAAAGATTCAAACCCACATCGTACACATGTAAGAATAGATTACATTTTTTTTATCAAATTCACTTAAAAACAATTGTCAAACGGAAAAAATGCCCCGTATACCATCTGATCATAATCCCCTTTTATGTACCCTAACTATTAGACCTACAAAATCAGAACCTACTCTCTGGACATTCAAAAAGGCTCTACTAAACGACCCTAAATACTGTCTCCATATGAGAGATTGGATCCCCAAATGTTTAGTCGAAATATCGGTAGCGCCTCAATTGACATTGTCTGGGACACCTTGAAAGCTGGGATCCGGGGAGAGACTATGCAATACTCACTAAGGGCAAACAAACAGGAAAGGGAAATCATGCAGGGCTTGCAGGATAAACTAAGGCTAGCCGAAGAAAAATTGGTTAGAGTCACTAGTGGGGGAGATACAACCGTAGAAATTTCTAGCATCCTAACTCAGGTTGCAATTGCTAAAGCAGCTATCACCAACATCTTTACAGACAAAGCAATTCGGAAAGCCACAGCACGAAAGGAATTAGTATATGAAGTTAATGAGCAAGTGGGGCACCAATTAGCAGTAAGAATGCGACAACAGACTAACGCTAATTTAATCAGAGAAATTAACGATCCGGTAGCAGGACAACTAAAAGACCCAGAACATCTCAAAGAAGCCATTTGGCGGTTTTACAGAGATTTGTATACTGAAGATTGTAGGGGGGGACGCAGCTGAAATAGAGAGGTATCTGGAGAGTGGAGAAGGTGTAAGATTTGAGGAAAGCGACCAGAACATATTGGAGGAGCCCCCCAGCATAGAAGAAGTCCTAACCGCTGTCATGGAATATTTTTAGAGCAAATCAAACATATCTTAGCTGATCTGATCATACATATATTTACCGGTGGTCAGCCCCCCAACTCCTGGTCTTGCGCTAAAATTGTTATTTTCTCTAAAAAACATACACCTCCAGAACAATTAGGATCATACCACCCCATAACTCTTATCAATGCAGATTCAAAAATGTATTCAAAGATCTTGGCAAACAGGGTAACTCCTATGATACATAAAGTGATTGCCAAAAGCCAACATGGTTTTGTTCCAGGGAGATCAACAATAAATCACATACAGAGAGTTATCACACTCTTTGACGGAACAGAAACTGCGGGAGACCCTATGGCACTTATCCTTCTTGACGCAGAGAAGGCTTTCGATAGGGTCTCCTGGCAGTTCCTCTGGAAGGCTATGGCTAAAGTTGGATTCCAAACCGGCTTCATTCAGGCCACACAAAAAATGTACTTTAATCCCAAGGCTGTGGTACTGGTCAATGGAAGCTTAACTAAGGAATTTGCTATCTCCCGAGGAACACGCCAGGGCTGTCCATGATCACCATTGCACTTCGCAATATACATTGATCCTATTATCCGCTGCCTAGAAAAGAACAACGAAATTACCCCTATTATTTCACAGGGACACTCCACAAAAACTTTAGGATACGCAGACGACATCGCTATCGTTTCTACTGGTCCTACGACAGCAATGCAGTCCATTGAGACTGAAGCTTATAAATTTGGCTCAGTCTCTGGCTATGCGCTCAACCAAGCGAAGACACAGATTGTCCTGAACCAAAAAAACATGATGGACGACCCTAGAGTGGTGAGAAAAGCGACATACCTGGGAATTGCAATCTCCTCTGATCTTGAGGAATTGGTTGATATTAACGTTAAACCAATGTTGTGCTCAATACAAAAAGATCTACGACGATTAGATAACCTCCACTTATCCATAATCGGAAGAGCAAACGCAGTCAAAATGTTTTTTTTCCCGAAAATCCTATATCTATTTAGGACAGTTTGTCTCGAATTCTCAAACCAATAGTTTACAGCTATTGGGCGCACATTCTCAAGATTTATCTGGGCAAACGCACAACCCCGACGAGCCTATAAATTCCTCACCCACCCTAAGGATAGAGGTGGGCTCGCTCTTCCCAACCTAAGAAGGTACTACTGGGCGTCAGTACTACTCTATAGCAGGGAGTTACAACAAAACATGAGGCCTGATGAAACAAGTGCTGATGAACATACACCATCCATATTTCAGCTGCTTTTGGGCAACGCAAGCCGAGGGTATTTGTGGAGGCACTTACATGACAGCTACCATAAAAAAGTCAAGTTCAATACATTATACAGTAGCTTCAATGTATGGAAAGCAGTTAAGAAAATACTAGAAATAGGGAAAATCTCGTATTATACTCCTGTAATGGACAATCCAACTCTTTCGCCAACTATCTTTAGGGATAACTGTATAAATAAATGGTACAGGGCTGGAGTAACTCAGCTAGGATGCCTGTTTACATCTCAGGGGATTAAGTCATTTGAAGTCCTGAAAGATGAATTCCATCTAGATTGGCAAGACTTTTTTAAATACCTCCAAATCAGGGACTTTCCGCTACGTAAGCCGGGGGAGAGGATACTAGGGAAAAAGTCAATTCTGGTGGAGTCAATTATTCACACTAGGAACTACACTATTGGCGGAGTCTACGCCTCTCTGATGGCAATATTCCCGGACGTCTTAGGTAAAACATTACTGAAATGGCAAAGTAAACTAGAGATATCAAATGAGGGATTCTTACACACTTACCAGCTAGCTCAAACCATCCTTATATCCACCAAGCTTCAGGCACAATTTTATAAAACCTGTTTTTTTCTATACTACACGCCAAATAACATCGCTAAGTGGGGAACCGGTAAAGGGACATGCTGTTCGAGATGTAAACTATTTAATGCCGACTCTATACATATCTTCATCTCCTGCCCCGCACTATCATCTTTAATTCAAGATATAGAGAGTTTTCTGTCATCTGTTCTCTATAGAAAGATCACCCTGTCAAGTGAGGTAATTTTACTAGGGGCAGACGACCCAGATAACCCTGGCAGTGGCCATGAGCTTATATTTGTTGCAATGGCGTTTCTGCGGCTATGCATCGCATCTGCATGGCTAGATCCTATAGCACCCTCATTCCAACAGTGGTTAGCTAGGTTATTGGCCATGCACAACATTGAGGTAGCCATCCATAAAAGGAAAGGTAAACAGCGCCACAAAAGGGGGATTAAAATCTGGACTCCTCTCACACAATGGTGTGCCATACAAAATTAGAAACTTAGTGGGATGTACTATGCCCTCGCTCTCTCTTTTCTTTTCTTTTCTTTTTCCCTTTCTAATCAGTTTTCCTTAGGATGCCTTCCTGTGTTTTTTGTTTTTCGCTTTTTTTCTCTTTTTCCTTTTAAATATTATACCTGCTCTTGAACTTGTATACTAACAATGTTTTATTATATAATTATGGTCAATTACAATGTAATGCTCATGAAGATAATGTGTATTATGGCTTACCTGTTCATCACTGTGGGGGGTGGGTGGGGTTAAGAAATGGAAAAATATTGAATAAAGATATTTAAAAAAAGCTCAAAATGTAAAACTATCAGACAGCAGATTCCTACATACTATCTATCAAAACCACAGCCAAGCGAATGGGCTTTGCAGAATAAGTGCAGAAAGAAGTCCGGTTTGAGCTTGACTGTAGTCTGGTACTGTGAGCAGACATTAGATGTGTAGGATAAATGGGAGGCCCTCGGGCAGTCAGTGGAATATCACTGCTCATAATATTTTTATTTACCTGGTAAGGCAGGGGAGTGAGTCTTCTAGGGTTCATGCTTCTGGCCTCAAGTGCCTGGTACTCACTGGGCACAATCAGTTCAGAGGACAGTGGCAGTTGGGGAGTTTGACTGAGGCAGCACACCTGAACGCTGGCGTCGTAAGGTGAGCTGAGGGAGGACAGGAACCTCATGTGGAACAGAGGGACAAAAGCTTGCTTGATCTCAATTTTCAGCATGCTACCAGATTGGAGTGTAACTGGGATGATAGTCCCTGCACAGGCCAGGGTGCTGCATAACGAGGAGGACTCTTGTGCTCCTGCGGGGTTTGGATTGGAGACAAGACCTCTGTGAAGGCCGAGCTCTCAGGTACCAGGTTGGAAAAAACACCTGGGAGAGCTCTAAGAAGCCCTAAGCAGATGCATGAGCCTGGTCTTGAAAGCACCAACCATTGATGTTCTGTGTTACTCCGGAGGTACTGCTGCAGGCCCACTGTGATGGTTCTCGTCCCTTCCCTGAAAGAGGCCCAGTAAGATTAAGGGCAGGCAAGGGGTGGGGCCCTCGGTGTGGTAAAGGTGCCCAGGTGGATTTGACAGGGCTGATGAGACTTCCCCATCTCTGGCAGGGTGGGAAGCTCAGCCCTGCTCTGGGTCTGAGCTCCAGCAGGTCTATGCTTTATTTGCCAGCCTGCTGTGTCGCAACGCCTCCAAGTCAGGGCTCTGCAGGCCCAGGCAGGGTTTCCCAGTCCCTGCGCAGGGCGGCCTGCCTGGAGACAGTCTAGCCAGCACCGTACTCTGAATGACTGGGCATCATACTTGGTCTATTTGTAGACACATTGCACGTGAAGCCTTGATTGGGCCCAGGTCAGGAATCTAAATGGACTATGGTCAGGACCTCAAGTCGGGATGGGGCTCCACAGGGTCAGTAATCCAGCAGAGTGGGATTGCAAGCCCCATGCCTGTGAGCTCCCGTCAATGACCCACCTTGTCACAAGGTCCCCGGGAGGGGGTCCCGCAGGCCTCAGGAGAGCTCCCCTTCTTGAACCAATTAAGAAGCTCTGACCAGGCCCATGGTCAGAGCTCCAGCTAAACCGAGGGCATCAGGCAGGGCCAGCTAGTTAGCATGGCACCTAAATTGGAAATTGGATTTCTGGCCACAGTTGGGCCCCCATGGGCACAAGGCATTAGACACTAGAAGCCCAGATACAAGAAAATCTTTTATCTTTTAATGGAAGGGAGACCACGGGACTGGGCAAACCTAGAAAACACTTAGGTTTCACTTGTATTTGGAGGAAGTATTGGTTTGGAATTGTAGTCCCAGGTCACCTTTAAAATAAGGTATCTCCAGAACTGTGGACCAGGTGAGGGTTAAGAGAGGGGGTTCGGTGTGGGTTGGGGAGTGGGTGAAAGTGAAGGAGAGAGGCGAGGAGAGGGATGTATGGGGTGGTGACAAGGGAGGGGTAAAGGGTGGAAAGTAGGTGACGAGGAGAAGGTGGAGTTGTAGGGTTGGGGTTGGGATTGGGATTGGGAAAGGAAAAAACAATGAGGGTAGGGTGAAGGCAGTTTAGTGGAAGGAGGGGAAAGAAAACAAGTAACCAGTTTAAGAGTGGAAAGAGTGGAAAGAGTGGGGGAGGGGTAAGATCATCGGCATCTACAAAATCAAGGCGGCCGTCCTCGGCGGATGGGTCACACCCCAGGACTCTGGGGTGGAAGCGATGGAGACCCTTGAAACCCTGTCAGGCTGGAGAAGGAGTGACAGGTGCTCCTACCAGGTCAGAGGTTACAAGGGGCAGACCTACTAACCTTCAGGAGGGTACTCAAGACCTGGCTATTCAAGCAATAGCAGCATCCGCCCCCCCCACCCCGGCACCTTGAGACCCTCACGGGTGAGTAGCACGCTCTACAAATGTCTTGATTGATTGGGTCAGTCAGGCATGAGGCCCTTTAATGGTCTCAACGCGTCCTCGGTCCTCAGAAGACGTAAGCACTGTCAGCTCGGCCACAGCCTGCTGCCTGCAGGAATTTTATGTAAATCTAAGAAAAAAACAACCTGGAGAAACTGGTTCTGATAACTTGGTCCTTGTCGTCGAACCTGTTTCCTCAACATGTTCACCTCGAACGGCCCCAGCAGGCTGGCGAAGACAGCCCAGAGAACACCTTTCCTGATGAAAGCTCCCTCCGCAAGAAGTTTGTTTTCCCTCCACTTTCCTCTGTTTTCTTTTTTTGGGGGTACACTCACCAAGACCCCACCACCCCTCCCCCCCTTGTTCGTAAGCCATGGCTCTATATTTTAGCACCTTGCGCCTTCTGGTTGCTCTATCTGCCCCTTCTGCCCTGTCTCCTCCAATCACCTTGTGTTTTATTAATCTGCTTTCATTTTGTTTTCTTTCTTGGTGTCACCCTTATCCCCCTGCCACTGGACCCCTCTCTGACACCCTCCTCACCACCCAGGCCTCGGCGACCACCCTCCTCTCACCCCCGATGATGCAAAGCAGAGAAATGGTGAAAAGAGAATAAAGACCACGTGACCTGCGACTAACCCTGCCCGTTGCAACACATTAAATAATGTTTGAATTATTTTTAACTGTAACTAAATTATGTTCTTTAAGCACAGCTCCACCAGGAACTTGCCGAACTCACTTTAAGACCTGTCTGCACATATTTCTATATGACTGGTTACAGCTAGCATCTGTGTGTGCCTCTCGAAATATGGTTAGAGCATATTTTTCCAAAGTTAAAGCTGCATGCAGTGCAAGACACTGGGCAACCATACATTTTTAAGGGCTAAGGTGGTCATGCAGAACAACTTACACATTACAGTAACTGTTGAACAAGGTAATGAAAGAAAATATGGGGCAGTTTTTTATATGTTTAATATTTGAAGACTATAAGTTCCTGATGCTTAATAAGCCTTGCTTTATCGCTACATTAATTTGCTTTAAAATGCACGATTTGCCAAACTTTTTTTCATTTCTTTCTCAGGAGAGGGACTCTCCCCGAACCCCAGGTTTGTCCATAGAACTTGTTCGCATTGCTTGCTATATAAAAATCATGTCCAACGTTTACACCTCACCACTTTCAAATGTCACCAGCCACCACTGTCTCCGGGACACCAAAAATCAAGACTTGTGTTTGGGACTTCAGGTTGGATGAAAAAATGTGGAACGTCGGTCTTTTAGGAAAGAGATAAGCCACCCAAAGGCTGAATCTGTCTATTGACTCCAGACTATGAATCAGGGTAGAGTAGGGCACCTTATTGAATACCGTGCTCAAGTCCAGTAGGATACGTGCGGCAGTGCCTCCCTCATCCAGGTACTGTCTGAGATGTTCCGTCACACTCAAAAAGGCGGACTCAGTACTGTGGCCAGCCCTGAAACCCGACTGGGAAGGGTAGAGAGGATAGTGAGCTTCAACAGACGATGAGAGTTGAGCGTAGACATATGCTTTTCCAGCACTTTGGAAAAAATAGATAGCAAGGAGATGGGGAGAAAGTTTGAGAGACAGTCAGGATTCAAATTGGCTTTTTTTTAACAGAGGAAGGACTAGAGCATGCTTCCATCTCCGAGATACCATCCCCTTTTTCAGAGATGTGCTCAGAAACTCCATAATTGTCATTAGAATAAGCGGGTCCAACAGGCAAAGCTTATCTGGGGGAAGAGAGTCCAGTGGAAAACCAGATTTACTTGAACGCAGGGTACCCAGAAAGGAAGACAGGTCCCGAGGAGACCATTCGCCTAAGTTAGCAGCACATTCTGTTTTAGATACTTAGATAGAGCAATGCATTGTAATACCCGCGTGGTAAAGGCATGCCAGCCAAATGTATGCATTGTAACGCCATACATGCCTATGGGATGGACTCAGATCACTTACCATCTCTGACTGTAATCAATGCATGCCTGTGGGTAACTGACCTGTCACTTCTGCAAGAATATAAAGGGCTTCTGCCATGGCGGCGTGTATCCCGTGCATCAATCATGGGCGTTGCATTGTGGCCCACTCGGTCAAGCATAATAATAATTCATATAAATTGCATGTGTGTGCACTTCTCCCGTGCCATGACACACTTACGCGCAGCCACTCACGACCAGAAATGAACACCACTCTGGTGACAAACACGTAACAGCAAGATGCGGCCCATGCTGCAGCACAGCACTCTTCCAACCAAGCGCTCTGCCATGGTGTAGCCTGCTACCCATCAGTTAAGGCGATTCACCATCACTTCAGGAGTTCTTTTGAGAGCCAGCTCTCTGCCAGGCTTCTAGCTCCAGTACTGGTTGCACTGCCTGTGGCGCAATGCTCCATCCCTGTGGCAGGTACACAGCCGCTGCGTAGTCTGTAAGTACTAGCTGTTGGTTGTCCAAGCAAAGCGTTGCAGGCCAGAGAACCTCTGTGAAAATTTGTAAGAACCATTTTAGGCAACTACTGATGATACATTGCTGGAAACATCTGTCACCATATGGAGACGCATTGGTCCCTCTTAACGTCCCAGAAACAAGACGAGTAGGGTCTAAACCCGGGCCACTAGAGACACGATATGTCCACAGCTTCCAGCGTAACTCAGCTGAGGCTTAAGAAGCCTCTCCATCATGTTACGACCCTCCTTTACACCAACACAAAGGCAGGATGACCAGGTAAGCCACACAGACAGCTATGAACTCCTATTCCAGCAACAACCCCACACAAACCAACAAAAAACTTCTGACCCAAAAAGGAAGAGGGGTAACTAGACACAATATTGAGAAAAAAAAAAATGGACATAATATCGAAGTCAAAATATAGAATAGACATAATATCGAAAGGACATAATATAGTGGTTAAAAATATCGAAATGCAGGTAAGTAATATCGACTGTCAAAATATTGAAGTACATAATATAGGCATTAAAACATATTGAATTTTTTATAATATTGAATTTTTTAAAGTGTGTTGTATGTTAGTATATGTGTTAAAAGTGTATATTATTTTTGCAATGTATGTTTAATTTTTTTTAAGTAATGAATTTTATGTTATTTAATTTTTCCTTAATTTAATTCCGTAGTGGGTTATGGGTTTATAGGGGAATAGGGTGGGAAGTAATTTAATTATAGTAAATTAAATATTAATTTTTAGGAATTATTAATTCTTTTTAATTTAATTTTGCGTTTTAGTTCTGTAGCGGGTTGTGGGTTTATAGGGGAACAGGGTGGGAAGTAATTTAATTGTAATTAAGTAAATATTTATTTTTATTTATCGGTATTGATAATTAATTTATTGTTAATTAATTATTAATTGGTAATTAATTTTTATTTATTGGTCATTTTTTTTATTAATTGATTATTTGATAATTATTTTAATTGTATTAATTTATTATTTGTATCGGGTTGTGGGCTTATCAGGGAATAAGGTGGGAAGTAATTTAATTGTAATTAATTATTGAAATTATGCTTGTGTATTGATAATTTACAGTTAATTAATTATGTTTTTTTTATTATTTATTAATTTTTGGTATTGAAAATTAATTGGTTGTTAATTAATTTTTAATAGGTAACTAATTCTTAATAAATAATATTTATTGGTATTTATAATTAATTAATTATTACATGTTTTAAATTGGTAATTATTTTAATTCATTTTTCATTGGTATTGATAATTAATTTCTTTTTATTTAAATATTAAATCATTACTTTCCCTACTGTTGCACTCACTGGAGTGGGAATAGTAATTTTTACCCCTACGCTATCCAACACTTTCCCTACTGTTGCACTCTCTGAAGTGGGAATAGTAATTTTTACCCCTACGCTATCCAACACTTTCCCTACTGTTGCACTCTCTGAAGTGGGAATAGTAATTTTTACCCCTACGCTTTCCAACACTTTCCCTACTGTTGCACTCTCTGAAGTGGGAATAGTAATTTTTACCCCTACGCTATCCAACACTTTCCCTACTGTTGCACTCTCTGGAGTTGGAATAGTAATTGTTACCCCTACGCTATCCAACACTTTCCCTACTGTTGCACTCTCTGGAGTGGGAATAGTAATTGTTACCCCTACGCTATCCAACACTTTCCCTACTGTTGCACTCTCTGGAGTGGGAATAGTAATTTTTACCCCTACGCTATCCAACGCTTTCCTAAAACCTAAAGACTGCGCCACCAGTGCTTAATTTGTAGTAAAATGATTGTCGGTGCCCAAAGCTCTGCTCAGGAACCCACGGCCGGTGCTTTTAAATGTCAGTGCGCCGACTACCAAGACAGCGTAGTCTTGAATCAGCCTCATTGCTCTTCCAGCCTCTATCTGACCCTTCCTGCTCTGGTATCTCAGTTGTGCAGGTTACTGCCTTTCTCTTCTTACTTCTTTCCCCTTTGTTTGTTGTTCCCTCTCTTGCTTTCCGTTAATGTCTGATGTGGAAAAATAAACGCCAGTCCCTAGAAAGGAGTGGAGAGGTGTGGTGCAGCGGCTAGGGCAGCTGACTTCAGAGCACAGAGTTCACAGTTTGATCAACGGCTCTGGCTGCAGCTCAGCTCAGCACCGTGTGACTCTGGGCAATAGCTCACTTAATTTCCACGACGGCCCCCAGCGCCTTGAGACCTGGATGGGGGAGTAGTTCATGCTTTATTTATTATTATAGTACAGGTGCTCTCCAACGGCCACAAGCAGCTAAAATTAAGCACTGGGTATTGCGTTCCATGTGTTCTCATAGATTACAATACCAGGCAAGGGGTCTGGCCTTGGTACCCCATCTGACATAACCTTGGGGTAGAAGATTTGCACTGCGAGCATCCTTGCTAAGCCATCTTAGAAGAGGTTGTATATTGTTTCACCAACTCTACTTTTGTTGTGACTGTATACTCAACAGTCCTGCTCAACAGGGCAGTCCTGAGCTGGCTAAGGTGATGAGCCAATAATGAAGGCTACTGGGCTGTTTGGGACAATAGGAATAGTTATGCTGTATGATGCAAATCAAATCTGGTTATTATAAAACAGTAGTGCAACGGCAGTAGGTCTGACTTATTTATTGTGAACTTCCTATGTTAAAGCTGCTGGGCCTTTCATGGTGGCTTGTTATTACACTGTGTTAAAACCCGTAGACAGATATTGAGTTACATGGAATCTTATAGATAACTGTAGTGGGCACGGATTTGGGTGTTGGTTAGCGCGTTTGGCAAATTTGGGGGTACAAGATTAGTATTGTGATTATCCTTTCGAGACCCTCTTAGGAGGGCCTGGTGGGTGTAGTTGTCTGCCAGGCCCTTGTAATAAAAAACAATAATGACTTATTGTACTTATTTATCCACCTGAAAATGGCTGTAAGTCACTGACTTGACTGGTCTACCGGTCTTGTAGTTTTCCTTTTTTTCGCTTTATAGGTCCCCTTTTATTTTCTCCTTCTTCTGTTTTAACTGAGCATCCTACAGCTCCCTAGACAGCACCCGTGCAAACACTTCTAAACTGTGAATCTTGGAACAGTATTGGCCATTGTGTGTAATTGCTCTACCAGTCCAAGATGGCTGACATATCTAGAAGCATAATGTTGGCCATCTTGGATCAGCACAATGATGCACAATAGACTGTAACATTCGAAGGTGACCGCCCACTGCGATGTTTATTGAGCAGCTATCTTGAAATGGCATTTGCTTAGTGTATTTTATTTATTTATCTATTTTATTTTTTATTTATTTATTTTTTTTATTGCATTTTCATTTATTTAAGTTATTTTACTGCTACAAGACGGCCAACACATGTCTTCTAAATGTGGCAGCTATGTTAGAACCTTAAAATGATGATACACAATGTACAATACCACTGAAATATGGCTGCCTGCTGACATTTGTATTGCAAGCATATGGCTTCCAAGCTTAGTTTAGCTCATGTAGTTTTTTCTACCTATATCTTTTAATTTATCTTGAATATGCGTGTTCAGTTGTGTGTCTGTTTTATTGCAGATGGGTAAGTGGTTGAATGCAAGAATGAGTCAGTGGGTGGATGATGTCTTAGTGGCTGGTGGCTTAGTAGACTAATATGTCCACTATATGTGCCTTTGGTCACTGGTTCAAATCCCGAGGGGTCCACTCAGCCTTTTATCCTTCTGAGGTGGATAAGATGAGTACCATTGAATTCACCTCAAAAGCAACTGATCAGAGTTGAAGTGCACTTGTCACGCAGTTTCATAGACAGTGCCACTTGCACGCCCCCATATGGAAGAAAGTATATACTTGTCCTAACGCATACAATTGCTGGGAAAGGCCAATCAATAGGACCAAGACTGTGGGAGCTGTATCCTTTTTTCTCACTCTGTTTTTTTTTTATTTAAATTTATTTATCTATACCATTTTTTTTAACTAGCACTGGCGTATGTATACCTTTTTTTTTTAAACAAGCAAAGAAGTTTTTTTTTAGAATTACTGTTCTCTGCACTTTCTCTTTTTACTGTAAAGATTTTAATTAATTGTACAGTTAATAAAAAAACCATTGAATAGGGTAACAATAAACATCTGTTATTCAGCACCAAGATGCCCAGGGGTGAACGCGTGCTTTACAAATACACCTTCAGTCACGGACAAATGGATGAGTTCATGGATGAGTGACAGACAGCATAGAAGGGGATTTATTGGGTGCCTACCCTCATCAGGGACTGAAGAGGCGCTTTCAGTTGTAAGCCAGGCTTAGTTATTGGGAGGGCTTATTTTTCATGTTTTTAGGCAAATATGAAAAAATATCAACTTACTCTTTAAAAACTCCCACCCTCTCTGTGCATCCATCGTTCGCTCTTCAAACCTAAGCTTCCCTGAGCAGCAACGCGTTTTCCTATAGATCTGAAGCATGTATGTGTTTAGTTTAGGGCCTGGGTTTATGGTGCAAACCTTGCACCGAGGATCAGTTGATCCTTTATTGAAGCCTGAGAGGCTCCGACATCAAACCGGTGCTTGGCATCCGGTTGAAACCGGATTAAAGAAACCTTCATGTGACGATCATGGCGGGACGAGGCAGCCCACTGCGGTTATTAAATATTTGTGTACTTCAGATATGTATATTAATGACAGTAACGCGGTTGCCTCAGAGGAGCACTTGCGTCAAAGCCGGGACTTGAACCGCGGTCTCAAGGATGTAAGGTCAGCACATCAGCTCCCAGCCCACGTCACTTCTCGTGCAGCCGCCTCTGCTCGCGCCACCCATTGGCCCTGTTTGTGGTCACTGAATAATGTACCCACGTCACTCCTCTCGCAGTGTGCTCTGCCCTGGCTTTGCTGTAATTGGCCACTTCCTGCAAGGGTTCCCTGCTGCTCGCACGTGCCTCTGTGGGCACCACCAGAGAGATGCCTTCCTTGCCTGCCTTCTTTGCAGGATGAACCTTGCCCTGAATGCATCTGCATGCCAGATGCAGATGTGGCCGACGTGCCCTGCTGAGGGGCAGCGCATCTTCAATTGTCTCCACTGCTCCCGCACTCCCTCTTGTCCCCATGGCAACCTGTCTCCGCGGGAAAGGGTTGCCTGGCAACGTGATGCTGTAGAACGAGGTTACTACTCCAACTCTATGGAAATTAAGGTGATTCACAAATTAGATGCGCTCTAAATTAGAGACCTCGCTGGCTCCCTAATTCTCACCCACCCTTTTCACCACCAGTGAATGAAGGCTCCCGGAGGAGCGCGTGGGAGGCAGGCATTCTATAGATCAATGCATTGCAATAGGGGAGATGTAAAGAAGCTTGCAGGGCTGTGAACTGACCAAACCAGGTCAGATCAATGTGGAGATCCATACATCCCTGCAGGGGTGGTCCTCCACAAGGCAAGTACCTTAGAACAGTGGTCTTCAGGCCTTGGGACGTGTCCCCTTCACCGGTGGGAGATGGTAAAAGATGTCCACGTAGGCGCATAGGAGCGACTTGAAGGTTTACGGAAGCTTCTTGACCCATTTCACAAGTGTCTCTGAAAACCAATTGTGTATTGCAAAAATAAGGAGACAAACAGCCAGATTCATCATTGAAAATTGCGCTCGCAAAGGGCCAGATTCTGAGAATCTGGCCCTTTGCGAGGGCAATTTTTGCATTTGGGATTCATCATCCCAAATGCAATAATCGCTAATAGCAAAATCGCTAAATTGCGAGGAATTGCATTTAAGGAATCTCTATTTGAGATTCCTTAAATGCAATTCATTAACCATTTTTAATTTGCGAATTCGCAATTTTCTGCCGCTATTTACCGCAAAGTCTGACTTCGTGGTAAATAGCGAAAACTTAGAAAAATGCACTTTAGTGCATTTTTCTAAGTTGTATGTTACACACATTGTTGTCTTGGACGAGTGTGTACAAGTATATCTTTTAAATTGCGAGTTCTCCGGTTTGCGGATCTTGGCTTAGGCCATTCAAGGTTTCCTGAGGTCACAATACGCCAGTTTTTGTTAATCAATTTTTTAACTTTATATGTGACAGGACAGTATGTCGTGACACAGGTGACCAGATCTTTAATAGGTTCTTTTGCAAAGGTTTCAAGTAGGGCAGTTCTCGGTTGATTGTTCGCTCTTTTCCTGCATTTTGCGATGGTGGTCTTATTGTAATCCCGATACTCTAATTTTTTTGTTAGATCTTGTGCTTGTTTTTTGTAATCAACTTGTTGACTACAATTTCTTTTCAGTCTAAGAAACTGACTGTAGGGCAGATTGTCTCTCAGCGGTTTCGGATGGAAGCTTTTATATGATAGTACGCTGTTCTTCGCTGTCGGTTTTGTGAAGGTCTTTGTTTCGAGCAGAAACATGTTGACAGTTTGTCCTTAAGTGATATACAAGGACCCAGTAACTTGGTCCAATTATATACCCATATGTTATTTTTAACAACATACCACATCCACTCTAGAATAAAGTAAAAAAATTTGATGTTGGTGTGTTTCTTAACATCAACCCTCCTATGTGGCTTCACCTTTTCTCTGGACACTACTGCGCTACTCCAGAGTTGACCTCAGGCTTGAGGTAGGCATACAGCACAATAGATGACCCAATGATAAATGCCATAACGTCTATGTGGGGCGGATAATCAAGATAAACCGCATCACCTCAATACATAGCCTTTATGAGGGTTATCTACAAAACTGTGTGTAACGCAGTTACAAGTGTCTTAGTCCACTTATGATAAACACTAAGACATGATTAGTAGAGTTAACGCCTTTTTCATGGTTGTGATGCGGGTTATCAAGAATTTTTAAGGTTGCTGTTTCTATTCTGAATGCGGCTCAGAATCCAGTTGATATTTGGCCAGTAGACCTTCTTTGACGATGAAGGTGTTTCGTTTTCAGTGATTGTTTTTCCCCATTACCTTTCCCAAACACAGCTGGTTTGATATTGGATGGTAATTGGCTGTGAGTGATCTAGGTTCGTTTTTTAAACATTTTAGTTGAGATCTGGCTGATGTTTTATGGAGCTTGAAACTACAGCTTGCCATATTTGAAAAAAGCAGAAGTTTTCATTGATCATTTTGGCTGGGATGTGTGGTCAGAGAAAAAAATTGTGGCTTTAAGATTTTTTGACAGTTTTATCTAGATCATTTGACAATGTCAGAGTGAAAGAGTTCCATGTTTGTGACTATCTTAGAGGAAGGCGTGGTGGTTGTATTATTCATCTTGTGCCTGTCTCTTGTTAAACACATTTTGTCTGTGAAATTTTTCAGAAATTTGTTGCACATTTCACTTGTTGGAGCCAGTCGATGTCGTTCGGCATCGAAGATAGATTACTGATATGCCAAAAGAGCAGGCGGGTTAGGGAACGGAGCTATCTGCTCGCATAAGTATGTTGATTTTGCAAAAGAGATGCCACGTTTGTAATATTTGATATGATCAATGAGTTTGTTTGTCTCTGCTTACGCTTGTGCTTTCTGAGCTTGCTTCTGGCCACCTTAAAGCATGTTTAACACCACTGATTCTGTAAATTCTGGAAGTTCAACCTCACTGACGGGTTTTTTTTGTTCTTGTGTAGCCCTGAAGGAGAACAGTAAGATGCACTGCCCAGTAATACAATGTCACATAGGCCATCCCAAGGCCTTCCTGTACCATCAGCGAACACACACCTCAATGCCTTATGCGCCCACTGAACGCACAATCGCATTCCGTCAGTTTCACTGAGAACTCCCTGTTGGTGGCATAATGATAGTTCTGAAGGGCATAAAACAGCTGAGGAAGTGGACCATTTTAAGCAACATTATCCTTCCAGCAGTTCAGATTGGCAGCAAGTACCACGGCACTAGTATAATTCAGAGTTTATGACGCAATGGAGCCAGGTTTAGGTTTAGTTCCCAAGCGAATTATAGGTTATTGACCACCTGCTTTTTGAGGAATATGAAATTATCTGGCACAACTACGCAGCAGGATGGGTAGTTATATGCACTGCTACCTATACTCAGTGGAATTTTTACTGATTTGTCCACGTTGACTACAAGGCCTGACATTACATCAAACGTATGTAGTATTTCTATCCGATACACGCGTGACCACATAGGGTCTCTGATAAACAGTATACGTCACCTGCATATAGTGATATGGGGACGTCTCTGCCCCCTCCACAGTCTAGGCCCTCCACCAGTCTATCCGTCCAAATCCAGAAACAAACAGTTCGATCGCTAAAGCGAAGAGTACAGGGTAGTGGGGAAGACAACACTCCTTTCCTGTGAACCTGTACCATTGGTTTTGGATATTAGAGCTTTACATGTTTTTAAGAATTGTTACCTTACTTATAGCACTTCAGCACCTGAAACAAGTACGACCAGCTTAAAAGTATCGAAGGCTTTCTCATTGTCGACATGGACGATGCAGCCGACCTCGAGAGCCTACATACTCAACCATGGCAAGATGTACCCTCCTCAAGTTTTTTCTCGTCTTCCTCTAAGGCATGAAGCCGTTTTAGTCCATGTCGACCAATAACGTGGTGACTTTTGTTAGATGGTTGGCAAGGATTGCAGCAATGATCTTTGTTGCAGCATTTATAAGTGAGATAGGCCGGTATGAGTTACATCAGTCCAATAGGCGCCCAGGTTCTGTGACTATTACAATAGTTGCTGCTCTCAGGTCAGCATGCAACTGTCCCATAAAGACTCACTCCTCTACCACTTTCAACAGGTGGGGCAGCGTGAGATCCTCTTCCACATCTCCAGCAGGAGGCCATGAAGACCTGGGATCTTAGCACAGCCCGTCAGGGCTTTTGATACTTCCACGAGTGTCAGGGGTACATCTAACTCCTTCTGTGCGGTCAATGGAGGGCAGGACATTGGCAGGTCTGCCAATCCTCTCCTCCAACTCCATCTGATCTGTCAGTGAACTTATTGCATAAAGCTTTTGGTAATAATATGCAAAAGGTTGAGTTATGGTTGGCAGATCGAAAATCTTGACGCCCTTGTCTGTGTATATTTCTGGGACTACATAATATTTCCCTTGAGGCATTGCCAGAAATTTCCCTGCCTTGTCCCTTCATTCATAGAGAGGGTTTTGCAATGCTATCCAAGTTGCTCTATCTAATGCTTTCAGTTCTATGGCTTGACAAGTGACTTCTGGGACAGAGCCGCGTTGCCTCCTTAGTGGTGGGGATTCTCTTCCAAGTTGCAAGAGATCTAGAGTGATCAGGGATTCCTCTTTCCATTTCTTCCGCATACTATGATATGTCTTTGGTTTTCCCCCTGTGTGGACCTTATATCCCTCCCATAATGTGTCTGCCAGGGATACAGAGCTAATGTTAAGACAGAAGTTTGTTTCTGTCTACTCCCTTATGGAATGTGTGAATTTGCTGTCTGTAAGCCACCGCTTGTTCAACCTCCACAGTTCCCACGTCCAGCTACTGCCTCTTTCAATTACTGACTCCACTGGTGTATGGTCAGACACCCCACAAAGGAGAATCCAGACTCTAATCACTCCATTGATATCTGTCGCCGGGACCAGGAAGTGGTCCAGACAAGTGTATCTGGAATGTGCCACTGAGAAGTATGTGGACTCTCTAGCTGCAGGGTGCCAGCATCTCTATGCATCTATCAGACCCCAATAGTCTGCCCATTCTTGCATTTGGCCCACCTGACAGAGACTGGATACACTTTTGGTACATATATCCAGCTCTTAACTAATAACCATGTTCAGTTCACCCCTACTATTGTGATGCCGTGTTGTGCCTTCATCATCGACGCACCAGGTCTTTGAAGGCGCAAGAATGTATAGGGCAGGGGTATGTATACACAGATCAAGGTCAGTGTCTGCCCCTCTAATCCCACTGTCACAGTCAGAAATCTGCCTTACGAATCTGTTTTGTGTGTCAGTAATTTGTTGTAAAGTGTTTTGTATCTCATGATAGCCACTCCCCTTGAGCCAGTGTGAAAGACTCTAGTGTAGCCATGTCTGCCTGAAAATCCACATTTGGTATCCAGCAAGTGTGTTTCCTGTAACATGTCCGCCATTGGTGAGTTCCTCTTTCTATATTGCAGAACAGCCCACTTTAATGTTATCCTTGAGACCGTTTGCATTCCATGACAATATTGTGGAGCTGCTCTGTATCCTGCGAACTGTCCCGGCCATTTGTATGCGCGTAATGTAGTTTACCTGGTGGGTATTGTGTGGTTAGTATGGGTAAACAACAACAAAGACCAACATTAAACATTGCCCTCCTTCCACAGCCCCCCTCCCTACACTTCCATCCTCTAGAAGCATCTGATGCTCTTCCCTTTAAACATAGGATGGGTAACCCGCTCCTTTTTAACTTGCCTTCGCACATACCGGGTAAGGAGCAGAGCCAATGCGCCGGCCACCCCACACCTGACTGTCACAGGTATCAGCTTCGATTGAAAGGACTGGTCTATTCTTTGACCACCATGTCTTATTTGTAATTTGTGTATTGATTTCAAGTACAAGATAACATTACAGTTCAGTTCAGTTACTTGTCCCATCTTAGCCTCCCACCCACCCACCCCAAACAAAGAGAGAGATGGGAGTCACACCATATACAAATTAATATAAGTCCATACATAATATATGAAGTGTGTACACAACATTATTTATATAATCACATCTTATTACTGTGAATGAACACCACAGACACATCCAGAGAGTAGTAATCTTTGGCCACCACGTCTAAGTAAAGCAGGTCTTCTGCAGGGCTGTTCTTGCATTTTCATCAACACTCTGTAAAGGGAACAGAGGAGGTTTGCCCTAATATCAGAGGCCTGCTGGGGAACTATGGTGTAAAACTCTGCTTCAAGAAGCTAGGAGCTTTACCAGACTTCTCGGTCACTTTTGGTATATTGAATTGGTGGAGACACTGTCGTTTCTGTAGTGATGTGGTGATGTGGCCAGTCTTAGGTTTATAAGAAATGAAGTTTATTAACTCAAAGACAGTTCCTGCAAGAAAATTGTCCTTCTGTTGCAGCAAACCTATCAACCTGAGACGGCCGGCCAAACACACAGGCGCACTTATAAGTTCACAGTACTGAAATACCGAAAATTATTTACAAACCCCCAATTATAGTTATTTCCATAAGCAATCCCATTCCCATTACCAATGATCAGTCAGTTGGCAGTGTAGAAGGTCCAAGCATTTATTAGAACAAACAAACTCTGCCAGAGGAGCTCCTTGCGACCTAACCCCACGAGGTCCGCCAAGAAGACTGCTGGCATACTGTCAGGACATCACGTATATACAGTTGCATTGGCGAAATCATGGCCCAACATGAAAAAATACAAGCTGGTACAGGTTGGTGCAGAAAGGAAAAACCATATAAGGCACACAAAGAACTTTTGGTTTAGCTCATCTTAGTTTAGCAAGGTCGAATGGGTGACTCCCTTCTGCCGGCTCCGGCACAGCCCACCCCGCTCCCTCCTGGAATGTGCTTATCGGGCCTTCCTCTGCTACCTACAACCTTGGCAGGCCTAACGAGCTGAAGCAGCAATTCTGCAACAGTTGGGTTATTTCTCAGGAGAACGCTGACAGAGGGAAAGGGATGAGTGCGGTCTGTTAGGGTAAAGCTTCCAGCAAGGCCACAAAATGGCGCCGGTCAGGCTAAGAAAGTGTAAAATGCAAGGAGTGGTGCAAGATGGAGTTCTAAAATATGACAGATGGTTTTATGCTAATGTTTACGTACATATAAGGTAACATTTAGATACATCATGCTAATTATAAAATATCGATTATGCGCATGGTATACATGAAAATAATTGCTAGTTCCTCAAACCCTCCTTTTAGCGTGGTGTAGCTAAATACAAAGGTCAGGCATGCTAATCCTTAAAAACATCTTCATTTATGGCCATTAATTCACAGATCTCCTGTT
Organism: Lissotriton vulgaris; assembly: GCF_964263255.1. Classification (NCBI taxonomy): domain Eukaryota; kingdom Metazoa; phylum Chordata; class Amphibia; order Caudata; family Salamandridae; genus Lissotriton; species Lissotriton vulgaris. The sequence goes on along the minus strand of NC_141697.1, from coordinate 1,216,927,601 downwards.
GCAGCATTTAAGTTTTAGATGGGACTGGGGTAGGTACACATAGTGTAGTAATGCGGGAAGCACAATAGGAGCAACAGGCCGGGCCATACTGCATTAGAGTGCAACAGGTAAAAATTATACCGGCTGCTCCGCCCAGAATCAACAAAATCTTCCATCCCCAGGTGGAGAGGAGCCCCCAGTACCACCCAGACAATGACCAGGACCCATTATCGGTATGCATTTCAGATGCAATGCGATGCAACTTTTGGATTGCCAGATGAACGGAGGGGGCGGAGTCTGGAATATACACGCAGCAAGTGCTGCCGATCACGCGGCATGCTCCACCATGATCAGCTAAGATGACGTCTAAAACCATATGGTTTTGAAGCGCAACGAGCCTCGTCGCCTGAAGCTCAACAGTTAAGTTAGTTAAGATGTCAGTAGTTATATTAATGACATTTTCCACTATCCGGGACAGCCTCCTGATCTCTCTGCTATAGAATATCAGTCCCCAAAACGGCACTAACCCCTTGCTAAAGTCGGTAAATTGTTCTAAGGAGGTGTCAGTCTGATCAACTTCGGTCTTGATGAGCTGCCTACGTTGTCTAACCGGTACCGCAGTAGGAGTTGTGCGTGCCGGGTGCACCTGATGTGTTGTGTGATAATCAGATGGTGCTAGGTATACAGGTGGGTATAGGAAGGACAAGTAACAGTGCCCAGTTGCGTGGTAGCCAAGTGTATGCATTGCCCCCACAAACAAAATACACATTAGGTGGTGTAACCAAAGCGGGACTAATGCGTTTGCACACAAAATCCAGAGGAAACATTCAAAATTGGAATCGGTACAGTACGATCCCCCGTTATATTCCATGCAACAAAGAGTTGAAAATATTGAGTGGCATTGAAATTGTTAAAGTCTTTAAGTTCGTCTTGCAGCCAGGTGTTATTTTCAAACACCGTGTACCTATTCATGCATGCCTGCTGGTTAATCGATCCCCGTCCCCCATTGCCTTTTGGATCAAAACCCACATGTTCATCAATATATGACATAACCACGTTATATTCCTTCACATCTGAATCTTTACCAGTACGACCCCAGTGGCGATATATGGCGTTAAATATTCTAAACCAGGCCTCACAACTTCCTATATAGGACAGGGGCAGTGAGAGGAAGAGGTCATGATTGTGCACTACAGATGGTAAGAGCCCACAAACCCAGCAATCAGTAACATTGGTAACACTATGCGTCTGATGGAGCATTTCGACAAATACATTCTTGGCATAAGTCTGGCATAAGTCTGGCGATGTCGTTCTTTGTGGGGTGCTAACGTGTACAACAAATGTTCAGATGGGGCAACAGTAGTCGGTAGGAAATTTTGCAACGGGTACTTATGTTCCAGATATACAAATAACCCCACAAACACAGCTAATATGACAGCTATAACCACTACAAATGCTTCTTTGACCTTCGTGGTCCATGTGGAAAACATTGGCTCATAAAACGGTATACATCGTGGAGCAATGGGAATTTCTTCGTCTCGAATAATGCGGCCAAAAGGGTACATTCCTAGCTAAAAGTCCAAAAATAAACTCGGGCCGAGCAGTCCGTCCTGACAGAGGGTTCTTCTCCCTGTGTCCGTCAGAGTCTCACAGGCAGACTCCTATAGTTCATCCAAGCACAAACGGTGGTGGTCGAACTTCTCCCTCGTTGTACAACCAGGCCTGTTGCACTAGCTGGTCTTCTTTCTGAACAGAGCACAATGATCAAAGTTCCAGCTCTCAACGGGTTCAGTCCAGTGTCTCGCTCAGTACCCCAGACCAACTAGCAAGCCCTATCTATGCAATTGAGTCTTTCCTTATCTCCTGAGGTTGGGGTCTGAGGCACAGTTTTTCTGCTTCCTTGGCCGCAGGTTGTATCGCACATTACCCGGCACTTCCTGAGCAGGGAATAGTACACCAGGTACTTTTTGCACATGAAAATCTTCGTTTGCAGGGGTACTGAGAACAGGATTCAAAGCGCTTGCAGATTCAGTAGAGACCAAGTCGTCTGGTCTCGCCACTCCCTCCTCTAGCCTTGTTTTGATCTCACAGGCGTCAGAAAAGGGCACAAATGCAGCAGCTCTCTCACTTTCCTGCGTCAGAATTCCCCCTGCGCGTTGCTGATCATAGGGAAGTGGAAACGGCAGCTTTTTCAGATGGGAGACATGTATCCAATGCTTTCTCCCATCCACGCCGTCCGGGTAGCAAGGAGGATCTGCCGGGGCTCGGACCACCTCGGAGCCAGGCTGGTGTCTCGGTCAAACTTCTTCACCAGTACCCACTGGCCGGGTTGTAGCCAATGTCCGGGGCCCTCTGGCAGTGGCTGCAGTACGGAGGCTACCTGCTGATGAACAGAACGAAGGTCTTTAGTCAAAGCATAGAGGTAATCGATCAACATTGGATATTCAATATCAGAAAAGGATCGTGGCCTGGGTACCCCCCATACATTAGCTGGCCTACCAAAGACAATCTCATATGGAGAAAGGCCAGATCGGGAATGTGGGGTAACACGTAGTGACATAAGGGCTAGAGGCAAGGTATCAGGCCATTTCAACCCTGTGCTTTCCTGTATTTTGGCCATCTTGAGCTTGAGAATACCGTTATATTTTTCCACGAGCCCTGCGGATTGTGGATGCCAGGCAGCGTGGAACTTCTGCTTAATCTGCAGGCGCTCACAGATATGCTTGGCGAGGGCCCCATGGAAGTGCCCCCCCGTTGTCCGACCAGATCAAGCAGGGCAAACCGAAGCGGGGCACAAACTCTTTGAGAAGGGCTTTAGCTGTGGCCATGGCAGTATTTTCTTTAGTGGGGTAGGCCTCAACCCATTTGCTAAAAGCACAAACCACTACCAAAACATATTTCAAATTGTTGGCACGCTCCATATGGATATAATCCATCTGGAGTAGTTCAAATGGCAGGGTCGGGGGTGCAAAATTCCCACTCGATTCGATTCAAAATCTTTATTCGGATTGCAAAAAAAAATCCATAAAAGCACAGTTTAAAATACAATTCAACATATTTACAATTACAGTAAATGTAATAAATGTTATAAAGTGCATATCAGTACAGTTACAGAGTAACACATTTCCATTGTATAAAGTGCAAAGGAGGTCAATAATCATGAGGAGTGCAAATAAATCAAGGGCATTCCATAGTTTTGTGTACATTAAAAATAACTTTTAAAAAAGTGCTTGTGCGGAATATAAGTTCATCATCCTCTAATTTTAGGAGCATTAAATAGGACTGATTCAAGGAGAGCGGTCTATGTTTTTTAAAATATGGGGCTAAAAACCATTTAATATATTTCATATTGAACTTACAGATAAAAAAGAAATGTAGATCATTTTGTTTACTGATTCCGTCACAAGGACACGGAATATTTCCAGCTATGCTGTGTCCCAGAGGAAAACAGAGTATATATGTAATGTATGTAAATGTATAGGCATTTATATAGCGCACTACTTACCCGGAGGGTCCCAAGGCGCTTCGACCGCTGCGAAACCCTTCCTGGCTTCCCTGAGAGATGGTTCCTTAATGGGTATCTCCAGGGTGAGACCAGGCATCCCCGGCGGTCTGGTGGGGCCGTTAGTGAAGATGAGGCAAGCTAATGCCCAGAGTTGCTGAGTGTGATCGCTGATCAGAGTGGGCACCGAGGCGAGAGAATTATCGAGTCCGCTGACCCTGGTCCAGAAACCTGCCGCGCCGGGATTCGAACCCTGGTCCCGGGCCGTCCTACTTAAAATCGTTCCAGCTCTCATTCTGAAAAGTAAGGATCTTTCCCAATTACACATTGGCAATATCAAATACAATGGGAGTTGTTGAATTGATAAGCCATTGTTAATATAGGACACAACAGTTTGTTTTTGCATCTCTTCCGACAGTCTTTTTTCATTATAGGTGGCATATAATTCAAGTTGGACTTCCTTTTTATCATTACTCTTAATGTGAGATGGATTATCAAAGAGGTCACCTCTGTCTATGCTAGACAAACTTTCTTGTATACCACGAAGCCATGGGATCTTGTTCCATTTATCACAGGCTAAGCACTCCCTCAGGATATCCTGTGTTAGGCTAGCATAGTCATTTGCCCAAATAGCCAACCAGAATAGTGCGGCCCTTGCAGCAATAAAATCACTGATATAAGGTATATTCAACTCTGAGTGGCAAATGTACCCCGATGATGAAATGGGAACCCCCAGTAGTTTCCTACAGAGCCGATTCTCTTCTCTTTGTAGTATAGGGGGTTTTACTGACCGCCAAATTTCGGCGCCGTAGGTTGCCACAGGAGTACATTGTAGCCTGTATATCTTTAGGATTGCCTTAGTTGCTCCAATTTTCCTCGGTCTGGGAAGGGATAAAATTGAGTTTATAGCCTTTGAGAACTTGCCTGTGGCGTGGGCAATATGCCCACTCCACAGGCCGTTCGCAGCAAAGACTATACCTAGGTATGGGAAAGTTTTAGTTGAGAGCAGCTTATCAGCTCCTATCGTAATAGAGTTTAGTTGCCTAGCACCCGGCCCACAGGATATAATGAATGATTTTTTAAAATTTACTTTAAGATCCAAATTCCCCATATAGAAAGAAAAATCCCTGACTAGTGCACGTAGGGCATTAGGTGTTAATCCCATGAGTACAGCGTCATCCGCATACAAAAGACAAGGTAGTGGGCCTCCTTTAATTTTGGGAACATCTGAGGTAGCCTTCTTCAGAGAGTTACTCAGGCCATTTATATAGATAATAAATAACAGGGGTGCTAAAACGCACCCCTGTCTCACACCTCTTTCAACATTAATTGGCCCGGAAACTGTACCCTCCATGTCAATCCGTACTTGCGCCTTTGTATCTTTGTGCAGGTAGGCGAGGAAGTGTACCATGGGGGGGTCTAGGCCGTAGGACAAAAGAGTCGACCACAATTTTGACCTATTTACCAGGTCAAATGCGGACGATAAATCCATGAATGCAAGGTAGATGGGTGATGCCTTGGCTATGTTATATTTTCTTATTAAAAGATTTAGATTTAGGCATTGTTCGATGGTCCCAACCTTGCATCTAAAACCCATTTGGCAACGGTCTAGTACCCCCATTTCCTCAGCCCAGTCATTGACTCTGTTATACAGTACCCTGCCCAAGATCTTCAATGTGTTGTCCAGGAGCGAAATAGGCCTGTAATTTACAGGATCAGATCTTTCGCCCTTTTTATAAATGGGCACTATTATGCTCGTGGACCAGGTTGCGGGTATTGGGACAAACGGTAGACTATTAAAGAGGTTTACAAAACATTTTCCCCAGAGTTCCGGCTTATACTTGATTATGTCTATTGGGAAGCCATCAGGCCCAGGTGCCTTGTTACCAAGGCTCTGATTAATGGCCACGGTGACTTCCCCCACGGTAATTTCTAAAGATTCCAGTATTCCTGGGACATAGTCTCCTATGGCAGCTCCAGGGCTAGCATATATTTTGGAAAAATGCAGTTCCCATTGCTCACTTGCTATGGTACAACTAGTTGGAGTTAGCTGCTTGCCCATGTCCCGCATCTTTTTAACAGCAGGCCAGAAAGTCGTACTGCTCCCTATCGCAGCAGCAGTTGTTAATGCCTCCCATTGCTCAGCTAGTAGAGCAGCCTTCCTTGAACCTATGGCTGTTTTCTAATTTTGTCTAGCGGCCCTTACATCCCTTATACTTCTAGGTTTGCAGTTTAAAGCCCTAGAAAGGGCTTTATTTGCTGTTGAACAATGGCAATCGAACCACCTTGGCTCAGGGGCAGTCAATTTAGTAGGGACACTTAGGAGGGATTTTATAATATAGCAAAGTTTAGAAAAATCTTTTACTATCCTATGGTGGTTCCCATCATCCAAAGAACAGGATTCGATTAACAAACCATGGTTACTCGTAATTGTGTTTGTTACTTGACTACTGTCTACCCCTCGCCATTTTAATCTTAAATTATTAGTTGAGGCCATAATATCCCTAGCTCCCAAAGTGCGAGCAAAGGCATTAGAGGGACCTAAACCAATGTTAACCTCCAGGGCATTGTGGTCCCCGAAGGCGGTTTCAAGAACACCAGCCTTCTTGACTCTATCTATTAGGTCAGAAGACATAAAGATATAGTCCACTGTGCTAGAGAATTCTCGTCCTCTAAAGGTTGGGATGTAAGTAGGTGGCTCGTTTTTATTAACATCCATTATGTCTGTTAGGATATGTTCATTAAGGAAGCGTTCTAATTCTTCGCCCCGTTTGTAAGCCCTGTCTATTTGTGTATTGTCCGTTTTAGATTTTGTAAATTTTGCATTAACATCTCCTGCTAGAACTGTCCTAGTGCTCACCTGATTATGAGATTTTTCCGCTATTTTAGATAGTTCTCCGAAAAGTTCTATATAATTCTTATTCGGAGTTGAGCTAAAATCATTATTATAAAAGTTAATTAGATAATATGGAAGCCTACGGGTATACTCAATTATCTGAATGTTTGGACTTTTAGAGGGGATCAGTTTTATAGACCCCCCTATATTTATCTTAAACTTGATTAATAAACCTCCAATCGGGCGGCCAAAAACAGGCTTTTCGGCCTTAATACAATAACAATGAAAGCCCTCTATGTGCACCGCAGTTATCGCCCAGGTTTCCTGCAGTAATATTATGTCCTTATCCGAAATAACCTTTAGCCATTCCAAGTCAGAGACCCTTTGCTGGAGTCCTGCAACATTCCAGTTTATAATCTTAAGTTCCTTATTTGGCACCTGTAAGTGTTCTTTACCCCTATTTAACTTAATGTCCTGAGTACTAATGTAACAACCCGGGTCTTGAATCCTCTGTGCCACCAGCTCATAGTGGGTGGCATGTTCTTCCTTTTCTTGGGACAACATTTGACCCGGTGCACTAACTAAGCCTTGAGCTGGTGTAAGGTGTGCCTCATCTGTTTGTATACTTCCCACCTCAACCTCACTGCTGATTTTTCCCCTAACACTAACATCTGTTGTAGTATTTTGTGGTTCAGTTAGTGATGGGAGTCAGTCAACCATATCCAAACTATTAAATCTGTTAAATGTGGGGACCCCCCAAATAGCATCCCTTACCGGGAGACATCTCTGATAGTTTCTATAATTATTATGCCTATGGTTGTTTCTCCTCCATTCTCCCCAGTTGTTTCCTAAGTCCCTCTGTCCCACCTGAGTCCACCCTTCGTCCAATCCATGGTCATAACGTTCTTGTCTAACATTTCCCCTTGGTGGGTAGAAATATGAAAGGTGCCTTGTCTCGATACCCTCGTTATATCCCTCACTAACCCAGGAGCAGATGTAGTCCACTGTGCGAGGGTCATCGAAATTAATGATCACACAGTCACCTTGAACTCTCTTTTTCTCATGGCCTACCCAGGGTACTCTCCGTACTGTCAGGATTTTACTTGCACAGTATGGTGGTAAGGGCCTATTATTGCTCAACCAGTGTGTAACTTTGTTTAGTAAGGACCAAGATGGCTCATCTATGTTATCCGGGGTCTCAGGGACTCCCGTCATCACTACAACATAAGGACTTGAGCCTGGGGGGAGATTGGCGGCAAATCGTCCTTTCTTCCCTTTATGCCACTCCTTTTCCTTATTTCCTCATTGACTTTATCTTTCCCATTAGTAGCGTTATCCCCCGGGATGTTTTGGTTGTTATCTTGAAGTTTTGCAGTTGGGGTGGGTACTGTTGGTTTTGTTGCCAAATCCTTAGCATTTGGAACTGCCTTAGATTTGGTAGTAATGGTGGGGGGTGGCATGGTTTTTAATGCTGGCTGGGCAATTTTTTGCGGAGGGGGAGGAGGACAGTGTTTTGATTTTTCAGAGGGGCCTTTAATTATAGTACTTAATTCAGTTAGTTGTTTTTCTATCAACCCCAGTCGTGCTTCTATGGTAGCTAGATGAGCACTAACAAGTTCCCCAACCTTCATTATTAGTTGGCTGTTAGAGGTACAATCTTTACATATCAAGCCCAGATTAGACATTTCCCCTAGAATCTGTCGTCCCTTTCTTATTCCCTTTCTTGAGACTATTTACTGGGCCCTTTCCCTGCTTTTTCTATACCTGGGGATTCCCCCTGGGGATAGTTGTAGTTGTATCTGAACTTTTGGTGGTCGTTTCTGTATAGCCCCCTCCCTTAAACCTCTCAAATTCCTTGAAGTGGTAGTTGAGTCATCCAAAGTGTTACTGGTGACAATGAGTGTATCAGGGATGGGGTTTACAACCGGACGGTCCAGGTTTATAGTCGGGGTATCATTAACAATAGAACTACTTACAGTGTCAATATTAGGGGTAACTTGAGATGCCTCTATCATGATAGAGTCTGGGACTATTACAGGACTTGCTGTTGGAATAGACTCAGTCACCATACCCAGTTCTGTGTTAAAATCATCTGTCAGGTCTAAATTTGGTGACTTTTCCAAACTCAACTGTAATTCTGACAGTGACTGGGTTGCGGATAAGTCTACAGTATTTGGCATACTATGTATTTCCACTATTACACCAGGCTTAACATGTGTTTCAGAGTCTCGATAGGGTGTTTTGGCCGAGGCTAACAAGCCCAATGATGACCTTTTCGCCTCTGCCAGTTCTAGGGAGACGCGTCGTTCCAATAAGGATATTCCATGGTCTATTGCCTCATTTGCTTTCGTGATGAAATTGTCAATGGGACCAGTAACCTTGGCTCCTCCAGCTGCAGTTTTACTCCGGCTACCCCTTGTAGACATGGTAGCCGTTATTAATCAAGCAGGAGGTAATATGTTACAATGTATTAAAGAAGGAAAGATAAGTACTTATCCTCAAATAGGGATCACATATCACAGAATCCAGATGAAAGGGGGGTGGCCCGTCCCGTCCCCGGTAGTCCCCGAACGGCCACAGACGGTCCCGCCCTTGTCCCGGGCTTCTGCCGGTCGCTCCCGCGCAGCGGGTCTAACCTTGCTTGTTTAAAGGATCAGAGTGTAGAGGGGGAGGAGCCTGCAGGGAGAGCTGGCCAGGTGGTTTGAGTGAGGGCGGGCGGGCGCTCCTGGGACAGGTAGTCCTGCGCCTCTCCGCCTGCTCGCAGCCCTGCAGATTCAAGGAGCTTCGGTTCGCTCCACGCCCAAGTGTTTGCAAAAAGGCTTGAAGACACCTCCCTCGCGACGCGGGACCCGCGCAGCGGGTACCGCTAGTTGTTGTTCTTCTCAGCGTTGAGAGACAGGGTCCAATCTGCTGCCAGTGACAAGCTATCTGCCACAGAGGTAAGGTAAGTATTAGTCCGCCAGGTATCAGAGTGTACAAATGTTGAAGGCAAAGCGGTAGATGACACTACGCGCGTTTCGGCTCGTAAGCCTTCTTTAGGTGACCGTCTATTGCTAGAGTAGTGTATGTATCCAAACCATAAATTAATGATGTAAGTGTGAAGGGGCAGTCATAAAGCGAGCGGATAGTGGTATCTTTCAGTCGCAAGATGGTGGAAAGGTATTGAAGAAATTGCACTTCCAGCCGTATGCACAGTAAGTACCTAAAAATTAATGATCAAGGTATCGTCAGAGTTGTTACGAATGATTGGCAATGAAAATGATGAGGATCTCTGGCAATCTTAGATCAAGGTATGTAACGATTCCTAGGAGGAACAGGTCTTACTTCACGAAAATGTGAGGAAGATGAAAAGGGCGATCAAGATATAAAGGCCTTCTGAAATCTAAAATAAAGCAGAGTAGAGTTTTCCGGGAGTGAGGGTCTAGGCTGCAAGCGATATTTGCATTTCCATGTCTGCCATGTAAATGGCGTGCATATTCCTCCCTGTATGTTTATGTTGCAGCAAAAGGCTGCCTACGATAACTTAGAGCCCGAATACGAAAATTCCCACTCAAGACATTCTTTCCCTTTCCCGGATTGTGCTGTAGACAAACCATGCAGTATTGGACCAATCGGACAGCTGTCCTTTGAATGTTAGGGTTGTTCCAAACTGGGTCCAGAAGCCCACAGATACCTTTTGCTCCTATGTGTGCAGGGCCGTGCGCCATAGTCACAACTACCTGTACCAGTGCATTGGGCAGTAGCCATCTTTGCTTCTCTGTCAAATCAAACCAAAAATTATTCTCATCCAATCTTCCTACCTTCTTTTCCCATCTCTCTAATTCTGCGGGTGTAGCTTCCTTCTGTAACACTCGCACACTCTCCATAGTGTTATCAAACAATTCAGATTCCTCCACCCATCTTGCGGAGGAATTCACAAACATCGTTGACATTGGGGATTGTGCTGTCTGCTTGGCCACCTGGTCTGCGAAGGCATTTCCCTCCCCCACCTCATCCACTATTGCTTTGTGCGCACTGCATTTGACGATGGCCAGTTTCTTGGGTAATGTGAGGGCATCTAGCAGCCGCAAAACCAGGGGACCGTTCTGTATCTTTTGACCATGGGAAGTAAGAAAACCCCGCTCCCTCCACAGCCGCCCAAAGCTATGGGCCACGCCAAAGGCGTACTGGCTGTCTGTGTATATGTTGACTTCAAGTCCCTCACTCAGCTCACAGGCTCGCAATAAAGCCATAAGTTCAGCAGCCTGGGCTGACCGGTGAGGGACTCGGAATGTTTCGACCACCGTCTTCAAAGTCGTAATTGCATATGCAGCTGTAGTTGTTCCATCTGCTAGTTTAAAACAGGACCCATCTACATATAACTCCCCTTGGGGTTCAGCTAGAGGAGTGTCTGTGAGGTCGATCCTGCCCTTAGTTTCTTCTTCAGTGCGATAAATGCAATCATGTATTTCATCATTAAGTTCACCAGTAGGGAGTGGTAACAATGTGGCAGGATTCAATGTTGCACATCGGGTGATCGTAATATGTGGTGCAAATAATGTTAGCTCATATCCAGTGAGACGTGCACTTGTGAGATGCTGTGTTTTTGTTTTGTTTAGTAATGTGTCCACAGCATGCAGCACCATCACTGTCAAATTAGAATTTAGGACGAGTACTTCTGACTGTCGGATGGCCACCGCAACAGCTGATGTGGCCCTCAGGCAGCTTGGAAGTGCTCTTGCGACATTATCCAATGTAGCTGACAAATAAGCGCAGGGTCTTTGCTTACCACCAAAGTCCTGCGTTAACACTGAAAGCGAGCAACCGTCGACCTCATGCACATATAGTACAAAAGGTTTACGGTAGTCAGGAGTGCCCAAGACGAGAGCGGAGCATAAAGCAGTTTTTAAAGAATCAAAAGAATGCTGACATTCATCCGTCCAGGGGAGAGGTTCATGCACGTCCTTAGTGGTCAGATGCAACAAGGGTTTAGCAAGAAGTGAAAAATTAGGTATCCATTGGCGACAGTAAGAAGTTATGCCAAGAAAAGCGCGAACTTCGCGTTGTGTGCAAGGAACAGACATTTTAGCAATAGTGGTAATAGGTTCAGGTGTTAGTCTTCTAACCTCCTTCGATAGTAGATGACCTAGGTAGGTCACCTCCTGTCGACAGTATTCAAATTTGGACAACAATACCTTATTTCCCTTCGCAGCTAAATGGTGCAGTAGTTTAACGGTCGCAGTTTTGCAACCTTCTTCCGTGTCTGAGGCAATCAGTAAGTCATCCACGTACTGCAAAAGGACGTTGCCCTCAGGTAGGTCCAGGTCATCCAATAGAGCCTTAAGGGCTTGACTATATATGCTCGGGCTTTCAGTATAGCCCTGGGTGCGCGACAGAAGCGGAAACTGCGCCCAGGTAACGAGAATCCGAAAATCTGTCTGCTATCAGGATGAATGGGGATACTGAAGAAAGCATTCTTCAGATCAATGACAGAAAAGTACTGGGCAGTCGGCGGAATCATGGTAAGGATTGTGGTGATGTCTGTTACCACGGGACACTGTGGTACCACAATTTTGTTGACAGCTCTAAGGTCAATCACAAAACGATAAGCAGCATCCTGACCCGTTTCACCAGAATCAGAACTTCTTTTCAAAACCGGAAGAATCGGGCTATTACAAACGTTAGCAGCTGTCTCCTCCACAACTCCCTTGTCAATCAAATCTTGAATAATTGACAACAAACCCCGTTCCCCTGCGGGTGCTATTTTGTACTGCGGGATGCGCAGCATTTTCGCACCTTGCTTTAGCGTGATGTGAACCGGGGGGATATCCAACTTACCCACATCAGCATCCCCTGTTGCCCAAAGAGTGGCTGGGATGCCATCGAACTCTGGGGGAAGGGGTTCATTTTTGGCAAAACACTGTTTCAGGTGTTCGACGCTGGGCTGAATTGTCAAATAAACCCCATCAGCAGAACAATGTATTGTCGCATTTAATTTTTTCAACATGTCCAAACCCAGTAAGTTCTCTCCACAATGTGAGGTCAGCAAAAGAGGGGTGTCAATAGTGGCGGGACCGATCGAGAAGGGGAGAGGTCTGGAGATGGGACTGACAACTGGGACTCCCGGGAATCCCACTGAGACATTATTTTGCCCGGACAGAGCCGCCCCTGGAACCAATGATCGAGCAACGGAACTATCCATTGCTCCCGTGTCAATTAGGAAATTCTCAGAAGTCCCCATCACTTCCCCTTTTATATAGGGTCCCTTTTGATTGACCGGGATCGACACTTGGCCCCTACTCTGTCCCTGGCTGTCCTATGCTTGTACATATGTATCCTGATCTTCATATTCATAATCATAGTGATAGTACTGTTTGCTCTGATTATTATCGAAATGATTATGTTCAGACTTGCCTGATCTTTCGTCTCTGCGCATATCATTCCGGTCGGGGCCTCCTCGTCCACGTCCTCGCCCTCGGACTGCTCCGTTCTGGGCAAGCAACAACGGACACCGTCCTTTCCAGTGCCCCTCCTCTTTACAATAGGAGCACTGGTTCAAACCCACAGTCGGAGCCCCGCCCGTGCCTCGGCCTGCACCCGCCCCTCTGGACATGGGCCCTCTAGCTCCTCTTCCCCCTCCTTGCCCCCAGACTACTTGCTGTAGCAATACTCGTGTTTTAAGGTCCTTGGCCTTCTTTTCCACCTTTTGCTTACATTCATTTTCCCTATGTTCATAATACTGAGCCATGCTTAAAATTACAGAAGGGGTAGAGGTAGTCCAGGTACTTTCTGCTGCTTGTAAACGAGCAGAAATTTCCGGAGCCAAGTTTGTAACGAATCTATTCACAAACAGCCTAATTCCACCCTCCGTAGCCAAATCCTGCCCACTGAAGTCAATAAAGACTCCTTCAAACCTAGTGACGAAGTCGGACACACTTTCGTCTTTCTTCTGTCGTCACGCAGTCAGTTTGTCCCAATCAACCTTCCTCGGAGGTATCAAAGTATGCATAAAGGCATTCTTCCTTGCAGGCAAGGATGTTATTTCATTCCTAGGCTTGTCTCCTGGTTTACGATCTCAATCCCACCCTCGTAACTCGTCCCATGTCCCACCCAGTTCAGCATGATCGGAGTCATGCACCTGCCGCCATATATCAACGGGCACAAGCAGTCCAAAGAATAGCTCGACATCTGCCAGTGTCATTACGGCAGAGGCCGCAGCTTCGGTCAACTCCTTGTAATAGGCGGTAGGGTTCTTTCTGGGGTCGGGCAGCTGGGATTTCAGGGAAAGGACCTCACTCCTTTTCCATGGAGTGTACACCCACTGCTCCTGGAATCGGGCATCTATTCGTGCCCGGGTGACTTGTTGTTGATCATCACGCAGTTCTGGAACTTCGGGATGATAAATAGGATGGACCTCGCGCATGGGATGCTGCGAAGTCCACTGAGGCAGGGGGTTCTCCGAAGTCCATTGAGGGCTTTTTAAGAACAATCTGCCTCGATACTGGACTAGAGTGACTACGTTTTTGTACACCTCCTGCGGGGTCACATTAAATTTATAAGCCCAGTCCCGAATTTCGTACAAAATCTGCGGAGCGCTGCCATTGTGGAAGCTGGCCTCCCAAGACCAAATGAGGGAATTAGACATTTGGTAAATCACATGTTGCTGCATTATTGGCTCTAAATCCTTCATTGTACTCCATATGTCCTCTACCGTATAGACGTCACTTCTTATCCATTTAACAGCCTGATCTGCTAAGACTTCCTTCTCACCATATGCCACAGATGATCTAGTGAATACGTTTTTTCTATCCAACTCTCCAGCCGCCCCCCTCGGGGTCTGTTCCACCATACTGGGCGTAGTGCTGGTTGACTGAGAGACCCCTACGGGACTCTGGAGGCTCAACTGTACGCGAGGGGATGGTAGAACCTGTCTAGGATCAAAGACGAGGGTGGCCAGGTCCCCCGGAGAGGGACACGAAATGCCAGCGTCGCGTCTAGGGCCAACAGAGGCTCGGTCCTCCGGTGCGGATGCTTGGGGTGCAGCCGCTGTTTGGACAGGGACCGCGGGATATATGCGTTGCGGGGCATATGGGGGAGGAGGTCTTTTGTCTAACAGGTCCTCAATCTCATCTTCAGCTTCATATCGTGTTACATAGCTTTTATCCACTTGTAGCCGAAATCGCCTATTTTCCTTTTCAATAATCTTTTCTGTTTTATTTTTGTCGTGGGCAATAGCTTTCTGTGTAAGGGTTTGCCCTTGTTGTATTTTAAGCAATTTCTCTGATCTAATACGTCTTCTCTTCGCCTCTTTCTGCCACTGGTTAAGAGTGTCAAACATGGCCTGCCGGCTGCGTTTGATGAAGAGGCGCTCTTGTAAATATTGAATTTTTTTCTAATCAAAGGATCCAGTTTTCGGCCACTGTAGTTCTACGTTATCTTTAGTGTACTTATGCCACAAAGAATTAAAGAGAAGGGGGCCAATACCGTGTTTGCAATACATATCGTGGCTGGGTGTTCCCTCCGGAGGGGCAGGCTGGCTTTCATCCAGTCTCGCGCCCCCTCGGTGAAAACAGACAAAGCATAACTTGCTGAAGCACGGCATTTCTTTTTTCCCTATTCTACGTGAGCTGGAAAGGAATCAGGTGTTATTATTCAAAACAACAATTTCAAATTTCGTCAATCACAGTTCTCTCAAACACATGGCCATGTTTCCATTCAGAATCATCCTCACGTCGCAAACGAACCACTGAACACAACACACCAACGATACAGAAACCGCACAAACAGTGAACGAGAAATGCAAAGAAAAAGGTGGAGCCCGTCGACTCCCACCTTGGAGAACTCTATATGCAAATATCCAAAGCTGCAAAGATCTCACAGTCTTGTCCTTAGACTGCCTGGAGATAGTTTTACACAGGTTTTAAACCACAGACCAGCCTACAGGCCATCCAACAGCATTCATGGTTCACCTCCCAGACTATGCTGGCTGAGCCCGCTTTCTCAAGCGCCGCTCCAGATCTGTCCGGGTGCTACCCAATCTCAACTGTCGGCATTCCAGAGAACAATCCGGCACGAAAGGCGTATAATCACGATCTCCAGTTTTTCATCGAAATCAAAGTAGAGGCATCTGCACGTGCAACTTCAATATTGCCCCGTCAGACCCTCTTATTCAGAGTATCTCCGTGACCACAAGTCACCAAATGCTAAGTACCAAGTCCAAAATCCAACACAAAACAGGACAAAACACTCACCTGGTGCACACAGGTCTGATTGCACGTTCTTCACTGCCAACTCTCGGTAGGGCCAATGTGGCCGGATCTCGGGTCACACCCAAAGGACTCCGGCGTGGGGCCACTAGCAGCTGAGGTCCTCACGACCGGGAGGGCAGAGCAAAACCCCAAATCTTCGTTGGTCTATTCTGCAATTCCCCCCGATCTAGAGCACCCCTTTCAATGTCCCGATTGCTCTCTGAAATACAGAGGGACGACCCCAACGCGGAGTCCCGGCGGAGTCGCCAACTGAAGTACCGAAAATTATTTACAAACCCCCAATTATAGTTATTTCCATAAGCAATCCCATTCCCATTACCAATGATCAGTCAGTTGGCAGTGTAGAAGGTCCAAGCATTTATTAGAACAAACAAACTCTGTCAGAGGAGCTCCTTGCGACCTAACCCCACGAGGTCCGCCAAGAAGACTGCTGGCATACTGTCAGGACATCACATATATACAGTTGCATTGGCGAAATCATGGCCCAACATGGAAAAATACAAGCTGGTACAGGTTGGTGCAGAAAGGAAAAACCATATAAGGCACACAAAGAACTCTTGGTTTAGCTCATCTTAGTTTAGCAAGGTCGAATGGGTGACTCCCTTCTGCCGGCTCCGGCACAGCCCACCCCGCTCCCTCCTGGAATGTGCTTATCGGGCCTTCCTCTGCTACCTACAACCTTGGCAGGCCTAACGAGCTGAAGCAGCAATTCTGCAACAGTTGGGTTATTTCTCAGGAGAACGCTGACAGAGGGAAAGGGATGAGTGCGGTCTGTTAGTGTAAAGCTTCCAGCAAGGCCACAAAATGGCGCCGGTCAGGCTAAGAAAGTGTAAAATGCGGGTAGTGGTGCAGATGGAGTTCTAAAATATGACAGATGGTTTTATGCTTGTGTTTACGTACATATAAGGTAACATTTAGATACATCATGCTAATTTTAAAATATCGATTATGCGCACGGTATACATGAAAATAATTGCTAATTCCTCAGTACTCCTCCCTGCCCTGGCCCGGTCCGACCCCTCCTGTCGGGTGTAAGTAACTCCGACAGAGATACATAAAATGATAATAACAACATGTTATTATATTTTTTATGTATCACCTCTGGCAGTGGTTCAACACTCTTCCGCCTCCTCCCCCGAGGAGCAGTCCCTGTGTGACACTGCTCAACCTGGGATGTATCCTTATTGAAAGCCTAACTAGAATCAGGAGAATGAATCATAACTAGAATTTGGGCTATTTCATCCTTAAAACCACCTTGAAATGTATTATACCAGCTGACTGGGAATTCAAGAGCCATGGTAAGTGATTTAGGAAGGGCTATTTTTTAGGATTGGAACAGTGCCTTTGAGGACCTTGTTGCTTCACAGAATCGCGAAGTACTTATTCTTGGCACTCGAAATACCTTTATTTATGCTTCTTCAACTCAAGCTGGATGTGTCTGTTGGATCTGTTTTTCTAGGTCCTTTTTCCTGGCTTCAGTTTGCAGCACTTGAGCTCTGCGAACCAGACCTGGGTTTCGTAAGAACTGCTTGCGCTCAATGTTTTAATGCAGATAATTCTTCAACACCTCCAGTTTGTGTATTGTAGCATTCTACCATCAGGCATGTATTGTTTCACGTTTCTTAGAACATGTTTCTGCAAATCTTTTTACAGACAGAACTTTCCGTTAGCAACACCATGCGAAGTGTGAACACGCGAGCCTGACAGTGGAACCTTCTAATCAACAGCACCTGAGCTGCTATCCCTCTACTGTTCTAACCCCTCTATACTTGTTGGGGTCTGTGTGCACACTGGATCGCACCCACCGTCACAATGCAAGTCCCCATAGGAACCTAACAATTTAAAACATAAGCACATGTGCACCACACATCAATTTCAAAGCAGAAAGAACAATTATGTAGTCTGTATTCAACATGGATGTTTTTCAAAGTTTTCCATTTTATTTCAATTTCAATAGCTTGTGCGTGATTTATAGTTTCCGAACACAATACCTCGGCATAGTTGTAAGAGCACCTGTATCAAGCTCCCAAGTAACCCCAAAGTTTAATATCTACCTTTTTTTTGCGAGAAGCTGTAAGTTGTATTTAAGACATATCAACCCCAAAGTGGTTGCCACTTTCAAAGCTACCTTATCATGGGAAGGTGGCGGTCCCAATACCATTGATTAAAATTGCCCGCAATGAGTGTCAACTACCGAGGTAGTGTGAGTTATGCGGAGCAAGCGCCACATAGGGAGTTACAATGGGCGATCCCACTAAGAACTAAAGGGGTCTTTTGGGGTTTGGCATAAAACTTGGTTCTCCTTGCCCTTCTTTCAATAAGAGTCTCAGAGAACCCTGGGGTGGAGGTAAAAGGTTGCAGTTTATTAACATTAAGTCATGATATGAGATGGTCATAAGTCATCGTGACAGTAATCGATTATTGATATACATCATAAATCATGCAAGAAAGTCAACATAAATCGATCTTAATCCAGTTTGGCAATGCCATAAATGATCTTTGACAGCAAGATCCGACAGAGATTCCTGTCCCTGTGCAGGATGTTAAGGCCCCTCGGGTGGTGCACTGCAGCTTCTAGGCTTCTCTTGCTACCGCTTTGTGACATCCGAGGCCCTTTTCGGCCATGTAAAGGACTCAAGTGCCATGTCCGCTTTGCGGCCATCCCCTCTGGCTCTCTCCGTTGCTCCCCCTTTACAGTGTCCCAGTTGCTAAGTCTTCCAACGACCGAGTGGCGTAACGAACCTTGAGGGGGCCCCCTGCAGGGTACGTGAAGGTGCCCCCTCCAGACTCAATCATGAGCTCTCCAGCAGAATTGCGGTGCTGACGGGCCCCCTGGAGGGTGAGGGCCCCCCTGCACCGCGGGGGCTGCAGGGGCCTGTGTTACGCCCCTGCACCGACTACTGTTACGGCAACTTTTTTCTTTCTGACGGCCTACTGCCCTTATGTGATATTGTTGCAGTTTAACAGTGCTGTCTCCGCCACGCTGCCAGTGGTTTTACGACCATTAGCAGCTCCTCCCAACAGAGTGTTTAAGGATTCAACTTCACTTAGGGTCAGATGTACGACGCTTGTTAGCGTGCGCAAATGGGTCTTACACCTGTTTGCGCATGCTAAAAAGCATGGGCTCAGGTACAAACAGTATTTTGTGAATACTGTTTTGTGACTCGCTATTAGGAAGGGTCATTCCCTTCCTAATACGGACCGCAACCCCATGTATGAATGTTTTGCAATCGCGATCGCAAAACACTCGCAAATTACCACCCTCTACAAGAGGGTGGTTATGCACTCGCAAAAGGGAAGGGGTCCCACGGACCACAGCCTGCCCTTAAAAAATGAAACGAAAAAGTTTCGTTTTTTTTAAAAATGCATCCCGTTTTCCTTTAAGGAAAACGGGCTGTATTTAAAAGAAAAAAAAGCTGCCTTAGTTAAAAGCAGTCCCAGATGTGATGGTCTGCTGAGCCCAGCAGGTCACCATCCCTGGGAGGGCCTTTCATTCTCAATGGGCTCGCAAATTGCGAGAGGTTCATTAATATTCATGAGTCTCGCAATTTGCGACCCCATTGGGAATCGCAAACACTGTTAAACACACTGTTGTACATGCCAAAGAGCGCCTAGCAAATTGCGAGTCGCAAAAGCAACGCATTTTATGAGGCGCTATTTGGCAGGTCGTAGTACATCTGGCCCCTAGAGTGTTAACCAGTGATCTTATATCTGGTATAGAGTACTTGAATCCACAGCAGTAGTGCCCATGTCTTAGGCAATACTCCCTGGCACTTAAGATCAACAAAACTTTTCTTGATTAATCAGAAAGGGAGGGTAACTTGATGTCCGAAATGCAGACAACATTCACTGTCAGTAACTGACCTCTGACCGCTGGTTGCAGCCTTTTAGGCTTGTGGATGGGTTCACACCCTCCTCCTGGTATTGGTTCATTTAAAAGGACGCCTGAGCACCGGTTTTCCCACATCAAGGTATGGCCACCTACCAAAGGGGAGGGGGAGGCATGGATATTCTCTCTGCTGTCACCCAAGCCCCACACTCTACTTATTTCTTCTTGTTGATGTTCGTACATCCCGGAGTCCTCTGGTGCGTTACCTGCGGTCCCCTTATAGTCTGGCTTCACCTCTTTGACCTTTACTTCTTTCGTGCGGGACAACCACTGCTGGAATTCCTAGATCGAGTGCGTAATACAAGACATGGAGAATCTGGGCAAGAAAAGCAAGCAATGGCGCCCACCCCAGTGGCGGCTGCTAGGGGAAAGTAGTGGTGGGGTGGGGAGTATGTGGGGTAAGAAAAAAATAAAAGCCCAACCCCAGGCGCAAGTCTTGGTCAATGGGGTCCTATCTGATGCCTCTACCATTCAAAGAGGCACGAGACAGGGATGCCCCCTCTCACCCCTTCTCTTTGCCTTGGCCATGGAGCCCTTAGTGCCCCTGATCCGGTCCGAGAATCTCGTGCGGGGGTGGGAATGGCCCACCTCTGCAGTAGACAAAATTGCTCTTTATGCAGATGATGTCTTGCTTTTCCTAACTGATCCAGCTCAATCTGGTCCTCACTGTCTTCAGATTTTGCGGGCATTTGGACAAACCTCGGGCCTTCACATGAACGCTAAGAAATCGATCCTGGTCCCACTTCATCTCTCTAGAGAGTGTTTCGACTGGCAGTCCATGATACCGCTTCGGCGTCAGTCCTTTAAATATCTTGAGATATGGATCACTCTTCTCCCGGAACTGAGATGGTCCCTTAATATCACCCTGCTGGTGAAAAAGGCTAAGGCAGACCTCCTCAGATGGAAGACACTGCCTTTGAACCCATTGGGAAGAGTCGTCTTGTTTAAAATGATGATTCTTCCCAGATTCCTGTACGTCCTCCAGAATACCCCTACTGCTTTTCCTGAGTGTGGTTTCGAGAGATGGACGCTATGGTTACTAAATTCCTCTGTTTCCGGTTGGCGTTAGGTACCTGTCAGATCCCATCATTCAACGGGGGCATGGGGATGACGCACCTATACCTCTACTACTTGGCAACTCGCCTACTATGTATCAATGACTGGTTCAACGGGGGTGGTCTGATCCAGCCTATAGGCTTGAACTAAGTGAACTTGGCCTGCCACATATCCAATCCCTAAGGTACAGGGAACCCATCCCATCCACCATGCCTGACGCAACACGCTCCGTGCTTACAGCCTGGCGGCCCGCTTTACGGCACACCAAATGGACGCACAAGCTCACACAGCATACACCTCTATGGCAAGGTACATGGCTTCAGGAGGTCAGTGGTTTACAGGGGTTCCGACAATGGGATCCAATCGGGATCTCACAACTTGGCGACGTGTGGGCGAGCGACCACATGCGATCCTTTACGGACCTTCAATCCAGATACTCCCTGCACCCATCGCAGTTCTACAAATACTTACAACTGAGTCATGCCCTCCACATACACGTACCGGAGGTCACTAGAATCCCTGAATACAGTCCAACCAAGGTGCAGACCATGTTGGGAGACCTGGGAAAGTGGGGTATTGCCCGCATTTATAGGACGTTGGTCAACAATACCCCGAATTCGCTTGACGAACTCAGAGATCAATGGGTGGAGTGGGTGGGTCCCTTGGACGAGGAAGACTGACAAGATGCCCTCATGTCGCTTAAGATGGTTACCGCATCAGCTAAACTCCGTCTGATTCAATTATACTATCTACACACGGCATATCTAACCCTGCAACACTTACACAAGAGCCGGCCTCTCCCCGTCCGCCTCATGTTCAAGATGCGGTCATGAGCCAGCCGATTTTTTCCACATGGTATGGGCATGTCCCCAATTGGTGCAATTCTGGGAAGAGATTGAGAGCGAACTGTCCGAGGTGCTGGGGTGGAAGGTTCCCCATGAACCACGGCATTCCCTTTTGGGGATTACAGATGGGCTAGACGGATCCAGGAACGACAAACTCTTCTATAATACTGCCATGGTCGTGGCAAATCGGGACATAGCCACCTCCTGGAAACTCCCTACTCCACCAAGTTCTGAGAGGTGGCGGAGGTGGGTGGACTGGTGCACAGCACAGGAAAAATCCATGTTCGAGGCACGGGGGTGCCCTAAGAAATACGGGAGGGTGTGGGGCAAATGGTTGGGCGCCATAGAATAACTAGTTCCATCTATACAGTGTTCCATATTCAAGGTGGGAGGGTGGGATTGAATGCTAAACCAATTTTCCTTCAACTGTACTGTGCCGATATTGCTATTATGCCATGTTGTGTTAATGGTGTTGTACTCTGTAAAACAATAAAATTGTTTATCAAAAAAAGTAAAAAAATAAAAGCTCACTTCCCTGAGTTGGCTGCCGCCTCTCCTCCATCCTCCTGTTCCTGACTCCCGGCAGCACACAGGCTCTGAGACTCTCATAATCCAATCACGACGCTGCTGGCACCAGCATGACAGCAGTGTCGTGATTGATCTGAGCGGCGTGTTTGGCCACTCAGACAGTGCCTGAAAGCCTCGGACTGTTCTCAACCCGGCTGTGCAACACAGCCAAGTCCAGAAATGCTAAGTGCGCATGATGGTTTGGTCGGCCAAGACAGACAGACAAAGTGTCGTGAGCACTTATGGTGCCCACCACTACGCCTCCTCCCTGCTCTGTCACAAAGCCCAGCCACACCCTATCCTGGCTCCATACTAAAAATAAAATGAAAATAACGTAACAATATTAACGTTGTGTTATTATCATTTTATTATGCCTTTTCACTGCTCAGACGCTCCTCCACCTTAGCACAAGAGCCGCCGCTGGCCCACCCCCTCAATTGATTCAGTAAAACAGAAACTTTATTGCAGAACAGGAGAAAAAGGCATGGGCCCACTCATCAGTCAACGGTGCCTTCAGCGCATCTGCCATACTGGTGGATGTACTTAAGGATGCCCACCAGGCAAGTGGGGATCTGTAAATATAGCGGCCGTCCTCTGCCACAAGTGGCGGCAAAGACCTCTGCTGACCTGGTGATTGCACACCAGACTCTAGAAGAGAGAATTATTCTAATCATCCCAGGTGAAAGCCTAATTGGTGCAGTGTTGTGAGGTGTCAGCGCGGGAGAGTAAGCTGCGGTAAAGCTTAATAAACACGGAAGATTGGCAAACACAAATGAAGCGGTGTTTCATGAAGCCTGTGCATGAAGTAAACAGAACACTTAACAGGAGCAGAGGCAGGTTAACAAAAAATAGTGCTCTCCAAGTTTCCTATCTAACCTGAAAAGGAAGATCACGTGTAAAAGGGACAGACCTCATGGGAGGATACAAAAGTCCAAAATGAGGGACTATTAAGCCTATTCACCAATAAAAAGCCAGCATTTTCAAAGGACAGTAATGGGGAACCAATTGAAAAGATGGGCGGTGGTTAAAGTCCATATTCTAGGAACAGCAAGTCTCGAAGAAACAGCACATGTGCTGCCAAGGCAAGACCTAAAAACACTATATTGCCTGTGTCCTTACAGGGCGATCTTTAGCGTAGGCACTCTGTACTTCCACCCTTCTTGCATGGTGATAGCGTGCTGAGCAACGGGAAAGGCCCGGGGGCATATTACTAAGGGCCGGCGATGCAATTATCGCCGCTTTAGCGTCCGTTTTTCGGGCGGAAAGCGGCGATAATTATATTGCATTATTTACAAGGACACGCTAGCGCGTGTTTCCTTGACTTAGCTCCCGTTTTTCACAAGCCTCGTCTCGCATCAATAATGAGATACAAAGAAGGCGTGGCTGTGAAAACAACATGGGAAAATATCGTGAAGGCAGTTTTGCCATATTAGCAACGAGGCGTAGTGATAATTTAAGCTAACTCTGCTTTAACTCAGGAATTTAACGTCTGTTAAATTCCTGACTAAGGCATACCTAACTTGGGAGGTGGATTGTGGGGCTAAGGCCACAGGGTCTATCATCAAGAAAACCAGCGATGTTCCATTGAAAACCCCGCTGTCGCTGGAATATTTATCGCCATAGCGCTAAGCGTTGATAATACAGCGCTAGCTTGGCGATATATTCCAGCGATAGCCGGCGATAATGAAAAGCGTGCTAAGCGCTCAGCGATAATTATCGCGGGGTCTTGATAATATGCCTCTAGGTTACTACAAGTGTGAACTGATACCTGCTCATCCTTGACACTCATTGGATATTTTATTTGCCACTGATTCACCGGGATGCCCAGACCCTCTTCATTTTATTAATTTAACAGTTTTATATAGCTCTATTTCCACCTGATTGGCATTCTGGCACTTTACAGAGAACAATGAGAGATACATTCACAAGTGTAATAGTGCAACAGGTCACTGTTGCCTAACTAGGCACCAGTAAGACAAAAAACACTTTCCCTTCCTTTTTCTCATACCGCTTTTAGGGCGCACCGAGCGATGCGTCGGGGAGTTTTATTAGGTTTAGGCTCAGGTGAAATATTTTTTACAAAACAATATTTTGAGTAACGCGTAATGCTATTTTTGTATTTCGAATAATTTTACATTTTCCGGTACAGTTATGCTTTTCATGTAATTTCCGCATGCGAGTAACTGGTTTGAGTAGAAAATGTCACGCAGATGAACACCTGTGGCATTAGGCAGGTATGTTGTGTGACTTTTGAAATCAAAGCTGCCCCTCACGGACAGTTTCCACATAAATCGATACCCAGAAGGTTGAGCAGGTACACCAGACTTCTGCAGGTGAGGGCATACTTTGTGTACAGTTTTCAAGCTGGCAACTGGCCAGGAACTATTTTAGTACTATGGTTTCTTTTTGTGACAGTTACACACAGATTGTATGGGAAAATGGCCCACCGTTACCCACCCCCAGTTAGCTTGCCTGCCTGCTCTGGGGGCTGCAGCGCGCGCCGAAGCTGAGCAGACACGTGGTGGGTGTCAAGAGGAAACCCAAAGGGACTACATAAAAGAAATTGTAAGGCCGGCGCTGATTTCCGTCTCCGATGATTGCCACGTTGCATGGCTCCCGGTGCCAGGAGCCTCATTAAGTCAGGAGCCGGCTGATCTAATGACGGAAAGTTCAACCTGTCAGGAAGCGTCAGCGCCGCCATTGTTCCATCACACACACTCATAATTGCACTGCTCCATTAATTGCGTTTACGTCTCTATTAGCCAATAGGCCAATGTCTTTTGTGTCTGCAAAAAAGGAAGGCTATTGTTTTCTGCACAATGTCTCAGCAAAGCGAGGAGAGGCGAGGAGAGGGAGGGGAGAAAATGAAGGGAAGCGGAGTGGAGGGGAAATAAAGGAAGGGAAGTGGAGGGGGACGGATTTGGGTGGGGGAGGGGAGAGGGAGGTAGTGGGGTGGGGGAGTGGAGGGGAAGGGAAGGAAAGTGGAGGGAAAGGGGAGGGAAAGGAGTTGAGGGGAAGTGAAGGGGAGTGGGGAATAGGAGGGGAGGGGGAGTGATGGGAAGTGGAGGGGAAGTAAAGGGAAGTGGAAGGGAAGGGTTGGGAGTGGGGGAGGGGAGGGGGCGAAGAGAAGTGGAGGGGAGGAGAAGGAAGGGAAGCCATGCCAAGTCAAGGCCAAGGCCAAGCCTTCTCCTGGATCTAGGGCCGTGTTCCGCTGCCCATGGGTGTGGTACCACAATACCAACCTGTAACTATAATTCAGAAACAACTCCAGAGGCAGGATATCAACTCGCTCAATATCATCAAGGTAAGTAGATGTGGAGCTAGAATAGTAAATATAGACTTCTTGAAAAAGGCTTACCAAGACAATATTGTGCAAGTCGGTGTCTTGTGATCTTTATTGTTGCAGGTCAATATTTTTGTATTTAATATTTTGACATCTAACCTCCTTGGGTTGTTCAGCCAATCATTTGTTGGAGCTGCTTTAGCTCCCACAAGTCCTCTGTGTGCTTCTAGGTGCCTTTTGCCTGGGTTTGCTTTCATGGAGTGTGTAAGGGGCTCGTGGCTTACAATGGCGCCCTTGGGAGATTCCACGTGACAGGGTGGACTCAGCATTGCTATAGGAACCTAACTTCATGAGCTGACATCTGCTGATATAGAGGGCCTCAAGCCAGTGAGGTGAAGGGTACTGAACACTTCCATATTTCTTCAGTTGACGCAGCAGCGTGGGATGATCCACCAAGTCGGATGCAGAGGACCTGTCTACAAGAACTACAAAGACAACCACACCTGTATCAACAGTTCTGAGAAGATAATTGTGGTGTTGCACTCTAGTCTTTTTCCCGCGTCATGCATCCGCAATGCATTGTGGAAGTACTGACGCGGAGTGAGACACCATTTTTTATTGCGTGCAGG
Source organism: Lissotriton vulgaris (assembly GCF_964263255.1). Lineage (NCBI taxonomy): Eukaryota > Metazoa > Chordata > Amphibia > Caudata > Salamandridae > Lissotriton > Lissotriton vulgaris. Next base: position 1,216,901,767 of record NC_141697.1, on the reverse strand, counting down.
CAGTTGCTCACTCTCCCTATCCAATAAAGCATGTACTGCTTCACGCTCCATGTGTACCTTCGTTTTATTGATGTTCACTGTTTACGTTATGAACTACAATTTGGCAAAGAGGATGGATTGCAGAAACCAGCCGAGAATTCGAGAGGATCAAGAATGACATCTGTGAAGCCATACCTCTACAAGGTTTCGATATGTCAGCCCCGAGTGTTTTAACTACAGATGCCAGTGAGAAAGGCCTTGGAGCTGTTCTATGTCAATTGTTGGATGAAGCGACAGAAACAACCATAGGATTTGCTTTGTGTTCTCTCACCCCCAGCAAAGAAACATTTTCTGTGATCGAAAAAGAGATGTTGGCGTCTATTTGGGGCATGGAAAAATTCAGACAGTGCATATGTGGCACAAAATTTAGAATTAGGACTGATCACAAATCCCTGGTGAAAGTCCTCACTTCCAGTGGCAACCTAAAAGCCACCCCCGCATTGCCAAAATGACGTTGAGATTACTGGACTTTGTTTATGATGCACAGTATCTGCCGAGCAAAAAGAACAAAGTAGCAGATTACTTAAGCCAGCGTGTGCAGAAGGAGGTCAGATAAGACCACTGTCAAGAGCGTTTTATATGGAACCGACTCTGATGAGGGAGAAGAATACACGAATGATGACTGTGTCCAATGCAATGAAGAAAATGTTTTAGGTATCGACAATTGTGCATAGAAAAACCCTTCTTGTCCAGTTAACATTGGTGGAGTAGATGTAATGATGGTGGCGGATTCAGGTTTGCCTTACACCATAATTCAACGTAGTGTGTGGGAAGATGAATTCGCAGAAATTATAGGCAAACACATTAAACCCACTGACGTGCATCCTGTTACATTCTAAGGAGGAATAGTTCCTATGGTGGGTTTCAGGAACCTAAAATTTGAGTTTAAGGGCAGAAATATGGAAGGGAAATTGTACGTAGCAGAGAGAAGACCTTCCGTCCTTGGGTGAGCTGATCAAGGAGCGTTAGGAATCACACTCAATCATAACGGATCAGATCAAATACTTATGACATGTAGCCCCGAAGAGGAATTGAAAAAAGATTTTCCAGATGTTATTTGTGGAAGCATAGGGAAACTTTCCAAATTCACACACAATATAGTATTGAAAGAGGAATCGCCACCTGTCAGTCACAAAGTTCGCAACATTCCATTTAAAACCAGGGAAGCAGTACAACTCGAATTAGACCGTTTGGAAAAAAATGGTATCATCGAACCTATCGAAAGTGCCGAATGGTTGGCACCCTGAGTAGTGGCACGCAAGCAAAATGGCAGTGTGCGCCTGTGCGTAGACCTGAGGGAGCTTAATAAGAACATTGTGGTGGACAAATTTCCCCTACCAAAGATAAATGAAATGTTGGCTCAAACCAAAGGTGTCAAGTGGTTCTCCACAGTAGATTTGACTGCAGCTTACCACCAAATATCCCTTCATCCATCAAGCAGGAAGTTGACTTCTTTCATAATGCCATTTGGATGCTACAGATTCAGACATCTGCCTTTCAGCCTAGCATCTGCTGCCGCAGTTTTTCAGAAATTAATGCACAATCTGTTCAGGAACATAAAAGGTGTCTTGTATTTCCAGGACGACATACTCATAATGGGAAAGGACAAATCGGAACATGACCACAAATTGAAAGAAGTTTTTAAAATATTGTCAGTAAATGGCCTTACAGCAGAAATAAGCAAGTGTAAATTTGGTCTCCGTTCAGTGTCATACTTGGGTCATGAAATTAGCGAAAGAGGAATAACTCCCAAGAAAGACATCATTGACGCCATCAAGTCAGCTCCGGAAACTAGATCGAAAGATGATGTAAGGTAGTTTCTAGGCCTAGCGGAATTCTACAGCAAATTTGTGAAGAACTTCTCCCCCAAGACTCATACCATGCGCCAGATTCTGAAGGGAAAAAATACCTTCATATGGGATGCAGAAACCAACCGAGAATTCAAGAGGATCAATAATGACATCTGAGAAGCCATACCTTTTACAGGGTTTCAATATGTCATCCCGGAGTGTTTTAACTACAGATGCCAGTGAGAAAGGCCTTGGAGCTGTTCTATCTCAATTGTCGGATGAAGGGATAGAATCAACCAAAGGATTTGCTTCGCGTTCTCACCCCCAGCGTAGAAAACATTTCTGTGATCGAAAAAGAGATGTTGGCGTCTATTTGGGGCATGGAGAAATTCAGACAGTACATATGGGGCACAAAGTTTAAAATTAGGATCAATCACAAACCCCTGATGAAAGTCCTCACTTCCAGTGGCAACCTAAAAGCCACCCCCCGCATTGCCAAAATGACATTGAGATTACTGGACTTTGTTTATGATGTAGAGTATCTGCCGGGCAAAAAGAACAAAGTAGCAGATTACTTATGCCGCTCTTGCTATTTGTAGTCACTGTTTGTATTTATATGGTATTTATTGGATTGTTCTATATAATTATTCTACAGCTATTTATTAGGACTTGCTCCCTTTCCCCCTTTTTTTATGCCGCTGTTCCCATATCCTGTATTTATTGTTCCACCACTGTTTCATATTCGTAATATCTGCAGCCTTCCTACCTTCTCTGGCTTAACCCTGTATGTTAACCTTTTTGTATCAGGTTGTAAAGGGGGAAGATGTGTGGTGTTGCACTCTAGTCTTTCTCCCATATCATGCATCCGCAATGCATTGTGGATGCACTGACATGGGGTGAGACACCATTTTGTATTGCGTAGCTGCAGTTGCTCACTCTCCCTCTCCAATAAAGCATGTACTGCTTCACGCTACGTGTGGACCTTGGTTTTATTGATGTTCACCGTTTAGGTTATGTACTACAATAATCCCACACTCATGCAAGGGCTATCTTTACTCTGCACCTTTGTGAAAAACCAGGCAGGGTAACGGGTGGCCCCCAAATGTCTAAGTTGCTAAATTAGGTATCATTAAATAAGACACTACTAACTCCAGCTACTTAAAGCACTAAGAACAACAACATTTTGTAGTAGGCAGTTATCAGGACATCTTAGACGGCGTAAATGGGTGAATAGTTAGAGGCCACCAAAGCCCAATCTAACAAGTGGGTGCTTTCCCTGTTAGCAAAGCAGAGTTACTGCCCATGAACAACGAACAACTGTGCAGGTAAACACCACAACTCTTACAATTTCCAAAGTGCCCTGGACACAAAGGGTTGTCGATTACAATACCATGGTCGAAAAATAAACCTTGAGATGTAATGTGAGCCTAATACCAACTACTAAAATATCATCAAGGTAAGTGTAGGTTTACTACCTTAGCCAAGCTGTGGTCATATTTTCAAAGTCAATATTATGGCCACACTCTGTTTTGGTTGAACAGTGATAGATGGTGGTGGTGCCATCAAACTGCTGTGCTCTTTTATGTACCTTTGTCCCATCCCTCCTCTCTGTGCCTCATCCCAAACCTTTCTGACTATGAACCCCCAAACTTCCTTCTCAAACTTTCCCTTCCTTTTTTCAGCCATGTCACCCAATTAACAGGCACGCACAACCACTACTTACAAAAACAGCTTACTACTTCCCTTTGCAAATCTATTTCCATTATTCTATCCCGACTCTAAACTCTACTAAACACACAAGAAATCAAGGGCACAAACCTAAAACAACTAATACAAAAAAAGAAAAAAGTATATTACTAATCAACTAACTATTAACCTTTAATCTTGGGTTCCGGAGTTGCGTGCTACTCGCTGCAAAGCACTTCAATGCCTCATCTGGGGTATAAAGCGCTATAAAAATACAATTTAAAATTCCAATAAGACCTCATGGCTCCATAACAAATTCTCTTCGGTGTAACATTGGCGTTTACGACTCCTTTTCCAGTCCTTCTCGCCACACGTCAAATGCTCCTTGGTGCAGCAGTGATTGTATGACCCACTCTGCAATCCCCACTGCTCCACAATTGATCTCTTCGTTGGAGCCCTAGTTGTGTGTCTTTGCCCTAGTTTAACGACTCTAAGGTGTTATTGGTTAAAACCAGTATTTCATTGTGTAGGTGGAAAGCAATGTAAAACAGATTTGACTACATGTTTGCTTGATGTTTCCCTCTGAGGCGGAAGCCGGAGGTCTGTTTTGCTCCCTTGCACTATTTGCCACAGAAAACGATTGAAAAACGAATTGTTTTTAAAAACTGTAATATATTTTATTAGGTGCGCTTTTACATTCCTGCCATCCCCTAAGGCGAGATTACTTCGCCGAGGCTCGAACACTTCCCTTCCCACAGCGCCGCTGTATTCAGGCGCAGGGAAGCTTTCAACATCACTTTGGCCGCCATCTTCAATTGGGAAGGCTGGCCGGATAGCTCTGCGCCCCTCCCGCCCTCCCAGGGTATTTAATGGGCGTTACTTGCCAGCGCCAGTAATTGCTTGATGTTTCCCTCTGAGGCGGAAGCCGGAAGTCTCTTTTGCTCCCTTGCACTATTTGCCACAGAAAACGATTGAAAAACGAATTGTTTTTAAAAACTGTAATATATTTTATTAGGTGCGCTTTTACATTCCTGCCATCCCCTAAGGCGAGATTACTTCGCCGAGGCTCGAACACTTCCCTTCCCACAGCGCCGCTGTATTCAGGCGCAGGGAAGCTTTCAACATCACTTTGGCCGCCATCTTCAATTGGGAAGGCTGGCCGGATAGCTCTGCGCCCCTCCCGCCCTCCCAGGGTATTTAATGGGCGTTACTTGCCAGCGCCAGTAATTGCTTGATGTTTCCCTCTGAGGCGGAAGCCGGAGGTCTGTTTTGCTCCCTTGCACTATTTGCCACAGAAAACGATTGAAAAACGAATTGTTTTTAAAAACTGTAATATATTTTATTAGGTGCGCTTTTACATTCCTGCCATCCCCTAAGGCGAGATTACTTCGCCGAGGCTCGAACACTTCCCTTCCCACAGCGCCGCTGTATTCAGGCGCAGGGAAGCTTTCAACATCACTTTGGCCGCCATCTTCAATTGGGAAGGCTGGCCGGATAGCTCTGCGCCCCTCCCGCCCTCCCAGGGTATTTAATGGGCGTTACTTGCCAGCGCCAGTAATTGCTTGATGTTTCCCTCTGAGGCGGAAGCCGGAGGTCTGTTTTGCTCCCTGGCACTATTTGCCACAGAAAACGATTGAAAAACGAATTGTTTTTAAAAACTGTAATATATTTTATTAGGTGCGCTTTTACATTCCTGCCATCCCCTAAGGCGAGATTACTTCGCCGAGGCTCGAACACTTCCCTTCCCACAGCGCCGCTGTATTCAGGCGCAGGGAAGCTTTCAACATCACTTTGGCCGCCATCTTCAATTGGGAAGGCTGGCCGGATAGCTCTGCGCCCCTCCCACCCTCCTCCCGTCCCGCCCAAATCATGTACATTAACGACAGTATCGCCCGTCCGCGCCGGCGGCGCGCCGGTGGCGCGCCGAAGGCGCGCCAAAGGCAAGCCCGTCTGCGCCCGTCTGCGCCGGGACCGGGCCTAGGGCCACAACCCCTGCCCCTCCTCTTACGTACAATCGCTGTACGCTTCTGGAGATCTGTCCCTCCTACGCCCCTCTCTGTACCAAATACGATCTATCACTTATGCCTCTGGAGAAACAAACACAATGCCCTCATTGCAACATCGCGCCCGCGTTTGTTAACCCTACTATCGTTGATAAAACCTCAGTTTCAGAGAAAGATACGCACGTGACCATGGCACTCATTAATGCGCGCTCCCTGAGCAAGCACTGCCAGGAAATAGCCGATCTCATCAGCGACCTTAACTTAGATGTTCTCTACATCACAGAGACATGGACCGATGAGGCATCTGCCCCTGACTATGTAACGGCAGTTCCTCCAGGCTATAATGCCTATCGGCAGGATAGGCCCAAAGGGAAAGGAGGTGGGCTAGCCATCATAGCAAGAGACCAACTTGAGGTCCGCTTCTCGCCTATCCCCATTACCTCATGCGAAGCTATGCATTTTAATATAAAATTTTCTCCTACTTATAACTTCAAGGGAGTACTCCTTTATAGACCCCCTGGGACCAGATCTGCGTTCCTTGCTAATCTAAGTAATATCACTGAGTCCATAGTTACAGAAGAGTCCACCACAATTATGGGCGACTTCAATTTCTATCTGGAGCAAATCAATGATAGGGATACTTCTGCCCTTATATCTGACTTAGAAATAATGGGCCTCAAACAATTGGTCATGACTCCTACCCATCAGGCAGGCCACACGCTGGATGGAATTTTTACAAATCTGGAAGGTCTGTGCATAACCTCAGTTCTCCCCATGACATGGACAGACCACTCAGTCATTCTTAGCAGCCTCACTATTAAAGGCTCGCTGAGGAAAAAGGCTGTTCATTCGAAAACTGGTACGTTCAAAGCATGGAAGGACATTAACCCTAATGACCTAACGTTGCTTTTAAACAACACCAGCCCGTAACTATCCACTGATCCCAATATTGCAACCAACCAATTTCAGAAATGGCTGGGTGAAGCCACGACTCAGCTGGCACCTACGAAATCCCTCTCAAGAAATAGAAGTTTGCCTAAAGCCCAGTGGTATACAGAAGAACTAAAAAACCAAAAACAATTAACTAGGAACAGGGAAAGGCACTGGCGAAGAACCTACGACAGCGAAAATAAGGAAAAATATAAAAAAGCTCTTGCATCTTATAAAGCAATGATAATAGCAGCAAAGAAACATTTTTTCACACTTCATATAGAGACTGCGAAAAACTCTAGCAAACAGCTGTATAACATTGCCAAATCTCTTTCTGGAAATACCCCGGACCTTAATCCGGCCCCATCACAAGCATTATGTGATGCTTTATCTAAATTTTTCTACGCGAAGGTAAATGACATTTACCAAGCCTTTAACTCAGACCCTGGCAGCAGTAGTGCTACCACCCCCATGATCACTCCAAAAAATACCATGACCAGTTTTAAACCCCTTACCACTGACCAAATCAAGGGCATAGTTAAATCGATTAAAGCTGGGTCAGCCCTGGATCCATGCCCAACTTCTGTGATTGCGACTGTGCCAGACACAGTCATTCCTATCATCACTCATGTCTGTAACACAATACTGACATCTGGAATTTATCCTGACTCTTTAAAAAATACGCTGATCAAACCCCTGCTCAAAAAGCCTGGTCTAGATAAAAGTGAACTAAAAAACTACCGCCCCATAGCGAGCCTCCCTTTTCTAGCTAAAGTCACCAAAAAGGCTATGAATCAGCAGTTGTCGGAATACATAGAAAGTCACAACTTGCTGGATGACACTCAGTTCGGTTTCCGTAAACACCATGGTACGGAAACCGCTCTCATCAAAGCAGCTGATGACATTAGAATCATCCGCGATCAAGGAGGAACAGCTTTGCTTGTCCTTCTTGATCTCTCAGCAGCCTTCGACACGGTTGACCACAAGATCTTGGTCGACCGTGTCGAAAGGATGGGTATTCAGCTTACTGCTAGGGACCTACTTGCTTCCTTCCTAGCCAACAGAACCCAGGCGGTTACACTGGGCCCTTTTCAATCAGCTGATCTGTCGTTACCGTGTGGGGTTCCCCAAGGCTCATCCCTAAGTCCGACACTATTTAACATATATGTGTCGGACCTTGCTAGTGTCATCAAACCATATGGGATGAGCCTCACCTCATACGCTGACGACACTCAACTGGTGCTGGCCATAAAAGGTGATGGGCAGGAGGTGGCAGAGAGATTCCAGAGTGGGATGATTGCTATCGGTGAGTGGATGGCAAAAAATTGCCTGAAGCTCAATTCCGATAAAACGGAGGTGGTTATCTTTGGTAACCTTTTGCCAGTCTGGTCTGCAGCATGGTGGCCATCGGCTCTAGGTACCCCTCCCTGCCCCACCGTCAAGGTCAGAAACCTAGGAGTAACATTCGATGACCAGCTTAACTTCATGGCTCACGCAAATAAGGTGGCAGCTAATGCCCATTTTAAGCTCAGGATGATAAGAAAAATTATACCTTATCTACCAGACTCGGCAGCCAAGACCTTAGTCACCTCCTTGGTCTTGACATCTTTAGACTACTGTAACGGTCTTTTGCTTAATGCACAAAACAGAGTCACCAAAAAACTACAGACCGTGCAAAACGCAGCGGCACGTGTGCTGTCCAAAAACCTAAATTTGCACCCATCTCGGACACTCTGAAAAGCTACCACTGGTTAACCATCCAAAACAGGGTAAAATTCAAATCATTGTGCACAGTCTATAAAACTCTACAGGACCAAGGCCCGCGCTTCCTCAAAGAGCAACTGATTCCCTACAATCCGCCTAGAACACTTCGATCCACCTCACTTAACCAACTAGTGGTTCAACGCAGCAGAACAGTTTCTTGGGGTGACCGCCGCTTTTCAATTGCGGCCCCTAAAATCTGGAACACCCTACCAAACCACATAAAAACAAGCCCCTCACTCCTGCAGTTTAGGAAAAAACTGAAAACATGGTTATTTAATCAGTAATTCAAGCTTCTGAGCCAAACTGATCAGGGAGAGACATTATCGCATACTAGCGCCGAGACGCCCACGGGTAATTGTACGCGCTCTAAAAATGTCATTAAATATATAAATGTTTGAGCGGAGTAAATGCACAGCTCGCAGCCAGGGGTGGGAAATTTCTCAGGGAAACTGACAAGACAATGAACATGAGTTCTGTGGGCAGTTAAAGTTGCAGATTGTTCTTGCCTTCTTAGTAGTAGCCCAAGAACAGTCAGTGACTGGTTTCATGGCTCAATGATATTGCACAGTGCACTTTATTAACTGGCCTGTCATTTTCCTGTGCCTTGTTGTCGGATAACGTTACAGAATTGTGCCGCCTTCCCAATATTTGGCCATTACTAGTGCCCAACATGCTTGTAGGCTCCTTGATATCGTAAAATGCACTTTATGAGTTTGATTGTAAAAAAATGCTATGCGCACATTTGTGTATGCTGCTCAATGCACAGTGCACTTTATTGCTTTGTCTCATTGCTTCAAGTCTGGTGAGCTAAGTCTTTAGCAACAAAGGAATTATAAATGGTGATTGCCTATGAAATGCCAAAATCAACTCCCCAATGGTTGCATGGTGTCACTGGACATATCTCCCCATCCTTGTTGATTCAGTGATTTTAAGATATTTTGCAAGCACTTAAAGTACAACGCACTTTAGCTTGTTGCACTTAACTGTTGTTGTGAAATGCCTGAGTTGGTAGAATAATACTCTGTTTACTAAAAGTTTTTTTTTAATATACTGTGATTTTAGAGTTGATTGGAAAGGATGCAAAGACAATGCACTTTATTTTGCATAGGTCACCAAATATGTCATTTTATGACTGTAGAAGCAGTCGACTGATGGTTGCAGTTCACGGCGCATAGACTAGTCAATTGTACGGTCCGAAACTGGACAATTATAATTTTGCTTTTATTAGCTGTTCTTGCTTTTTTCTTGATATATTGTTATGGTTTTAAATAACTGGACAATAGAAACTTTACTTCCTTCGGCGGAGCCCTGGTTTCTAGGGACTGTTGCATTCCCCAGTCCTTGCCGTATCACCACCAGTACTCCTTGGTGCAGTACTGTTTTGTGTCAGACCTCGTGTGGCGGCCACAGGGCAAACAGGGCCTATTGGGCCTCACCTGTAGTGACTTGAGGTGATTGGCCTATGGTGTCCTGGGTCTGTCTGCTATGGTTCTGCAAAGTGGACTAAGTACAATCCTTTCCGCACTTGACTCTCAAGGTAGCGAGGGCGAGCAGACACAGGCTCCTCAGGTAGGTACTGTGGTCGACCAAAGCTCAGAACAGTCAGTCACAGAGACAATCAACTAATGTACAGCCCAGTGCTAATCTTTTTGTAAAAGCATGCTCTTTATTCACACAACAGAACTAAATACTACACTATTTAATTAGATGATTAAAACGCATCTCATTTTCAGTATTCTAGGTGCTACCGTCCCGTTGATCTTGTGGCAGAGCCAAGAACTAGGGGCAGGTGCAGATTATAGTGCTGTTACCCCCTGGGTTTAGATGGGCAAATCTTAATCGTTTTTATCCCAGGTTTAGTTTGGGCAGGATGTGTCAAGTCCTCGCACTCAATTTACTTTAAACACATCTCAGTCATTTGCTCCAGTCTCAGGTGAAGTCTCACAGTGCCTATGTGATGGTCTCACAAATCGAGGGATGAGATGCATGAGGCCTGCCCCTCCCATCCTCACTGTAGCCTCTCCCGGCATTAGCTTTGCATGACGATTGCAGCATTGCACGTCAGAACGTGACTGCACAGCTTTTGCGGCAGCTGTGGCCTCCCAGGCCGGCCGAGTTATACTCAGCAGCACCATGTGGTTGCCGCCACCCAGTCTCCACTTAGCCGCGATGTGTCTTCTTTCCTTCTGGCATTGGCCGCAGCACCAGCTCGTGGCGCACAGTCACTGTCAGCACACACAGATACTATTGGTGTAGTGAAGGCCTTGGGGCAGTTCCCACAGGAAGTGCGCAGAGAGGCAGGGATCTCCAATGCAGTCCGCTTTCTCGTTGTTTCAAACGAGGGGGACATGGTGGGCTACTACTCCTGAATAGTCTCACCCACCAAACTCCTTCCTCTCCCAGCAGGCAGGCAGGCAGGCTTCCAGACACTAGACAGACCCTGAGTTACACCAGCAGAAAGTGCAGCCTTCCGCGGATGCCCCTTCACCCCTGAGCGGTTGGCTAACAGGAAGACACCAGCCCTGGTTACACAGCAGACCTTCAAGTGTTCTGCAGAGGACTCCTTTCCTTGGTTAGGAAGACTTGGGACTTGAACAAATGGGGTGGTTTGCATTCCAGTTTTATACACATTTTCCACACTGGAATGTGGCTCCACCATCTCAAACCTCAGAATCAGTTTTGGATGTTTTTATTCAAGTGTCCTTCTCACGCTGCTCTCCAGACATAGCCTTTGTGTAAAGTGATGCTTCTCACAGTGGGTAGCATGGGTGCTGGCTCCAAGCTGGAGCACCCAAAGCTTGAGTACAATGAAGTGTGAGATCTCTGAGCCCCGGTGTCACCAACCTTCCTGAAGCAGTCATTAGGGGCAGAAAAATGGGCTGGCCAGGCCTAGACGCTTCCTCACCATGAACAACAGAAATTGCAGTCCTACCCCTAACCCCAACCATCCAACAAATGGCAGTGTCAGGAAGAACGAATCAGCAGCTCGTGGCTAACAAAGTATTCATGGACTTTCTAAAGGTAGCCCTGTCTCCATCCTCCTCCCTTCAGTGCGTGCATCCCCATGCTCCTGACAAAGGAAAGCAGGCAATACACTTTCAGTGTCGGCGTGAATCCTCCATCTCATGCCATGTTACACCATGGGCATCCAAAATGGATCCCACTGGCTTCAGTGTTCACACACACACACACACAGAGTCCTGACAACATACATGCATGACATGCTCACTGTACACACAAATGCATTCCACATACACACGTGATGTCAGCGCAAGGTTCTGGGTCTTCACATAACAGCAGGACTTAACCTGAGAGGGGTCAGGAGACCACACTCTCACTGACACAGAAAAAAGTGTGGTGATGCTATAATCATAACCCATGCAACTGCAGCAGGAGATGCACTCACGACTGGGACAGTAGTCCACTGTCTTCTTTGAGGGCATAGTTGGTGCACACGTGTAGGTCACAGGAAAGGTACTGAATCTCACATTGTTGGACAGAGGCCTAGGCCTGTCCAGGCCTGTCCAAGTAAGATGCCTTCATGATGAGCTCTTGTGAGGGATTGTCCTACCACCCAATGTCTTTCTGACGTTCAGCGCACGGACACCTCCCCGGTTGAGTTGCCGTTCTATAAAATAAGAAATAAATTAAGAAAAGCGATTCAAAGAGGGCGCTGTCAGATTCTTAGCGGACCCACCCAGATAAGGCAGATCTGGAAGAGGGAGTTTGCCATCGACACTTACATATGATGCTCGCACACATGTCTATGAACACGCCCTCAGTAGCTTGTGATCTTTGGCAGATGTAAGGTCACTTGGTCCTGGAGGCATGATCGACAAAGAGACCTGGGTGCGGATGGGACGTGGAAGCGGGTCTGTGCAGGGGAAGAGTCTAGGCGCAACAATGGTGCACTTTAGGGTAAATGTTAAAGGTAGTTTTAAGTGTTGTCTTTTTAGTTATGGTGTTAACCAAGAGCTTTCAATCTTAAGAAAATGATACGGCTAACACACTTACCCATAGCATCCATGTTATTTGTCACACCAAGCCACCTGTTTGGATCCAGCCACATGCAAATCAGCCTTAACCCTTGTCCAATAGAACCTGCCCATCCTGAACTGCCAGGCCGGGTCTTCACTGGAGCAGAATATGAGCAACCGGGAACACTTTTTACTTAATTAGGGTTCATCAGCTTGGTTCCAGTGACGCAGTGTGCACGGTCTAGACATACCCGACCCAGTTAGGATGACACACTAAAGTATACAAAAAAGTGATGGATGAATGCTTGGATTGATCTCAGCCACTGGTAATACTCAGAACCATTTCCCAGTCCATGGTTATTATGCTCACACTAAGCCACCTTAGCTTGGACCCAGCCATATGCAAATCAGTGTTGACTCTGCTCCAATAGGAACAGTCCAGCCCAAATTGCCAGGGCATCTATTGGACTGTTATTGTGTCATTCACAGTTTTCTTCCGCCCACTATAGCAAATAGCATGTGGCAAGCACCCAGCCCACTTCAGCCATTGGCTAACGTCACCGCGAGCGATGGCGTTCTGCTCTTTCCCAAGGACCACTCCCACTTGCAATGTAGCTCCCTTAAAGAGCAAGGGAATACTGTGATAGTGTTGGGTTTATTAGTACAAAAAATATTTGTGTTTTTAGAAAATGTTTTTTTTTTACTTTAGAATTGTGATGGCCGAGCAACTCCCCAAAAATAAAGTTTTGCAAAAACTAAGACAAAACAAAATAAGCATTGTCAAGGCCAGACCTATTGGCTTTGCCAATGCTTGTTTACTCTAGGGCTGTGCTGCTCTCTCAGGGAGTCAGTATTGGGAGGGCTAACTCTCACTATGAAGACCTCCAGGTTGACCCGACCCCAGACTCTGTGTCGGAAGTCCGGATTGTGAAATAATAGACGGAGAACAGCGCAGGTGATGTCTTCAAACTTCGATCCAGGGGCCCGGGGGCCCCGAGGTGACAGGGGTCCGGGGCCCCGAGGTGACAGGGGTCCGGGGGCCCCGAGGTGACAGGGGCCCCCATCAGACTGGAAAGAACGGCGCAGAGACGCAAACTGTGCAACGCTGTGCCTAATTGTTGCGCAGGCCTGTCGCCTGTTGTGACAACAACTGTACCGCACGGGCAATTACACGGCGGCGCCCTGACGGAATGACTGCCTGCCTGCCCGGGCAAGGATCATTATTTATTATTCGCCGGCCTTGGCTCCTCAGCCCCGAGACACGCAGCTTCACGCCCGAGTCCGCCCCCTGCACAGTAGACAGGGCTGGGCTTGACGTCACAGGGCGAGGAGCACAGTGTGTGGAGGCCGGAGGCGCCGGGATCGTCCGCCCAGGGGCCAGGCCTGGCCTTGGCTGGCCGAGGAGCACAGTGTGGGGAGGCCGGAGGCGCCGGGCTCGTCCGCCCAGGCCTGGCCTTGGCTGGCCGAGGAGCACAGTGTGGGGAGGCCGGAGGCGCCGGGATCGTCCGCCCAGGCCTGGCCTTGGAGCACAGTGTGGGGAGGCCGGAGGCGACGGGATCGTCCGCCCAGGCCTGGCCTTGGCTGGCCGAGGAGCACAGTGTGGGGAGGCCGGAGGCGCCGGGATCGTCCGCCCAGGCCTGGCCTTGGCTGGCCGAGGAGCACAGTGTGGGGAGGCCGGAGGCGCCGGGATCGTCCGCCCAGGCCTTGCCTTGGATGGCCGAGGTGCACAGTGTGTGGAGGCCGGAGGCGCCGGGATCGTCCGCCAAGGCCTGGCCTAGGCTGGCCGAGGAGCACAGTGTGGGGAGGCCGGGGGCGCCGGGCTCGTCCGCCCAGACCTAGCCTAGGCTGGCCGAGGAGCACAGTGTGGGGAGGCCAGAGGCGCCGGGTTCGTCCGCCCAGGCCTGGCCTTGGCTGGCCGAGGAGCACAGTGTGGGGAGGCCGGGGGCGCCGGGCTCGTCCGCCCAGACCTAGCCTAGGCTGGCCGAGGAGCACAGTTTGGGGAGGCCGGAGGCGCCGGGCTCGTCCGCCCAGGCCTGGCCGAGGAGCACAGTGTGGGGAGGCCGGAGGCGCCGGGCTCGTCCGCCCAGGCCTGGCCTTGGCTGGCCGAGGAGCACAGTGTGGGGAGGCCGGGGGCGCCGGGCTCGTCCGCCCAGGCCTGGCCTTGGCTGGCCGAGGAGCACAGTGTGGGGAGGCCAGAGGCGCCGGGCTCGTCCGCCCAGGCCTTGCCTTGGCTGGCCGAGGAGCACAGTGTGGGGAGGCCGGAGGCGCCGGGCTCGTCCGCCCAGGCCTTGCCTTGGCTGCTGTTCCATGCCCGGGCTCCTGCCACCCTCGCCTCCCTCCACTTCCTAAACCCTGCTATGTCCGGCATCTTCTCTCTGTAATAATGTTCTCTTTCTCACAGATTACTCACCTCGGTAGAAGCGCCTGATCAAAGAGTTTACCCATTCTGTTTCTGTGTTAGTGCATACGGGCCTTATGTATGTAGGTGCTGTTTCTATAGCGCACACCTGGCCAGAAGGCGGCGCAGCGCTATATTGGGTCACAGACAAAAGCTTCCATGATAGAACAGGAAGCTGGGTAGTGGCTGGTTCATGTATTCTGACGCAGTGTTCCCCAAAGAGGCGAGTCTGCAGCTCTTTCCTAAACTGGACCCACGGTGGGTGGTCCCGATGGAGATCAGAATGTTCTTCCAGATCTTGGGTGAGATATTGGAAAGGCCTGCTGCCTTGTTTTCTCTTTGCTACACTTCTTAGCTGCAGACACACGGTGTCCTGGCTGCCAACACCCCCACAGATGCTGAGCTTGAAGCCAGGGCGAGCGGGGAGGCTGGTTCTGATGGCCAGAGGCCAGCAAGAGGGCCAATGCAGCATCAGATGTTTGTGTAATAGTGGCAACGGTCTAGTTGCCCTACGCACCTCACGCACACATACATCTGCTGGCCAGGTATGGCCAGCGGGGATCAATAAAAGGAGGACGGGCGCTCGGGCACGTCACTTCCGACACGACTACCAGTGTCCGCCTCATCACTGCAGCTGCTGCGTGCCCTGCCCCTGCGTACCGAGCTGAGCCTCGATAGGCCTGAGGGACCCGGTAGAGCAGGGTACAACAGTTTGGTGCCCGAGAGGGCTGGACCGTGCCAGATTTTCAGGATAGCCACTGACTAAGCAATTGAGCTTATTTTCTGTTCATAAAATGTACATTTAGCATATGCGGTTATCTTGACAATAAATGTGGCAAAAGCGTGGATCTACGTCGATGAACCCTGATTTAAAATAACGGAGTTGGACCTTTCTCAGCCTCATAAGGGATTCCCTCGGTCTTTAAAGGTAGGGGGCAAGTTACAGAGGGCGCCTGCTGTCAATGCCACCGGGAATTGTTACTGTTGGTGAATGAGGCTTAACGGCCAGAGCTGCCTACTTTGGATTTAGGGAACCGGATTCAAGTCTCGGCATTGGCTCAACATTCTGGACAAATCACGTCACCTCCATGTGCCAACCAAAAATGAATGTGTCATGTAACTGGTTCTTATGTAAAGTGCTCCAACATCTTCGGGTCGAGTTTGTGTTCTATGAAACTGCAAAATAAACAGAATGTAATAGTTTCCTTGCATGGCTATCCAGCTCCTGTCCAGTCTGCGCACAAATCTTAAAGCCCCCCCCCCCCATACTGACACTCTTCGCCGCCCCTGCGCCCCACAATGCTGATGCCAAGCTCTTTGTCTTATTACTTGGGCAAATAAGGAGGTCCAAGCCAGCCTCAAGGTGCAGTGCCCTCCACTGAAGCGACATCTTCTCTCTCTTGACATCTTGGCGGGAACTAAATAGCCCAAGACATTCTGGACTGGGGAGTCTCCCCCACTGACGTGTGGTCTATGTAAAATGTGTAAAGTGCTCCCCTTCTGTAGTTTCACTGCAATGACCTGACATCAATTAACAGAAGACATTAGTACCCACTCATCAGAGAGGAGACAATAGCCAGGGTCAAACTGACTTCCTGAGTTGAATCAGCAGAGAAGAAGTACTCTACACCTTTGATGTTGCCATGGAAAAGGCGCTGTAACCTAGCCGCAGTGCTGGTCACTGGAATCTGTATCATCTCTATGTGGACCACTCCCAGAGCTGTCATTAGGCTGCCAACCACATTTAGCAGACGTAATCTAAGGAGTAAATCAAGGCCTAGGACTCAGTTCTTTATGCAGAGGGTACCAGGCTCGCTTACGCTGCTCACCGTTTTACATCCTAAGTAGCCATTTCCAGTCCACACAGAGTTTATGGTCTCAGCTCCAAACCTGGGCCATAGTTTGTTGCGAATTCAATGGCTAGTCACAGTTGAACCATCAACATCTCAAAAAAAAAGTCATTATGGGCGATGCAGCGTTGAGTTTAAGAAACCATTAGTTAAACTCAAAATGTCATACAGTGTGTAACATTTGATAGGATTTAATGTAGCAAAAAAACACATACGCGTGTACCATGTGGAGCAAAGTAGGAAGGAAAGGGATACAAACCGTTTTCACAGCATGGAAAGAGCTGGCGTGGTAGGATTCAATCGATCAATCAATAGATTTGTAGAGCGCTTCTTGAAGGTATCCAGGCACTGGACACCCAAGACTCAGGGTTGTTAGAAGAATGAGACAAACAAACACTGTGATGCTGTCAGTCATGCAAGGAGCAGTCATGTAGTCTGTGTGGAGTTTCCAAAGATGGTTTTCGAACCAGAAATGGTTAAAAGGAGAAATAGCTAACCTTTGGGAAGATGTATGTGGAAGCAGAACAGGAGCTAAAATATGAAATGGTGGTTCTAAGGATCGGAAAAAATACAACAGGAGCCACCACAAGCCACGCCCACTTTAGCGAGGCCACGCCCCCTCTCTCGCCACCTATTGCCTCTATATAAACATGTGCCTCTCAAGTACGCGCAGCGGACGAGCGCAGCGGGCGCGCCGGTTGCGCGCCGAAGGCGCGCATAAGGCAAGCCCGTCTGCGCCCGTCCGCGACCGGCCGGGCCCAGGGACCAGGCAGAATGGAGAAATCACCAGGTACTCCCTTGGTGAACTCCGTGCTTTACAGAACTCCGGCCCACACCTCCTTGATTCTACAACTTATGCTCGCTTAAAGGCCAATAACATCTACCCCCATCATGTATCGCAGGAGCCACCTTCTACCTCACCTCAAAGCTCCAATATTACCATTTCATCTCCATGCTCTGATGCTAGGATCCTCCGTTGCTTATACCTTAATACCAGATTCATGGTTAAACATCAACTAGATATTTTTCTTTTACTACAATCGGATAGGCCAGACATATTGTTTGTCTCTGAAACCTGGCTCTCCGTAGATTCCTTACCGGATATTCTTTCAGCCTTACCGTCAGACTATTATATTCTGTCTGCAAACAGGAAACCTGGAAAATCCGGGGATGGCGTCGCAGCTATCATTCACAAAGACCATACGTTTACCACCTTATCTTCTTTAGAGTTACCAGACACTGAAAACCTGGTAATTAAAGCTGATAATGTTGAGGGAACTATGGTACTGGTATTGATTTATCGTCCACCTATACCTATGCCGTCTTTCCCAGTCTCCATATCTGAGCAACTGGGCGGTCTGACCGTTGATTATGACAGAGTCATGCTGATAGGGGATCTGAACTATTGGTATAATAACCTGGAAGCAGGTCCTCACGCTTCAGAACTCTTTGAGCTTCTCTCCAACTTAAATTTTAATCAACATGTCCTGATTCCCACCCATGACAAAGGTCACATCCTGGACCAGATTTGATCGTATAATATCCCTATCTCCAGTCCCACGGCATCACCCTACATATGGTCTGACCATCATTTGTTGCAATTTTCCATCACTCTGCAGGGCAACTTGAAAATCCCTGCGCCCCTAGGAGGGTTAGCCAGGAAATGGAGATCGTTAAGCATCCCAGATTTTTTATCTACCTTGACTAACTCCCTTCCAACCCAGGTTCTGGACATTAACCTGATGGATAAAGCACTCACTAACTGGCTCGCATCTGCCTGTGACGTACATGTCCCCTTAACTAAGTTTTCCCGCGCTCGCAGAATGGACGCACATAGGTGGTTTTCCACAGACCTGAAAATTCAAAAATTAAAACTCCGCCAACTAGAAAGAAAATGGAGGCAGGGTTATCTTGAGTCAGATAGATGCTTATTTACGATTGCTCGGAGGAATCACAATAGTTCCATCTTAGCAGCTAAGACAGCCTTCTTCTCTGACAAAATCTCCATGGCTCATATTAAATCGAGAGAAATCTTTAATGTTGTTAACGAGCTATGCAATGATACCCGTACCTCCCCCTCTCAACCCCCGACTCAACTGATGTGTAATCAGCTTAACGATTTCTTCAAGGAGAAGATTGATATTATAAAAGCTAGCATCCAGACGACTCAGGTCATGGCAACCAGCAAGGAAATCTGTGGAAACCCACACACACTTCAGTTTATTCCCCATATTGATCATCCCAAATTGGTGGAGCTTATGAACCGGGTAAAGTCTGGGTCTCCCAATGATCCCTGTCCCCCGCATATACTGAAGGAAGTCTATTCTACATTACCTCAAGGAATACTCCCACTCTTGAATAGCTCTCTTTCACAGGGAATAGTCCCCAACTCATTCAAAAATGCTATCTTGGTCCCATTAATTAAAAAACCGGGCGCGGATGTATCCATTCTCTCTAACTATCGCCCCATTTCTCTCCTCCTGTTTGGTGCCAAGTTGCTTGAAGCCCATGTGGCTAGCTGTATTTCTAACTTCATTGAGACATCCGATTACCTGGAGCCAAACCAAGCCGGGTTCCGCCAGGCACATTCTACCGAGGCGGTTATTCTTGCTGTCCTGGATACTTTAAGGTCCAACGCCGATAACGACAATCATCAGGCCCTTGTACTTTTAGACCTATCGGCCGCGTTCGACACGGTGGATCACAACATCTTATTACACCGTGTCGAACAAGCCGGCCTCAGCGGCTCGGCTCTCGCCTGGATTAAGTCCTTTTTGAATGACAGATCCCAGGCAGTTAAGCTGGGGAATTTTATGGCATCCAAACTCTCCACTACATGCGGTGTTCCGCAGGGTTCATCATTATCCCCTCTCCTATTTAACCTATACCTGAAACCATTGCTGCAGTCCCTAAAGAATAGGAAAGTCACCATCTACAATTACGCAGACGACTTGCAGCTGGTTTTTCCTCTAAACTCAGCGGACGCTGCGGAAGAATTCCAGTCCACTATGTTGCATATTTAGGGCTGGATGGATGAGAACCATCTAAAGCTCAACCCGGGAAAGACCGAGCTGGTACTCCCTGGGAACAGTGCAACAAGTTGGGGCCCTCACTTTTGGCCATCCTCGATGGGGTCCCCTCCAAACCCTTCCCAGTCGGTGAAGAGCCTTGGGGTCACTCTTAATTCCGACCTCTCACTGAAAAGTCAGATCGGAACAGTGATCTCTTCTTGTTTCTTCCAACTTTGAAAGATCAAGAAAATTGTCCATCGATTGACATACTCCACCCTCATCCAAGTGGTAATCGCCTTGGTTCTTTCCCGCCTAGATTTCTCCAACTCTATATATCTAGGCCTCCCCCTTACTCTTTCAAAACGTCTGCAGATTGTCCAAAACCAAGCTGCGAGATTAATATTCAAAAGCAATCGCAGGAATTCGGCGAAACCTCTGCTAACCGCTCTTCATTGGCTTCCTATCACTCACCGGATCACCTTCAAAGCGGGATGCTTAGTTCACAAGGCCCTCTATGGCAAAAGCCCAAGGTTCATTAATCATCTAATAAACCAATATGAACCGCCCCGTAACCTTCGTTCTGCCCACCAGTCCCTCCTTAGGCTGCCACAGTACAAAAGAAAACGTCTGGGCGGATGTCAATTCGCTTACCTTGCCCCTAAGATATGGAACTCTTTTCCCCTGTCTCTCCGGACCTGTACAAACCTGGTGAAATTCAGGGGTGCTCTGAAGACCTGGTTATTCAAGCAAGCGCACGGTTAGGCTACTGCCTTACCTATTCTTCAGTTTTACCATCTGTCTCATCCTAGCGCCATGAAACCTCTGGGTGACCGTGCGCTTGACAAATTCCGAATAACATAACATAACATAACATAACATAACATAACATAACATAACATAACATAACATAACATAACATAACATAACATAACATAACATAACATAACATAACATAACATAACATAACATAACATAACATAACATAACATAACATAACATAACATAACATAACATAACATAACATAACATAACATAACATAACATGAGAAAGAGTGAAAGCAAAACCGTTCTTGTTAGACCTGGCACCTTGGCGTGAGTCTCCCTTCCACTTTTTGCTGATTTGCCTCATGTGCTTTGTTGTTGTTAGCTGCTCAGGGCACTGTGCCACTGCCAATCAGTGCCACAGTGCAAGTGCTCTCTATGAAAAGTGTATACATTGATTGGTTTCCATGATTGGCTTATTTGGTTTACTGTCAGTCCCCAGTAAAGTGCACCAGGAGTGCCAGGGCTGGTAAATACAAATGCTGCTGGTGGGCCTGCAGCACTGGTTGTGCCACCCACAGAAGCGGCCTAGTAAAATATGTCTAGGGTCTGCCATTGCAGAACCTGCGTGCAGTCTGGTACTGTCATGCTGACTGCGCAAGTACACCTACTTGCCAGTCCCTAAACCTTCCCTTATCTTCATATTAGTCACCCCTATGGTAGGCCCAAGGGCAGGGTGAATTGTAAGCATAAGGTAGGACATGCCCTGATGTGTGTGGCATGTCCTAATAGTGAATTACAGTCATTTTCGTTTTTCACTATTGTAAGGCTACCTACTCTCCATAGGCGAGAATGGGCTGCTGGAATTATTACACTCTATAATCCCAACAGACTCAGAGGGCATGGTAGAAAGTCAAGTTTAATATGCCGGAACTCAGAATAATAAAATACTTATTTTAGTAAAGTTTATTTTAATATCCTGTGTTTGCAAATACTACTTTTAGAAAGTTAGTATTTGCTTGCCTAACCATTTCAGCCCGCCTCTGCTCTGATGTGTATCTGCTGTCTGGTTTCTGTGTGTGACAGGGCTGGGGAATTCTAAGGGACAGGTGGGGAATAGAGAGATTACACCAGGATGGGTGGGGGGAGTGCCCCTTGACTCTGAATAGGGCTGTGCTCTGCCACCACAATGCTGGCTCCGCCCCCTGTGGAGCGACTGATGACTCTGCCCTGCACCTGGTCCAGGAAGAGGGAAGACTGTCAACAGAGTGCTCCTGGACTGTACTTGTCACCACAATGCTGGCTCCACCTCCTGCGGAGCGTCTGATGTCCCTGCCCTGCTCCCTGAAAGGAGAAGCCAGAGCCTGCTAAACAAATTGCTCCAGAGCTGAATTGGACTATGCAAAGGCCCCCTTGGCCTGAAAGAACAAAAGAAACTGCGTATAAAAAGAGGAGCTCTGCTCCTAACAAATTAGATCCTTCTTGCGAACCAAGAAGAAGCTCTGCCCGAGGAGGAGGAACCAGGACAGCTGAAGGAGGAAGACTGTCCCTATCCTGGGGGACTGGCCTGCAGTGGTTGCCTTGGTGCCAAAGGAGAGGAAGAAAAACCCCAAAGACTTGCTAGTTGTTTGGGACTTGCTTTATTTGCTACTTGAAAAGAACTTGGACTCAAAAGCGATCTCCAAGGGCATGGAAGTGAGCTGGCCCCTGACCTGAGTCCCAGGAACATTGGACTCTGCCTGTTGTATCTGAGCCGAGAAGAAATTGCCGAACTCTTCCCCTGCTGCTGGAGCTGCCCTCAGTGCATCCCGTATCCCTGGACTGCTGCGAAGCCGTCCTGTGTCCGCCCACTTCGTGTGACCTGCTCTGTCTGCGAGCCGTCCTCACACCGTGTCGCTGGGCTGCCCACACACGCTTCGCCCTCCTGAAGGACGCTCTGTTCTTCCTGCTGCATCCCCACTTGGGGGAGAAACCTTAAGGATCTGCGCACTGCCCCCGGAGACACCTGGTACGCCGAAGCGCACCATCTCCCTGTCGTCGCGCCCCGCAAGGACAGAGCATTTCCCCGCTCGGACGGGCATCTCCCGAAGTACGCTGAGTACGCTAAAAGCGTACCCCTTTGCACCGCCCTCTGTGATCCTGCGCGTCATACTGGCTTGTGGCTATCAGCCGAGTACGACTCGCACAACACCTGCAAAGTGAGCTGAGGTACGCGTCGTATGCCTGAGGCGTACCACTTCGCACCGCACCTTGTCCCCGAGGCCGCGCCGCACAAGGGAGAGCCGCGCTGTACACTGAGTATAGGCCGCCTCCGTGCCGTCTTGCCGCCTGGAAGGGAGATCGGACCATTGACAAAGACGCCTACGCTTGCCTCATCAGCCGCATAACTAAAGGTACTGTACTTGCTGCATTTTGGTCTGTGCGCGCCAGACTCGGGAGTCCGCCCGTGGCCTACCCCCTTCATTCTGTGCAATTTAACCCCACCACGTCCCGCACAATCAGTACGCTGCGCATGAGTGCAGAAGAGACGCTTTGCTGCAAGAACAACGCGTAAGAACGCCTAAAACAAATTGTTTTCAATTTAAAACTTTATTCATGATCTAGAGACACTTAAGAACAGGCACATATCCCCGCATAAGAAAGTATTGTGTGCATCCCAAGTGAAACGTTATTTATGGTCTTGTACTTAAGCCTGGATAAGAGTTCTATATATTTACATAAAGTATATATATTTTCATAAATCCTAAGACTGGTGTCCATTTGTGGTATGTCATTTGATTACTGTATGTGTTTGCAAATGTTTAACCTATGACTCACAGAGATTAGCCTTGTCTGCTTGCGCCACACTACCTAAAGGGTGAGCAGGGGTTATTTTAAAGGGTGATCCCCTTATCCTGACTAGAGGAGAGGGTCCTTGTTTGTCACAAGTTCTCAACCAGAGACCCCCAAATCTAACAGTACTCTGCTCAGATAAAGACCAGTCCTCCAGCTTAAACCCTCACTGGTGTAGCCTGTAAGTGGCTGGGATGTCATGCATGACGTGATTCAACCCATTAACTGGAAGCTCCTGTGCTTCAGCTGAGGCGAGGAGCACCCTTGGCAAACCTCTGAACTTGTAGAAACTCGCTGCCTGAATGAATACCTTCGAAGGCTCCAGCTCTCGGTGTCCTCCACGCCCATGAACTCACCCTGCACCTGCAGACATGAGACTGACTCTGAAAACCTATGCAGCGGGTATAAGGGACTGAGTGTGCTGCTTGTCCTCAGGCAGTTCTTCGCCTGATGCCAGTGGGACCCCTGCCCGATTGTTCTGTGATCACCGCTTTTTAAGATATACGCTACAATATCAACTGAAATTTTCTTCAACACTATCTCAAATGGTTAGAGTAGTTTAAATGAACTCTCTACGCAGAAGGCTGTCATGGCTATTCTGAGAACACCTGGAAAGTTGAGCCACTTATTTCAGATTCTTTAGGTTCATTCCAAGCTACAGACGCAGGAGAATTTGATATGAAGGACATAATATTAAGTATATGGCAAGGACTGGACAGTCAATCAAATGGAGGTAGAATAGTTGAGCCACCCTCAAGCAGTGCTTAATCCTGTTGCGGCCGGCATGACTCACGGGTGGGAGGGCGGAGGGTCGCGCGGGGGGGGGGGGGTTAATTACAATGTAATTTTTTTTTTTTAAGTTAACTTACCTTCGCCGGCCGGGTCCCGCGTTTTCCTGGCTACTGATTCAGTTTTCCTGCCTCCGGCAGGAACAAAAATCAGGCAGTCTCCCTACCCTCCCCTAAGCAAATCACAATGCTGCATTGGCAGCTTTGTGATTGGTAGGGACGCAGGCGCCTAAGGGGAGGCCATTTGCCCCATGTAGGCTGCATGCAGCCTACATGGAGAAAAGGCAGAGTGTGCATGACTGGTTTGGTCGGCCCCAGAGGGCCGACCAAACAGTGTGCGCCCCCAGCAGTGGGCAAGCCTCTCCTCCCCTGCCTTAGAGAGGGAGAGCCCACCTACCCGCCCCCAACCAAACACTTCTGCTTTCTCACAGTTCAGGAACCATTTTATGTTTCTGCTTCTCGCACTGCAAGAAAGCAGAGGGGCAACGCTCCTCTGCCCTAGTGGAGGAGCCGCCCCTGGCTTAATTTTTGCCAGTGGTTACCGGTGCTCAGCACCTGACACTTAATCACCATCAGCACTTTTAATGAGCACCAGTTAAGGACACATGCATTTATGGTAGGCATGGGGGGGGGGGGGATTAAGTGATTTGCCCAGAATCACAGGATGTTGAGTCGATGCCGAGACTCAAACCTGGTTCCTTAGCTACGAAGTCAGCAGCACTTGCCGTTACACCAAATCCTCTGCCCACTTTCAGGGTTAGTAGTTGGTTCTAACAGAAGAAATGGGCTGGTACAAGCTGCCTCCCGACGAGAGCTCCAGCACACATTTTGTTTACAAATAAACCACTGCCCTCAAGTCTTTGAAGTCATGCTATGGTGCAGCAAGTGTGAAAGGAAAGGCTGTAAGATGTCATTTTTTTGTTACACGCCACAACATGTAACCTGTAAATGAGCTATACATGTTCAGCAGTTAAGAGGGCAAAAAAGAAGCACTTTTTTTGTAATTCTGACATGTAAAGGGTGCAAAGAATTGATTAAAACAAATCAAAACACTTCACTCAGTGATGCACTAATGATAACTATTCAGTCAATCCTGATTTCCACACTTTACCATTTGTGTGCAGTATAGTTTCATCAGTGAAACTGTATGTCTGTGCAAATTTAGTGCACATTTGAATGGAAAGTGAGTTGTCTGTGACAGTGTGCTGCCACACAATGCTTTAGTTACATAAAAAAATTGCCTGCCAAATGCGCATTAAAGGTAGATGGATCACAACAGTTTGTTGTTCTAAAAACTTTAATATACTATTTTACTGAGCTACGGGTTGAATACATTCCATCAATCATTTTCTGCTGTAGCATTTTTCACCGTAACTGGGATGGGTATGCCCAGACATGGGGCCCTTGCTTGCTGTGCCACTGGATTCAAGCTAGCCTGGCTGATGAGGGGCAAAACCCAAAAACCGGTCTCACGATGCTTGTTTCCAGTCCAGTGAGTACCCGGCTTGGCAGTTCGGGCTGGTCTGCTCCCATGAGGAGCAGGGTCAAGACTGATCTGCATATGGCAGGGTACAACCTGAGCTGGCATAGTGAGCAAAAGAACAATGGATTTAACCCAGATCTCTTGACTGGGGGTGAATGTCTGATTTACTCAGCATTCCGTCCATCATTTGTTGCTGTAGCTCAGTTCACAGCCAGAGTAGCAAAAAGTAAACAGTGGCCACCACATCACTATTTACTTTCTGTTCTTGGCATTGCGTTGACCAGTGTCTGAGGACAGGGGTTGTAAACGCAGTGCCAGGGGTCACAAGGAGGAATCTAGGTATCACAGCTGCCACCCGTGGCAACCTCTAAATAATATTCATTGGAGCTGACTGCATAAGACTGGAAAACATGAGACTCGACTATGTCTGTGTAGAGAATCTGAGATAGAGCGTAATATCTTCTATCATTGGACAAGAGAACAAAGGATATTTTGAAGGGTTACACTGAGTCCAAACGGAGTAAGAATGATCGCTGTCATCGATACTGACCATCGCAGGTAGGGCGGCGATCGTAAGTAAAGAGCTGTTATTGTACGTAAGAGACTGAAGAACAGCATTAGAAGGAAGTAGGACTATGGATGAAGCATTGGTCTCTGGCCCTTTCTGAAGCAGTGCCGTCCCACAAGAAGAAGGTGGCCATCAGAGTATGACTTGAGCACCACACACCTCTGCCTCCCAGGGCGAGCAGGAGGGATAAAATATCTCCAGGCCAACAAGGAAGCAGATCTGTATATATTATCATATATATCTGTATATATTATCTTCACAGGGTTCTGGTACTCCATATATTCCCACAATATTTTGGGAGTGTGATATTAAAATTAGGAAACCTGAAAAACTCTTGCGCACAGCAGGCTCCTTGACTTGGGCGGGAGAGGGTGTGGTCATGTTCTGCAGTCAGCATAGTTTTCAGTGATCCAGAATTCATTACATCTTCAAGGCTGGAGTGGCCCTCCAAGTTCCAACCTCAGCGTCTTGTGGAGATATGAAGCATCTTGTGGGTGTGGTTTCTATTGGTGCAGCAGGTTCAGTGGCACCGGGGCCCAGAGGGGCCAACTTAACCCCGATTTTTTATTTTTTTTTATTTTTTAGTTGAAGTATTTTTATTGAAAAATATACAATAAAATACAGTACAGTAACGATGCGGGGCACTTACAGACGGTCAAAGGGTAACACGTTGTATACAATGACATTTGGTCAAAGCCATCAACCTGTGCTCAGCCAACAAGGCAGGGAAGGCGCTAGCGGCCTACCTAAAAGCGAAGCAGAGACAACACTCTATAGCGGCAATCACAGACAAAGCAAATAATACACACACATCAAATAAACAGATCCTCGAGGTGTTCAAAGACTTCTACAAAGAGCTCTACACATCTGACAAAGACCTAGCAACTGACGGAGAAGCGGTACTACTAGAGAAACTCAACCTCCCCAGACTCACGGACCAACAGAGGGAATCCTTGGAGGGGGGCATAACTGAGACAGAGGTAGAAATGGCGGTCATCTCCCTAAAACCAAACAAAGCGCCCGGCCCAGACGGATACGCAGCCGCTTTCTATAAGCAATTCCTACACCAGCTGAAACACACCATGGTTGAGCTTTTCTCACACTGCATACAGCAAGGCAGCATGACGAGCTCAATGAGCGAGGCAAACATCATAGGCATCCCCAAAGAAGGCAAAGACCCACAATTCCCACAAAACTACCGCCCGCAACCCCGATTATTTCTGTAGTTTATTATTCCACCTCAGCCGAGGGCCCATTTTCCTCCTTGCACTTGGGCAGAATCTTCAAGCTGTGGGGTGCCCCCCCCCTGGGAGCCCGGGGAGGGAGGGCGCACATGAGTCTGCAAGTACTTGTGAATGAAGATGGCCTGGGAGCATGACCTTGTTTACTTTGCGTGATGGCTTTCTTCATTTACATACAGAGCTTAAAGTGCATAAACAAGCAAGGAAGCTGTAGTAATGAGTGCCCTGGGACAGTGTCAGTGAGAGGGGTCACAGGTTTAAGGATGTAGCTAAAAAAAAAAAAAAGTATTTAATACCTATTTTGTTATTTTATTCACCTTCAGGTAACTGCATATACAAAAGTGTGCACTCTGCACTTTGCACGTTTGAAATGGATAAATAATGGAGAAATAACAGAAAAGGAAAGAAAGATCACATTATAACTACGGCTTGCCGGGGACTTGCTGGTGTGAGTGCTGCCTTTCTGTGCCCCTCGGGAATCTTGGGGAGACGAATCAAGGGGAGACACAGGAAATCCCTTTTCCCATACAAAAGTGTGCATACACCTTAAAAAAGAAACACAAGTTAAAATAATCCATGGGAAACTTGCGCTTTTCCTTTATGAAACATCAGTTGGGTAACACGGCCTGTGCTGATGTCTGTGTGTTACCAAAGGGGATGATGGACGGGGCGTTTGAGTAAATCAAACACTCACCCCCAGTCAACTGATCTGGGTTTAATCCATCATCATTCTTTAGCTCACTCCACCACCCCAGTTCAGACATGGCCATATGTAAATTAGTCTTGACCCTGTGCTTCATGGGAACAGTCCAGCCCGAACTGCCAAGCCATGTCCCTTGCTCACTTTGCCACTGGATTCAAGATAGCCTGGCTGATGAGGGTTATGAACCCGAAACCGGTCCCAGGATCCTTGTTTCCGGTCCAGTGATGACATGGCTTGGCAGCTCCGTCCATCATCCCCTTTGGTATCGCGATGTCTGTGTGTGACCAGGGCCGGACTGACCGTAGTGGGCATCAGGTGTTTCCCTGGAAGGCTGGAAGGGTGAGGGCCAGTTTTGTTACTGCTGGGTTGTTTTGCAGCAGTGTTGCAATATCGGCCCCCAGTTACAAAAGCAATAGGACTTCATACTTGTCCCCTCGCCCACCCCACTCTCTCCTACTCCCACCCCCCAGGGGCTGGTCCGAAAATAATGCCAGGGCTGCTTTGGGTTCCCAGTCCGGCCCTGATTGTGAATTGAATCCTGTTTGCACAGCTATACTAGTGCGAGGTCCCAGAAAGCACAGTGAATATGCAAGCCATTGTTTATATCTATATATTCTAGTAATGACTAATCTGTCTATACCTAGAAACATTTATATGTGTCCTTTAAAAGGCCGCACTCCAGAGCTCAGCTGGGAACACCCATGCAATACCTCTTAAGAGTCAATCTTTGTCTCTGTGGAGCTCCGAGTGACTCTCATTTAAAGCCTTTACTGGCCCCATAGTACATAGAGAAAGAGGGGTCCCAGTGCACATTATCAAGTTCATAAAACACTCATTATATGCAATAGAACACACATACGTATGAGAGACACAATTAACACACTGTTATTTAATCACAATGTGCTTTTTGAAATGTATATACCATTAGCGATCATACGATTGCAATAGTGCCCCAGGAGTTACAGGGGTGGGTAGGGGTGTTAAGTGAGAGAAAAGGGATGTGCAGAATAGATAATTTTTGCAAGAAAAATTCAAAGATAACAAAGCATAAAAAACACATCAATCTGGCTTAGAACAAAGAGCCAGTTCAAACATTAAAGCAATCAATGCTCTATAAGATGTCAGACAACCATGCTATCAGCACACATATTAATATTCCCAATGTTGGGAGCGCAAGCTGGTTCGAGGTGGTATCTGTCGATGTTTCGACCCCCGAATAACAGGTTAGGTACACGTAGGACCTTAGAGCGGGGTCTTCATCAGGACAAGGAAGTGAGGCGGCGCAATTGATTCATGGGCGTTGGGCCATCCGGCTCCAAATGGGAAGAGGAGAACGAGAGATGATTTGAAAAGGAGCTCTGTGTATTCTCCAGTGGGTTGGGATGGCTTACGGTCGATGCATTCACGGTCATCACTATTGTGTACGTGCGGTTCACTTTGGCCTGCACGTCAGAAAAGACGAGCCGCAGCCGCGGTCTCTGTATTCTCTAAGCCAATACACAAGAGGTTCCAATGGAGTCTTTGTGGTTTGCTTTAGCCGCACATCAGAAAGTCGAGCCGCAGCCGCGGTCTCTGTATTCTTCAAGCTGATAAAAACGGTTCCAATGGAGTCCTCATGCAGCGGTTACCCGTGCCTTCCTGTAGAGGATTGATGTGTTTTTTATGCTTTGTTATCTTTTGATTTTTCTTGCACAAATGATCTATTCTGCACATCCCTTTTCTCTCACTTAACACCCCTACCCACCCCTCTGACTCCTGGGGCACTATTGCAATCGTATGATCGCAAATTATATACCTGGAGGCTATGTCCTCCTACTACAAAAATGTCAAAAAAGCTAGGAAAATGAGTCTGGCCACTCAAATTGCAGAAGCAGGCAACTCTACTAGAGAGTTATTTAAAATCGTTCAAACCTTCACTAGTCCTGAAGTATGTGAAAGTCCAGACACCTTCACCCAAGAACTATGTGATGATATATCTCAGTTCTTTGAGGAAAAAATCGAAGCAATATATCAAAAAATCACTACAGTCTCTGACACTCTGGGGACTGAGGCCCCTGAAACTACTCCACAACTGACTTCTGGTGAAACTCTTCTGGACATCCCCAAAATTACTACTAAGGACCTGACTACTCTCATTAATCATACTAAATCTGGTTCTCCCTCTGATTTGATACCAGCTAAATTCATCCCTCCGCTAATCGAGATATTAGGTCCTCATATTCAGAACCTACTTAATTTGTCTTTTGCCAAAGGCCAACTTCCATCTGCCTGGAAGGAAGCGGTAGTGAACCCTATTCGCAAAAATTCCACCATGCCCTGGTCTACACTCTCCAACCTTCGCCCGATTTCTCTCCTCCCCTTTATCAGCAAACTGGCAGAGAAGCACGTCAACACCACCCTCTCCAGTTTCATCGAAGCGACAGGGGGCCTGGACCAATCCCAATCTGGGTTCAGGCCCAACCACAGCACTGAATCAGCCCTCCTCTCTGTGACAGATCAGATCAAAATGTCACAAGACAGAGGGGGCTCTATGATTCTAGTGCTGTTGGACCTGTCCGCAGCCTTCGATACCGTGTCTCATAACACCCTATTGAATCGGCTGCAGGGAGTAGGAATCGGAGGCGTAGCACTATCTTGGTTGGAGAGTTTCCTCGCCGGGAGATCACAATCTACCAGCCTGGGCCCCTTTCGTTCCATCTCAAGGGGGCTCATGAAGGGGGTGCCACAGGGCTCATGCCTTAGCCCTACATTGTTTAATGTCTATGTGGCCCCCCTTGCTGAGATTGTGCGAAAATACGGGTTCATACCGGTTTCCTACGCTGATGACACTCAGCTCCTCTACCCTTTCAGCTCCCTTGACCCTAAAACCAAGGAGAATTTTGCTGAGGGTATGAGAGCGGTGTCGCACTGGATGGCGAGGAATTGCCTCCAGTGCAATGTAACAAAGACTGAGGTCTTGCTCTTTGGCAAAGCA
Source organism: Lissotriton vulgaris (assembly GCF_964263255.1). Taxonomy (NCBI): domain Eukaryota; kingdom Metazoa; phylum Chordata; class Amphibia; order Caudata; family Salamandridae; genus Lissotriton; species Lissotriton vulgaris. The sequence continues at coordinate 1,216,870,968 of NC_141697.1, read as the reverse complement.
AATATCCTCTGGACCCCTGACTGGTGGCCACTCGACCTTGGCCCAGTACCGGTACCCAAAACACACGTTAAAAATCTTGGAGTGAAGTTTGACCAAAAACTGACCATGAAAGAACACACTAACTACATCGCGGGTCTGTGTTTTTACACCATTGGTTTACTCAGGCGTGTCTTTCCTTTCCTTCCTGCCACATGCAGAAAGACACTTGTACAGGCCCTGGTAACCAGCTGCCTGGACTACTGTAACGGCCTGCTGACATTAGCCAGTACGGATGCAGTAGGCCGTTTGCAGGTGGTCCAGAATACGGCAGCCAGATTGGTCATGGGTGCACCTGCCAGGACTCCTTCCAAGCCCTTGCTGAAAGAACTGCATTGGCTTCCCATACGACAGCGCATCCACTTTAAGATCTGTTGTACGGTGCACAAATGCCTGTATGGAGTAAGCCCCAAATACCTATCCCAGTCTCTTGAACTGTACCAGCCTAGCAGGTCCCTGCGCTCCTGCAACCAAGCCCTGTTAAAACCCCCCATTACAAAGAAGACTAGACAGGGTGACCGTGCTTTCTCCGCTGTTGGTCCTGCCCTTTGGAACAACCTTCCCACCGACCTAAGAACCACCATAAACCACCTGTCCTTCAGAAAGGCACTAAAAACCCTCCTTTTCCAAGAAGCATTCCCACCCACATAAACCACATAAACCTCAGGCTGCTCTACCTAATAAACTGTCTTAGCTGGCAAAGCGCGGAGATACCCCTCCGGGATTGATTCCTGCGCTCTACAAGAAATTAAATAAATAAATAAATATATACATTTCAAAAAACACATTGTGATTAAATAACAGCATGTTAATTGTGTCTCTCATACGTATGTGTATTCTATTGCATATAATGAGTGTTTTATGAAATTGATCATGTGTACTGTGACCCCTCTTTCTCTATGTACCATTTAGCACCCAGGTCCCAGTGACTGAATTGGCTAAACCCCCCCCCCCCTTTTTGTAACATTTACTGGCTCCAAGCAGCCTTTATATTTGGTGATTAACCAACAGCACACATTTACACTTCTTTTAAGTAGGGCTCGAGTCGGGGTACCACGCGGGTGGACGGCGCCCCCCACTTATTTTACCGGGAACCCGATAACTGGAGCAAATGGAGCCACACATTCACTCTTTGGCCTCTCTGGGGCGAGATCGGTGCCCATTTAGAACGCTGCTCATGCGCTGGCTTCTCTGATGCAATCGCATCTAAGGGGTGAGCAATGGGAGGCAATGAGTCTGATGGTGCAAGCCACCTTTCGTGATGTCACTTCCTGTTGTGATGTCAGCGTCCCCACACTTCTTTTGTAGGACTTGTGCCCTGCTTTTAAGTATGCAAAGGTTTCTTCCTTCAGTTTTCTGTCATGTTCTCTGCTTCACAGTACAGGAGCACCCCCCCCTACTTTCAGACTGAAGCATCTCAAGTCCAGCCTTAACCTTTCAGGTATGTCTGTTTTTGGTCCTCTAAAAAGGTGAGTCAAGGGGGGGTGCAGGAAGGAGGCCAGCAGAGTAGCATTCAGATGCTGAGCCTGATCTTCTGGACCACAGGGAAGTGGAAAATTGAAGAACAACTTTGAGGGTCAAAGAGGTGGCAGGGATGGGGAAGGGCAAGATGGCAGCCCATTTTTTTTACAAAGGGCAGAGGAGACAGCCCACTTCACAAGACAGTAGCTTTCTTTAGTGAAGCAGATGCAGCAACTCTCTGGACTAGGAGTCTGAGGGGCTCACTGCATCACAACTATTCCTGTCTTTCTTGCAAGTTACTCTGACCTTGAGTAATGTAACTGGTGCTCATGAAAAGTGCTCCAATGCCCTCGTGCCAGCGTGGGGTGTATCAAACTCCGAAAAAAGGGGTGGGGACAGAGAGCTTTTTCAAGATTGGAGTGATGATCAGTCATGGTGGGGAAGGGGTGGAAGAGGAGATAGCCGCTACTCAGGGCCGCTGTAATCTTTAGTGCAGCCGGTGCAGTTGCACTGGGGCAGAGGGGCTCAAGGGGCTCACTATATCCCAATTACAGGGAGGAGAGTTTTCGGTCAATTCCTGTTTTTGTTCAATACATCTGATCTTCCATGAATCTCACATTTATTGTGGTTAATGAGCTATAAAAAAAGTATCCATGAAATGATCTGATAGGCCCCTTCACCTGCGCTCAGCCCCGCCCCTTCCGCTCCTTCAAGCCTTGTCATAACATTTTGGAGGGAGGGACAGACTTCAACACATTTTGCTTTGGAGGGCTCTGAGTAAAGTCGTTTTTGAAGACCTCTGCACTAGGGCCTGTGGCACACTGGCAATGCTGCTGGAGGCCCTAAACCCCTTCACTTGAGGGAGGGAAAATTTAAGTGCATTCATTAAAAAGATTTCAACACAACCCGCCAGCAGCCAGAGCTTATGACAACTTTTTTTTTTTTTTTTGTTGTATACAGCGCGAACTAGACCCTGGTATCAGAGCGCTTTACATGAGCACCAGTTTAGTTACAGAAGGACACATTCATTTTTGTTAGGCATGGGGGGATTAAGTGATTTGCCCAGAATCACAGGATGTTGAGCGTCGTTGCAGAGACTCGAACCCGGTTCCCCAGCTTCGAGGTTGACCGCTCTAGCCATACGGCTACATCCTCTCCCATATTTAGAGCATGAGCCGCTCTGCAAATCCCGCATCAGTGACTTGTGGAGATCACAGTGGCATGGCACACATGTTTGGCACAACCAGCCCTTGCATATTCTTTGCATGTGTGTAAAAGAAACAGGAGAAGGGTGCTGCATCACTTACATGGTTTGTTGCACTATTGAGAAAGAGGTGTTTTTATACTGTTCTGTGTGGTTTAAAATCCTTCTTGTACATTTAAGGACACATGGGATCTGTGGTTGCAGTGTATCAGCGGACATGGATTGGAGGCGCGTGTAAATACATTTTTGGTCAATTGTTGGTAGGTGTATGCTGCCCCCGCCACAACTGTGCTCATCTCATTTATGTTGCAGAGTAGGGGCTCTAAGGAAATTATGGGAGCGGTGCCCCGAAAACAGTTGCATATTTGCACTATACCCATTCTGCTCTGTACAGTAGGGGCACAACCAGTGACATCAACACCCATAAATCCAGAGGCTGTCCTGTGCCACTGTGGCACCGCCCCGTGCCCTCCAGACTCCAACCACCCAGAGGTGCTGCATTAGCCCAGATGGCCATCTATACGCAATGTCAGTTTAATACAGGGGGTGAAGCGCACTGTAGCAAGGCTTGGACCTTTGTCCTTGGTATCATCACAGGATTAAGGTGGTCTGCAGTGATCGAATGGTTCTGGTTGTTGGTCATGGTTGGGTAAGCGTCTTGGGTTGCTGGCATTTAACTCAGATATGTTGGAGATTTTGGCTTCAAAGAAGTTCAGGAGGTCTCCAGCATGTTGCAGAGATGTGGAGAGGTTATCTGTCACTTCCTCAGAATTGGAGAGTTCTTAGAAGGTTCTCAAGACGTCCTTTGCTTGGTGTGGGCCTTTAATAATGCCTTTGAAGAGGTAAGTATTTTTTGTCAGTGGTATTTCCTCTCCTCTGACAACAGCCTTGAAGACTTCCAACAGATGTATGCTACATGTGGGGCAAATTCCAGCATGTAGCTGTTTCCTGGTTAAACCATTTGTCAGAGGACCTGCTCTTCCGCTTTGGTCTACTTGCCGGGCATCAGGGGCATTCAAGTTAGGGTGTACCAACCCTGGAGCTTTTCAGACTATGTCGAACTACTATTAACTTTTTTATTTGACCAATCGGCTCTCTTCATGCTTGAAATTATGATAAGTTGATGCAACATTTTAGGTAGGAAGAGGGTGATCAGGGAGTTGATAGTCCACACTTAAATTTGGTCGGGGGCGGTTCGTTCACAATTTAGGTTCTCCTACTAAATAATAAAATGTTAATATGAAACTGTAACCATAAAGTATACTAGCCATCTAATGAAAGGTATCAGTAATAACTTGTTTAACACACTACTATAAATCTTTAATCGCTGCTACTGTGGAAAAGGAAACCGGGGAAGGACACTTCCTATCAGCTGTGGTACCGGCAAGAAGTACCTTTAGCTAATACAGATGAAGACATAGCTAAGTAAAGGAGATATGGTCTAAGTGCTTCTTCTCTACAAGTGGTTCTCAGCATGTCATTCTGAACATCTCTTCCGTTTGAAATCTTGACCAACTCTGGTCAACCAGGGTTCTGCCTCTTTCGTCATCAGAGACTCTGCACTTCTAGTAATAAGACTCTTGACCAACACAGAGTGTGCCCGGGCGCTATTGTTTGTCTTAGCTTGTCTTGCTTTTGATATTACAGAAGGTAGAAGAGACTTCACAACTATATCCACCACCATTAGCTCCAGTAGGTTGGTAAGATATTATAATTATTACTGAGGCCCTGTGCTCATACGACCACACCTGTGAGGAATGTATCTTAAATAGGGCTCCCTGTTATACGTTTTTACTGATTTTTACTAGATAAATATAGACAGAAAATGTGTTTCCTGTCTGAATTTATTTATTTATTTATTTATTTATTTATTTGGAAAACCTTTATTATACCTTCACATCTTTACACAGCATGTCGCCTACAACCCCGAAGGGCCGGCCGCTAATCTTGAGTGCCACATTGGAACGATAACCTTAAGTACATACAGTGCAAATGTTGAAGAAGTCATATCAGTAAGGGTCGTCGGAGGAAGTAGTGAAGGACGAAAGCAAATGTTCCATACAGGGTTGATGAGGTTCTCATTTTCTATTTTTGGAACTAACTAAAAGAACAGTTGAACATCGGGAAATCACAGTGCGATCAATGATTACGTACATTGCTAGATAGATGCGAGAGTACACCTGGGATAAGACAAAGCCATTTTCATCCTGGAATTAACGTAGGGCGTAAAGAAAACATCGCCTCCCCCAATCCCTCCTGAAGGACCCCCTCCCACAGCCAACCACCCTCACTCCAACCCATCATCCTCATCCGAGTCCATTGGGTCATCCTCTGGCAGCGGGTCGCAGATGTCACCCCGGTAGGTGTTCCACGGGGACCAGACCTTGTTCCACTTGCCAGGACAAGCCCGGCTGAGGTATACCGCCCTTTCTGTAACCATCGTTCTGTCCATGTTTGTGCACCATTGTGATGATGTCGGGAGGTCCGCCACCCCCCAACGCTGCCCAATGTCTCGCTTTGCTACCATCATTCCCAGTGTCACCCAAAGACGGCCGTACCGGGACAAGTCTGTTGGTTCCCATACATTGAGGAGGCACCGTCGTGGCTCCGGTAGCACCGAGACCTCCAGCACCTGAGATATAGTACGCAGGACCTGACGCCAATAGTTGTGTATGCGTGGGCAATCCCAGAATGTATGGAAGAAGGTGCCCTCCTCCCCGCAGCCACGCAAGCAAAAGGGGTCTGGGGTTCGGTGTATGCGGTGTAACAGTGTTCTAGTGTAGTATGTTCTATGGAGAATTTTGAGCTGAACTAGCCTCATCCTGGCCGATATGCCCGCTTCCTTAGGGGAAGCCAGTGCCTCATTCCACTCATGCTCGTCAAGCGCGCCCACCTCTTGCTCCCATTTTCCCTTGAGGGACATCAGCGGATCTGGAGAGTTATTAAGGAGCTTCCGGTATGTGAGGGAGGTCGCCCTCTCTACCATATAGTCTGTCAGGAGGCGATCCTCCAGCGGGGAGGACTCAGGAAGAGTCGAACCAGCCGGGATGGCCGAGAGTAAGGCGTGGCGGATTTGTACATACCGGTATGTCTCGTGTGGTCCCAGATCATAAATCTCTTTCAAACGGGCGAAGGTGATGACATTCCCTCGCTCCCACATATCCCCCACCGTGGAAATTCCGATGGTGTCCCATCGGGAGAACCCCTTACTGAACCGAAGATTGCCCAGGGCACGCGTGTCCCAGAGTGGAGTGAGTTTAGTGAGCGTGCCTTTCCATCCCAGTGCAGCAGTGGCTGCATGCCAAGTGGCTACAGTGAGCCTGGTGGGGCCCACAAGTGGTCTAAGCTTCCTCCGATCATAAAGTGGGGCTAGTATGGTATTGGCGCCTAACTGAGCCCTGTCTGCCTGGAACGCCGGGTCGGATTGCGGTGCATGTAGCCACTGGGTAATGGGCCTGAGTTGTGCTGCCCAATAATATAGATGCAAGTTCGGGAGTGCAATGCCACCCTCGTACCAGCTTCTGCAGAGTTTGGCTTGGGCTATGCGCGCAGGGCGATTGCCCCATAACAATCCGGAGACTACTGCTGCAACCTTCCTGCAGTATCCCGTTGTCACCGGGAATGGAGTGTTGTCCAGGATGTATAGGAAGCGGGGTAGGGACTTCATTTTAAACAAAGCAGCTCTCCCCAGCATCGTTAACGGCAACCCCGCCCAGAAGCCTGCGTCTTGTTTGAGACGATCCAGTGGCGGTAAGAGGTTAAGCCTCATATATTCGGAAGGGTCTCTCGTGATGTGGATGCCTAAATATTTAAATGAGGAACCGGCCAGCCGTAGGGGGCAGTCCGGACCAAGTGTTGGGGGGTCCCCTGTCAGCACATATAACTCTGACTTGTTCCAGTTGATGGTGTAGCCTGAAACTTCACCGTGGCCGTTACAGAGATGCAAAAGAGCTGGTACGCCTTGCTCGGGATCTGTTAGGTACACCAGCATGTCGTCTGCATAGAGAGATATGCGGTCCTCCCACCCCTCCCTCCATTGAATCCCCTTGAGTAGGGGGGTAGTTCTGATGCGAATAGCCAGAGGTTCTAGGGTGAGTGCAAAGAGCAGGGGGGAAAGAGGGCAGCCCTGCCGGGTGCCACGGCCAAGCGGAAACGTGCGTGATTTGTGGCCGTTCGCCACCACGTGTGCCACTGGCGCTGTGTAAAGTAACTTTATCCACGAGATGAAGTTTGGGCAAAATCCCATGTGTGAAAGGACTTCAAAGAGGTAGGCCCACTCCACCAAGTCAAAGGCCATCTTCGCGTCCAAAGCCAGTATAGCTGCACTATCGCCAATGCAATCCGCCCTCGCCAGTACCCCGTGTACCCTTCTAAGGTTGAGCGCGGTGTTTCTGTGGGGCATGAATCCTGACTGGTCCGGGTGGATAAGGCCGGACAGGTGTGGCATTAGACGGTTAGCCAGGAGTTTTGCTAAGATTTTACTTTCCGCATTAAGCAGAGAGATAGGGCGGTAGGATGAGCATTCCTCTGGGGGTTTACCGGGCTTAGGGATAGCCACAATTGTGGCCGTCCGTTGGTCCAGCGGGAGCACCCCCTTTTCTCGACATGAATTTATTTTTAAAGGAGAAAAAATACAGATAATTTGGCTTCTTTTGAGCGACTCTCCAAGCCGAGCTTAATTAATTTCAGGCCACTAGCTGTACATATTGTCAGCATGGGAAGTCATGGGAAGTTAGAAAGCTGAATGAGATTTGCCTAAATTACTGCATATCTCAACATGTACTTGTGCTGTTATGCTACGTTTTTACATGTGGGTGTATTATTTTATTATCTTTTGACTGTGGAATGTGCTAAAACCTGACAGGCATCAAAGTTTGAGTATACGTTTATCCGTTAACTAAATGTGGAAATATACGAGTTATCACCTTTTCGGTTCTCAAAACACAGAATAAATATGGATAAGTACCAATAAGATAACTAAAAAATAAATATGGGTTAACAAGGACGGAAATGTTCAAAAAATAAATCCCATAAAACTGGGAGCCTTAATCTTAAACAATGGGCTGTAGGTTAGTTCCTGGTGGAATGGTTGCCCCTTCCTGATGTTCTTTGAAGGACACCACCATGGCAGGGATTGCTGTGATGCCCGGACAGTCTGAACTTGTCTTCCCAACTCCCTTGAACTGTGTCCACTGATTTTCTCAACTCTGTTAAAAGTTGAGGAAAGAATTTGGCACAGCGAAAATTCAAGGCACCGTGGAGATATTTGAGAAGCTGTTGGGAACTGAGTTTTCAGAAGAAGGTGAAATATCCGTTGGACAGATGGTGGTCTCTCTTCATAGTAAACTCTTATGGGTGTAGAATGTTACTGGAAGGGTGTTCATCTGAAGTCAGCATCAGCAGCTCTTTTATATGTCATGAGGATGGGCAGGCAGTCGGGATGAGAGCAGAGTTCGAGGCCACTGGAAGGGGAGTCTTCGGCTAGTGGTTCGCGCACAAGCACAGGGTTGGCGTTGCTGGGAGACGTAGCCATCCCATTGCATGCTCCTTCTCTGTCTGCAGCGCCCTCCTCTGGTGTGTGGCCTGGGTGGCTTCTTATCACTGCAAATGCATTAATGAACGCCAGACAAGGAGCCATGAGAGAAGCGCAGCACCACCAGGAGATGATGGTCCACTGGAATCCCTGGGACTTACAAAGACGTGGTCCTGTGGAATGGTACCCCACCACGCGCTTGGGAAAGAGGTGCGGAGCGGACTCCATATTGGTAATGGTCTCTTTATGATATAGAGGGCAGGTACTCTCATGGTTTTTTGCAATTGGGATGTGGGAGCATCCTTCAGATCAGCCAATCAGATGAGTGCGCCTGATGAAGCTGCAGATCTGTTGTTGCAGTATTGGCTATCTGAATCTATTTTTGTTTTATCCATGCATCTACTATCTTGAGATCTAGAATGGGCCTGAACTCGTCCTGTGGGTATTTCTTTGAAACCTGGAAGTATCAAAAACAGTCTTCTGCCTTGCCGATGAAAAGGCGCCACTTCCATCGCCTGTGGTAAGACCGTGGCTTTATTTGAAGATGGTCCTGGTGGTACCCTGGTGTCTTCTTTGGTGGGCTTGGGGACAGAGGTGTCTTGTATATTTAGCTTCCATCTCTCTCCTGCTAGGAAAGGCGATGGGTCTGCCTTCGGGCCACAAACAGAGGCGGGTAGGGGAAGTTCACTGCTTGTCTAGTGTAGGGGTTACCTTCTGCTCAGGATGGTCCCTCCACACCTCTTCCGAGGGATGTTACCCCCTGATGGTTTGTTGTCCAAGCTTTGCTAGTTGGAATTACCACAGACAGACTTGAACCATCTAACAGCGAGCAGGTTTGAGGGTGCCCAAGTCGGAATTTAATGCTATTTGCCATCAAATTTCTTGCCAGGTTCTGCCTGCCACAGACCTGTGGACAAACAGCGCAGGGTACACAATTTGCACATGGTCAAATAGTACATGTGATTTAACACGTGAGTAAATACCGCCAAATTGAAATTGCATTTCAAGTGCAAACAGGAGTTTGCACGTGAAAACGAATGACCCTCATATTTGTTATAACGTGTATATGTAAAGCGCACGTTCACCCGGAGGCATCTTGGTGCTGAATAACCTATGTTTATTGTTACCCACCTCAATGGTACTCATTTTATCAACCTCAGATGGATAAAAGGCTGAGTGGCCCTGCTGGGATTTGAACCTGTAACCATAAGGTCAAACACAGGCTCCTACAGTGGATGCATTAGACCGCTAAGCCACCAGACCCAGCTTCAGACCCTAAGTCTCTCCCAACAGGATGCACAGATAACGGAATCAGCCTGACCCGCAATTGACTTTGCCTGACCCTGCCTGACCCTGCCTCAGCCCTTCTAGAGTCATTGGCCAGTGGTGAAAACTCACACTCATCTAGCAGAGCCGCTTTAAGGATTTCTATCACATTAGGTCATGCCACCCCAGCCCCTGGTAATTGTCCAATATTTCATGATTGTAGAATCAATATACCGCCCCCATCCGGTAGCGCCCTAGGCACTCACCTGTAGTGCCTTGCCCATGAACCGGTCCTGTAGGCCAAGCTGCCCTAATAAATATTCATCATTCGGATCCCAGAAGGATTAACGTATGAGTCACCCTCTTCCCTGGAAGGGAACCAGTGACCGGGAGTCAGTGGCGTAGCAAGGACGCCGCAGGCGCTGGTGCAAACCAGGAAAATAGCCCCTTTGACTGCTGTTGGGTAGTAAAATACAAAAAGAACAATGATGGACAGAATGCAGAACAATGTCATACATTCACCCCAGTACAGAGATCTGGGCATAAATCCATCGTTTTTTTGCTCACCATGCTATTCCAGTTTGGACCCAGACATATGCAAATCAGTCTTGACCCTGAGCCCAATGGGAACAGTCAGCCCAAACTGCCAAGCCAGGTCCTCTCTGGACTGGGAACAAGCACCCTAGGACCAGTTTTGGGCATTCAGCCCTTATCAGCCAGGATAGCTTGACATGGAGAGCATGGGACTCATGTCTGAGCATACCCATCCCACTCGGGGTGACAAATGTCTGAACTGGGGTGGTGGAGTGAGCTAAAGAATTATGATGGGTTAAACCCAGATCAGTTGACTGGGGGTGAGTGCTTGCAATGTTCAACACTCCGTCCATCATCCCCTTTGGTTTTGGGTAGTAAAATACAGCATTGCCAGGGTTTAATTGGCCCTTCAGGGCTCTGGGCCCCGGTACCACTGCACCTGCTGCACCGACGATCGCTACGCCCCTGCAGGAGGGTGCAGCACTTAAGAACTCCACAGCAGGTACAATATGCCACTGAGCTACCCATCGCTTCGAGTATGTCTCTGGCGGCTGCGGTCATTCTCCTGTTTTATCTTTTTCCGCCAGACCCAGGAACAGCGAGTCCTTGTTGTGGTGCCTGCGCCTGCCAAAGTCCCTGTATTTAGCAAACAGACGCGCTCTCTGTTTCTGACACACAAATGTTTGTGTTGGTGCTGCTGCCTCTTGTATTTATATACACAAGTTGGACTGCACTGGGCACTGGGCAGGGACCAGGAGCTGAGCACAGCGCCCAGAAAACCCCGTCTTGGCCCACATGCCTTTTTCCAAAGTGACACAGTATAAACAGTGAGGATGAGGAAGAGACGGAGAGGAAGGCAGGGGGTTCCCCTTGCATCTGGGCCGTGAGCTTCCATATTACAGTGAAGAGAGAGAAATCCATTTGTTGAGGGAACTCGCCAACGTGAGCGGTTTCTAGGCGCTTACTTATTGAATGTTCTCCTACAGCCCGCCGCGCATCGCCCATAGGGCTGAATGGGCTTCAGCCACCCCGTTGTGTGTCTCAGCCCGGGCTGCTGCAGCTCGAGCTGTTGTGGGCTCGGCTGGGCGGTGTCTGGAGTCTTATCTCCGCCCGAGTTTTTCACAGGTCTTTAAACACCATTTGCATATTTGCATGCCTTTGTAAACTGGGTAACAAGGCTTTTTTTTCTGGTTCCAGTACCCCCTGGACTCCCATTCTGCTCATTTTTTTTTTTTAAATATATTTTTATTGCAGAGTTATAAACCACAGGATACAATTAGTCAGCCAGTTCACTCGTGACATCCCCCCGTTCAATAATAAATCCTATTCGTACACAGCCATTCAGCCCGCATCCCGGAGGCCGGGCGGCATATCACTTCATTCAATAGGAGAACATCACGGTGTACGTCCCATAGGGACCATGGTTGAAATGTCGTTTTACGTATCTGCTTTTACCCCCCCACCCACAACATCGCTCCCGTCAGCCATCCCAGTGAAAATCAGAGGTACCGCCCATGTCTGGACCTGCCCTAGGCGCTATGGTTCTGTCACTCCTGGCCGCTCCCCCCAGCCATTCCACACTCCATACAGTACCCACCATCCTAGTAGATTCAATGTGCCCAGACGGGCTACCATCTAATGGCTTCCGACCCACCCCAAACTCCCATTAACCAGACCCCCCAAGGCCCCCCCCCCCTGGCAACTGCTAAGGTGTATGCCTCGTCCTGTCGAGTTGGATGGATCCACTACAGTGCGAGATACAATACTTTTGTGTTCGCCCCGCGGTGTCCACCGGCTTAGTTCTCACCATCCTCATCCTCTACCAAAGAATCACGCAAGGCTTGCACCACTAACTCCCATGCACGCGCCGCATCCAATGCTTTCTCATTCCCCATCTTCACAGCCTGCTTCATCCGGAGCACACTCTCGCAGTCAGACCACCGCAGCAATTCATTCTTCCATCTACGCAGTGAGGGTCCCCCCCTGGACTTCCAGTGCCACGATATTTCCCTCTGCGCCAATATCAGACCCAGGTCAATGAACTTGCTCGTCACCTTGGTGTGCTTGGTGTGCGGGAACCAGAGCAGCAGGCACGCCGCCATATCGAAGTCCACCTCCCTGTCAGTCACTTCGTTCAGGAGCCCCCCTACCTCCGTCCAGTAGGTCCCCAAGTGTGAGCACCCCCAAAACAAATGATCCATGTCCGCTCCCAGAGACGAACACCGTGGGCATCGGGCATCCGGCACCTGGAAGTACCGCTGCAATTTCTCAGGAGTTAAATAAGCCCTATGAAGCACATAGAAATGTACTTGCTGAAAGCGCGCATTTCTCGTGCCCTTCCACGTGCGCCGCAGGATGTGACCCCATGCCGTATCCGGTATGGGCCGGCCCACGCTCTCCTCCCATTTAGCCTTGAGCCCTTGGAGCGGTTCCAGTCCCTCATTCAGCATCCTATTATGGAGGCACGTCACAGCTTTGAACGTACCTGCCGCCATCACCACATATTGACACGCCACAGTTGTTGTTGGTTCCATGAGCCCTCCCTTCCAGTGCTTCTGTATGGCCGCCACCACCGCCGCGTGTAGAAGGAACCCCCCATCGGGCAGCCCGAACTGGTCCCGGAGCACTTCGAACGGTGCCAAAACCCCGTCTATGTATAAGTCGCCTACTACCTGCAGTCCCGCCTCTTCCCAATCCAGCAACGGGGACCAATCTCCTCCGTGCGGCAGGGCCGTCAGCATGCCGATCGGGATCTCCGGTGCATAAGGCCGCGACGCCTTCGCTCTCCGAAGGCTCCTCTGCCAGCACAGCCGGAGCGTCCGCTCCTCCATGGTGAGGGCTCGCAACTCGAGCCTCTGTTGCATGATGATATAGGACAGCACGTGGCGTTGTATCCCCCTATCCCGGTCCTCCTCTGGACCCCGAAACACCCTAGCTACGTTCTGTGTAAGGACCTGCAGTTGCGCTGCTAGATAATACAGCTCGAGGTCGGGCACAGCCATGCCCCCTTCTATCTTGGGGCGAAGTAGCGTGCTCAGGGCCACTCTACGGCGGCCGTGCCCCCATAGGAAGCCAATAACCATTGACCTCAGGTCTCTAAAGACCCCCTGGGGAATCCAGACAGGCAGCGTTCGGAAATAATAGAGGAAGCGGGGGAGCGCCACCATTTTCAAAAGTGCAATCCTACCCAGAACCGTCAGCGGGAGGGTCGACCAGAAAGACAAGCTACCCCTCAGTGCCCGGACACAGCGACCAATATTGCCCTCCAATAAGTCCGCAGTTGCGTGGTAGATGCGAACTCCCAGATAGGTGAAACAAGATGGCTCCCACACCACGCCCAATTCGCCGCCAGGGTCTGGCGATCCCGCTCGCAGCGGAAACACACAAGTCTTCGCCCAATTGACCTTAAGGCCCGACAGCCGGCCGAACTCCGACAACAGGTCCATCGCTCCTACCAATGCCCGCGAGGTGTCAGCGAGGTACAGGAGCAAGTCATCCGCATATAGCGATATATAGTGCCACTGCCCGCCGCTGGCTATCCCCGCGTACCTGTCCCCCGACCTCGCATGGACCGCCAAAGGTTCCATCACCAGAGCAAACAATAGGGGGGACAGAGAACATCCCTGTCGCGTGCCCCTACCCACCGGGTACGCCGCAGATACCAGGCCGCCCAAACGCACTCTCGCCGTCGCCGAGGCATATAAGACCTTCGTCCACCTGCGGAACCCCTCGCCCATGCCAAACCTCTCTAAGACTCCATCCAGGAACGGCCATTCCAAGCTATCAAAAGCCTTCTCGATGTCTACGGACAGGACCGCCGGGGCTCCCTCCCCGTCCAAGATGGCGTCCATTATTCCCACTAGGCGGCGAATGTTTAGCGCCGTGCTCCTCGTGGGTATAAACCCGGCCTGGTCCCTGTGTACCAGGCCCGTCATATGTGGGGCCAGCCTGGTGGCTAGGATTCGGCTCAGAATCTTATAATCCACTGTCAGCATGGATAGCGGGCGATAGGACCTCACATCCGCGGCATCCCGGCCAGGCTTTAGGAGCGGTACAATCAAGGCCTCCCGCATGGACCCAGGCAATGCCCCAGCCTCGAAAGCTTCCGTATACACCACCAGCAGCCTGGGAGCCAAGCTGTCCACATACCGTTGATAAAATTCAATCGGCAGTCCGTCCACCCCGGGCGTTTTATTGCGGGCCATATGTTTGATGGCCACCCGTATTTCTGTGAGCGTGATCGGGCTACCCAGCTCCCTCGCGTCCTCCTCGTCCAGGACCGGAAGCTGCCTCTCCCCCAGGTATTCTGCAATGTCCTGAACCCCCACACCCAGCTGACTCTGGTATAATTCCTCATAATACCCCCTAAAACGTTCCAATACCGCTGCCTGGGAGTACACCATCTCTCCCTGCGCAGTGCTAATGCTGAGGATCGGGCAACCCCTAAGTTCCGGGTTAGCTAGTCTGGCCAAGAGGGTGCCCACCTTGTCCCTTTCCGCATGTGCCCTGATGATATACTGCCTGTAGTCATAGCACCTTAAACGTTCCGTCTCGGTGGCAACCACCTCCTTCGCTTCCAATAACTGGGTCTGTAAATCTGGCCTAGCCGGCCTGCGGCGCTCCAAGTCCCTCAAAGTTTCTTCCGCTTTCATGAGTTCGTTCAACACAGTCGTGCGAGCATTCGAAAACCTACCCAAACACACCCCTCTCACCACCACTTTCATTGCATCCCATTCAGTGGACCTACTCGTGGCTGTGCCCTCATTCACTCCGAAATAGCTATCAATGCCTTGCCTAACCGCGTCGCTGAACACAGAATCCTCAAGCGTCTCCGGCCGAAGCCGCCATGTTGGTATCACTGAGCGCTCTCGCTGCCACTGAATGTGCACCAATAGGGGGTTATGATCTGAGATAGTCCTAGCCAGGTACTCCGCATGGGAAATCAATGGGGCTAGGGATCCACCGCAGAGCACCGAATCAATCCTGACATGCAGATCATGGAGAGCAGAGTAAAAGGAATAATCCCTGGCTTCCCTGTGCCGCTCCCTCCAGACATCCAGCAACCCCCATCTATCCTGCCAGTCCTTCCTGTGCGCGGCCAACCTGCGCACCGGGGAGTCCACCAGGGGGGGATGGAACCTATCCAGAGCCACATCCGTGATCGAATTGAAGTCCCCCCCTAACACTATCGGGCCCGCCAAGAAAGAGGCCAAGGACCCCGAGAGGCTATCAAAGTATCGAGCTTGATCAGTGTTCGGCGCATACACACAGCAGAAAACCACATCCCGTCCATACAACCTCCCCTCCACCGCCACAAACCTTCCATCCGGATCTACGACTTGATTCAGCACTTGAAAGGGTATCCCCGCCCTCACCCAGATCAACACCCCCCTGGCATACGCTGAGTAAGTGGTGCCGAACACCTGGCCCGCCATCTTTTCTGCAAGGCCGCGCACTCTTTTTTGGTGAGATGAGTCTCCTGGAGCATAGCAATCTGAACCCCCCTGCGTACTAGATATGCATGGACTTTGTGACGTTTCACCATAGTTCGCAGCCCCCGGACATTCCACGTCAGGCATTTCAAATTAGGTAATGTCCCCATTCCAGCTTCGTACAGTCCGATTCAAATAACGAAGGTTCATAGCCCCCCCAATGCAGTTGCCCCCCCGAACATACCCAGAACAGAAAAACTCCCCAAACCCCACTCCCCAGGACAGAGCACACGAACCCAATGGCCGCCCCCATCCAAACCTTGAACCAACTTCTCGCACTCTTACCCTGTGGTCTCCACCACAGTCGGCCTTAAGGGCCCAAGGGGGGTGAGTCACCGCCGACCCCAGCTAGCGGAGCCCGCGCCCCGCGCCTTCATCCCCTCCTAAGCACACAGCCCTCCCACCCGGCATCCCGCCCTCCATCAACAGGATACCACCCTACCATGAAGTCTCGATCTAGCCCCAGTCCAAACTCAGCCGCAGAAGATACCATCCGACGTCTGTGGGGTCACTATCGCCCCCTTCGAGCTTTCCGCCTCTGAGAGTTCCTCTCCCGTCCTGCTGCCTTCCCCTCCCGAGTCCGTTTCTGCCCGTTCACTGTTCTGTTGCGACCCTGTAATGGCCGCCGTCGCTGCGAGTGCATCCCTCTTCTCCGCCGCCATTTGAGCCTCCCGTTTCTCCCGCTGGCGCCTGTTGCAGGATCTGATACGTTGCGATTGCCTCACCCGGGGCTGCTTGGGTTGGTCTCGCCTGCTTTTATGCGATCTGTCCGTCCCCGCTCTATACGACTCCAGCCATTGCCAAACTTCATCCGGAGTCTGGAAAAAGTGCGTAGAGCCATCCATTATGATCCGCAGCTTAGCCGGGTAGAGCAAGGAGTACTGGATGCCTTCCTCCCTGAGCTCCTTCTTCACCGCTAGGAACAATGCCCTGTTCTTCTGGACCGCTTGAGTGTAGTCCGGGAAAATCGTAACCTTACTGTTCTCCACCTCATAGGGGCCCGACATCCTGGCCCGCTGGATGAGGAGATCCCGGTCCTTGTAGTGGAGGAGCCGCACCACCATCGGTCGGGGGGGGCGGCCAAGCCCCGGCGGGCGAGCAGGTACCCGGTGTGCTCGCTCCAGAGTGAAAAAAGGAGTAAGCCCCTCCGGCGCTACCACAGTGCGGAACCAGTTCTCCATATAGGCCACCGCATCCTCCCCCTCAATCCGTTCCGGCAGGCCTACGACCCGCACGTTGTTCCGCCTATTGCGGCCTTCCGCATCCTCCGCCCTCCGCTCCAGCGAGTCCAGCCGGGCCAATATGTCCGTGATCCTGTGCTCCGCGGTCACCACCGAGGGCTTCAGGTCCAGCAACAGTTGGTCATGGTCCTTGACCCTGTCCGCCAGCTTCGCGTGATCCGCGCGTAGCAGCCCCAGGCCCGTGGCCACTTGGGCAATGTCTTGGTGCAAGGCTTCCTTAGTCGAGGTGATCGCATCAAGTATGGCATCCAAACGCCGGTTCAGCCGTTGTTCTTGGTCAAGCTCCGGGGAGGGACTCTCGCCCAGGATCTTGCAGGATCTCTTGCCAGCCGGCGACAACTTGGCTCAGGGCTGAAGTTCGGGGCCGTCCGACCCCTTCGCCGCCATTTTCTTCGCACCCTCGGCAACACCTCGGCCGCCTCTTCAACTCGGTCTCCTCGGGGCCAGCAGTCCCCCAGCGACTCGCCGATTGTGCCCAGCTGTCCCCTTACACTTCAGAGGGCAGGAGCGACGTCTCCGGGTCGCCTAGGGTTCCGAAAACAGGAGAATTAGCGGGATTCCGCGCGGAGCTGCGAGCTCACGCCGCCATCCCGATCGGCGTCCAAGCCACGCCCGACTCCCATTCTGCTTAATCCTTATATAATGTATTTTACTTTCACTGCAGTATTGTGAGAATGTATTTCATGAAAAGGAATAGAAAGTAGGGTTACCAAAAGAAATATACCAGCCATTTGTTGTCTAAAGAGCCTGCAAAGGCCAGGTTTGGACGCGACATATGGTTATAAATAAAATCATATGTATTCATTTGTAATGTGACTTTTCTGTCTTTGTTCCCTTTTATTATCAGTCATGGATCATTCAGGCAGCCCCTGAACACAATTAAAAATTATTTTTTATTTGTATTTGCTGTTCCAAGTATGCACAGATAAGTGCTGAAAATAGGCTTTAGGTGACTGCTTATTCTTGTAATGTCTGGGACATCAAAATAATGAGCTGTCAACCCTAATCATAAGACTGAAAGTTTGTTACGGGATGAGCACAATATTCATATCCTCCACCGTGGAAAACACTGCAGCTGCTTTTGGTACAGGGGGGCAATTTTGCAGGTCTGCTGCTAAACCGCCCCCCTGTACCAAAAATGGCGCCACCTGTTCAAAACTGGCCCCCATCGGCCCATCCTCTGGCCCACTGAGAAAACGCACGGTGCCCGCTATGGCCAGTCCAGCCCGTCCCGGAATAATGCCATAATAGCAATAGTTGAACTTATATTTGAAACCCTATATCTGCCCTCAATAACATGCTGAGTTACTTGAAATGTCTGTGAATGCACCCTGCATTCAGACAACGCACTCCTCATTCTTGCCCTTCACTTTCACACTCATCCTACACTCACAGCGATCACAATGTACTCACACTTATCACCATGCACCCACACCATTTACCTTGCACTCACAATGAACACACAGCACTTATGCCACTCGCCATGAACTCACACCGTCCTCCCTCCACTTACCCTGTGGTCACATGAGCACACCGATTACTCTGCACTCACAATGCACTCGCGCTGTTCACCCAGCAGTCACCCTGCAGTCATAGGACACTTCACTAACTGTCCCCCTCACTGCTCATGCTGCAATCTCACTCAAACAAGCCCATCACTAACCATACATTAATTTGTCCCACTCTGCGCTTGTATCCGCACCCAAATTCATATGGTCACCTCACTTACCCTGCAGTCACTCCTCTCACGCTGCTATCACACTTTTGCATCGCTCACAGCGCAGATGGTTAATCTGCCTGCTACAAAGAACGTGAACCCTATACCACAGAACTGACTGTGAGTAAACTACAGGAAGCACTGTAAAAAAATTAATTGTTTGTCAGACAAGTGCTACAGAGAGATGAAGTGCATTGTAGGCAAGTGCTAGTGAGGGTATTCATGGAAAAGGAGGAAATGGGGGAGGGGTGCCCAAAAAGACCGTTGCGCCGTGTGCGACCAGTGCTAGGGCCAGCCCTGGCTGGGAGTCTTAGCCCCCCCTCCCCGAAGTGCTGGTCAAGTTGCGCCCCTGCCTAGAGCTCAGAAAACTCATGCCATCTGCCATAAGATGATAAAAGCATGAGTCAGCCCTGTCAGCTTCTGATCCTTTCACCAACAGGCTGCACCCAGAGGCGCGCCCCAGGCCCTTAACCCGCTGAGCTACATTAATAATGATAACAATAATATAACTATAGAGCGTCTTGCACCATTTTACAAGCTGGTCAGATTACGATTTTGTAATCTGGTCAGGGCTCGAGTGTACACTAACTGAGATGCACAAAGGCACTCTATACACTTGTTTCCTCCTTTTCTTTCCCCCTGTCCTTCCAACTTCCCCTTTAGGCTGGAGGGAGTAGGCAGTCGCCTTTGAAAGCCACTTTCCAGTGAGTAAACCCCTGTTTGGTCCTACATACTTGACAACGTCTGTACAAGGCTTTTTAAGACACCCAGGGAAAGGTATGTTTTGCCCTTTGGGTGCTCCCTTCCCCATAACAACAAGGTCATTTGTAGAAATCAGCTGCCCTTCCCTGGCCATTTGTTTTGAAAACATAAGGCGCCTGCATAGAATATCCCTAATGCAGCACCAGGAGTGAGACCTGGAGAGACTGACTCACTCACTCAGCCTGCTAGCATTTTAGAGGCGCCAACCTCAAAAGACCATTGTGGAAGTCATGTCTGGTGCACCTAGGTTTGTCAGACTTCTTCGGGGATGTGAAAAGGACAGAAGGACAGGCATGGGAGCACAGCTGTACTGAATGTGCAGGCTGCAGGCTGGCCTCTGAGGCTGTAGGGAGGCATCCAAAGGCAGCCAGGCAGCCTCACACCTGCCTAGCCTGACTGCTGGAAGGGACAGGGCCTTAAATACTCAATCCTGACCTGCACTGGGCTAGGGGTGGAGCAAGTGACCCTGCATTCTTCTACAGGGATTGGGTGCCCCACCTCCACACCACACCACAAAGAAACACTGTTAAAAATTGGACAAATGGAGCATTTAACAACATTTTTCACTTATACAGGCCAGAAAGCCAGTGGCGGCTGCTACTGAACGGGTGTGGCGGGGCGTGGGGGGTAAATGAAATATATAATAAAAACACTTACCTGCAGGCAGGCCGGCCGCCTCTTGGTCCTTTTCGGCTCCTCATTTGACAGCAGGAACCAGGAAGCACCCAGGCTCCCAGACTCCCCTAGCCAATCACGGCGCTGCCTTACAGCAGTGTTTTGATTGGTCTGAGCGCCGGCGCTCAAAGAGGGACTGGGAGGCTGTGCGTGTTCTTCACCCATGCTGTGCGTTACACCCGGTGGAGAACATGCAAAGGTCGCACTTTAGAGCGTGCTCAACACTCCTTCCTCTGACCCCTGCTCTGGCCAGCCCAGCCCCGCCGGCCCCGCCCTTAGGAATGAAAACTAAAATGATAACAACATTGGTTAATATTATTTTCTTTTTTCTTTTTAAACTGCTCGCCGAGCAGTGGGACGACGCTCCTCTGCCTTAGCGAATGAGCCGCCGCTGCAGAAAGCCATGACTGCTAAACAACCTTGTTATCTTCGAGTGTGTAGACCAATCGATTACAAACTTCTGTTGTAAATATAAAAATTGCCGATTGTTATGGCTGGATTTTCCGTTTAGATGGGATCAGCCCCCAGGGGCCCCTTATGACCCAGCCAAAACGTACTCACCTTCCCTCCTTAGAACGTATTCACAATGGATAAATATACAGATATATATACAAATCACACCTAAGGATGGGGAATAGCAATACACATGCATAGATTTTCTACAATATCTTATTCACATCAGTTGGTCTCGCGGCCACCCTGACCCAGACCGGTCTACCCTAGGGCAGATATTGCGCACAATCCGGTGCGACTACACATGGGCCTGCAGAACCCAATGCTCCCTTTTCCAAACGATCCACAATCCTGTAGATCTCCACGCCAGTCTCCCACCTGACGCTCTCACTTATTCAAGCCACAATCTTGTGGGTATACACGCTGGTCTCCTACCCAGCGTTCTCACTAACGCCGCATATCAACGACGACCACATTCCTATGAATGATCATCAGGACAATGTCTCAGTTATCTACTCGGGATAAAACTATAATAATGACTTTTGATATGGTTCCCAAATTATATAATGTACCTCCTATTCCTGGCATCAAAGGTCCACTTGATAGAGCGCGCAGTTCACCCGGGTCACCAATTTCTTACACGCACTGGGCCCCGGCGTGCATTCAATTTCAATTAGTGATTCCTGCGAACCGGGTGAATTCCTGTCACGCTTCTATAAGTAATAAATGGTTCAGGATTACCTCTGCTTACCATGCACCTGACTTACCACAGGCACAAACTTTCGACGGACCTGGAGCTAAAAGGGAAAATAGTAGACAGGAACCTAAAACATTTCTTTACGGCAGTACACACTTATTCACTTTCTGTAAAATGACCACAGACACCTGATGAAGTTTAACACTTTATATGAAGATTCAAAGAGAAGATGCCAAGACAATAAGCGATATGCAGAATAATATGTCAAACATCAATATCAACACCAATATGTAACTTTGTATTAGAATTATAACCATTGAATATATGGGAAGACTAAGGGTAGGAATTTTAGAACAGAACTAATCACTGCAACTTTATACCAGGGCACGAGTTTAAGGTTGGGACCTAAAACATGTACTTAATCCTTAAACTATTCTTTCTAAATTCACTGCAACCAACTAAAGGTAAAGGAAAAACGGGAACAAACTATTTATATAACGGATTGACAATTTGCTAAGGGTGGGGAGAGAAGTGGAACCAACCTATTAAACAAATCACATATAGTTCGCATAAAAGAGAATAGAGCAATATCATTGGCAAGTAATGCTTTACCGAAAGAATTTTAAGAGAGAGAGAGAGAGATATAGAGATACGCAAACCCCAATCAATATTTACCTAATTCAGATTGAAGACCAACCCTGGCCACGGGTCAGTTGGGAAGACGGGGACAGGGACCCTCGGAAAAGGAACACCAGGTGCGAACAGGTACAACCCACGGACAGACCAGGACAGGATACCCCTCAGGTTTGGGTCAAAGGACTGGGCCTCCCAGGGTACGACCAACACCCACAGCTTCGGACAGCAACGCCTGCGTTACCCCCTTCTGCAAGTAATCCGCCAGAAACCCCGATTGGATTTTCGAATTTCCCAGCAAAGTGCTTCGCCAGCACTTAGGATTTTTCCACCCCTTAGGAGTTTGTGGAAAGTATGGACAAAGTGCTCCGCAGCACTTTCAGATTGAGCACCTATTGAGATCGTAGGGTCAGTGACAGGTCTGCTACTCGGACAAGTCGGACAATTTTCCTAAGCTAAACTAGGGCAATTATACTGTTTTGGGGACCCTTAGACCACCCACCAATGTTGCAAGTGACAGTTTCCCACATTGTGATTGGTCAGAAAAGGTGGTGCGGTCATTACCACCTCCTAGAATTCAACTTTCCCATCGAGAAATTTAAATTTTCTTATCCGCCCCTCAGGTTCACGTTCCCATCCATAGAATACAATAGAAAATATGAGCGCTTAAGGCATCGCAACAAGTCTGTTATTTTCAAGGTGATTGTCCACATCTTGCGCTGGGTTCTCAGGCGCATTTGGCTTCAGGAGCCAGCTGGCTGGTTTCAGCTTCTGCGCAGTTAGGACTTTCCCTGGTCAGCTGACAGGGTTCAGAGGGGCCTCATGATGGCGTTGCTCACGTATGCCCCAGCCCACAAAGACGCGGTACATGAAAAGTAAGCGAGAACAAATTAATATCACATCCAAAATGATTACACTGTATACCATGAAAGAACATTAACCAACCCTTACTTTATTAATGACTATAGCATTATGGTTTAGTGCGAAAAGATAGATAAGCAAAAGCAGCGGTAGCAAGCAGAGAGCGTGGTGAGAGACAAGCGGCCATGTTTGCAACAGTGCGCATGAGCACAAAACTCCCTCCAGAATGCGAGTGCGTCACATCACATGGGTATGACCGACGCATGCGCAGACTGAATTTCAGCGAAGCAGCCATTTTCTCTTAATGCAAGCTTCGTTAATATGAAAAAGACATACAAGCAAGCATCCGGGGACACCCGCGTGTTTGGAAGAACGTACAATAAACGACAAACAATGATTTTAATAGTATTATACATTTGGCGAGGTTCTTGCACTGGGCAAGGCGCTTCACGTGCGAATCCTTGCTCCATCAATCCCCTCTTTGATGATATTTACTATCATCACTACATAAAGGAAACAGATGCCAACTTTTCTCATTCATCCACATCACTCATTTCGATTTCAACAAATTTATTATTCAGTTTTCTTTCAGCTTCTCTATGAGAGTGGTGATTTTTCGCCTTTTTGTAGATGGTATTCTTTAATTCTTCTAATTCCAGTTCATCAATGTTTCTTTTCACCCCCCTCTGATTTACTGTGTATTTCTTTTTACACTTCTGGCATTTGCAGCAGATAAAAATAATCAATATAATTATACCTATCACAACTATTGGCATCAGTATTTTCCATAAAATATTTCTACCTAGGTTAGAAAACCAACTACCTATAGAGGAGAGACCTCCAGTCAGTCTCGTCCAGGCACTGTCAACCTCCAATGGTTTGAGTTCCTTTTCCAAATTAGTTATGTTCTTCACATATTGTTTTAATTCGATACTTTTATCTGGAATGTAAGTGCAACAATGTTGCGCCTTCAGCATTCTACAGACTCCGCCCTCTTTTGCTAATAGGGTGTCAAGGGCAAGACGGTTTTGTAAAACCATTGATCTGATCGCAACCATTTCGGTATTGACCACCAGGAATCCTGCAGCAGTGTCCGTTGATAACCGGTCCACCACTGTAGACAATTTGCAGATTCTATGGGTGTTCAGAACTACCCCCATTCCAGGTATCAGTGCACTGAAAATATCACCTATAATTTCACCTACACTTTCACGTCTACTACGCACTAAGCCATTAGTATCTTCATCGCTTCCAGCTGCATTGTGGAGAAGTGTGGCTCACTGGTTAGAGCAGGCAGACCCTGAAGCAGAGGTCAGACCCGGGACCAGGGTTCAATTCCCGACGCGGCAGGGTCTTGAGCTCAAATGTCCACGGACTCGATAATTCTCGCTTCGGTGCCTGACCTAATCATGGGTTCACACTCTGCAACTCTGGGCATTAAGCTTGCTTAATCTCCACAACGGCCCCCCGCGGTGGGATGCCCGTTAGGGGCTATCTCACAGGGAAAAGCCAGGACGGGTTCCCAAGGCAAGCGCCGAGATGCCTCCGGGTAGTCGAGCGCTATATAAGAACATACATAAATAAATAAATAAATTATTCACATGGTATATTTTCGGGAAAACAATGCCAAAGTAGCAGCTTCCATACCAGTGATCCGGCAATTTAAAATAAGCCTTGTTCCCACATATATAATATATTCCGGGAAACACAGGTTCTGACCCATTTTTGAAACCCCAACCTCCAATTACCTTATAATTATGTTCACACTCGCTGGAACCGATGAATACATTGTTATAGTACTCTGTCTTTTCCCTATGGATACAAAGTTTCCCTTTTCGTTCAAAATCCAGCAACAAGGCAGGATTAGCTTCGCCTTGCGAGGTGTTATCCATGTGTTCAGCCCACCTAGGGACTCTATCCTTTTCGTCATTGGCTTTCTTTTGAAACTTTTCTCTCCTTCTGTCTGCCATCTTAATGAACATCTTTTCCTGCTCTTGCAGAGAACAGGTCAGATTAGATTCTCTAGCTTCATTTAAATCTATGTTACCTATAGTCAGAAAATATTCTCCCATATAACGGGTCACGTCACTTGTAGTATGTACACGGTTCAAGTGTCCTCTAACAGGCAGTTCAGAAAATACTACGTCATCATTTGAATAATAGTATTGCAAAGTGCTTCTATAGAACAAGCTAGCTAATATACTACAGGAAATTCCATAGGTCAAAGGTAGATGGTGGTATGTCACGACATTTTTAGCTTACGGGAGGCTTTTGCTACCCCTCTTCGTTTCCTTGTACCAGAGGTTCACTTCTGGGCTCTCTCAAGGAGGGTCTTCGTCAGAGCTCCGATCAGCAATGGACTCTTCTTCACTGTTGCCACTGTGGTGTGGTTCGTCTATTTCTTCCAACACAAAGTAAGTCCACTCAGGGCTTCGATACCGTTTGCTCTGTTTCTTTAGTCTGTCGCTTTTTCTCAGCGATTTTCCTTGGGCTGTCCTTCTTTCACTTTGAGCCCTTTTTCGGTCTTTATCGTTTTCTGCGACTGTCTTCAATCTGAGCCTTAGTCTCTTGACGTATCGAGGTGCACTTCGGCCTCCTTTCCTCCCAGTAGTTGAGGAAACTTGCCCTTCTTCGTGCACTCTTTTTACCTTTTGTTGTGGCACTTCTGTTTCCCTACCTGACTGACTAGTTCCAGGTCTTTCATCTATCTCTTCTGCCTGGTCCCTAGTCTGACCCTGCTCAGATCCAAATCGTACTTGCTTTTTCTGTTTAGTTGGTTTTATTTCTGGTGTCTGAGCACATTGATCTATTTCTATCTGTTCCTGTTCATGCTCCTCGATCTCTTCGTTTTCTTCTGCATGAACGTCAGCTCTAATTACTATCTGTCCCTTTCCGGACTCCGGAGTTCCAGGAGGAGTCTCGATGCCTTGATCTGACCCTACTTGGCCTACTTCCTGATCAGGTGTGACGTGATTCTCGTGGACCTGATCTGCTTCGTCTATTTCTAGCTCACCTGGACTATCCCACTCACTGTCTAAGTAGGAATACTTCCTGGTTCGTATTGGATCATGAACCGGGTCGTCGGCGGGATACCATTCAACGTCTCGACTTGTGCTCGGCAGCTCGATGTCAGCTAGTTCTGGACTCTCCTCTTCGGAAGCCTCATCAGCTGTGCTGCCTTCAGCTTCAGTCGCGTTTTCTCCAGCTACCCGCTTGGTGTGGCTGGCGTGGATCCACTTGGGTACGCCCGCACACTTTACAGCAGTTGTAGTGACGAGGATCACTTGTCGTGGCTTTCCCCACCTGGGTTTCAGGCAACTGCTCCGGATGTGTTTCTTTAACGCCACCCAATCTCCTGGTTGCAAGTTGTGTGCTGGAGTCTTTGGCCACTCGTCTTCTGTCTCTCCAATCTGCTGGGAGATAGAACGCACTTGGTCACCCAGCTGCTTGCAGTATTCTAGCACCATATCATCAGAAATGCTTAGCAGTTTGTGTCCGGGTACCCATGCCTGTCGCATCACTCTTCCCATCAACACTTCATGGGGGCTCAGGCCAGTCTTTCTGTTCGGGATACTTCTCAAACTCATCAGCACAAGGGGTAAAGCCTCTATCCAGTTCATTTTTGTGGAATCACACATTTTTCCCAACCTGGACTTCAGGGTGCCGTTTATTTGTTCCACTACCCCAGAAGCCTCTGGATGGTAGGCACAATGTAGTCTTTTCTTCATTTTGAATGCTTTACAGAGTTCTTCTAGCACATCGTTGGCAAAATGCCCACCTTGGTCCGTTTCGATAGTCTCTGGGATCCCATACCTAGGTATCAATTCCCTGAGCAATAGCTTAGCCGTAGTTAGGGCATCATTTTTCTTTGCTGGGTAAGCCTCCACCCACCTGGAGAACAGACAAACTATGACTAGGATATATCTATATCCTTTGCAATTTGGCATGGTTACAAAGTCTGCCTGCATTCTGACAAAGGGACCTACTGCCTTCCCAATGGTACTCTGTTCTACCACAGTCTTTTTCCCTGCATTGAACTGCTGACACACTAGGCACCTCTGGCAAAGCCTTTCCGCCTGGTTCCTGAACTTTGAGTTACAGAACACCTTTTCAAACACTCTGCACATTGCGTCTCTTCCCATATGTGTGGGTTCATGTATCATTCTGATCATGGGGTCTATCAAGCTATCAGGCAGCACAGGCACCCCAGTCGCGCTTACCACCACACCATCCTCTCTCAACTTGCATTCATTTGCGGCCCACCTGCCTTTTTCTTGCCTGTCTGTTGCCTGTTGCAAATCCTTTAGTTCTTCCCACGTTGACACATTCTCAAACAACATAAGTTGGCAGCTGGTTACACCCCACAATGCAATTTGGAGGGACATGTGATGTCGGGCACAAAACTGCGCAATTTGGTCAGCGTACCTATTACCGGCAGTCACATCATCATTTCCAGATCTGTGTGCCGCACACTTGACCACAGCCAATTCTTTGGGCAATTGGATAGCTTCCAGTAAGTTATGCACCACCTTTCCGTTTCTGATAGGTGTGCCTGAGGAAGTCATGAATTCTCTTTGCAGCCACAACTGGCCGAAGTCATGAACAACCCCGAAACAGTACTGACTGTCTGTGTAGACAGTAATTCTTTTGTTCTTTCCCCTCTTACATGCTCGAGTTAACGCGATGAGCTCCGCCACTTGTGCAGATTTCACCTCGCGTAGGTAGGATGCTTCTATTGTTTTTGTCAGTGTAACCACAGCATAGGCAGCACTCAGACTCCCACTCTCATGTCTTAAACACGAGCCATCCACAAACATTGTCTTATCCCCATCAAGTAATGCTATTTCACGGATATCCGGACGGGGCTTAGTACTGAACTCAGTCAGATCAATGCAATTATGCTCCCCCTCCTCTTCTGGTTCTACATCCAGGGGGACAGGTAACAGTGTCGCTGGGTTTAGGACATTGCACCGGGAAATGGTGACGTTTTCAGCACCAATCAGGATTCTTTCATACTTAGTCAGCCGACTAGGTGTGAGGTACTGGGTCTTAGTTCTAGTTAGCAGGATTACAACAGAATGAGGGACATATACAGTGACGTGATGTCCCATGACAATGTTCTCACTCTGTTCCAGACTGACACAAGTAGCAGCAACTGCCTTCAGACACCCCGGCAATCCAGCAGCCACCGGATCTAGGGTGGCCGAAAAATAGGCCACTGGGCGTCTAACTAATCCGTGCTCCTGGGTCAGGACTGAAAGAGCACAATTTTCTCTGGTGTCACAGAATAGTTCAAAAGATTTAGAATAGTCCGGCATACCTAATGCAGGAGCTGTACATAGGCAATTTCTCAATGTTACCCAAGCGTTCATGCTTTCGTTGTCCCAACTGACGGGGTCTTCTACTCCTTTCTTGGTCAATTTTATCAGGGGCCTGGCCAGTGCAGCAAACCCTACAATCCATTGTCTACAGTAACCCACAACTCCTAGAAACATTCTCACTTCTTTCTGAGTTTTGGGCAGTTCCATTGCTCTAATTATTTTGATTCTTTCAGTAGTTACTTTCCTGATTCCTTTTTCTATCTGGTGCCCCAGATACTTCACTGAGTTCTTACAAAACTGCAATTTGTCAGGCGACACTTTATGTCCTCCCTTTCCTAGGTGATTCAGCAAGGCAATGGTGTCAGTGACACAGTCAGTTTGGGTTTTAGATGCCACTAACAGGTCATCTATGTACTGTACCAAAACAGACTCTCTTGGCAGCACTAGGGATTCAAGGCACTTTTTCAGTATCTGGTTGAAAATCGATGGACTTTCGGTGTACCCCTGGGGGACACGATTCCAGACATAGATATGGCTGTCGAATTCAAAACTGAAAAGGAATTTGCTTTCTGGATGTAATGGGATGGAAAAGAATGCGTGGCATAGATCGATGACAGTGAACCATTCTGCATTCCAGGGAATCTGATATAGTATTACTGCAGGGTTGGGTACAATAGGGCAGCAAGGTACAACAATTTGGTTTACTTTGCGCAAATCTTGCACTACCCGGTACTTCCCACTAGGCTTTTTGATCCCAATGATAGGCGAATTACAGGGGCTGCTCATCACTTCTTCTATTATTTCTGCTTCGAGCAGCCGGGTAATTTCAGTCGCCACTCCTTCTTTCACTTCTGCACTCATTTTGTACTGTCTTGTTTTGGGGTATACAGCATTCGTTTTTATGGCTATTTTAACTGGGTCCACATTTGCCATCAGGCCTACATCTTTTCCTGTGAAATCCCACACTTCTGGTACTACTCTTAACTGGAGCTCTTCAGGTAAATCTTCAACTGTCAATGATTTTATATCAGCATCTTGTCTAACTAACATCAGTTTGTACAGGCTATCTTCATCGGGGGTCTGAATTTCGACACCATTTGGTGTGCAGTAAATGGTACAACGCATCTTGCACAACAAATCACGTCCTAGCAGGTTTACGGGACTGGAATCACAGACCACAAATCTGTGCATTTCCTTGAAATTTCCTATAGAAATTTCCATTGGTTCGGTTACTGGGGTACTTATTATTTGATTTGAGACTCCCACTACTTGGATTGCTTCTCCCGAGAGGGGTAGGTTAGGAACATCCACTGTTCTTACAGTAGATCTGGTAGCACCAGTGTCCAACAGAAAGGTGACATCTTTTCCTTCAACCTTTCCTTCAATGTATGGTCCAGTCTGGTCTACCGGCAAGGAGGCGCCAAGTACGCACTCCTCATCCTCCCCTCTCAGGCCCCGTCAATCTTGATCTTCACAGAGGAAGGTATAATTTAACAAATATTGTGGAATGACTGCGTTTCTTTCATTCTCGACTTCCCATGCTTCCGCCCTTTCATTCTGCTGACCCTGATTCTTAAAATTCTGTCTAGGAGCGCGAGGTATTGGGGGTAATTTTACCTGTTGCTGGTTCTTCCTTGTCCCCTCTTTCTGCACCTGTGGATTTAAACCATTTACAGGGGCATTACCGGCCTGCAGGTGTGGACACTCGTCTCTCCAATGCCCTATCTGGCCGCACCCATGGCACGGGAATTTCTTCATGGCCTCTTCTCTACTCATTTTAGTTCGGGGTTTTCCTCCTCCCCCCCCCACCAGTGGTATTCTGTGAGTTCTTATTAGAATTCAAGTTACTTAACTGCTGTTCTTGTTGTTCAGCCAACTTCACCTGTGCCCACATTACCTTCTCCTTGAGGGCCTTCCTTTTGTTTTCGATTTCATCTTCGCAGTATTTTGCATATTTCAAGACATCATCTATTGGTTTTCCCTGCCAACTGATTTTATTGTCTCTAATCCATTGGGAAATTTCGGGCCTTAATCCTAGCACAAATCTGTAACTGAAATGTGTCATGTCTTTCATGTCCACATTGTCGATACCGCTGTATGTTTTAAACACTTGCAGTAGCCTTTCATAATAGGAGTGAACAGTTTCATCACGTTCTTGGGTGGTTCTATCTATTCGGGTCCAGTCTGTTTCCTTTGCGGGAACCTTTTTCTTGAGATATTGTATGACTTGTTCATACTTCCTCATTACTTCAGGTGCAGGCGCACCTGTTTTCTCATCTCTGGGAAATTCCTCACTGGGCCAATCAATTTCAATTTTACAGTCGGTCCACAGATCTACAGGGACCACAATGTCAAAAAACCCATCCAGGTCTTTCAGCAGACATTTCTGAACTTTTATGAAGCGTTCTACCTGCCTGTACCAATCAACAGGCTTCTCCCGTAATTTCGGGAAGTCATTTGTAAATGACACAATATCCTGTCGGGACCAAGGGACATGGACATATTTCCCTCCCGGGACCTCTCTCATGGGGCACAATTTTTCTGTTGGTGTTACTTCTTTTAACATGAATTCTGAAGTTACTGACCCAGCCCTGCTGCTTTCCTTTTTCTTTGCCCACCGGGTTCTCCACTTCCCCACCTCGCCCCACTTCTGCAGGAGTTTCAACAATTCTTTTACTTGGATCTGTTTTCCCATCACATTCAGGCTTTCTAAATCTTTGTCTGAGAAATCCACTCTGTAAGGTTTCTGAAGAATTTTGGAGCGACTAACATCAATTCCCATTTCTTCTGCTGTATCCATTATCTTTTCATGGAGCAACCTAGCACTCCGGGTAAGATTTTTACTGATAAACAGTAACTCTTCTTCATTATACGAGCTTAGGCGCTCAACTCCTACGTTCCCAGCCATCATTTCTTCTATTTCTATTCTCAATTTATATATTTCCAATGCTCTGGGTTGGGGAGTGACCTCTTTCTCTAGCTCCTTTGTCCATTTGTCCAATTCTTCTGGGGAAACCAAGGCGGCACTCTTAATCCCAGTTGCACTTTCAATCAACACTTCCTTTTGTCTGGGCTGACTTTTTGTCCCTATTATACTAGCCCTCGATTCTCTAATGGGCAGATCCATCAGAACCACAGATTCACACTCACTCTCTTGATCCTCATCTATGAATACCTCCTTCCTCGGGGTCGGGATGCTAGAAGTAGGCAGCATTGAGGGGACTACAGGAGGATGGGGACTAGTCATGTCATTTCTATACAGTGGAATAGCTGGACCAATAGTTACTGGAATAGTCAAGGAATCAGGATGGGGATGCATCTGGGCAATGGTTCGAACTAACTCATCTCGCTGTTTAGACAGGGCCTCTCTCTCTTTTTCTCCTAATACCCTTCCGGCAGATTTGTCATGCAATACTTGAGGTACTAAGGACGGATAAATATTCGGAGCTGTCGGAGTGACCAATCGAGGAGGATCTTCTCCGAATGGCTGATAATTCGGGACTGTGGATTTAGGTCTGCAAAACCCGTCCCTTTCACTGGTTTTACTGTCTGTCCCTGTTCCATCTGTATTACTGTCCCTCCTACATCTGGGATAATTTGTAAAGGGATTTCGAGAGGGCACAGGTTCTGAGTCTGTATCATAGGGAGGTGGATTTTTCATTAGCAAATCTTCCAAGTGTTCATCATCTAAGTCCCCCATAGGAGCTAGGTGATGGGTCTTTTCTTTGCATTTTCCTTTCTTTTCTTCTAATACTCCCATCATAGGAAACAACCCTTCTGTCATCATGGTTTGCCTCCACTGTTTCATTTTCTGCTCTTTGATTGGCGTTGGAAGTCTGGGATACCATTTACTTACTCCCTTATCCATCCTGGGTCTATCCCTTTCCAATGCCTCAATCTCCCATTCTTCCAGGGCTTCGTACTGGGTCAATCTGGGTCTAGGGTGCAATTCATTCATACGGGTCCTTAAGTTAAACAGGATCCGACCATTAAAGGTACCTTCAACAGGAAATGCTAGAACTCCGTCATCTGCAGTATATTTTGCCCAATTTTCTAACCAGACACAAGTGTGATACCCCTTATCAAACATCATGAAAGAAGCAGGAGTATTCGGCGGGGGAATGAGCACACCTTCCCTCGTCCTAATGGGCTTGTCGGTTTTGAAAAAATTCTTTACTTTGTCAGTAAATGACAGTTTCCTTTTTATTCCATACATCATGTGCGGTCTACCTCGTATAATCTGTTCCCTATAGAAGCCTGAGTTTTGGGGGTTAGGTAAGAACTCAGGATACCACATACACCTTTCCAGACCCTTCTCAAGCTCCTGCTGATTAATTTTGTTTACCTTTGTGCTTCCAATACTAGCGCGACTTTTATTTCGCAATACCCAATCAAGCCAGAGAATACAAAAATATCTTAGCCAATGGGTGCGCGGCCTTTCCCGAGAGCAAGTCTCAAGCTCCGGCACTCACCCCTCCTTCACAAATTCAGCTCCGCTACACACCCGCTGTTTTGACCAATACCAGCGCGGCACGGAGTGACGTCAGAGCAGCTCTCCGACTGACTCCCTCCTTCACAAGGTAACGGAAACTTTTAACTTTTCCTAAAGTGCAAATGTAAAACTTAGTTACTAACACACAACGTCTGCCACTATGTCTGAGCGTTCTAAAGAGATAGAAAAACTTTCTTTCACTGCAAGTAAACCACTTCTGTCTACTTCTCATTCACTCGGGGTAGACTTCCTTGCCTAACCTCACACTCGAGTAATATAGAACCCGTTATTCTTCCGACTCATCCACTTTCGTCAGGGATATGTACTGAGCCGGGATTTCACCAGTGAACTATTTTACTTACCAGTCAAGCCTCGGAGACCCTACTACTCCTTTCCGTATGCGACCCTTACTAGGTGATATCGCAATGAAAGTTTTATACCGGACTCGTAGCTATCAATTATTCAGATAACAAAGATCCTAATTAGTGCTTCCAGTTATTCTTTTAACCCTACACTAATGATTCAGACCCTAGTGACTTCAACAGCTAACCGGATTCTGCTCACCGTTAGCTAAAATACTTCCCCGGGGATTCAGACTACACTGAACATTCACAAACAATTTTTGGGTTAGTTCAACATGCAATATCTATAGCAGCAATGCAAAAAAATCATATACTTTTACACATATCCTTAAAACATTTCAAAATATTTCAAACAATATAGTAGAAAATCAGCAGCACATTTTATATTCACGGTTTGTTTCTTAATTTCCCTGTCTACCTAATCTAACTAGTCCAAACCATCCTCTGGCTGCCAGAAAATTACTGATAGAGCGCGCAGTTCACCCGGGTCACCAATTTCTTACACGCACTGGGCCCCGGCGTGCATTCAATTTCAATTAGTGATTCCTGCGAACCGGGTGAATTCCTGTCACGCTTCTATAAGTAATAAATGGTTCAGGATTACCTCTGCTTACCATGCACCTGACTTACCACAGGCACAAACTTTCGACGGACCTGGAGCTAAAAGGGAAAATAGTAGACAGGAACCTAAAACATTTCTTTACGGCAGTACACACTTATTCACTTTCTGTAAAATGACCACAGACACCTGATGAAGTTTAACACTTTATATGAAGATTCAAAGAGAAGATGCCAAGACAATAAGCGATATGCAGAATAATATGTCAAACATCAATATCAACACCAATATGTAACTTTGTATTAGAATTATAACCATTGAATATATGGGAAGACTAAGGGTAGGAATTTTAGAACAGAACTAATCACTGCAACTTTATACCAGGGCACGAGTTTAAGGTTGGGACCTAAAACATGTACTTAATCCTTAAACTATTCTTTCTAAATTCACTGCAACCAACTAAAGGTAAGGGAAAAACGGGAACAAACTATTTATATAACGGATTGACAATTTGCTAAGGGTGGGGAGAGAAGTGGAACCAACCTATTAAACAAATCACATATAGTTCGCATAAAAGAGAATAGAGCAATATCATTGGCAAGTAATGCTTTACCGAAAGAATTTTAAGAGAGAGAGAGAGAGATATAGAGATACGCAAACCCCAATCAATATTTACCTAATTCAGATTGAAGACCAACCCTGGCCACGGGTCAGTTGGGAAGACGGGGACAGGGACCCTCGGAAAAGGAACACCAGGTGCGAACAGGTACAACCCACGGACAGACCAGGACAGGATACCCCTCAGGTTTGGGTCAAAGGACTGGGCCTCCCAGGGTACGACCAACACCCACAGCTTCGGACAGCAACGCCTGCGTTACCCCCTTCTGCAAGTAATCCGCCAGAAACCCCGATTGGATTTTCGAATTTCCCAGCAAAGTGCTTCGCCAGCACTTAGGATTTTTCCACCCCTTAGGAGTTTGTGGAAAGTATGGACAAAGTGCTCCGCAGCACTTTCAGATTGAGCACCTATTGAGATCGTAGGGTCAGTGACAGGTCTGCTACTCGGACAAGTCGGACAATTTTCCTAAGCTAAACTAGGGCAATTATACTGTTTTGGGGACCCTTAGACCACCCACCAATGTTGCAAGTGACAGTTTCCCACATTGTGATTGGTCAGAAAAGGTGGTGCGGTCATTACCACCTACTAGAATTCAACTTTCCCATCGAGAAATTTAAATTTTCTTATCCGCCCCTCAGGTTCACGTTCCCATCCATAGAATACAATAGAAAATATGAGCGCATAAGGCATCGCAACAAGTCTGTTATTTTCAAGGTGATTGTCCACATCTTGCGCTGGGTTCTCAGGCGCATTTGGCTTCAGGAGCCAGCTGGCTGGTTTCAGCTTCTGCGCAGTTAGGACTTTCCCTGGTCAGCTGACAGGGTTCAGAGGAGCCTCATGATGGCGTTGCTCACGTATGCCCCAGCCCACAAAGACGCGGTACATGAAAAGTAAGCGAGAACAAATTAATATCACATCCAAAATGATTACACTGTATACCATGAAAGAACATTAACCAACCCTTACTTTATTAATGACTATAGCATTATGGTTTAGTGCGAAAAGATAGATAAGCAAAAGCAGCGGTAGCAAGCAGAGAGCGTGGTGAGAGACAAGCGGCCATGTTTGCAACAGTGCGCATGAGCACAAAACTCCCTCCAGAATGCGAGTGCGTCACATCACATGGGTATGACCGACGCATGCGCAGACTGAATTTCAGCGAAGCAGCCATTTTCTCTTAATGCAAGCTTCGTTAATATGAAAAAGACATACAAGCAAGCATCCGGGGACACCCGCGTGTTTGGAAGAACGTACAATAAACGACAAACAATGATTTTAATAGTATTATACATTTGGCGAGGTTCTTGCACTGGGCAAGGCGCTTCACGTGCGAATCCTTGCTCCATCACACTCACTCCCTCTTTGTTCGATCACCATTTACCTGATCGGGATTTCACATCCGCTCACATAAACAACTTTCAACTAGAAGATGCATTTACCGAGATTGAACAGGAACATGAGGCACACTGTAATTCTATAAGAATTAGGATATTTATTGGCAATACACACATATCACATTACTATGCAACATAATTTCTGCAAAGAAAAGGTAAAGATTAGAGTGCACACTAAATGGGAAAAGGACGGAGGTCACCTGGTTAATATGAAGTCTGGACTCGGCAGTCATCTAGGTTCCCTCCTCGTCTCTGTGTCCTGGCTCGCCTTGCAGTCACACCCCAGCCGTCACAAGTACACGTCTGCACCGCTAGGCTCAACCTCGTCTGCTTCCCTCCAGGGCACCGGAACCTTGCTGGTTATTAGCTACCGTCTCTCTCTCTCTCTCTGTGTCAGTGCGCTCCGCGCTAATTCTCCTTCAGTCTTTCTCAGAGAGTTTCAGTCTTAAATCTTTCTCGGACTTCAAAGATGGCGACTGTCCGCCACGAGATAATTAATGGCAGAGGGCCCGATTCACAGAACTAACTTAAGACAAAATCCTAAACTTACAACTTTTGGTATTCACAGAAGTTAGGATTTTGTCTTAAATTTGTCTTAAGACAGACTTAAGACAGACTTAAGACAAAATCCTAACTTAAGTCTGTCTTAAGTCTGTTTTAAGACAAACTTAAGACAAAATCCTAACTTCTGTGAATACCAAAAGTAGTAAGTTTAGGATTTTGTCTTAAGTTAGTTTTGTGAATCGGGCCCAGAGATGCTAACGGCTAGATGCCGCCTACGGACTAACTCACGAACTGACTAACACCTTCGCTAATATCAAAGCCCGTTCCTTCATGGAAAGCTACGGCCAGTAACCTGCCGCCCACCAAATTCTTGTACCTCCCCGTACCAAGGACACGTTCCCAGCCGGCCGGCCTGAAGTTGTGTCTTCGGTGTGGAGAAAAATACATTCCTTCGATAAGGGCCAGCCTGAGCCGGTTCTCTCCAAGCGAACAACAGCTTGAAACTAAAACATTACACTTCACCTAGAAAGTCTTCTCGAGCTACCTGGCAAGAAGCAAAATGGAGTCTGTCCCGTTTAAGGCCTACGGAGCCCACAATATGCATAACTCCATGGAAAATATCCTAACATGTTAGCAAATGAGCAGATCATGACTAATACCTATATATCTATCCCCTAACTTAAATTCATAAGCCCTACATTAAGGAAAGTGACACGAAAATACTCTAATATATGGAAGGCAGGGGCCCTGTCTATAGTCCTAATCCCTATGCTATGGGGGTGATAGGCTGGAGTCACTCTCCATTATTCTTCCCCTTAAAGGAGCCAGAAAAGGGCAGCCATTACATTACACCCCTTGACTCCAGTCTATTAACCACAAACTAAATAGAACTAACATCAGTAGAAGAATAATAGGAAACAAAATTAACTGAT
The DNA here is from genome assembly GCF_964263255.1 of Lissotriton vulgaris. NCBI lineage: Eukaryota > Metazoa > Chordata > Amphibia > Caudata > Salamandridae > Lissotriton > Lissotriton vulgaris. Next base: position 1,216,834,220 of record NC_141697.1, on the reverse strand, counting down.
CTATGTCTTTTACCAATTCTAAAAAATTGGAGTAGGGAAGGGATACACTGAATAAAGCAACAAATAGCTATCAGGACACAAATAGCGACAATAACTCCCCCTAAAATCTGTCGAAAAGAATGTAAGTCAGGCAGCCAATTAAAGAGCCAGTCAAAGTAACCCTGATCTATGTGTTGTCTAATTTCTGCAGTCAAGTCGTGACGTTTATCAATATGGGATTGGATAGATTTAGAATGGTCAGACAAATTAAAACAGCATAGACCTTCAAAATCAGAACATTCATGTCCATGTTTCAACAAAAGATAGTCAATGGCAGCGCGATTCTGTAAAATCGCTCTACGTTCGCCTTGGGCATCTAATAAAAGGTCAGATAAGACAGTAGATGTCTGATTGATGGATTTAACCATCCAACAGGCCATTTTGCCGATTGTCTTGGCATTATAAACGGCCAATGCAGGCACTCCAATAATAGAAAAAGCTAAACCAAGGTATTCAGATTTAGAAAAGAGGTGAACAGAGGAATCACAATCCTCACGCAATGACATTGAGTTACGTACAATACGGGAATGTGAATTAGGATGTGAGGAAAACATTAATAGGCTCAATCTAGTGATGGCACATGGGCCACCAGAAATATTCGCAGGAATATAGGGCCAAGATGAATTCCCACAGGAGAACAGCCAACCAGCTGGCAATAACATCGAACGATAATAACTAGGGGCAACTAATAAACGTTGACATGTCATATTGTTTCTTACAGAAAGACACGAATTCGGAAGTCTCTTTAAACACAGCAACCGTTGATGAGCTGAAAAAGAAAGCGGCCTGAATCTTTAATTTTAAGCATTCGGTGATAGCCTTAGGGTCACATGTCATCATAAAACATAGGTCTCCAGGGGTAATATTAAAAGTAGTAATTCGGGAGTGAATAGGGATATCAAGGTCTGGGAGAGCAGTACATGAAGGACAAAACTCGTGGGCCGCAAAGTCGCCCAGAATAACATTAGGGCGGGCATTCGAAATATTAAAAATATGTTGCAAAGTCTCAGTAGATGCAGGGACGGCAACCAAACAGGTCGCTAAAATGTCAGTGACAGATTTCATTGGGGTAAGACAGAAATGCGGAGAGTTCGTCACCCGCTTTGCGAGTGTAATCCAGAAGTTGGACGAGGCAGCCCACGCGGACCGCGGAGCTCGCAGTATCCCTTCAACCGGCGTCGGTGGATCCTCTCCTCTCCCGGCGTAGCAGGCCAAAAGGAGTCCAGCGCCGACACATCCTGCAGCAGCAGTCCAGAGAATGATCTGAAAGAATACAAACACAGGCCTTAATCATTCTCGTAAGTAACATTTATCAGCTGGGACAGCTTCCCAGCCATCTTTCCCTGGCTTCATCACCAAAACGGTGTTGTCATGACCGGTCGCAATAATATCAGCCTGCTCAGGAGGATTTTTAGGCGATCGCACCCATATCTTAGCTCCAGGAAGATCAGACGATCCGAAGCCTTTTTGTCCTCGCACAGTTAGCAATGTTGGGGCAGAGCCTTTTTTGATCTCACCACTGAAGACAGGCATAATCAGTAATTGAGCAACACGGTCAGACTTTTTAATGAACAAATCAGTCTCACTGCTATTAAGCAGGAGAACCTTAATCTCTCCCTGATAATCACTGTCAATTACTCCTCCGAGCACTTGTACACCTTTCAGGGCCAGGCCAGATCTAGGGGCAATTAATCCAAAACTACCGGCAGGAATACAGACACCAATGCCAGTTTCAACAATGATTCGATCTTTCCCTGGAAATTTTGCATCATTTAAAGCATGCAGGTCGAGGCCTGCGGAACCTGGGGTCGCTCTACATGGAGCCAAAGCACCGGGGGTAATTTCCCAATACATGACAGTGTTTGATAAAGAATTAGGCTTCACATCAACATTTGGAGGAAACAAACGCATTAAAGGGGATTCAGCATGTAACAAAGGGCGATTATTTAAAATTAATAAAGCTTGAAACAAGACATCCCTCCACTGGCTGTATCGGTCAATAGTCAATTTGCGCAACTGTTCTTTCAACAAACCATTCATTCTCTCAATCAGTCCTGAAGCTTGTGGGTAATATGGAATGTGGAACACCCAATCAATATTATTTTCCGCACAGAATTCCTGCACCAATCTTCCACGAAAGTAGGATGCGTTATCTGATTGAATTTGGAATGGGACACCATAGTACAAAATAAGTAGCTCCAGTGTTTTAATGGTATTCACCTGGGTAGCATTCTTACAAGGGAAAGCGACCAAAAGGCCACTATAAGTGTCAACAGCTGTACAAATATATTGACAATTTCTGCTCATAGGGAGCGGACCGATATAATCAATCTGCCAAATTTGAGCGGGCAATTTACCTCGATGCAAGTGGCCTCGAACAATCTGAGGCACCTCCTTTTTCCTAGAATGCTGACAAATGGGACAGTGTAGAATGACATCTTTTATTAAAGAAAAAGGAATATGAATTCCTCTATCGGCAGCCCACCTGCTAGTGGCTTTCTCTCCAAAATGTCCCGCTTTCTGGTGGGCCCACTTCGCCAATCCCGCCAAATCAGAATCTTGCATGTCCACCACTGCCTCAGCAATTTTAGATTTTTCATCTGCAAAATGTTATGGAAAAATTTATCAAGGGAGTCAATTGGAGTGTGAGCATCCACGTGGAAGATCGTTACAATACTCTGCGGGAGCAGCTCCCAAATTTCTTGCCACAATTCCTTTCCCCACAATTCTTTTGAATGCAATTCCCAATTATGAGAATGCCATGTTGGTAACCATACCGCCAGTCCATTCGCAGTGGACCAGGAATCAGTGAAAATATGACATGTGCCAGGTAGTTCCTGTTTCAAAACTTGGTAAACTGCATAGAGTTCAGCATACTGACTACTCTTACCATCTCCAGTTGTACTCAATAGTTTCTGCGTGATTGGGTTATATGAAACAGCTTGCCAATGTCTTTTGTCACCAATGAACTTCGCTGAACCATCCGTAAACCACACATGTTTTCTATCCTCCACGGACAGATCATCAAATGATTTACCCCACTTAACGGGAGACTCCTGCACCACGGGAACCGAACACTCATTTTCAATCTCATTGGAGGGCGCCTGCGCCACTCGCTCATGTAAAACCGCCACACCTTTCGGACCCACACGTGCCCTGTCCTGAATGTACCATTTCCATTTAATCACACTAGCCTCCTGAGCATGTCCAATTCGATGGGACTTCGGTGAACTCAAAACCCACTGCATAATGGGAATCTCGGGCCTCAAAATCACAGCATGGCCTAGGGTCAGTTGCTCGGTATCCACCAGAGCCCAATAACAAGCAAGTAACTGTTTCTCAAAGGGTGAGTAACGCTCACCAGCCTCAGGTAGCTTTTTGGTCCAAAAACCTAATGGCACTTTTTGTCTGCCCTGCTTTTGCCACAGGCTCCAATTGGCATACAGGCCTTCCACGGACACATTCAGATCCACATCACCTTCACACACGGGCCACAAATCCAAGGCATACTGAATCGCTTTTTTAGCCAAATTAAAAGCAGTCTGTTGAGACTCACTCCATTCAAACACATTCTTTTTACGAGTGACTCGATACAATGGAGCCAAAATCTGACTTAGATGGGGAATATGCTGGCGCCAAAAACCAAACAAGCCGATGAAGCATTGAGTCTCTTTCCTGTTTCTAGGAACTGCAAAGTCAAGTATTTTTCGCTTTGCCTGTGGGATCACTTCTCTGTGACCTTCATGCCAATTAATTCCCAAAAATCTCACATTCTGGGATGGAGATTGTAATTTGTCAGGGTTAATTTCCCAACCTTTCGCTCGCAAACAGTCAAGGATTTGATCTAAATGGGACTGTACCTCGTCTTGCGTTTCACCTTGAATCAAAATGTCGTCAATATAATGACAGACTTGAACTCTCGGATTCGTAGACACTTCAGACAAATGCTCCGCCACCAGCCGGTGACAGATCGTAGGACTGTGCACATAGCCTTGAGGAAGACTCCGGAATGTCATTTGACGTCCATTCCATGTAAAACTGAACTGTTCCTGACATTCAGGGTCAATCGGGATCGAAAAGAAAGCATTAGCAATATCAATAGAAGCATACCACGTACCCGGATGCTTTTGAATTCTCTGAATTAGCGTGACAATGTCAGGCACTGCAACAGTCAATTTAGGTGTGCACTTGTTCAATTCTCGATAATCAACAGTCATGCGCCAAGAATTGTCACTTTTGCGCACGGGCCAAACGGGATTATTCCATGCAGATGTGACCGGAGTTATGACTCCCGCGTCAACCAAATCCTGAATTGTAGCAGTAATCTCTTCATGACCACCTGGAATACGATACTGCTTTTGAGAAATCACTTTCGTAGCTAAAGGGATTTTAATAGGTGGCATTCGCAAGCGGCCAACCCGAACGGGTCTGGTCGAAATGTACTGTCTAGATCCAAATTGATAACAACCATCATCCAAATACAAAGTCATGCCTTTCAAAATGTCAATTCCAATAATATATTCCAAAAGTGGTACGACTAGCACAGAGTATTCTCTACGAGGAATCCTACCAATTTTAATTTCAAGCGCAGTTTGAACTGCGGGTGTTTCCATACCACCCAAACCAGTAATTGTGAAAGACTGTCCACGAAATTTCTTTGATTTACCATGAATTAAAGTGGCCTCCGCCCCAGTATCAACTAATGCTCGGGCCCTTTGGATATTACGATGTTTCCAAAAAATCTCAATATCTACATAGGGTATGTTGTCTCTATGAGCCCACCTGTGTACCGGAGCTTGACCAATTTCCTAGTCATTTTTCCCGCGTTCCGTCAACCAAGACAAATCAGGGTAAATGCTCTCAGTTTTCTTAGGTATCAAAATGTCTTGTTCATATCCGACTCCAGTACGAAACGGATTATTGTCATGTTCAAAAAGTTGCGAATTACGGTCAGAGAGTTTGTGACGATCTACTCTTTGTCTCATGTCAGGGGAATAACTCCTTTCATCTCTACCTTGGTTGGAAACACGATCATCTCTCCCCTTCACACGATCATCCTCTCTCCCCTTCCCGTCATTACGATGAGGGGAACCATCACGTTCATAACGCCGATCATCACGGCGATCAGAATCCACACGCCGCCTCTCATCACCACTGTCATCCGAACCACGGTCATACTCATTCTTACGCACACGACGGGCACCCTCCTTTCGATCTAAACCACGCTTACGAAACATATCCCATAAGCGATTATTAGGCTCACCGTCAATGTCCTCCCTTTTGACACCATCAGCAATGAGAGCAAGAAACATGTCACGTCTAGAGAACTTATAGTCCCCAGCAGTACGACCCTCAGGCCGAGATTGTCTTTCAGGTTTAAACCATTCACCCAGCTCACCAAGCTGACGAACAGACTCAAGCACAGCAGACAAAGGATTGCCAGTTTGGTTAATCAATAATGTCATCATGACCTGCTTGTAAGCAACAGGAGAAGAACGGATAATGCGATTGCGCACAGAAGATGTTAAAAGACCATCCAATAATCTATCAGCAGTACTAAGAAAGATAGCCGTTTTCATGACTTCCTCCTTTAAACGTTGCGACGCATCGCGCAAAGTGTACCACGGTTTCTCATCAGTGGGCCAATCAGATTCAGTTGGATATTTATGATTACAGCCGTCAGACGGAAGCTGGAGCAAAGTAATTTGACCAGCACCATTATAGTTCCGAAAATGATCTTGAATCGTAGAATCAGAACTCAAAGAGCAAAACCGTAAACAATCAACAGCATCAAGCATAATACCGGCAGCGCCAAGTTCATAAAGACGCACCATCCAGGTAAGCAAGGCCTCACCAGGCCGTTGACGAAAACGTTGTAAAATGTCACTAACCTCCTGCTGAGTAAAATCTTCAATACAATCTAAAGCTATACCAGCTGGGTTCCCAGGGGCTTGTTGTAATTTACGCCGAAAAACAGGGTGAGCAGAAACCTCAGGAAGAGCTTCTGAGGAAGCCCGCGATTTAGATTTAGTAGAACAATCAAGACAAGTTGCGTCATCCGAACGGGAAGAACGAGCACGGTCATTGTGAGGACCTATATCAGTACATGAAGCAGATTTACAATCACGTCCGGAGCGAGAAGACTCGCGCTTTTCACCCTCCTCTGCCGAGGAGTCAGAAGTATGAGAATCCCAGATATTACCGTCCCACTCATCGGGGTTCCAATCCATTCCAGCTTTTGCCACAACCATACGCACTTTACGTGCAGACACACGACCACGACGATGTTTATACTTATATCGTGCAATACGGACCGCAGCTCTTTCGGCAATGGTCTGATATGTTTCAAGTTTGTCGGCAAGCAATTTATTTTGACAACGCAATAGAGTATGTGCATTTTGCAACTCAACACACTGTCCTTCCATATCCTTAAACTGCTTTTGTAGTTGAACAAACCTCTCATGCAGTATTCTGTATGCATTAAGAACAATTCAACCTCTGCGTCCTAAAATAGGAAGCTCATCACCTTTCACTACTGGCGCTTTCTGTAAGCATGACACCACATCGGCAGGCTCCGCCTGCTCCAAGCATGAAGACCAATTTTCACTCAAACCAGTAGAGTCAGCCCACTCACGGGCCAAGGCCTCGTAAGGGGTACATTCCCAGCCGGGAATCTGAATCGGTAACTTAAAAACCGATGTTGATTTTTTCGCAAACATAATGATACAAAAAAGTTATATACACAATTACAAACAAAATCTTATACGCACGAGCCGAGCGCAAACCAACAAGATGAAAACAACACAATGCACACAGGCTTCGTAAACAGTTCGTGACGCCAGATGTTATGGCTGGATTTTCCGTTTAGATGGGATCAGCCCCCAGGGGCCCCTTATGACCCAGCCAAAACGTACTCACCTTCCCTCCTTAGAACGTATTCACAATGGATAAATATACAGATATATATACAAATCACACCTAAGGATGGGGAATAGCAATACACATGCATAGATTTTCTACAATATCTTATTCACATCAGTTGGTCTCGCGGCCACCCTGACCCAGACCGGTCTACCCTAGGGCAGATATTGCGCACAATCCGGTGCGACTACACATGGGCCTGCAGAACCCAATGCTCCCTTTTCCAAACGATCCACAATCCTGTAGATCTCCACGCCAGTCTCCCACCTGACGCTCTCACTTATTCAAGCCACAATCTTGTGGGTATACACGCTGGTCTCCTACCCAGCGTTCTCACTAACGCCGCATATCAACGACGACCACATTCCTATGAATGATCATCAGGACAATGTCTCAGTTATCTACTCGGGATAAAACTATAATAATGACTTTTGATATGGTTCCCAAATTATATAATGTACCTCCTATTCCTGGCATCAAAGGTCCACTCACTCCCTCTTTGTTCGATCACCATTTACCTGATCGGGATTTCACATCCGCTCACATAAACAACTTTCAACTAGAAGATGCATTTACCGAGATTGAACAGGAACATGAGGCACACTGTAATTCTATAAGAATTAGGATATTTATTGGCAATACACACATATCACATTACTATGCAACATAATTTCTTCAAAGAAAAGGTAAAGATTAGAGTGCACACTAAATGGGAAAAGGACGGAGGTCACCTGGTTAATATGAAGTCTGGACTCGGCAGTCATCTAGGTTCCCTCCTCGTCTCTGTGTCCTGGCTCGCCTTGCAGTCACACCCCAGCCGTCACAAGTACACGTCTGCTCCGCTAGGCTCAACCTCGTCTGCTTCCCTCCAGGGCACCGGAACCTTGCTGGTTATTAGCTACTGTCTCTCTCTCTCTCTCTGTGTCAGTGCGCTCCGCGCTAATTCTCCTTCAGTCTTTCTCAGAGAGTTTCGGTCTTAAATCTTTCTCGGACTTCAAAGATGGCGACTGTCCGCCACGAGATAATTAATGGCAGAGATGCTAACGGCTAGATGCCGCCTACGGACTAACTCACGAACTGACTAACACCTTCGCTAATATCAAAGCCCGTTCCTTCATGGAAAGCTACGGCCAGTAACCTGCCGCCCACCAAATTCTTGTACCTCCCCGTACCAAGGACACGTTCCCAGCCGGCCGGCCTGAAGTTGTGTCTTCGGTGTGGAGAAAAATACATTCCTTCGATAAGGGCCAGCCTGAGCCGGTTCTCTCCAAGCGAACAACAGCTTGAAACTAAAACATTACACTTCACCTAGAAAGTCTTCTCGAGCTACCTGGCAAGAAGCAAAATGGAGTCTGTCCCGTTTAAGGCCTATGGAGCCCACAATATGCATAACTCCATGGAAAATATCCTAACATGTTAGCAAATGAGCAGATCATGACTAATACCTATATATCTATCCCCTAACTTAAATTCATAAGCCCTACATTAAGGAAAGTGACACGAAAATACTCTAATATATGGAAGGCAGGGGCCCTGTCTATAGTCCTAATCCCTATGCTATGGGGGTGATAGGCTGGAGTCACTCTCCATTATTCTTCCCCTTAAAGGAGCCAGAAAAGGGCAGCCATTACACCGATGGTCTATTTCATGATTATAATTTAACTTTTTGTATTCCTCCATTTAGTGGATTAGGTTGTACCTGCTAATACAAATAGGACTTACGCAGGGCCTATATATATAAAAAAATCTCTTCCTCACTCAACTCTTTCCCATCAATATCCCCTGTTGTCCGTCGTCAATTTATGTTCACTAATGAATGTTTGATGTGTGAATTTGTCTTTCCCCCCACTTTTCTTCACTGTTGAATCACGTACTCCTTTTTGAAAAATTCTCATTTTCAAGATTGACATCTTCCCCCAATGTCAATTACAAGAATTAAGTTGAACTAAAAAAGCCATAACCAATTTTTCAGTTTGTGTGTGTTTCATAACAAAAATCTTTTATATGAAAAAAGAAAATAAAACAATCAAAATAAACAGATTTGATCAAAGAAATTGTTGACTGAAAGAGTGGTCTGTGGGAATGAGCCATTCCTAACTCATTCCCCTTGTTACTTGTTAAATTGTTGCACAGTGCTGGCACTCAGTTTGTTCATTCCTTTCACTTCATGACTTCTAAACGAGCACTGAAGAAATATAACAGTACTTTTTGTAGTGTGCAAGGCAAGCCCTCCTGAAGGGTTTGTGAGCTGACTATGACCATGAAAACTGTGAAAAATGGAGGCAACCTCATGCAATTTGTGCCACACTTTCCTTAAACTTTGCTAAGATGCAATGGTCGACTCAAGCACTGCCCTTAAATGCTCTCTTCGGCTTCCTTTCATTCACCCCAGCACCTTCCAAGTCGAGTCTCACTGCGAAAGGTGTTAGATGGGACGCAGGTCGCTCAATGTCGGGCCATGAACAGCATTGCTATCTCTCAAGTGAGACTTGGGCCCTGATTACGAGTTGCTTGTTAAATTGTGGACCATGGTTGAACTCCTGTTTATGTATGGGTCGGAATTACGAGTTTGGTTTTATTTAACGCATCTGATAATGATCAGAGGTGGTGAGTAACTCAACATTTGTTACATTTCATTAGCACATGCACATTTTGGTGCATTATACACCGAAATCCGAATGTTATTCCCAGAAACTCCTCATAGGTGTTATTTATCGCGCACAACATATAGAGTACCCCGTGGTATTGGTATTTACCAACTGCGAAAAATAGCACCTATACTAGTAATCAGACCCTTAGACTGCTGAATTAAATTTGCATATTTCTGAATGGTTCAGACAACAGAGTTTTAGCCAATCCTACGTGTTCACCGTCCTGCACCAGTACTGGTGGTTTTCTAAAAACCTTTATCAATGAAGATGATGAAATGCCTCCACATGAGCCCTGGAATAACAGTTTTAGCAGCGAGTGCCCTTTGGCACCAAGAAATGAACGCAAGCAATTTGTTCTCTGAATAAAATTTTAGATTTAGATTTGTTTTGGAAATGCATGAATTCTGCCTCCAAACATCAGTTGATGCTTTCTTAAATGACACATGTTGCTCCCATTTTAGGTAAATACATACTGTTGTGATCTGCTCTGCTGGTGATGCGTTCTGTGCACCCCTCCATTGCTCCCTGCTCTGCTCAGCATTGTTGGATGTCATGGAAGGCTGGTGAGTGGCTGGGGGTTGCTTGGCAGTTAGAGAGATGAGAGCTGCACACACAGCCAGAGGTGTTTCCTCTCCCAGCCAGGGTCTGGCTCCGGATCAACGACACACCTGTGACCCTGGGCAGCTGCCCAGTTAGCCATTGGGAAACCTGCTCTTGTTCCAGGGGGTCTTTCTCAAACTCCAAGCGTCCACCAACTATCCTTGAGGTCTGCCCTATGCGGCCTACGTGAGGCAGAAAAAACTCACCAGATGTTGGAACCTGTTCAAGTGTTAACAAAATCATCCCTGATTTGCATGTCCTGGGCACCTATACAGGTGCTGCTCGTGGTATTTCCTGATTCGAGTGTTTATTATTGACACTGAAACCGACATCGCCCTTTCGCCAGAACTCGCACCGCACACTGGCTGTGGTGGGCACGTGCTGAGCTGGCACGCACCTCACACTGGATGTGGGGGGAGGCACGAGCTGAGTTGGCACGCACCTCACGCTGGCTGTGGGGGGGGGGGGGCACGAGCTGAGTTGGCACGCACCTCACGCTGGCTGTGGTGCGCACGTGGTAGGCACGCTGGCTGTGGAGGGGGGGGGGCACATGCTGAGTTGGCTCACGCTGGCTGTGGGGTGCACGTGCTGAGTTAGCTCACACCTCATGCTGGCTGTGGTGGGCATGGTGGCTGTGGTGGGCATGTGGACTGTGGTGGGTATGTGCTAAGCTGATTCACACCTCATACTGGCTGTGGTGGGCACGTGCTGAGCTGGCTCGCACCACACGGGGGCAGAGGTGGTTGTGGGCACATTCTGAGTTGGCTCATACCTCATTCTGGCTGTATTGGAAACAGTGGCTGTGGTGGGCATGTGCTGAGTTGGCACGCACCTCACGCTGGCTGTGGTGCGCACGTGGTGGGCACGCTGGCTTTGGGGGGGCACATGCTGAGTTGGCTCACACCTCACGCTGGCTGTGGGGTGCACGTGCTGAGTTAGCTCACACCTCATGCTGGCTGTGGTGGGCATGGTGGCTGTGGTGGGCATGTGGACTGTGGTGGGTATGTGCTAAGCTGATTCACACCTCATACTGGCTGTGGTGGGCACGTGCTGAGCTGGCTCGCACCACACGGGGGCAGAGGTGGTTGTGGGCACATTCTGAGTTGGCTCATACCTCATTCTGGCTGTATTGGAAACAGTGGCTGTGGTGGGCATGTGCTGAGTTGGCTCACACCTCATGCTGGCTGTGGTGGGCACGTGGGATGTGGTGGGCACATGCTAAGCTTGCTCACACCTCTCACTGGCCGTGGTGGGCACGTGCTGAGCTGACCCGCACCTCACAGTGGCTGTGGTGGGCACGTGCTAAGCTGGCTCACACCTCGTGCTGGCTGTAGTGGGCACCTGCTGAGTTGGCTCACACCTCACGCTGGCTGTCGTGGGCACATTCTGAGTTGGCTCACCTGTTCATCATAAGACACGACAAGAACATCTTGTTGGAGTTTTTCTGCCTGTATGACCTCACTTGCAAGCCTCAGGGAAGACCTGAGGTCTAGCTGGTTTGAACGACCGCCTGCGGCAGATCTTTCTCCCACCTCACCTCCAAGACCTGGAACACCCTCCCCACCCAACTACGGCAGACCCAAGACCTTCAGAAGACTCCTCAAGACCTGGCTCTTCGAGCAGTAGCAGCTCCGCCCCCCCTTCCCCAACGCCTTGAGACCCTCACGGGTAAGTAGTGTGCTTTACAAATTATATGATTGATTGATTGATTTATAGGCTACTGAAGACAAGCCCCAAGAGGCCAAGTAGGTTAGTGTGAGCTGTAGAAATTCACCCAGTCAAGCCATACACCTCTCCCTCTCTCCCTCTCCCTCTCTCTCCCTCTCCCTCCCCATCTCCCTCTCTCCCTCTCTCCCTCTCCCCCTCTCTCCCTCTGTACTTCCCTCCCCTGCCCCTCACTTTCATGGATCTCACTCAGGTCAGTTCAAGTTTCTTTTTATATTACGGAACTCCAAAGAGGTCCACATAAAATCTTCAAATACATATATTCCTATATACTTATATTCACGAAAGACAGATGCAAAGGATATACCGAAAATGCACCTTTGAATTCAAAAGTACATAGAAGCTTCCCGAAGAGTGGGGTCAGCAAACACATAAAATGTCCAATGTTTAAAATTGCATGTTAAACAATTTCCCAGGTTACTACAGTGTATTGCACTTAATCGTCGCTAGTGCAAAATAGACATTATAAAATAAGTACACTATATAAAAACACAATAGCAGCAGCAGAACCAGAAAAATAGGTGAATAAGAACAAGATATTGCACTAAAAGTACATAAAGTGACTATCATGCCACAAGTGCAAAATACGCAAACACTTTATAATGAATACATTTCATAAAATACATTCGCAGCAGCAAGAGCGAGGCATAGGTGACTAAAAGAGTCAGGAATGCAGCTAGAGAATCATTGACACCCACAATCCAATGCAGATGAAAACATCATTGTTACAGCTTTAAAAAGCACTTTAAAAAGTTAAGAATTCTGGAACAAAACATTTGGGGGCATATTATCAAGGCGGGCGATATGAGATTATCGCCGCTTTAGCGGTTGGTTTCGGCCGCTAATCGGCGATAATTTTATCGCCCTATTAGCAAGCTGTCGCTAACAGCAGTTCGCGACAGCTTGAAGGCAATAGCGAGCGGTTTGGGGCCCGCTTTCATGTCAGCGATATTTATCGCTAATGACATGCAAAGTGGGCGTACCCAACCTGTTAGTGACTGAAAGCAGTCGCTAACATCGCTATCGCCTATTATCAACACAGGCGTAGCAATAGAATTATTCGCGCTAAGCGCGAATATCTCCAAAACCTAACACCTGCTCAGACCACTTCTTAGCCTGTATATCCAATGGGAGGTGGATATTCAGGCTAAGTCCCTATTAGTGATAATGCCTGAATAGCGCTGGATTTCCAGCGATATTCAAGCATTTCGCCGCTATCGCCGGATATTTTATCGCTTTGGAGATAAACGTTGCTAATAGCACGTTATCTCTGCAATGAAATCAGGCAATGCGCGGCGATAAAAAAAATATCGCTAAGCACATTTAGCGATAAATATTGGTAGTTGTTGATAGTATGCCCCTTCATTGGGAGATGCATAAAATGACTGTAAGACTGTTGGGGCTGAGAGGATGACAGCTGCATACCTAGGGGCCTCAGGCTCTTCCGCCGGTGTAATAGGAGAGCAGGGCAGGCAAATAAAACATGGTTAAGATCTTGGGGGTCATTTTGGCACAAATGACTAACTGGCAAAGAACCATACCATTTAGCCAAAAGGGAATTTAACGGGAGCAGGATCTACTTCAAGAGAATCCAAAACGTCTCATACTGTGAGGCAAATTCCGAAAAGTTTAAGGCTGCACGTTATTCATCAGGCAAAAATCTGTGACAGGGTAGAAACCCCTTTTTTGATGCAGACCTCCCTGTCCAGGCAAAAGCCCAAGGACCATGTGATTTGTTTTAAGCTAGCTTTTAGTTGTTGCATTGTCAAAGTAGAAATCACGGGTGGGTCCAACTGCAGCAAGTCTGTCGCTACTGCAAAATTTCTATAAATGAGTGACTTCTCTGTTAGACCATCCAGAATTTCTTTCCTGATATACTAGCTTAATGAACTTTGATCACTCTTAGCAAGGCACATGGCCCAGTGTACCCCCCCCCGTAAGACCCTGGACAAAGGCACTTATTCCAACCTTAGAGCCGCCACTGAGAACATTGAGATGATTGAAGCAAGGTTTCTGAGGTCTCGGCCTTCCATCCCATTTAAAAAAAACATTTTGAAACATCAATCAGTTTTGTTCCATACAGCAGAGAGGCTGGGATTTTAGCTTAATAAACCTTTAATAAAAATGAAAGATGCCTTCTCCCTGTAGCCCTATAAAAGGCGCCCACGCATTTAGCCTGAGAATTGGCTTTATTTATGTAATTTTCTACGTGGGCTTTTTCACTCAAGTTTCCGTACACTATCTTTCCTAGAAAAGTACATGACCTCACAATCTCAAGCTGTTGATCACCCAAGGACGTTATAAAATTGCCATATTTCGCTTTTTCCTCCTGTGAAAGCTCATATCTTTACTTTTAGATACATTAATCTTTAAATAGTGGGCATCAGCAAATTGTTTTAGTGCCAGCAGACGCCTATTGAGGCCTCTCGGGGTAAGACATTTTTTTATTATATCATCTGCATATAATAAACTCAATAGACTTTCCTCAAATTATAAGAGATGTCCTCTCTCCGGGCCAAATGATCAGGGAGGTCCCCGATATATAGGGAAAAAAGAAGAGGGGACAGCAAGCACCCTTGTTGTAACCCATTTAGTGCAGGAATGACTTGAGATAAACCCCTTTCCCCAACCAAAAGAACTCGACATCAGGTATCAGTATGGAGGGAATGAACTAGATCTAAAAGGGTCAGAAATTTCTCTTATCTAACTGTAAGGTAAAGTGTAGAATTAACCTATTGGTACTCTGGACCTGAGACTAAATACCCCTAAGTTTCCTGGGATCAAAGAAACCCCTCAATAGCAAAATCATCTAAATGATCCAGCACCCTTAGTTGCAACCATACAAATAATGTAATACAATTGCATGAATGGTTTTTCATTCAATAGTATTTTGCCACACAGTTAAGCATGACATCAATTCAGCAGGTGAACTCTCCTTTACAATAGATAAAACCGTAGCCAACGCGTTTCGTCCTCTCGGACTTCTTCAGGACATAAAAGTTATTGGCCTTCTTTCATGAATGCTGTTAGCGTTGCTCAATTCCATCTTTTATGTTAATTTTTAATTATAATCTTGACATGCAAAGTTCCATCCCAAATTGGATAATTTGAAAGTTTATAAATAATAATGTATGGTGATTTGTCTTGTATTTAGACCTTTAACTTGGGCGTGGCACTACAGTCGGTTTACGAACTGCTTATTCCACTTCTCTGCACATGTTGATGAAAACCTGAAGGTGGCGAATGGGGTAACACCGACTGTAATGCCACTGTCTACCTCCAGGTGGAGAATAAGGAGATCACTTGGAGAACTGAGCACTCAAGTGATAAAAGGCCCAATGATGATACTACTCACTTAGCAACAGAGCGGAGAATCAAGATATACCGCACCGTATGCTTAATGTGTATGAAGGTCTTCACCATACAAGAACCCCAGACCCTGGTTAGAACCGGATGTGGGATTCATTCCCCTTTGATTTTTGACTAGTTCCTGGGTTAAGCAAAGAAATATCCTGCTTTTTGGGTAGTGCCTGGGTTGAGAATGCGCACTGGTGTAAAATAGACGTGCGCATGCTCACCTCGCACTGGTGGAGAAGTTACAGAGTGATGTCATTTAGGTGACTGTAGTAGTCGGCAGGGAAAGTGATTCAGCATTCTTCGTCTGGGCAGTGAAGATTACGCACCAATCCATTAAACACGTTTAATGAGCCGGTTAGCACACCGTGGACAAAACCAGCGGTGTCCTGACCCATTACAGGAGCTGTTCCGCTGTGTTGGGAAGCTACTGTCAACCCGGGTGCACCTGACTGGGTACACCATAGTAAACCGTGCTAATCACTTCTTTTCACGTCATTTATTAACTCAAGACGGCACTACTCTTATTTTATGAGTTTTCAGATACGGTATCGTATGACTGCCAGTTATGTGGCCCTATGGCGCAGCCGCAGTCTATGCAGGTAACAGCGGTGGGGCGGTGGTGCCTTGTAAGGGGCATTCCGAGGGGAAAATGCTGAGGGGAAAATTTAATTATTTATTTAATTTTCCCTCTGCAGTGTCCCTCGGTTGAGGGCATGTCCGAGCACAGACCATACCCCATAGAGTCAAAGCGGCGCTGTTGTGCTGGATGTTGGGTCTTCCCTATGGCTGCATTCTCGGGTGGGAGGCTGAGGGAAGACCTCTTGCTGTCCAGGGTCAAACCATAGTCCTCTAGGTGTAAGTGTAGTATGTATGTGTGTGATTGATAGTATTTCCGACTCTGATCAGCTGATTTTAATTCAATGTCAGATTGTTGGGCAGGGGATCAATGTGATCCATGAGTGAGGGCTTTAATTTGTCTTGGTCAGTTTAAGTAGGAGAGTCTCCTGTACAGGTGATTTCTTCAGAGGGGAAACATCCTTTACGACGCAACTTTTACCACGCAGGACCTTTACAACGCAGGTTTTTCAACGCAGGTCATTACAACGAATTGCGCTGGGGGGCGCTGTAGGATAGTTAATAGTTTAATTTACTATCCAACAACTTCCCTACTATCCACGGGGACTGGAGTTGGAATAGTAAATTAAACTATTCACTATCCAGCACCCCCCAACGCAAAAACCTATGTTGTAAAGGCATGCGTGGTAAAAGCATGCGTTGTAACAACGTACATCCCTTCAGAGCAGGACTATCTTGGTAATCTAACTCACCCGTGCCCCGTTACTGTGCCTTAATCTTGCTATCCTGTCTCTCCCTTCTCGAGAGCTTCCGAGTTTTCCAACATGGAAGGGGATTTGAATGGCACAGCAATCACCAGTTACTTGTCCTTTTGGGCTCTTACAGTCTGGAGGTCAGGCTCATATCTGTGATTGCGGATTTACCCATTTGAGGGATTCCCTGGTCTTAGGAGGGATGCATACTTTTCATGGCCAGTACTGTGGTTGTAAAGTGAGGGCTTCCTCGTGTTGGAGTTTGAGCACACAGGGACATATCTTGTGACCCTCCATCCTAAGCTGGTTGAGTCAGATTATGTCATGGATTGTCGCTGAAGGGTGCCCCCTAGGGAAGCAGTTCTAGTCTTAGTCGCACCCCACCCGCGCTGTCTGAGCAATGGCAATACTGATCAGGGGCTCACAAATGATGCCATGTGCACTGAGCAAACCATCAGCCAACTTAGCAAGAGAATGCTCTGCTGAGTGTGTGATAGAAATGGATACCCTCCAAGTAAGGGACGTAGAACTCATTTTTGATGCTGTTATTTTTCCTCCCCCACATTAACTGCGTGGGTTAGAGAATGCAGACAAGAATATAAAAGGCTTTTGCATAATGCAAAAAGGGAATGGGATGACTTAATCTGGGAAGATCTTCTGAACGCTGCTAGGAAGCATGACCAATGCACTTTTTGGAACCTGATAGCCAAAAATAATAAAACAGGTAGTTCCAATAGGGACTATTTCCTGGATGAAAAAATCTGGTTTGATCATTTTGTAATTTTATATGATCTGGCTGGGTCATCTCCTGAGTATAACTATTCTGGTTCCTTTCCCCAGTGCACCAACACAGCAAAATTTAGTATGGAAGAAACCATGTGTGCAATAAAAGCAGTTAAGTCTGGTAAGGCACCAGGCCCGGACAAATTACCTGGTGATTTATTTACTCACAATATCGAAGTATGGTGCCCCTATATACATTTTCTGTGTAATTCCATATTGTTGGGAACTCCGATCCCAGAAACTTGGAAAGGGGCAGAAATAGTAACTATTTATAAAAAAGGGGACCGCTACAACCCAGGCAACTACAGACCAATTAGTTTAATTGATATTTTACAAAAGATTTTTGCCAGACATATTTTAAATAAACTTTTAACTTGGATAGAGGAATCCGAAATCCTTTCTAAATACCAAGCAGGATTTAGAACTAAGACAAGTACTGTTGACCAGGTGTATACAGATTCATGTGTATTTGCTGGAAATATATTCAGATAAAGAAGTGTAGTATATATGTTGCATTTGTGGATTTACGCTCAGCGTTTGATCTTGTCCCCCGTTACCTATTGTGGGAAACTTTGAGGAAGATGGGTGTCCCGGACGAACTGTTGGCCAATCTTATAAAGCTCCACACTGACAATTATGCCAAAGTAAGGTGGGGAAGAAATGGCGAACTCACCCGAGCCATACCAGTAAAAAGGGGGGTTAGACAAGGGTGTGTGTTGGCCCCAACCCTTTTTTCCTTATTTGTAAATGATATTCCCTCCTACCTAGCAGAATGTAATCATGATTCCCCTAAATTGTGTAACGAAGCAGTCACAGCATTGTTATTTGCGGATGACACCATTTTAATATCCCAAACACCAAAAGGCTTGCAAAATGTAATAAATAAATGTAATAGTTATTGCGACCTAAAGGGGTTAGAAATTAACTCATCTAAAACCAAGTATATGGCCATTAATCCCCCTAAATCTTTTAAGAAGAACTTGGCCTTAAACAATACTAAACTTGAGTACGTGGGCTTTTTTGATTATCTTGGTATTAGACTGGATAGCAGAATGTCTTGGATAAACCAATTAGAAAAAAGCAGGATAACACTTAAGCAAAACCCCCTCCCCATTCTAAAAATTCACAGTGGGAGTACTTCAAAAGCTATAACCCCTGCGAATGAAGTCTTTAAAGCCAAAGCACAATCTGCCGCCCTGTATGGGGCCGAGATCTGGGGGCCACATACAAAACAAACCTTCGATATTGAGGAAAATGTGTTCTTTAGACGTCTATTAAGACTACCAGGAAGAACGCCCCTAGTACCAGTCTATCTTGATATTAGTCTAAAACGTACAGACCATTTGTGTTGGTTGAGGCCATTGCTCTACTTGGTAAGATTATGGTCCACCCCGGAACTCGCTGACTATAGAGCAGGATTATTGGAAATTAGGGAGCTGGACTCCTTTAACTCGATCAAGTGGCTGAGACATGTATCCCATTGGCTCACAAAAATAGGCCTCTCACAATTCTGGAAAACACCAGCAATGTCAATCACTTCGTTAAATATTTGTAAAGAACAAGTAAAATCTGCCTATTGGAACTATGTGAATACCCATGTTTATGAACGCACTACTGGCTCATTAACGCATAAGTTCTTGCAATTTAAGGACTACCCTACATTTGAACATTTCATGGACGAAATTGAGCCACCTTTGGCTAAAACTGTTTTCCTCCAATATAGATATGGGGTTTTACAGATCAATGCGAATACTTGTCAGTGGGGAGGAGTAAATAATGATCCTAATTGTAAATTGTGTGATTTAAAACAAAGAGAGGACGAGGCTCACATCCTCTTTTTCTGCCCGTCATACAAATTGCAACGCAAGAAATGGATCATACCTCTTTGCAAAAACTTGGGAACACGTTCGTATAAAGAGGCAGAGCGATTACTTAGATCTTCAACCATCAGGTTGATAACATTTGGGGTGAGCAGATATCTTCTTGGTGTCTGTTTAACTAGAAAGAGACTAGGAATGACAATATAGGATCTAAAGTGTTTTTATCGCTGGCATTTTTTAATTATTTATAATTGTATCAAATCGTTTTTAACATTGGTCTTGTAAGATGGCTTGATCATAGATATTCTATTAGCAAATGAGTAAATGAACCAGTTTAAAATTACAAACAAATTGGAATGGTGGTCCGGGACCTACTCTTATTGCACTTTTGTATATTATGAATGTTTGCTAATTGTAACAAATTTTTAATCATGTTTATGTTTGTATGTATTATACTGTGTGTTGGCTTTATGACAAAGTGTCGAATAAAAGCTTTTTACAACAACAATTAACTGCGTTGAATATAGGGGGAATGCTTTATGAGAAGTATTCTCCATACATCAGTACCTGATTTTGACGACTACAGCATATGTATATTAACTTATTTAATAGGAACACATACTTGGAGTTTTGAGACAAGGGTGGTCACCGACTAAAGGAAATGTTGAGGCAAAGTCTGTTGAAATGGAACTAAGGTTACAGCCAATAACATACCTCTGATTCGTTATCTGTAATTCTTCATCTGTGTCTGTAGAGAATTCTGTCATAGACCTTTTTCTATGTTTTTGACAGCTGTCAAATTGTCCTACTTTAATGTCGACGGTTGCTGCAAACTGTTGTCCTACTTCTATGTCTATGGCCTGTCCTGTTTTTTTGTTTAGAGAATCTGGTCACCCCCTCATTATCATTAATCTCTCTCTCGCTCTCTCACCTTTGTCCCTCACTTTCATTGATCTCTCTCTCTCGCTCTTTCTCTCTCTCGCCCCTGCTCCTCACTTTCATTGATCTCTTCCTCACTCCCCCTTTCTGCTCACTTTCATTATCTTTCTCTGTTTCTCTCTCTGTTTCTCTCTCTCTAACCTCTGCACCACATTTTCATGTATTTCTCTAACTCTCCTCTGATCCTCTCTTTCAATACTCTCGCTTTCTCTCGTGCTCTCTCTCTCCCACCCTTGCTCCTAACTTTAATGATCTTTCTCTCTCTCTCTCTATCCCCTGTCTCTCTCTCTCTCTCTCGCACCTCTGCTCCTCACTTTCCTCAATCTCTCTCTCTCTTTCTTTCTTGCTATAAAGTGTCACAAAGGCAGTGAAATGTCACTTATATATGCTGAGAAAATCTGTAAATGTCACACATAAGCAAACTGAGAACTTGGGAGTTCTGAGAGAGGGAAAAGCCATTGCCAAACTGGTTGTCAAGGGGCGTAAAGCACTCAGGTAGCCCCACCCCTGTGCTGGGCTAGGGAGCTCCGCACACAAAGAGAAGGGTTCCGCCATGTTGAGAGTGGACAGAATAGTCTACCCTAGGAGAGCTAGATGCCACACTTCACAGGAATTTTTCATCAGGCGGAAGGAACCTGGTAGCTCGATTGGTTAGTTAGCCATCCCATCCCCCTGAGCTCCTAGTGGGCATAAAAGTGGCAATCCCTGGACCCAGAAAAAAAGGGTCTACCAGTGACTTGACTGCATCTACTGCATCTTGGGTAAGCAAAGAGAGGACGGCACCTGTGGTGTCAGGCTCGAGGAAAAGTCGTCCCTGAGCCCCAATCAAGGAAGATGACTCCAAAAGTCAGTTGTCTGACTCTCCGCTACAGCCCCAGGGCCATAAAAGCGGCAGAAGCCTGGCTCGAAAAGTTGGTAGTCAGAAACACCTGATTGCCACTGACTGGCGAAGTGTAGCCTGAGAGACGGAGCCCCGACCCTCAAACATTGAACCTGGGTTTGCTGGCCCTGGGAGAGTCTCAGTTTGGTCACCCATCAAGGAAGTTACATTCAATTAAGGGAAACTGCGGGTTTCGCTGTAACTGGAGTCGAGTTGACCAGCGGTAACTGACTTTTGGCTGGACTTCATCCAGACATCAAGGGACATTCATAGCTGAGGTTAAAGTCACCCCATCGTGTCCATGGACTGAGGAGTGGCCACTGGAAAACTTCCAACACCAGCTCAACATCCTCAGCATCTTTGAGCATCTTCAGCATCCTGTATCCCTTGCATCAGGACCGCTCCTTTGATTCTTAGGGCAGTTCACACATAGGACCTTCAGCATCCTGCATCTCTTGCATCAGGACCACTCCATTGATTCTTATGGCAGTTCACTGATAGGACCTTCAGCATCCTGCATCCCTTGCATCAGGACCACTCCTTTGATTCCTATGGTGGTTCAACCATTAACTCTGGAACTGGACCGAAGACCTTATTGGTCATTGTGACTGGCTTCCTGCCAGAGGTGGTCGCCACAAGAGGGACCTTATAGACATTTTCAAATGACATGTTGTGGCTAACCCTAAACTGCGAATCGCTGCAGACTACAACAATTTATTAAACTAAGTGAAAATCAGTGATTTATTGTTTCTTTAAAAAGTCATATCTGTAGAACCTTCTGGTGGATTGTCGTCATTGAGGTGTCTATGAAGATCAACCAATTCTTATAAATTTGAAACAGATTATAATTATGTTGCGTTTTCTTCTTATTCAACTGTTTTGGGAACTTTTGACTTGCTCCTTGATAAAACCTGACTACTCTGAACCACAGCCTACCCAGGACTGAGCTTAGGTTTTACAAATGAACCTGACTCTGATACAGTTGCTAAGGCGGAGGAGCGTCGCCCCACTGCTCACTGAGTCACCAATTAAAAATAGAAAAATAAAATTATAATAACTTACGTTATTATAATTTTATTTAAACGTACTGGCTCCGATGTTTGGGGGCGGGGTTTGGCTGTTTAGAGGCCGGGGGAGGAGGGGTGGCACCCCCCTGAGTGCGCATGAATGTTTGGAAGGCTCTTTGGAGCCGGACAACCATTCATGCTCACTTTGCATGTTCTACACCCAGGCTGCCTTACAGCCTGGGTGAGAACATGCCCAGAGTCCCATTCCCTGTCTGAGAGCCGAACCACGGCGCTCAGACCAATCACAATGCTGCATTGCAGCGTTGTGATTGGCTCAGGGGTGCCTGGGTGCTCACCAATCCCAACACTGCATTGCAGCATTGCGATTGACTCAAAGGAGCCTGCGTGCTTCCTGCTTCCACAAAAGCCAGGAAGAGGACAGGAGGACGGAGGAAAGGTGGCGGCGGGCCGCATCCAGGAAAGAGGGTTTTTACATTTATTTTTAATTCCCTCCGCTACCCCCCATGCCCCACACCAATTTCGTAGCAGCCGCTACTGCTCTGATAAGTAATTGCACCTTTTGTTAAATGGTGAGGTCGCACAATCACACCATATAATAAAGCAGTTTCCTCACATTTTCAGTCTCTCACCCCTGCTCCTCCCCATCATTGATCTTAGAATACAGGCGATATTATCAACTGTTTATGCCCATGCTGAGGGTGTTAACTGCTGGTTAATGTCCACTCTGCAGTTATGGGTCAACAGGAAAGAGCAGTTAGGTCTGTGACCATGGTGCTGCCAATTTATTCCATGTCAGAAGCAGATCGCTCATTCAGTCCTTTTGCCCCTCTGCATTGTGGGGGTTGTAGTTCAAAATGTATTGAACTACAAGCACCTGAATGAACACACAGGACTCAACAAACTGCCAACGCTTCACATAGACTCTCTTGAGAGAGCCTTGACCTGCAAATTTAAAACAGAACTTTGCATCTGGCACCAACCACTGAGGAACATTACATCCAACTGCACAACGACCTGTCTTTTCCAGCATTTAAACACCTCCATTCCCCCCATGAAGCTGAAATGTGCGATGCAGGATCGACGCGGAATATTTAAGAGCTATTAACGTATGGTTTGCAGACACTCTCTCGACAAGTCTTGGGACTTGTGAAGAACAACATATCGCCCTTCCAGGTGGAATATCACACCAGAAATGTGGGACACGTTTCACAGTACCTGGCCATATCACACACAGATTATAAAGACATGGCATGCTATGTCTCAGCCTTCCGAGAGACCAGAGGGTCCCGGCTTACATTTACCCTTAGAAGGAGAAGGCTGATTGGAATAGCGCCTAAACTTCTAACCGGGGTTTAGTTCCTATTTTGGCACTTTACCATAATATCGTGGGAGAATACCTATATATGAATAACATTGTAAGTATATGTGATGTAAAAATAACTTTACAGTGCACTGTCCCTATGTAGTATAAGGACTTAGATCTGACGAGTACATTACTCTACCCCTCGCCTACCACCCCAACACCAGGTCTTGAGGTTACGCACCACTCACGTCCAGTGCAGGCAAGGAAATAAAAAATATAATGTAGTGAGGACATGAAGGGGTATAATAGCCCTGGTGTATTGAATTTGGTAAAAATTCTGATATAGTGTATTTACTAAGAGGGGCTTTCAGCCAGCCCTCTTCATCCATTGGTCTGTTCACCTGCCATTCACATTTTGCTTCCACCCACCATTGTATCCAGCATAGGAGCTGCCTCAGCCCTCTTCACCCATTGGTCTGTTCATCTGCCATTCACATTTTGATAAACCCACCACCGTATCCAACATGGGAAATGCATCAGCCCTCTTCATCCATTGGTTGCTTTCTCTGTGAGCGACTCCATTCTATCCAAGCACAATGTTGCAGCTCACAGAGAAAATAGTCCATTTCTGTGCCAGGGATTTGTGAGCCACTGTGGCTTCTCATAAAAAATTAACTTTTTGCCTTTATTTTTGTTTATATTTTTTGTCACATATTAAAGTGTGGGAGGGCTTGACAGCTCCCCGGACACTGCTATTGGTTCAACTCTCCTCCCCAGAGTGCGTCACATCCTGCACGGCTTGAGATGCCGTTGTATGAAAAGGCGTTTAACCCGTTCCCCATCCTTCTGAGTGCATGCAGGTGTATGCACACACGGGAGGGTATCTTTGAATATGCTTTCAGCTCCCTCCAAAGTTGTCGCTCATTAGTGTGGAGGCACATGCATGCAGGGGCGGCCATTTTTGTGAGTTTTTTTGTAAAACTTCATTACAAAAGCAGAGACAGGAGGCACCTTTTTCATCCACATGTGAGCAGCCATAGCCAGCTTTTTCATTTGAATGTTTTTGTAATAAAGCTTTACAAAAACATTTTAAAGTATTAGGAAAACCACATTAGATATATTGGCTTTACCAATGATTTTATTTGATTTTTGCCATGCTGCCACATAAATGTGGTGGTGATATGCTTGCAATACAGCCTATCTTCCTGGCAGGTGGGTCAGCACCCGTTGAAATACCCAAAGAGCTTTATGGGAGAGACTTTATTTTGGCTTTCATCCATTTTCAGGTATATCCTGTCATTCCCCTTTAAAAGTGGGGAGCAGTACTTGGCCCTTTTTTTGGCCTAGCCTGTTGCGAAGCATATTGCGGCTTACCATGAACATAGCGGGACTTGGAGCCCGCCCACTGCTTACCATTAGTTGTCTTCCCTCGTCTCTCTCTTTTGCTTGTTTCTTATTTATGTCCCAGCTTCTTGGCCTTGTGTTTGTCCCTCCCATACAGCATCGCCTCTTTGCTGTGTGTGTTTGCCTAGTGTCTGTGCTTGATGTTAAGGAACTATTTTTTTCTTTTTGTGCAAGCAGTCATCGAGTATGCATGTGTTTTTTAACCATCTCTCTCGTGTACTTCTCTCCTCCTCCTGCTGCCGGTTCCTGTTTGCTTCTCCCTGCACTCCTGCCTGTTGCACTTGCCTGTGTTCTTCTCTGTATTGCATTTGTCTGCTCTGACATGTGTTACTTCTATACCCCCTGCTCATCCCAATGTTGCACCTACATCCCCAGCCCTTTCTGTGTTGCTTCAATGTCCCCGCCCTCCCTGTGTTGCCTCCGACCCCCCAGTTGCTTTGCCTACTGTTGTTCACCCCCTGTTGTTATGTTTCCCTCACATTCCTTTAACCCCTGCTGCCCCACTCCCCCCACCTACTTTAAATAAAGTTTTAAAAATTATTTCAGGTAACTAAAACAAAAAAGTGTCTGTGTTATTTTATAGGCAGGAACATGCGTGGTGCAACACCTACAAAATGAGGTAGGCGGCGTTATAAAGGTTTTTTCTGGTTTGCTTTAGCTATGCTTTACAGCATCGAAAAATCTGTGCAGCGTGGCTAAAAGCCACTGGCAAAGCCAATAAGTCACAAAGGTCAAACCTGAAAAGAAATGTGGGATCACACTGCTTCACCTCCCAGCGGGTTCGCCCCTAAGCTTTATGGTGGATGCAGTTCATCAAGCGTCTGTACTTGCACAAAAGTTCTTTCGAGTGTTTCACCAGGTTGGTGCAGATCAATGCTGGCCATCTCTAAACACGCAGTGTGATCCCACATTGGTTTCCTGTACAAAGGTAAAACCTATTGGCTTTGCCAATGCTTGTTATATCTAGGTTTTGACAACGCAGCTGTCAAACACACCTATTGCTTATAATTATACAAAGAGTGTGCTTTCAGTCTGCTCCTTTCAACCGTTAGCTTTCTTCGACCAGCCTCTTTCAGCCATTGACTTGAGACTTTATCAGTCACACTGTGGCTCAGCCCAGCGGGGTATTCATTTGTCAACAAATTCTATTGGCTGTTTAAGTGAAGCTTCCCCCTGCATTTGAGTGCTTGCACTGAACTGCGAGAAAGGTCTGCATCACATCTATAGCCCTTTTTCCTTTAAACTCCAACAAAAACAGAATTGTACTGAAAGCAAGCATGTCTTCAATACAGTCTGGCTTTAATGTGCTTTTACTGAATGTTTTGGCATATTAAACCTGGCCTTTTTGGTTTTACCAATGCTTGTTTTACATGCCAGAGAAATCATTATTTTGTCAAGTGTAATACACTATCAGAACCTCTCATCTCCTTAGACATCCCTTCCACACCCCACACCTTGATGGCAACTGTTAGAGGGCGTTCAAGGTAGCTCTGCGTCTGCTTCAGGGCGCTATACCACCAAGAGCCATTGGCCATCACTAGCCTTGGTGAAGGACGAGTGTAGCTGTGTCTCGTGAGCTCGGTTCCTTGGCTCAGAGGTCCTTGTTCGGACTCTTCCAGGAAATGTCTCTTCTGTCTGACCCCGGTGCGCTTCCAAACCTTGCGAGCTACCTAGGGCCTTCGACCCCCCTTTGAAGACTCCTTATTCAGCCATAGTTGGTTTCCTCCAGACCCGTGAATGAGGCCTGTTCCGGTGTCTATTTGGGGTACCGTGAGCTCGTTTCACGGGGTGTGCTCCTTCTAGTTCTCGCTTAGACACTTGTGAATGCCCAGGACTCTGTGAAACCAGCCTTATCGATGCTCTGGTCACATAAGTGTAAGAACAGCCCCTCCTGCACAGGAACACAATTGTGTAGAGTAACACAAACATGCATATTCAACACAAGCAGCAATAACAGCTTTGCGACTAGCCTAGTTATGTGGTGTGACGTAACTCTCCAGTGTATACAGTAAAGCCTGCTGTGCTTTGAGAAACACAACTGAATGCACTACTACGTTATACTAATGTTTACAGTAATATCAACACGGGCTAAGAAATACAGAGGCGTGTGTGTACAATATTAAGACATAGAGCCAACATTGGCAACACGCTCCCCATCAGACATACCGCAATCTCCTGATTAAATAAACACACAAGACACCTTTTTCCGTGGACAAAATTGCTGCTGGTTTATTTACATACCGAAATATGCCAACATGGTGGGTCAACTTACAGGCGATCCAAGAGCAGGCAGCCCCTCGCTGCCTGCCCACCTGCAGAGCCAAATTGCACTGTGGCACTAACAAAGAAATACAGAGGCGTGTGTGTACAATATTAAGACATTGTAAGAGATTGTAAAGGGCATCTGATACATAGGTAGCGCCACGAGGACGAAGCAAGAGCTTTTAAGACACATTGTACCACAGACGTGTATCACTGTTTTACATGGACGGTTAGCACAAGGCATGGGGAAACTGTGAGTGCTTCTGTCTGCACTGGGCTCCTGGTGTCACGTGGACGAGGCATTAGTGGACATCACCTGACCACCACAGCAGTCCACCCTTGTAGTCCTCAGGCAAGAGCCGCCACCCAACCGCAAGACTACATTGGCCTAGATTTCTCGACTCGGCAAAAGCCCAACTTTTGTGACCTCTAGAATCCAGAATTACATTCCTAAACTTATTCTTAGATCAGCCCATTATAATCCATTGAGGTCCCTAAATTGAACAGGAGGAGATTGGGTGGAACCAGGTTTGCAGTGATCGCTCCAAATGTCTGGAATTCCCTTCCCATAAACATCAGAGCCACGACTTCCTATGCGTGATTCAGGACTTTGCTAGACAGGCGTAAGGGTAAGCTTTGGAAATCTGCCTCTGTGCTTTCAGCTCCATGAAACCTTTTTGGTGTACGTGCACTTTATAAATACAGTATAACACAACATAGACCATAAACCATGGTCTTCTCAAAGCAGACCCCTACAAGCACTGACTCCTGCCCCTGTTGACGGCTTGGCCACTTTCTGTACCACTGGCCCTTAAGCATTGACCAACACCCACTCCGCATGTATGGCATTTGAGAAAACAACATTACGCTGCATGCCCAATTCTCTCTCCAACTGATACCAACTCACCCAGATGGGCATTTCCAGGTCCCAGGGGCTATAGATGACTTACAGAGTCCCCCAAGAATCGAACCTGTCCCACAAGCAGCCACAGAGCGGTTTCATCCTAGTCGCATCTTCTGTGACATGGAACGCGAGTCCAATGACATGGTGATTTCACAGCCGGATCTTGGACATACATGTATCACTTAGGGTGTCCATTGCACATCCCTACAAGGTGGCGTACGGTCCTTGAATTCATTGCAGCCACTGGCGATTGTTTGGGGAAACATTCCAGTCAATTGTTTTTTGTCCACTGTGCCACTCTAGAGGGACACCAGCCATATGCAAAGCAGCCTTGTTTCAGCTCCAAACACAACAGTCCAGCCTGATCTGCTAAGTCGCATTCAGAAAGGAACAAAAGCAGTCTGAGAATAGTTTCAGAGCACTTGGCCTCTTCAGTGAGGGACCCTTGAGGCCTATGGCACTGTGGGCACGGAACCCACATCTGGACGTACCTGTCCCCCTTTAGGGCATCCACTGCAGTAGATAACAGCGATAGAAAGACTGCTTGACTTAATATTAGCCACTGGTAATCACTCTGTGCCACATTCCAGCACATAATTTTTTTCCCACTGTGGTTTGACCCACAGAATGCATAAAGATCTCTGCTGTGCAGGCATTAGCCCACTGAACTATGTTACCAGTTGTAGAGAACGTTTCAGTCGCAGCTCCCACAACTATCCTTTGCACAGCGAGGAGCTCGACAAGTCTGTCTATCTATAAAGTACAGATGCCAGAACTGCCTTTATCAGTCCAGCGCTGGGGCTGTGCCAATGGAGTGTGATGGGTGCCATATTGGACTATGTTTCATGGGTACTGCTGTTTGGAAAAGGAAAAGGGCAGAGTTGTGCCGGTGTTCTTAGGTCGAGCCTGGGAAGCGCATGCACTGCTCTGCGAGGCATGCTGTATTCAGGTATGAACTTAAAGCTCTGCCCACTTGTAAATGACAATGCCAATAGCTTAAGCTCTCGCAAATGCGAGACCTGTTGCATTGCAAATTCTATTTTTGGCAAAGTGCCCCATGCCGCGCTTTCACGTTAATGGCGGCCGCGCTCCTTACTTTCGACGCGGCACATCTAAAGAAAGGGGCCCGGCTGCCATTATAGTGAAAGTGCGGTATGGGAAGCGTTTAGAAAAAAAAAAGTATCTGTTTGTCAAGTTGACAAACAAATGCTTTTTTTTCTTTAGATAAGCCGCATTAAAGTGAAAGTGTGGTATGGGGCGCTTGTAAACAAAAAAAAGTGAACAAATAGTAAGAAAAAAAAATGCGGCCACGTTCAGTGCTCCAAACAACAAACTAAAGGCACGGCCACCCCTATATCAGTGTGGGGTTCTGCGCTATGAAAAAAAAAAGCGTTGGAGAAGCATGTCCTGCCTGCAGCAGCAGTCAGGAGAAAACCATTTAACCACATAGGGCCCGATTCACAGAACTAACTTAAGACAAAATCCTAAACTTACTACTTTTGGTATTCACAGAAGTTAGGATTTTGTCTTAAGTCTGTCTTAAGTCTGTCTTAAGTTTGTCTTAAGACAAACTTAAGACAAAATCCTAAACTTATTACTTTTGATATTTACAGAAGTTAGGATTTTGTCTTAAGTTTGTCTTAAGACAAACTTAAGACAGACTTAAGACAGACTTAAGACAAAATCCTAACTTCTGTGAATACCAAAAGTAGTAACTTTAGGATGTTGTCTTAAGTTAGTTCGGTGAATCGGGCCCATATTGCTTGGAGGCTGTGATTAAAGCCTACCGAGTAGCAACGCACGTAACAGGGGGTGTCCTGATGAGCGGTCACAAAATGAATCAAGGGAGTACTAAGGAGGGACTACTAAGCCTATTGGCCAATGAAAAGCCACAGTTTACAAAGGACAATGACACAAGCCAATGACAAATATGGGCAGAGAGTGGGCGGAGCTTCAAGTTCATACCAGAATACAATATGACTCCCATTTGCGAGAGTTTAAGCCATTGACAATTAGAATGCCAATAGCTAAAACGCTCCTATATGCGAGACCTATTGCATTGCAAATGCTTGTTTCCTTTGAACTCAATCCCAATCGAAGTTTTTCAAATCATGATGTAATCTGGGAGTGTCTCTGCAGGAGAAGACATATGCGAACCAGAACCGGGAGGTTGCCAGATCAAAGTGTGAATGAATAAACTTATATATTTGTAATTAACTGATGTACCGGTGGACGCAAGTTCACTGCCTCGACTTTAATCGTGGACTTGTCCCCACTATTCTCACCTCCCCTCTCCTACTAACACCTCCCAGTTATAAGCGCCTAAACTACATTCTTTGCGTTGCCAGCACTACAGGCGCTGCCACACGCCACCACTTGGTCTGACGTTTCCTGGAAACGTGCCCCTCCCTCTGGCCGCCTATCAGAAGGCTGAGCACCCTAGGGGTGTTTTAAGGCCTCTTGTGACGCGAAGGCCACCCCGTGGCGCTTGGAGACAGCGCCTGAAGGTCGCGCTACCTTCTGGATAGCGCTATCTAGATGTGACCGCCAGGCCCGTGCCTCGCTTATCACTAGCGCGAGATGCCGGCGACAGCAGTCTGTGTGCAGGGGAAAATATTGAAATTGGGGCACGGGGAGAGCTATATATGGAACACGCTGCGCTTTAATATGCGCGGGGCTTCCTGTTCCTCGGTGGAGAGCCTTTCTCGTCTGTGGATAATACATTTCTTTTCTTCTTTTTCGATGCAATGTGGCTTGTACAAACCGTAATTCTAGTGATTTATTAAATACCGACAGAGTCGGAAGCATGGGGCCCCAATGAGGGCTAGCCCAACCCCTGTGGATGGGGGTCCCTTCCTAAACTCCCTGAAGGACAGGAAGGCCCAGTGATCGCCACAGTAAATGCAATGTTCATCTCACTTAAACAAAAATACACCTTGTAATAAAGCATGCAAGTGAAAGTGCAAACCTGCTCGGCATGAGAAAACAAACATTTACAAAGCAGCAAACTGCCTTTCCACTGAGAACAAGAGAGTCTGCACACAGTAAAACAATAGAAATGCTGAAAGGTGTGATTTAGTCTTAATTGTACTTAAATGGTTGCCAGGTGTCCCTTTTTAGATGAATCTATCCCTTCTTAAAGCAAGGATGTTTTTCACAATGTTTTTCTCATTTCTCCCACCTGCTTAGGCCCTGCCGATCTCTCCAGCTACCAGCCGCCACTCACCTACCATTCATCGTCAAGATGATTGAAGAAGCAGCCGATGTTGAACTCCAAGATCACCTCAATGCCAACCATCTCCTGCACAGCGACCGGTCTGACTTCAGATCACGCTGCAGCACGGAGACCCCCACCTGACACATTGTAGGCGATGCCCTGGTGACCACCGATGAAGATGACCCCTGCCTCCTGAGATTTCTGGACCTTTCAGCTGCCTTTGACACAGTCGACCATTCCACAGTCGTACAAACCCTCGAGTCTCAATAGTCCTTCTCCTACCTTTACCAGTTTGATCACATGGGCACCTTCGAGTCACAAAGTTCCCTCCCAACAGTGGAGTCCCAGGGGTAGATACTGTCTCTTCCCCCTATACACGGAGGTGCCTGGGGCTCTACTCACAGATAACAGCATCAAGATTCACCAATATGCCGATGACACACACCCTTGAAAGTTGTGCACGTGCATGCTTCAAACATCCAATGCCTCAAACACTGCTTGCACGTCATAAAGACCCGGATGACCAGCGCCGACTTGAGGCTCCACCCAGAGTGGCCTTACGCTGCTAGAAGCCATACTCAGGCAACATGTAATCCCTAGCATACAGGTGCGGAGACTGCGATTGGCAGTAAATGTAAATGTAGTATACTTGTAAAGCGCACAGCTGCCCCAGCAACGGGGCGTCCCGGCGCTGTATAACTCTGGGGAACCCGTCCTGGCTTTCCCTGTGGGATGGTTCCTTTGCTGGGAGTCTCCAAGGTGGAGCCAGTCATTCCCGGAATTGGTGGGGCCGTTGTGGAGATTAGGCAAGCTAATGCCCAGAGTTGCCGAGTGGAACCCCTGATTAGAGTAAGCACCGGAGCGAGAATTATCGAGTCCGCTGACCAAGGTCCACGACCTTAGGACAGTGACATTAGGACATTGAAATTTGGGCAGGGAGACAAGGGCACGGGTGATGGGGCATGGATTCTAACTTGAGACAATAACTGGGGCACCAAAATACAGGCATCGCTGGCACATGGGGTCATTTTCACTGACAAGGAGGTACCGAGTCAATGGCACTTACAGATGAGCTCCGGGTCACTCATGTGAATCGACAGACACTATGAAACTGATATAGGACAATTACAAGGGGTTACATGGACACTGACACCCTGAACCTAGGACACTGAACTGGAAACACTTGCACAGAGCACAGACCCACGGACATTGTCAAAACCACACTGGAAGAGGGACACTGACACTGAGAACACGCGACACGGATTAGGGAATGCCGACACAGGAATCCTGACACAGACTCTAACACTGAGGAACTGACACAGGAATACTAACACAAGAAAGCTGACGCTTGTCCACTAACAATGATAAATTTAACATGAGACACTGAGGGGCACTGAAACTTGACAACTGACACAGGAAGACTGACACAGACTCTAACACTGACACACTGGCACAAGAACACTGATCCTGATGCACTAACAATCATAAAATGAACATGAAACACAGGGGGCAGGCTTGAGATCCCTGGCCTAGGGTTAGGGTTACTGATGAAAAGACTTTGAGAATAGAATATTGCCAATCCTACACTGACAATGAGACGCTGACACAGGACATGTAAGAAGGGGACATGGCACTGGAATATTGACCATGGCAATGGATTCATACACTGAGTAAGTGAACATGTGGGCACTGACCATGAGGCACTGACCTGATGATAATTCTGGGAGGGTTGCTGAAAATGAAGCGCTGATGTAATAATTCTTATAGGAGGTTTGCTGACAATGAGACGGCAATATGATGATACTTATAGGAGGATCGCTGACAATGAGGCACCAATATGATGGTACTTATAGGAGGATTGCCGACAATATTGCCGACAATATGGCCGTATATGATGATACTTTTATGAGGATCTCTGACAATGAGATGCTAACATGATGATACTTATAGGAGGTTTGCTGACAATGAGGCGCAGACGTAATGATTCTTACAGGAGGCTCGTTGACAATGAGGCGCTGAGATGATGATACTTATAGGAGGATTGCCGACATTATGGCCTGATATGATGATACTTATATGAGGATCTCTGACAATGCAATGCTGATATGATGATACTTATGGGAGGATCGCTTACAATGAGGCGCTGAGATGATGATACTTATAGGAGGATCACTGAGAATGTGGCGCAGACTTGACAACACTTATAGGACTTTTTCTGAGAATGAGGCACTGAAATGATGATACTTATAAGAGGATCGCTTACAATGAGGTGCTAAGATGATGATACCTACAGGAGGATTGATGGCAGTAAGGCGCTGATAGAATTATAAATAAGAGGATTGCTGACAATGAAGCCATGATATAATGATGCTTATAGGAGGATCGCTGACAATGAGGCCCTGACATGATAATACTTATAAGAGTTTTCTGAGAACGAGGCAATGACATGATGATACTTATAGGAGGATTGCTGACAATGAGGCACTGATATGATACTTATAGGAGGATTGCTGACAATGAGGCGCTGACATGATACTTACAGGAGGATTGCTGACAATGATGGGCTGACATGATGATACTTATAGGAGGATTGCCGACAATATGGCCTGATATGATGACACTTATAGGAGGAGCGCTGACAATGAGGCCCTGACGTGATAATACTTATAGGAGATTTTCTGAGAATGAGGCACTGACATGATGATACTTATAGGAGGATTGCTGACAATGAGGCGCTGATATGATTCTTATAGGAGGGTTGCTAACAATGAGGCACTGACATGATACTTATAGGAGGATTGCTGACAATGAGGCGCTGACATGATACTTACAGGAGGATTGCTGGTAATGAGGCGCTAACATGATACTTATAGGAGGATTGCTGATAATGAGGAGCTGACATGATACTTATAGGAGGATTGCTGACAATGAGACGCTGACATTATACTTACAGGAGGATTGCTGGTAATGAGGCGCTGACATGATACTTATAGGATGCTTGCTGACAATGAGGCGCTGACATGATACTTATAGGAGGATTGCTGACAGTGAGGCGCTGACATGATACTTATAGGAGGATTGCTGACAATGATGCGCTGACATGATACTTATAGGAGGATTGCTGACAATGAGGCGCTGACATGATACTTATAGGAGGATTGCTGGCAATGAGGCGCTGACATGATACTTATAGGAGGATTGCTGTCAATGAGGCGCTGACATGATACTTATAGGAGGATTGCTGCTAATGATGCTCTGACATGATACTTATAGGAGGATTGCTGCCAATGAGGCGCTGACATGATACCTATAGGAGGATTGCTGACAATGAGGCGCTGGCATGATACTTATAGGAGGATTGCTGGCAATGAGGCGCTGACATGATACTTATAGGAGGATTGCTGTCAATGAGGCGCGGACATCATACTTATAGGAGGATTGCTGCTAATGATGCTCTGACATGATACTTATAGCAGGATTGCTGGTAATGATGCCCTGACATGATACTTATAGGAGGATTGCAGCTAATGATGCTCTGACATGATACTTATAGCAGGATTGCTGGTAATGATGCCCTGACATGATTTTTAAAGGAGGATTGCTGGTAATGAGGGAATGACATGATACTTATAGCAGGATTGCTGGTAATGAGGCGCTGACATGATACTGATAGGAGGATTGCTGGTAATGAGGCTCTTACATGATACTTATAGGAGGATTGCTGACAATGCAGCTCTGACATGATACATATAGCAGGATTGCTAACAATGAGGCGCAGACGTGATGATTCTTATAGGAGGATCGCTGACAATGAGGCACTGAGATGATAATACTTATAGGAGAATTGATGACAATAAGGCGCTGATAGAATTATATTTATAGGAGGATTGCTGAGAATGAGGCGCTGACATGATGATACTTATAAGAGGATTGCTGACAATGAAGCCATAATATAATGATGCTTATAGAAGGATCGCTGACAATGAGGCCCTGACATGATAATACTTATAGGAGTTTTTCTGAGAATGAGGCACTAACATGATGATACTTATAGGAGGATTGCTGACAATGAGGTGCTGATATGATTCTTATGGGAGGGTTGCTCACAATGAGTCGCTGACATGATACTTGTAGGATGATTGCTGACAATGAGGCTCTGACATGATACTTATAGGAGGATTGCTGACAATGATGCGCTGACATGATGATACTTATAGGAGGATTGCTAACAATGAGGTGCTGACATGATACTTATAGGAGGATTGGTGACAATGAGGCGCTAACATGGTATTTGTAGGAGGATTGCTGACAATGAGGCACTTACATGATACTTATAGGAGGATTGCTGGCAATGAGGCGCTGACATGATAGTTATAGGAGGATTGCTGGTAAGGATGCTCTGACATGATACTTATAGGAGGATTGCTGGTAATGATGCTCTGACAGGATACTTATAGCAGGATTGCAGGTAATGAGGCACTGACATGATACTTATAGGAGGATTGCTGGTAATGAGGCTCTGACCTGATACTTGTTGGAGAATTGCTGACAATGAGGAACTGTTATGATACTTATAGGAGGATTGCTGACAATGAGGCGCTGACATGATACTTATAGGAGGATTGCTAACAATGAGGCGCTATCATAATACTTATAGGAGGATTGCTGTGAATGAGGCGCTGACATGATACTTATAAGAGGATTGCTGGTAATGAGGCGCTGACATGATACTTATAAGAGGATTGCTGGTAATGAGGCACTGATATAATGATAGTTATAGGAGGATTACTGACAAGGAGGCGCTGACATGATACTTTCAGGAGGATTGCTGACAATGAGGCGCTGAAATGATTCTTATAGGAGGGTTGCTAACAATGAGGCGCTGACAAGATACTTATAGGAGGATTGCTGGTAATGAGGCGCTGACATGATACTTATAGGAGGATTGCTGGTAATGAGGCAGTGATATGATGATACTTACAGAAGGATTGCTGACAATGAGGCCCTGATATGATGACACTTATAGGAGGATTGCTGGCACTGAGGCCCTGATATGATGACACTTATAGGAGGATTGCTGACAATGAGGCCCTGATATGATGACACTTATAGGAGGATTGCTGACACTGAGGCCCTGATATGATACTTACAGGAGGATTGCTAACAATGAGGCGCTGACATAATACTTATATGAGGATTGCTGGCAATGAGGCACTGATATGATGATAGTTATAAGAGGATTACTGACAATGAGGCGCTGACATGATACTTTCAGGAGGATTGCTGACAATGAGGCGCTGAAATGATTCTTATAGGAGGGTTGCTAACAATGAGGCGCTGACAAGATACTTATAGGAGGATTGCTGGTAATGAGGCGCTGACATGATACTTATAGGAGGATTGCTGGTAATGAGGCAGTGATATAATGATACTTACAGAAGGATTGCTGACAATGAGGCCCTGATATGATGACACTTATAGGAGGATTGCTGGCACTGAGGCCCTGATATGATGACACTTATAGGAGGATTGCTGACACTGAGGCCCTGATATGATGACACTTATAGGAGGATTGCTGACACTGAGGCCCTGATATGATGATACTTATAGGAGGATTGCTGGCACTGGGGCTGACTCTGAGTCAGTGACACAGGGGCAGTGACAGGGTGATGTGAACACTGGCTCTGCCACAGGGACACTGCCTCAGTAACAGCAAACATAACAGCACTGAGAGCGAACTGCTGACACAGTATGTAGGAAACCAGGATCTGTTGTCCTGGTTACCCCCACTTTTGGCTTAGGGTCAGAGTGTTTTTGCCTAGTCTCATCGGGATCCTGCTAATCAGGATCCCAGTCCTGTGCTTTCTCTCTAAATTGGCCATGGTAAGTTCTTTTGTACCTCCACAATTGGCTACTGGTCCACCCTTGTAAGTCCCTATAGTATGGGCATAGGTACACCAGGGGTCCCCCCTGGGCTGCTGCATGTATTAAGCCACCCATGGGAGCCCACTCAAACTGACTACAGGCCTGCCATTGCAGCCTGTGTGAGTTGGTGCAAGCACCACTCACAAACAATATATCTTTCCTTGTATCTGAGGTCACTACATTTAAAACCTATAAGTCACCCCTATGCCAGGCTCTTCAGTTCTGAGGTCAGGGTGCTTGTTTATAAGCACGAGGAGGCCCCTGCACGAGCAGGACACCCCTACAAACGCCATAGTCCTCCTGGGTTTGTAAGTGTGGTCAGCCATTTGGATACATATAGTGGACATCATTCATTATGAGATGTTTAACTATGTAGTGGCTGCATCGAACCCGGCCATGTTTAGTATCAAACATGTTTGAATCATACCCCAACACCGATTCCAGTGTTAGAAATATGATCCCATGTATTGAGTGACTCCCTTGGGGTACCACCCTGTACTCCCATTAACAGCCTTTCAGGGTCTGCCAGCAGGCTAGTGCTGCTTCCGACCAGACATGATTCTGCCCTCCTGCTGCCGAGCCAAGCTCAAGCAGGGCAAGGTAGAACATTAGGTTTCCTGTCACAGGGAGGTGTGACCACCTCCCAGACAGGACTTACTGTATTGGTCTGGAGTGGTTTGCACTTGCCCGCACCACCAGGCTGCATTGAAGGGCACATCTGGTGCCCTCCTTGCATGCTCCAGTTTGAGCCAGTTGAGGGAGCCCCTGGCTCCTGCTCAGGCACAACATTGGACAAAGGACATGGGAGTGTCCTCCCCTCTGTCCAGCCCCTCCTCTGGAGAGACTCTTGAGATGTTCCAACCCTTAACTTACGGTACTTAAGGGCTTGCCTGTGGGTGGGGCCTCAGATTCATCGTGGGACACAACTCAAGACTGAAACCACGTCCCTCTTTGACCGTCTCGACACTTGGACCTCACTGGACTTCCCCTGGAACTGAGACTGCATCAAGGAAGACTCCAGCGGCTCCTGGTCTTGCTTTTCTGTAAGTGTTCTTCATCGTCTGTATCTGTCCTTCTTCCAGGATCTTCACCAGACCTCTGGGCATCAAGGACAACCAAAGTAATCTCCTTTGGATTGAAGGAGTCACTCCTCTGCAGTCATCACAACAAAACTGACGTGTCTGCTGCTCCTTACTTCCACGGACTTCGGAAGGTTCAGCATCACAGGTGGTGGTTCTGCAACTCCCTCGAGGCCTGACCTGTCCTTTCTGCAATTTTGAGGCCAGTATTCCTCGACAGAACCGCTGGGACCAAACCCCTATGCTTCCTTCTTGGTGAGCTGATTGAGGTCCTCTTGTGACTTCTGTGTCTTCGGCCTGTGGGTCCTCTTGAGGGTCTTCTTCTGCTCCAGTGGGCTCCCCTGCTTTCTCTGGGCCTGCTCTGACTCTCCTTCTTGTGATGAGTCCTTTGGACCTTGCGGGTTCCAACATTGCTCCTTCCTCGTTCTCCATGCCAGTTGCAGCTGCCAAGGCTTGGTGGTGCTCACCCGGACACTGACACCCTGGTTCACGACTTCCCACGTGGGACAGCATGTGAACGGTTCCTGGTCTTCCTCAGCGTCGCCTGGTCCTCACAGCTACAGCGACAAAGTCACTGTTCACACTTCTGAACCATCCGACATCGGTGGGTTTTGCTCTTCCGTGCCTCATGGTCACCTCCGAGTGGCATAGACTCAGACCTCTCTGCTTGCGGGTTCTCCTCTTCAAAAACCACCCTTGGAATCCACCGGATTCTTCCACAGTCTTCTCCAGTGGAATCTTTCCTGAAGTCCTCCATTGTGGTCAACTGTGGTGTCCAACGTCAGTTCCCACCTGTGTGCCCGGCTTTCCTGGTGTAGGTATACTAGTACCAGGGGTATCCACGGGTGGGGTGACTCTCTAACCTTCTGTCTTCCACTGAGTTTCTTCAGGGTATACTGGGAAGGGTCTTTCTTCTTGAAAACTGAGACCTCAACTTCCCTCTTGATTTCTATTGAACCCGCAGCTGTGTTTGGCTCTGCACACAGCCTCCGTGGGCTTCCTGGGAACTTACCTTGGATGGTTCCTTGTGTCCCCAGTTGCTCTGTGTCTCCTAATCCAAGTCCCGATGTTAGTCGCTTCTACTTTCTTAGTATATGGTTTGGTCTCCCCCTGGAGACCACAGTATTCTGTGCTTACTTACCCGCTTACAATTGAAGTATTATTGTGTATTTGTTTTTATATATACACTGTGTGGTTCTTTTTCAAGATAAGCCTGTAGGCTGCTCTCCACAGCTACCAATTTGAGAGCTATCTAAGGTTGTCTAAGACCATTAAAATCACCATAAGAGTTGCCTGGATTAGTGCAAGGTGCTTCACTTAAAAAAGTGTGCACCATATACTAAGCCAGCCTCCCACACAGCCGAACAGAGTTAAGGGCGTAGACATAGTGTAACATTCTGACACTCTCCGACAGACTCTCAAGGATTTCGCGATTTCAGGGTTTGCCGCGAAATCGGCACTTTTGTAAAAATACAGCGATTTTTACAAAAGTGCCTGCAAAATCGGCACTTTTGTAAAAACGCCGTGATTTTTACAAAAGTGCCTGTGAAATTGACCCAAGTTCATTAATAATGAAAAGTAGACAAGTTTACAAAAATGACGATCAGAAGCGGACAGTCTGATGTAGGGAATGCTCAATTCACACAGTCATGCGAGTTTCAACAACACTTTTCCAGCCTCACGAAACTCACGCATTCGGACAGTGCATGTACTTCTTGGAAATACCTTTAATGGGACAGTATCCGCATGTCCCAGAATACCTAGAAAATTGTAATTGGCACATTAACTTTATTTCTTCTCGTGACTCCCGTACGTTTAATTGGACCGTGACAGCACATCTTCGTCAATGATATTAGATACTACCAACACTTTGTTGCACAGCGGTATGTTTTACGGGATAGTGCATACATTATTTGTAATACATTAACTGAACGGTACCAGTACTTCTCCTTACTCCTGCAAACATGAACCGAGATAGTACCAGGACTTCTCTGAGGTGTCTTTCTCTGAGGTACTACAACGCTTTTAATTGACCCGGAGCTGCACTTGTAAACAGTTTTGTTGTGCTGTACTAGAACTTATCTGCAACCCTTCGGCCGGGAGGCACCATTACTTCTCCCCGCTCCTATATGTTTAATGGGGCGGTATCAATGCTTCTGTCAAAGATCACAGCACTTATAAGGGGACACGCCAGGCACTCGCCAATTTCCGCAGTATCTATCATATTTGTTGAGCGCGTGCACCTGTCGGTAGGAGTCCAAAGACCTGTAGTCAGAGCACATCTCAGTAGGGTCGGGGCATCAATAGCTGAGCGAGTAACTGCATTCTCCTTTTCGGCCAACAGCAGGGCTTTGATCTGATGCAGCAAGCTCCTCGATACCTTCGCTTTGCAGCACTGAGCCTGTTGGAGTTTCTGCCAGCATCAAGTTTTGCCCACTTCCAGGCCAGCAGGGAGCAACATTTCATGACAACACATATTCCAGGTTTGTGTTGTTACATATTTATTCTGCATATTGTATGTGTATCCTCGTGACTTATCTAGCACTTAAACCTGAAAGTGCTATCTCGACAAAGTGAACTACAAGCAAATGGGGCAGTGGCGTAACGCAACATAAACCCCCCCTTACAATGTGACGAGGGGCCCGCGTTTGACTTATCTCACAAATACTCATTGTCCTTAGACTATATGCCCCCTGAAGGGTTGGGATCCCTGGAAGGGACACCCCCATTGAGCCCTGGGGATGGCCCCTGGTATGGGAAGATTTCATACAGGCCGCTGCCTCCGAATGTTGGGGACGGGCTAGGGAAGTAGATTTCATTGGCTCTTCACCCGCCCTTCTGGACTTTTGAGCTTGTAACATCTCGGACATTTCCCTAATTCCCAATACACAGGGCCACTGAATTATGCGGCAGGAGAGGGCCAAATTAAAGACAGGGTTGAGTAAACTATGCAGCAAGAAAAGGCAAAATATGCGTCATAATGTGACACATTTTGATAATAATATTTAATTATTTTGTTATTTTCAAACTTGTGAACATTGTCTAGGCATTGCTTGCACCTTATTAGTACAAGTTTAACACCCAAATATAGCAATAAGCAACACAAATTTAACTAGTCTACCTATGCAAAGGGCTTTCCACTGAGAGACGTGTTTCATTGTATTTTTAGTAACTTTTGAACCGTTTGAGCTAGAAACTATTTTTTGTGTTCATTAAAATTGGTAAATGATGGATTATGTAGCAAATATATTTATGTGAAAATCGCCTTGACTCCTCAGCATCATGTGCAGTGCTGTAGTCTTTCTGGGGCATTTCAATAACGTCAGACTTGGTCCATGAGTGGCATAGTAAGCGTGCCAAGGTTCTGCCCTGTCTGTACCCTCTCCATATCGTCTGGCTCTAGCCCCATGCCCAAATAACAGAGCTCTCCTTCCATTATTGCTCTCTTTCCCCCAAAATTCTCCCGCCCTGGTATTCTCACCACATACCAGGGCCCCTGGTCCTACCACAATGAAGGCACTGGATAAAATCTTGGCTTCCATGCTGAAATTGTGTGATCTTAGGCAAAAATGTAATTTCACTACGGTAGGTTCTGGAATACCATTTCCCATGGGATGCTACCAGCCCATGTTTTATGGGCTTCTCAGAACCTATACTAAAGCAGGATTGCATTTCCAAGGGATAACAGCCTTCACCTACGGGCTGCTTCATTTGTTCCATATCCCAGGTTGCCTATTTCAAAGCACAATACTCTGCTGAAACATTTTCCATTGATTTAAGGTTGAGAATGAATGATTATATGAGTAAAATAAACTGCCGCTAAATTTCCATATTTGTGCCTCTAAATTTGCTAATCCATGCAGCTATATCCTGGGAGGTCTCCTCAGAGGGTCAGTGACATTGGGGCACGAGCATTAATCTGCATGAAGTTGGATCCCTCATAGATAAAATGTCATAGTGTGCATGTCAAACATGCACTTTCACCCCTAGAAGTCTTGTTATGTTATGTTATGTTATGTTAAAAATACTTCTTAAGCGCACTTACACCAAGTGGTTTCATGGCGCTGAGGGAAGAAAAACTGTGGCTATGAGAGTTATGGAGATTTAATCATAGGCTTGTGAGAATAAGCGTGTCTTCAATAGGGTTCTGAATTTGGTGTAGCAGGTAGCCAATCTCCGCTCGTTCGGAAGGGAGTTCCAGAAACGGGGGGCTAGGAAAGAGAATCTCAGACCTCCATGTTTTTTCCGTCTGACGGAGGGGATAGTGAGCAGGAGGAGATGGGAGGAACGGAGTTCACGGGATGGGACATAGCGTTGGATCCGAGAGGAGATAAAGGCAGGGGCTTGATCAGTTAATGCTTTGAAGATGGTGCAGCCAAGTTTAAAGATGCAGCGTTTGGCAACCGGGAGCCAATGTAAGCTCTTCAGCAGAGGACTAATGTGTTGATGTTTCGGTTGGCGGAAAATGAGCCTGGCTGCCTGATTCTGCACAAGTTGCAGACGATGGAGTTGGTAAGCCGGAATGCCCACACATAGCGCATTCGCGTAGTCAATACGGGAGGTGACAAGGGCCATGATGACATGGGTGAGTGCTTCCTTGGTGAGGAATCTACAGATTTTACGGATCCTGCGAAGATGTAAAAAGCAAGAGGAGACTACTGCATTGATTTGGGGCTTAAGGGACAGATCTCTGCAGATGATAACTCCGAGGCTTTTAACTGACTTTACTGGGTGAGGGGCAGTGCCTAATGATGACGGCCAGAAGTTGGAGTTCCAGGGATTGGCAGGGCCTCCGGTAAGGACCAGCTCGGTTTTATCGGGGTTAAGTTTGAGTTGACTGGAATACATCCATTCGCTGATAAAAGTCATGGTAGATTGAAAGTTGCTGGTGGATGTATTGGAGGAATCTATGTTGGAAGACCAATTGAAGGTCGTCAGCATAGTTAAAGATAATGGCAGGGCTATTTCGTAAGGATGCAATCAAGGGTTGCATATAAAGGTTAAACAAAAGGGGCGAGAGGGCGGAGCCCTGAGGGACCCCACAGGTCAGATTGGTTTTACTCGCCAAAAAATTGTTTAGGCGGACTGCCTGAGAGCGTCCATTGAGGAAGGAGGTAATCCACTTTAGTGCCATACCCTGGACACCCGCGTTGCTGATACGGTTGATCAGGAGTTCATGATCGACTGTGTCAAAAGCCGCCGAGAGACCCAGGGCCTGGGGGATGTTGTTATCAGCTCCATTCCTGAGTTCGTCCATAACTGCCAGAATCACAGATTCTGTAGAGTGAGCGGGCCTGAACCCCGCTTGTCGGGGGTCAAGGAATTGGGAGAGCTCAATGAAAGAGCTGAGGCAGTTCGTGACATGAGCCTCTAAGATTTTACTGAGGTAAGGGATTAGTTAGATGGGACGAAAATTGCTTAGTACCGAGGGGTCTGCTTTGGGCTTTT
The DNA here is from genome assembly GCF_964263255.1 of Lissotriton vulgaris. Classification (NCBI taxonomy): domain Eukaryota; kingdom Metazoa; phylum Chordata; class Amphibia; order Caudata; family Salamandridae; genus Lissotriton; species Lissotriton vulgaris. The sequence goes on along the minus strand of NC_141697.1, from coordinate 1,216,790,607 downwards.
TCAGTATGGGAACAACGGTGGCGCATTTAAAGATGTCTGGGACGACGCCTGTTGTGAGAGAGTTATTAAGGAGCGAAAGCGGCGGGTCAGGGCAGGTAGTGAAGGCTTCTTTCAGGATGTGGGGGGGGCAGCAGTCATTGGGGCAGCCTGATCCCACTCTTTTTAGTAGGGTCAGAAATTCTTCTCGGGTGATCAGAGGAATTTGGTCCAGTGTGGAGAGATTTTTATGTATGACGGGGAGGGTAGAGGGGGTGGAGGGGTGGGGATATTGTTTTCTATAAGGGTAATTTTGTCAATAAAAAAAGAATTTAGGGAATCAGATAAAATTTGTGAGGGCACAGATTGTTTGGTCACCCTGTCGGGATGGGCGAGCTCATTGAATATCGGGAAAATATCTTTGACCTTCATGGAGGAATTAATCATTTTTTGCGAAAAATAGGCAGATTTGGCCTGGAGGATGGAGTCTTTATAATTATTTTGTAACGCGGCGTAAGCCGCTCTCTCCGTAGGTGCATAGGTTCTGCGCCAACGGCGTTCTGCTTTTCTAAGGGCAAGTTTTTCTTTTTTTTAGGGCGTCGGAGAACCAGAGTTGGGCGTCATGGGGTCGTTTGAATGAAATTTTCCTCAGGGGAGCTACCTTGTTACTAGCTGCTTCCAGCCAGCTGTCAAGGTTGGAAGCTTGAGGGCAATGGCGGACTGGGCTTGAGGGGGGGGGGAGGCAGTTAATATTGCATGGAACTCATCCAGATTGGCCCGTTTCCAGTTCCTGGCTAAAAGATTGATGGTGGGGGGCAGCGTAGTGGGGGGCACATTGGTAATGATAAAGGAGATACAGTGATGGTCGGACCATGGGCAGGTAGAGACTAGAGGAGATGTAATTTCTAGATTGGAGGTCCAGATTTGGTCTAAGATGTGTCCCTTAACATGAGTGGGCGTGTGCACGTGCTGAGAGAGATTCATGCCAAGTAGGCAGTCCGTGAACTGAACTGAGTTAGGGCTTTCAAGGGTGTCAGAGGGCCAGTAATTAAAGTCACCAAGGATGATAATCTTAGCATGAGTGATGAGTAACTGGGAGATGAGATCGCCGAAAAGTTGAGGAAAAAGGGGCATGTGATCCGGGGGTCGGTAGAAGAGAGCGCAGATAAAGGAGGATTTGGAGGAATCAAATTTTAGAATGAGGCTATCTACATGAGGTAGGGCGTTTAACTGGATGGTGATGAATTTATGTTTAGCACACTAACATAGAATATCCTTACTATTACCCATACACCTCCTAAGGATGAAAGGTGTGAGTGCCGGGGTTCAGTCCTTTGAGCACGTGATCAAACATAGACTCCGGCATGGGATAAGTTCGTCTACTGACCCACCAGACTTGGTTTTTGGTACTCTCTAATAATAATAATATTCATAATAATCATATTACGGCATCCTTGTTGATAAGTGCCGCCACTGTCCAATAAATGTTGGTGTTGGAGTTGCCCAATAAAAGTACGGGTGCTGCGATGGGATGTCCTGGCACTGTCATAGGTAGTACATCCGCCCTGCAAAGAAGTTTGGACAGTGCCCATGAAAAGTGTGGTAACCTCTACTAAAACATGTGGCACCCATCCCATGAAAGCCGCAGCAGCCCTGCAGAGAAGTGCTGGTACTAACCAGCATCTTATGGCAGCCCCACTGTCCCTACAAGGAAGAGAGCTGTGCTGAGCTGAGTTGGTGCTGCCCAGGAAATGCTTGACATCCCTTTTGGGAACTGATGGTGGTGTGCCAGTAAAAACACAGTCAGCCTGAGAGGCTCCAGTTCTCTTGTTTCTGGTAATAAAGTACAGCAGCATTACTACAAATTATTGGTCTTATCCCATTAAAGATTAAGCATCATTCATGAAAAGTGATCTTACTAAATTTGTAGTGACTTAATATGCTCCTTTAAGTGTATTTTAGCTGTGCTGTCTACTTGCTACTCAATATGAAGGCGTCACAGCCCTGCCCCCCCCACCAATGACGAGTTTCCAGAGTAAACTGGATTTATTTTTCAGCTCTGGTAGAATTTGAATGTACCTAAAATACACTATTTGGCATACATTTTCACGTGCATCCTGTCGGAGAGAACCCACAAACTCACTATAAAATTGTGTTTACGTTCCATACTGTTTTGACCAAATCCTTCTGGCCGAAAAAGCACCATGAATACTGCTTTTACCAAAAAACGTTACTTGGGAAGGCACCTCTGATGTCCCCCTTAGGGAACAGCATTTTGCTTCTTTCTAGCTTCCATCAATATTACTGGCTCAGATATGATACTTATATATAACATATGATTTGTCTCACATTTCCATGAAACTCCTAACATGAGCCCCTTTCAACCCACCTACAAAATGCTATCCTCTTTTCACGAGTTTGTAGCCCAGTTAGCTTTAAAATATACATTCATATTTTTTTGCATTTTTTGGGTGTAAAAAGGCCGTGTGATGTTACACTCACAATAAAAATTACTTTTTAAACACATTTCTGCTGGAGATCCACATCTAACAATTTTCCTTTCTTGTCCTTGCAAGAGGTCACACCCCCAAAGACACACACTCCTTCCTGTGGGCCTGGATCTCAGAAAAATGCATCAGAACACTTTTCTGTCGCCACATTTATTTCCCACCATCATTTTTGTGTCCTGTTTTTGCTCCTTTTTTCTACAGCTATTTTTCCCTGTGGGGTTCTTGGGTCAGGATCAATGAAGAAAGGCATGATAATAATTCTTTGCTCTGCCTGAAAGAATAAAAAGACATGAGTTACAAAGCCAAACCATGACCTTGAGAACCCTGAAGACACAGGAGCCTCTTCATCAGGTGGCCCAGCTCTCCCTGCCACCAGAGGAAGTAATGACTGTCAGCATTCAATGGGCCCAGGGAAAAAAACCTTACAGAAATCACAAAAAGAGGCTCGAAGGAGAGTTCAGAGAGCTTTCAAAGCTAATAGAAGATCCCAGATGAGCAAGTCGACTCGAACTGAAATAGGAACAGGAGGAACCAACTTAACGATGGGTCAGCATACGCATCTGCAGACCGCACGCCCCGCGTCAATGCACATTTAGGAGTAAAATCATGAAAGTAGTCCTTGTCTGTGATACGATTGATACCGACTCCTGCTTAGTGTCATTAGCAAATTCCCAGTGCTTAACACTTTCCATCCTCATGACGAGCTCATCTCGTCATGAGGCACAGTTGAGCTGTGCTTATGACAAGCTGAGCTCGTCATGGCCGTTGGAACGTTCACACGTGGGGATAATTTCCCCGCTGTGCTGAACGTTCCAAAATGGGTGTGGCCGTGACGAGCTCCACTCGTCATGAGCACAGCTCCACTGTACCTCATGACGATCCGAGCTCGTCACAAGCACGGCGGCACCACGCGCTGCCCCTCTCCCCCCCGCACAGGAGGTGAAAACGCCCCGCAGCGAAGGGGTTAAGTTGTAAAACATTGAGGGCTGGTGCCCATGACTCTGCTCAGGAGCTTGCAGCCGGTGCAATTAAATAGAGGAGCGCCAAATACCAAGGACACGTAGTTCTAAAGCCCACCTCAGGCCTTAATGCACTCCCAGACACTCCCTGCCCCTTTATCTCACTCGTGAAAGTTTCTGTTTCTACCTTTGTTTTGGTCTATCTGCTTTATGTGTTTTTCCCTATCTTGGGGTTCTAAACGTCTGATAAGGAAATGTGAGCCCCAAAAAGTAGTGCTGGGGCCCCCCATTGGCAACCATTGGCTGAAATGAAGCATTGCTGGCAACAACCTCATTATCTGACTTTATCTCCCTCACGTGCTTACAAGCCCCGCGTCTCAAAGGGACAGGTCTCTCTAACTAAGTCTCCTCATAGAGGACTCCTCTCATGGGAAGAGGAGTTGGCCCAAACGCTAAGGCGATCGACCTCGAATCTGGGGAACTGCGTTTGGGAACTTAGTTCGAGTCTTGGCAATGACTCTGAACATCCTGTGATTCTGGGCAAATCACTTCATCTCCCCGTACCTAATAAAAATGAATGTGTCCTCATGTAACGCAATTGGTGTGATACAATGCTCTGGTACCGGATACCTTCGGGTCAAGTTCGCGCTATATAAATGCCTTAAGAGATTTGTTTGAAAGGGCTTCCCTGGTGGTGTCCAGGAGGTCTGTCAGTAAGATTGGAACCACGGCTAGTTTGTGGATGATTTGAGTGCAATGGCAATAGGATGACTAGTACGCTGTTTCTTGGTCTTGCTGTACCTTCGCAATCATCTCACTGAAGCTATGTATTTTTTGTTCAATCCCCTGGACATGAGTGGCTAGAATATTTAACAGATTTACTTGGGTATCAAGCTTGTCTGCGTGGAGGGCCATAGCTGTGCTGATTGTGTCTAAAGTGTTGAGCAGGAGTGGCCAGACAAAAGATGCGGAGGAACAGCTGGATTCTCCAGTAGGAGCCTGAGCGTGATGTTCCATATTGCTGGTAAGGGCTGGGAGCAGATCGCTCTGACTCTGACTTCTAGGGGGCATACAAGGTAAGTCCCTTATTCTTGTGTCCTTGATTTGAAGGAGTGGCAGTGCAGGGGTGGATCAGTATGTTTCGAACTGAAAGAACGACTCCTCCAGTGATTCAGATTGGCCGAGGTATTGGCTTTTATGTTGTGTAGCTTTCAGCTGATGCGTAGATTGGGCGAGCCTGTCTCTGCTGTTTGTGTTAAGGTTGGCAGGCATTTTCGCATCGAGGTGGCAGCCTCCTGATAGCGTGATCAGATTGCCAAATGGACTTATGATGTTTGAGGTCGATTGAAGAGTGGTGGCGCCATCATTGAGCTTTTTGGGGTCATGGAAGCCAAATAGGAGTAAGGGTGAGGATGGTGGCTGCAAACAGGGGGATGCTGAGGGAGACTGCAAAGGCTGGAAGTGATGATGAATTTGTGCCTCAATTACTACGGATGTTGGCCTTTGGTACAGGTCCGGGGAATGAAGTGCCTTGGATGATAGAGTTTGAAGGCTTGGGACTACGGTGGCTGCTTTGGGTGCGGCTACCCAGCCGTTGGTCTACGGCCGCTCCTGTTGTCCTCACTTCTTTTGGTGGTTCTGTCACGTGAGGGGCCCGTAGGGGCCTCACTTGTGGGGGCTGTAGTAGATTGAGTTGATTTATTTGCTTTCGGTGTCTTGGGGACGTTGAGATGTTGATTTTCCGAAGTAGTTTTGATCGCGATTTTTAAAAAGTCAGTATTCAGGGCCGTTTGCTGTTTTGGCCTGAGTGGGGCCTAGTATGAGAAGCTGCGGTGCCTCTTTTCCTCTTGGCATCCGAGGCTGATGCTAGGAGTTTACTCGGAGTTGCTATTAGCTCAACACTTGCCTCAGATTGGGTTGCGCCGGCTGAAGCTGTTCAGAGGTTCAAGGATGCTGGCTCACACAGCAGGTCCGGGTCTCTACTGTGTGATGAATCGGATCCTGACGAGGGTCTGCTGAGAGGGGCTGTGGTGGGTGCCATAAGTTCCTCTTTATAGTCTTATGCTTTGATTTGGGTGGGGGCGCTCCTCTAGTTTTTCCTGAACGCACTTGCGGCTGCAGAGTTGTGGTGCCTGGTGCTTGATGCTTTGCTTTGCTTGCTTAATGATATGCTTTGCTGTGTATTTTGCTAAGCTTTCCTTTGCCTTGCTTTCCTTTGCCTTGCCTTGCTTTGCTTTGCTTGCTCTGGTTGCTTGGCTTTTGCCTCCGGGCCTATTACAAGCCACGCGTCTGGTCTCTTAAGGCCCGCCAGGCGGTGCGATCCAACTAAATCAAGGGAGATCAGATGCAGTCAGTCAGTGAGGATAGTTCGAATGCCCTAAGATTGGGCTTGCTGGCAATGTAATGTGGTTGAATCGTATTAAAATTGTGATATTGTTAGTTCCTGCTGGCTCCGCAGGCTTTGATTTGGTTCACCGGCTTGGTTTGGCACTTGGGGCTGGATGTAAGGGTGCGGAAGTGCGGGAAACAAGCAATGTCAGAGCCGCAGGAGGGAGAAGCAAGAAGGGAGGAGAAGGGGGAAATAGTGCGACCCTGCTCGACCCAACCCCACCCAACCAGTTTAGCGCTGCTCTGCTTGCTCAACTCACGGTACCTCTGGCCGCCGTATCTTCGCCTCTGGTTGATCTGCACTGCTCTGCACATCACCAGAAAGAAAGCTAGCAAAGATTTGGCTTTCATCTGGATTGAATTAAGATCTTGTTGTACTGAAAACCACTTTCAGTGCCCACAAATATGTAATTTGCCTTGGCAAACCAGTATACTACATTGCAATCCACCATTCAGGGCAGTCACTGGGCAAACCCATGCCCCTTGCTTATCTTCTTGCACTCACTTGAGGAAGCAACTGACTAACACAAAACTGAAGCCATATGTACCACCAGTGACTTTTCTAACTCACAAGACAGGCAAAACTCATATCACATCTAGGTTACCCCCTTGACAATCCTTTCTGCTACTCATGCTAATCTCTTTGTCATCCTTTACTCCTTCAAAGCAGCCTGCTGAGACAACAACATACTTCCCTTTCTTGAGACATATCTCTCACACTGCCACTCCTCACCTACACCTAGTAAACACATCCCTATTTACTGGCTCATTCCATCCAGGCCTGAAAAGTGGATAATACTCCCCCTGCTGAAAAATCCCAACTTCGATTCTGAACCCACAAACTACCGCCCAGTCACTCACATCTCCTTCTTTGGAACAATTGTTGAAAAGCAGGAGCATTGTCCTTCTTAAACATATTGACCAACACAACCTACTGTAGGCCTACTAATCTTGCTTCAGAACCTGATGCTGTACAGAGACTGCAACCCTACAGTTTGTTAACAACATCCTCTGGATCACAAAAGTCACCCCTACCTTCTAGTCATCCTCTGTCTTGACAGCTCTCGATTTTACCTCTACACGTGTGTGGGCCAACTTACACTGCTCAAATATTTCAACTATTTTCTTACCAACATACAACAATATTTTCCAAAGTGATGCCCAAAGCTTTGCTTGACATTGAAGCAAGAGACCCTCAATGCTTCATCCTTTCCGGTATGATGTTCACCCGTATGTGGAGCCCCATATAGAGGCCGCGATTTGTGATCTCTTGGACTTCAGAAGAATTGTTGATTCCCCAAGATATTCGCACAGAAACTATATGATCTCGTTCACTATAAGTGCCTTTGAACATTCTCGTCTCTGCCTACAAACAGATGCCCCTGCAAAATTCTCTAATATCAATGGAAAACCAAATCCTCACAATCCCTACACAAATACCCACTTAATAATATTAGGGGGGACTAGAACATCCTACAAACATACCACCCATGCATATGTCTCCAAAATACACCATGCATAGGTCTCCAAAATACATAAAAGAATGGTGGATGCAAATAGCAGAGGTCGCCAACACCTCCATTTCTTACCTGACAAACCTAAAGGACCAGCTCTGAGGGCATACCACATAACACAGCACCTCACATTAGAAAAAGCCAAGCCAAAGTCGTAAAGAATAACAATAATCTTTTATAGTAATCTAACCTGTCAAAATATAAATTGTTTAAGACCATCTCCAGCCAAACAGAACAAGGTTGTGACGACAAAGCCCCTGCCCACATGGGACAACCATCAACCCTCCTTTCTACAGTTTCTGCAGTCTATACATGCCCAGATTGCATGCTATCTAAAAAATGCAAATTATTTTCCTAAACCCCTGCATGGTAATAGACCTTGAATTAAATCTCCTGGTTGTTCTCTCTTCCTCCTGTCCATTGACTCCCCTCTCCCTCCTTTGGGATGTGAACTCTGAATATCGAAGGTATAATATTAAAGCATACAAATATCGAGGCCGAACTATCGAATCAAAAACATCAAAAGGTCAATAAGAATAGATTATGTGTAACTCAGCACTTAAGCTCAATGGCTCAAAAACTGAGCTGATGATGTTGGCGAACTCCCCGCCCTCCCAGTGCCCGAGCAGCTGGCCTAGTTGTCTTGGAGCGCCACCCACCTCAAAACAGGAGATTAAGAGCTTGGGGGTGTGGCTGGAGCAGGACCTTTCCTTTAAGTCACCCGCTAAAAAGACTGCAGGCGTGTGCTTCGGCCTGCTCCGGTCAGCCCGGAAGATCCTACCCCTCCTTCCGATGGCCACCAGGAGATTACTAATCCAGGGGCTCATCATTTCACGGCTGGATTACAGCAATGCGCTGTTTCTGGGGGCCCCAGAATCCACCTTAAACAAATTGCAGCAAGTGCAAAATGCGGCTGCAAGGCTGTTGACGGACATTCCCAGGCGACAATCAGCCCGTCCCGCGCTGAAGGTGCTCCACTGGCTCCCTGTCAGGGAGAGGGTGAAGTTTAAGTCACTCTGCATGGCCCATAAAATCTTACAGGGGAAAGGGCCACCTATCCTCCGGGATACGGTTCAACCTTACAAAGCTCCCCGCACCCTTCGCTCGGACCACCAATATCTTCTGCAGGTCGCAAGAGTTAGAAAGGCCAGGTCCAGCGGGAGAAGGTTTTCCGTCAATGTGGCAACGCTATGGAATTCTCTCCCACTGGCCCTGCGCTCTGAAACTGGCACTCTGCGATTTCGCAAACTTTTAAAGACACATCTGTTCCCTGCTTAATGCTCTCCCTGTTATGGTGCGCACTCTGGATGAGCGCTGGGATGCCCAAGGGTAACCACGCGCTATATAAAACTCAGTAATAATAATAATAATAATAATTATCTATACCTTGATGATAAATATACTTATCATAGCTGAGGATTTAGGAATAGTAAATATATACTCCCCCTAAATGCCCTTAACTTTCAATATTTTTTCCTTGAGGCTTTTGCAGGAGGCAGCGCAGCCCCTGTACTGCCGTGGGACTCCAGTGGAAGTCCAGGTGGCAGCGCTGGCTCATGGGGGACATCCTCTGGATTGCAGAAAGTCAATAAAAATAGTAATTTTGAAATCTGGGCCCCCCACCCACAGGATCCAGGGGGGTTAGGCTACCCCTACCCTGCCCCATTATACCTTTTTTTTCTCCAGGTTACAGGTACTGAGTCATATTGCAGCCAGCCAATCAGAGTGTGAGCCCCTGCTGGAGTTTGTGGAAGCCTTTCGATTCCAAGGGATCAGTGGCGGCTACTCTACTAAGGCGGAGGAGCATGGCCCCACTGCATTGCAGCAGTGAAGGGAAGGAAAAACAAAACGATCATCATGTAATGTTAATATCATTTTATTTGCTCCCGCTGTGGCAGCATGAGGGCGGATGGCTGCTCACTGTGCCGGGTTGAAGTGTGGTGTGAACACTGAAGGGCACATGATGCTTTGACCGCTTTCTCGGACCGGCCAAACAGTCATGCGCACTTAGCATGTTCTCCACCCAGGCTGCATTGCAGCCTGGGTTGAAAACATACCCACACCCCTAGTCCCTGTTTGAGAGCCAAATTACAGCACTCAGACCAATCAAAACGCTGCATTGCAGCGTTGTGATTGACTCAGGGAAGCCTGTCTGCTTCCTGTTTGGCTGACGGAGTAGAGACGGCGTGGGACACAGCGGCGAGGAGGTAAATTCTATTTTTACACTACCTTACCCCTTGCCCCCACCCTGCCACCCCAAATCTATCCTGGCCGCAACTGCATTGGATGAAGGTAGCCGACTGGAAAAAAAAGCTCTTTTGGCCAATCGGATCATTCTGTCATTTGAAGTTGCGTGATCACAGGACTCTCACAAGCCTGCTACGAAACACACCACCCAGATACACAAAGTTTATTAACAGTAATTTCTAAAAAACTACTTAACGGATTTTCACCAAATCTCATAGAGCACGCTTTCGGAACCAAAATCTACCTTGCTACCAAATTTGGTGTAATTCCATTCAGCCGTTTTTGCTAAATCGCTGTTCAATCTTCCTACAGAAAATTGCATGGGGAAATTCAGTAATGCAGCCTCCTGTTTTCATTGTTTGCCCTTAGTAGATCACTCTGAAACTTTCCAGGAAGGAGCTGAGGTGGATGAACTTTTTTTCTGAAGGTTTTGTGAAGATTCCTCAAAGGGCACCAAAGTTATTAGCAAACCAAAAAATGTTCTTCGTATGATAACGAGGTCCTAACTATAACTACCCAGTGGCATCTGAATACATGAAACTCTTCCGAACTGGTTTCCTTTGGAAACCATCTCACCCTGCAATTAGATATGTTCTTTGTTTGTTATTTGGTTGTAAACGTGTTTTGCAGATGCTTAAAAGCATTCAGCTGTACTGGGACGTAGTATCTAAACATCATCCAGGTATCTTTCTAACCGTGATCGCACAACAGCCTGTTGAGTGGAAGTCCTGCATTTCTTTTCTCCTAAACTATCTTCATACCCACATGGAGAAGTGTGGCTCGCTGGTTAGAGGAGGCAGACCTGGAAGCAGAGGTCAGCCCGGGACCAGGGTTCAATTCCCGGCTCGGTGGGGTCTTGAGTCCTAAAATGTCCATGGGCTCGACAATTCTCGCTCCGGTGCCTACTTGATTCACGGGTTCCGACTCTGGGCAATAGCTTGCTTAATCTCCACAACGGCCCCTCGCGGCGGGATGCCTGGCTTTCACCTTGCGGAAACCCTGCTGGGGTTATCTCACAGGGGAATACCAGGACGGGTTCCCTAAGCAAGCGCTTAGAAACCGCTCGGTGATTTGCGCTATATAAATTCCTGTACATGTTGCACTTATTTTATTTATTTTTTTGCTCCTGCATGAGACTGCTCCATCATATGTATGTTTCAGCAGTTAGGCTGATCCTGTCCTTTGTATTTTAAAAGTTAGCCTAGTAATGGCAACTGCCTTGCAACAAAAATCCAGAAATATACCACGTCTCACCAGCATGCACCAGGGTGTCAAACATTCATTTGTGGGTTGGGGCACTGTCTTCTATCTGCAGGTGTTGATGTATTTCAGCAGTTTTCATGCCACCTGGCTACAGCAGCCAGTTACTCATGTTAAAAATAGAGGGAACGTGATAGATGTTGTTTCTAATAATACTGATCCGCACTATCTCGTGTGCGCTTATCTGTTGTGTTTTTATGCTCCACCATGGCTCTAATGAGCATCCCTCTGAATGTTGGCACTTGCAGCATTTCCACACACACTGTTTTGTAGCTCTGCAGGGCTCTACGCAGTTCTTTAATTACTGCGGTATTAGGAAGCGATGTGTGGGCTCAGTACCTTTAAAACCTGATTTAGAGTTGGGTAGCTAAGGAAATTCTCAATCTTTCATGGTCTTAACATACAATCACTTACACACAAAGAGGAAAAGGAGGAAGTAAAACTTTAAATCACAAAGACAACCTCTCAAGAAAAAATGCAAGGTTTTTTTAAACCTTCGGAGGGCAGTGAGCAGCAAGACGGAGAGTTGTCCGTCCCTTGAACACTGTGTGACCACAGGGATTTGCTCCCGCTTGCACCCCGGATCCAGAGAATATCCTAATGAGCCTTGGATAACTCAAAGTTTGGTTACATAAGAGTGACAAGTAAGGTCACCACGTATTTTAAGGGGAGAGGTGTGGCACTGCGGCCAGGGCAACTAACGTTGGAATTTGGGGATCATGCAGCTAGATGCATCAAACAAAAATCCCCTTGCAAAGGGGCAGATTCTCAGAATCTGCCCCTTTGCGACCGGTATTTTTGCATTTGGGGTGCATCATCCCAAATGCAAAAATCGCAAATTGAGAAATCACTAAATTGTGATTATTTGCATTTAAGGAATCTCAAATTGAGATTCCTTAAATGCAATGCATGAAAGTTTTAAAAATAGCGAATTCGCTAATAAGGCACGCAAATTACCAGGAAGTACAACTCCATGGTAATTTGCAAAAACTTTGAAAAATGGGCTAAAGTGCATTTTTCAAAGTTTCATGTTGTGCACACACATGCCCTAAGGTCAACATATGTGCACAGATCAATTTCAGGGGTCCTTTGGACACCCCTGCACCCTTGAAATCGCAATCTCAATATGCGAATCGCTAATTGCGATTTGAAAATTGAGATTGTCTTCCCATTAATTCCTATGGGCCTGGGAAGACAATCTCAATTTTCAATGAATGATTGGGGAGGTATTCCTTAATTGCGACTCGCAATTTGCGAGTCGCAATTAAGGAATTCTAAGAAATCGCAATTTTTTAAGTGATTTCTTGATGCATTCCATTTTGCTATTCCTTAATAGCGAATCGGTATTTTTCGCTATTAAGGAATCGCACAATGGGTTGTTGATGCATCTGGGGGATGGTTCGATCCCCAGCGCCGGCGGCAGATTAGCCCAGCACCATGTGACTCTGGGCAATAGCTTGCCTAATCTTCCCGACGGCCCCCAGCGCCTAGAGACCCTTAGGGGTTATATGTTCGCGCTTTACAAATGTGGATTATTATTATTATTGGAAATATACTTCCACCCACTTAATAATGGTCAAATAAAAGGGGGGTGGGATCTTTGATCCTGAGGAAGTCCGAACGACCCAGTAGGCCGATGAAAACCGGCAGAAACATGTCGATGAAATAACAGATAGTTGGGATAAAGGTGCACTAATATACTCATTTGATTACTGTTATTCATTGTAACCCTATCTGAGGGGCCCAATATTAAAGGAGAGCCAGTGACGTCACTGAGGTAGTTTTAATTTGTCAATTTTCTGCATTGTGGATCTCTCTGTATGGTGTTTTTTCTTCCCCATTACCCTTTGCTCCATCCCCGGCGTAGTACGTCCAGTGATGCAGCATGCCACTATTAGTGGATGAGGCAATTTTTAAAAAAAACTTGCATTTTTCCTTGAGAGGTTGTCATTCTGATAAAGAATGTTACTTCCTCCTTTTCCTCTTTCTGTGTAAGTGTTTGGTCATTGGAAAGGGAGGACGGAAAAGGAAAGGGACCTCTCTCCCCCTTCTTTTGTGTGTCTTGACCTTTAATCCTCAGATGGATTCCTCCGTATTGCTATGGGTATTGTACAGGAATCTCCACCTGCGGATTCTCTTACAGGCTTAATATTTTCTCCAACTCTTGGGAGCCGATTCACAGAACTAACTTAAGACAAAATCCTAAACGTACTACTTTTGTTATTTACAGAATTTAGGATTTTGTCTTAGTCAAGTCAAGTCAAGTCAAATAATTTATATAGCGCGCTACATACCCAGAGGGTCTCAAGGCGCTTGAGGAGGGGTGGGGAATTACTTGTCGAATATCCAAGTTTTAAGTTGCTTTCTGAATGCTAGGTGGTTCTGAGTGAGGCGAAGGTGAGTGGGAAGTGAGTTCCAGGTCCTAGCTGCCAGGTAGAAGAAGGATCTTCCTCCCATGGTTGTTTTGTTGATGCGAGGTACAGTAGCAAGGGCTTGGTTGGAGGAGCGTAGCTGTCGGGAGGGGGTATAAAAGGAAAGTCGAGTGTTGAGGCATTCGGGTCCAAGTTCGTAAAGTGCTTTGTGTGCGTGGGTTAGGAGGCGGAATGTTATCCTCTTATTGACGGGGAGCCAGTGGAGGTTTTTCAGGTGGCTAGAAATGTGGTCTCTACGCGGGATGTCAAGTATGAGTCTAGCTGATGCGTTCTGGATGCGTTGGAGTTTTTTCTGGAGTTTTGCGGCGGTGCCGGCGTATAGGGTGTTACCGTAGTCTAGACGGCTCGTAACCAGTGCGTGGGTGACCGTTTTTCTGGTTACGTCTTAAGTTTGCCTTAAGACAAAATCCTAACTTAAGTCTGTCTTAAGACAAACTTAAGACAAAATCCTAACTTCTGTGAACACCAAAAGTAGTAAGTTTAAGATTTTGTCTTATGTTAGTTCTGTCAATCGGGCCCTTGGAGAATTCTAGTTTACTCCTCATCCTAAATCAAGCTTTGATATTGATTGTTCCTGAGAGTTCCTCCTCTCGTTCCTCAACAACACAACAGCAGGAGGGGTGTACGCATGTGTGTGCGCGCGTGCGCCAGTGTGTATGGTGTGTGCATCATGTTGGCAACTTTCGAGTTTCTGATGACACAGTACTCCCTTGCAAAATCGGATTTGTATCCCTAAAAACTTCACCTCCTTTGAACAATCTGCACCAAACTTCAGTTTGGAATGTGAGTTTACTGCCCAATTTGGAGCAAATTGATCAAGGAAAGCCTTCATTACATTTGGGCCCCAAAAATGTTTTTATTGGTTAAAATGAGAATTTTCACAGGTAACCTTCACCTAAACAAAAAGTTTTTTAAAAAGCACACTGAAAAAAAAATTCACTAGATTTAGGAGCCACGCATGGATTGGCCATGCTGCCCTTTCCAAATCTAGTGCGGTTTTAAACCAGCCAAAAAAAGACAAACAATTAGCTGTCACATACTCATGCGCTAATTCTTGGAATACCATTTGATTTGCTTGAAGAGTTTGGAACAATTAAAAAAAATGCAAAGAAGCTCTCTGATTGGCTAACTTTTGTTTATGTTCTGCAGCAGATCTGAATCTGGTTGGAATCCCACAACAATCTTGCTTCCCTTCCATCTGATGACAAACATCATGACGTTCAAACATCAGATCAAAGGAGGGAAAGCGAAAGAAATTAGTTTATTCCAGAGGGCAAAAGGCCCAGTAAAAAAAAAAATCCAGGCTCAGATGTTTTTGAACATCGGCAGAAGTAAATCGCTAAAAAAGAACAGCAAAGCAAGAGAGCAAATAGTGTATGAGGTGAAACAAATGTTTTTAAGGTTATTTATGGAAACCTACAACAGACACGGGTTTTCAAGAAAACACCTTTGGGAACTTTGGAAATTTCTTTTTGTCATGAGTAAGGTACACACATATTTTTGCATGAGAAAGTCACCAACGCGATTACAAATGCTCTAGCGCATTTTTATTTTATCCATGAAGAAAATATTTTTCCTCTGACAAAAGTTCCTAGCCCATGCCAGGTTTGGAGGTGTTTCTGTCTCTCTTCCCATCCAGAAAAGGGATTTACTCCTGCTCTCAGCAGGAGTAAATCTCATACTTTTTCCAGAGTATGAAGGCATGTAGGACATAAATATGTAAAAACCCAGGGTCAGATTTACAAGGCCCATGCAACACTTTTACGCCGCCATTGCGTCACTTTTGTAATGCAGCGGTGGGGTAAACCATACGCCATGGTGCGACATATTTACAACGTGACGCATCTAGGCAGCTGTGTCGCGTTGTAAAGCTGTGCGCCACATGAAACCTGCGTCAGGTTTCATGTGGGCGTTCTGTCGCAGGGTGGGCGTTCCCTTGCAGGAAAGCCCCGTAAAACTGACGCAGTGAAACCTACAAGATTTCACTGAGTCAGTTTTACGATGCTGCTGCGTCAAATCCTTACGCCTGCTTGAAGCATGCGTAAGGAGTGACGCACCACGTTAAGTATGGGCGGCCCCTGTACATTGCAGGAGTGCGCCGCCCGTACGCCAACAGATGCGTCACACATCTGTCCCTCCCTGCACCATGGTGCGCCGCATTGTAAATGCGACGCATCCGTGGTGCATGAGGGGGAGATTACGTGACGCATCTGCTCTGGCGCCTCCCTGCTGATTTGCAGAGATGCGCCAGAAGTTGTAAATCTGCCCCTCAGAATGTGCGTCTGGTCACACGTGCAAATGCCCCAGTTACGCCCACGACTGCCCGCAGCTTTTACTCACGCCGGAACCAGGGGGTAAAGCTGAGGAGTTCTTACTTACAGAAGGGCGGAACATACCATTGGGACATCAACATTCCTGACAGAACGGCCTGTCTGCAGGGTCGGTAGGGTTGGGAAGAGTCAGTAACGTCAGGGCTAGCCTGTGCCTGCACCATCCCTGCTTCCAAAGGCTGCAACCTCCTTTCTGACCAGCCCAGCCCACGTTGCACATTTCTTAGGCACTCAGCACTCCCTGTCCTGGACTCGGGTGTAATTAAAACCTGTTGAAAACATTTCCTGTCATCTTTCATCACAGGTTTAAAGGTTCCTAATCTGCTTCTCTCCCTCGCCCGTGCCCCTGGGCACACAGTACTGGTGACCCGCGCCAAAGGGAACCTTGGGGGAGGAAGTGACGTCACACGGCTGGCATATGGGGATCCGATAGCTCAAAAACTGGCACGACTAAAAAGGGATTTTGGCCAGGAAGACCCAATGGGAGCAGTACAACAAAGTGTGCAGGACAAGACGGCAACTAGAAACTGTATTAAAAATATTCCCAGGACGGTCAGGGTAAACTGCTTCTCTGACAGCACAGCAGAACCTAATCTAATCTTTACAATACTTTCACTTTGCGGATGTTCAGACATTCGTAAAACCAGGATGACTGATTCACAGCCAGGAAATAACAGAGAATATTTAATTTTTTAACAGTTATTTTAATTTGTTTTTGACTGTATATTTACACATCCGGATTACTTAAGAAGCAGCAAAAGACACGTTTACTGCAAAAAGACATTCAGTGGACACAGGGTTACCAGATGACTCACATGTTACTGGTAACAATAAGTCGACTACCTCTGATAATCGTCCTTAAGCCCACGTGGGCTAGCAGCCCCAGGAAACCTTGCTACCCATGCCAGCCGCTCACCAGCGCGTGTCTTCAGGTATGTTAGATTGGTTTTGTATAGTGCTAATTCACCATAGGAGGCTTCTTGGCACTGATTACTTATTTGGCCCACACCATTGATTCCAGGTTAGACCGGTGATATTTACTATAAAGCAGTGCTTGAAATGGAATCATCGAAGTGCCGGTACTCTGTAACAGAGTGCCTGTTTGTTTCTGAGAAGTGCCGGTACTCTCAAATTAAAAATACCCCGTCACCCCCCCCCCCCCACCCTCCCCCGCGGGCGTTTCTTTTTCTTCGCCTTTTCTCTTCCCCCCTTCTTTTTTTTCTCTTTTTCTTCCTCCACCCATGTATATGTAAATATATATTTTTTCTACAATAAAAAATTACAGAAATAAAAAAATACAAAAATACCCCGTCACTCTTGAGAAGTGCAGGTACGCTTCCTCTCAAAATAAAAAAAGTGCTGGTACTCAACCGGCCCATTTAAAGCACTGCTATAAAGAGGAAGGGTTGGATTACTTACTGGTAATCCTGATTACTCACATTGTTTCTTCCTGGTCCCCGTACCTATTTAAATTAGCTGGTTTTCTTTACCATTAGGTCACCATCTCCCCAAGCTCTTTTTTGTGCCTATTAATTCGTAAATAACTACTTCCTACGATCAGCCCTCCTCCTATTTGGCCATCCTGATGTTACCAAGCCCTTTTATCAAAAAGTCTGTTGAAAGATGTAAGGTGGGAGGAACGGTTGTTGAGTACTGGAACGAAAAAGGAGAAATTGGAGTAATAAAGATTACCAGAAAGTAATTCAGGCACTACCACCTCCTCTCCTTCTTTCCTCCTTCCATTCCTTACTTAAATGAGCAATACCCATGTGGCACACTTTCATCAGAAATTGAAGCAAGACTAAAAATATAAAGAAGAACACATCACACCCGGAGAGCAGCTCCAAAGAAAACCGCTCTGTCGCAATTTGGGTTTTGACCAGTGTAGGGAGGCTTTTCGGGTAATATGATACATCCAAACCCATTGTGTTTGCTGTCTCAAGATATTTAAACACGATTTGGCGAAGGAGATGGGCCTTTATCCAAAAGGAAATAAAACCATAAAATGTGTATCGGTAGAACAATTGAAATTTGATTTCTAGAGTGCCGCTCAAGATATTTGTTTTTAGTCCTATGTTACTCTGTATATTGATTTACCTTTGATGAATTGGATTTTATTGTAAATAGTGTACATTTTCTTTTAAATCATGTATATAAATATGGCTGTTATTTCTCTAGATATTCGCCGATTGCAAATATCTAATGATACATTCCATCGTCGCTGCTTCAACCATTCGCCTCCTTCACCCCTCTAACCTGTCAGGCAAATTTCCTGTACTTGATTCAAAATTTGTATCTGTTTTATCTGTGGAGTGTTTTTTTTTTTTTAATGATGCATTTATTGACTTCAAATGTATGTTGTTTTATTATCTTGTCTACTTTTTATGGTCCTTGCGACCGAAATAAAAGTTTTTGAAATGAAACGAAAACCGTTTATTACTCTACTCACCTAGTGAAGTAACCATATGGATAATCAGTGCAAAAGCCCATTCAACGCTGTACCCAGGAAAAGTGGTATTTAAATAGGACATTCTTTAAACAAGGATCTCTGATGCAAAAAGATAACAGAGGTCCATGAACCACGTTCAGTCTATAATGTGAAATAAACATACATAGGAAAGCCCAGGTGTCGGCCTTGCATATGTCAACACTGAACCCTCCAGGACATTCTGCCCAAGAAGCAAGTCTTTGCCTGGAGGAAGGAACGTCTTTGCCTGAAGTCCACTAGGGAAATTATAGCTTTTATTCATCTATTTAAAGTGGACTTACATACTTAGCACTTCTTCTTGCCGGCCCAAAATGAACACATTAATATACGGACCTTCTAAACTCCGCTGTTCTCTTCAGGTACCTTTTTTAGATCTCTTACTATATCCAAAAAATTGATCCATGCACCTAAATCTGAGTAGGGAAAGCTTCAAAGAAAGGAATATTAATGTCCTGATTCCTAAGGAAGAATGTGTTTACTTTAGGTAGATATTTTTGATCTAGTGAAACGATCAATCAGATCATCAAAGATATTTAGATAGGGGCGACAACAAAGAAGGGAACCCTATTCAGTCAATCTTCTTGCTGAAGTCATGGCTAATAGAAAAACCCTTCAGGAGTAAAATATATTTGAGAAACTATCTCTAAAGCCTTAAAAGGAGAAAAGTCTGAAACCAAAGGCAAATGCCAAGATGGATGAGGGGATTTAACTCTTGGTCTTAATAAATCAAATTACTTAGGCAAATGAGAAACTAATGGTACAATTAAAGAAAGGCCTTTCCAAGGAGATCCAAGTGCCTTGATTGATGACCATTTCAACTTGAGAGTGCATAAAGATAAACTTTTGTCGAAACTATCTTGAAGAAACTGTAGGACAAACTCCGGAGAAGTCTCTGACAATAAGTCTTTAGGCTTACAGCAACTACCAAAGAAAGTCCAATTATGACTATACATGGTAATCGTAAAACGTCCTCAAACCAAATACCGAAGGGGAGTATTACAAGAAAAGCCCTCAATCCGGAAGGTAAGAGAGACCTTTTACAATCAGGAGGAGTGGGATACACTCTCCCCAGCTAAACTCACATCACAAGGAATATCCCACACCTAATGTGTTTAGAGGTTAAGAGTCAACCTCCAGTGAAGCACCCTGCTGGTGCAAAAAAAGAAAAAAGATTTTGACTTGCTTTGTTAAACCCTCACCCACTCTAGTAGCGGCATGCTTCATAATTTTATTTTATTTATTTAAACTTGTAATGCGCAACAGCTACCCGCAGTGGGTTTCCCGGCGCCAGGGATAGACACAAGAAGAAAAGAGGAAAAGAAAGGGAGCACAACACAGTACAGTGAGCCAGCTAATGCAAAAGAACAGATCTATTAAAAGAGCAAAGTCTTGAGTCTTTTCCGAAAACAGAGTAGATTAGTCTCTGATTTCAGGGAGATAGGAAGTGCGTTCCAGGATTTGGGGCCTAGATGGGAAAAGGACCGACCCCCCATCTTTACAAGTTTGAATCTTGGGACAGCAAAGTCACCATTTGCAGAGGATCGCAATGTGCGACTGGGATTATAGGTTTGAACAAGACTCTGTAAATATTTAGGGTCCGAGCCCTGTTTAATTTTAAAAAGGTAACACAGGGCTTTGAATTTAATGCGGCTTGGGACCCTAAGCCAATGTAGGTCCCGAAGAGCCTGTGAGGCCGAGGATCTCCTTGGTACATTACAAAGAAGTCGGGCTGCCGAATTTTGCACCACCTGAAGTTTGTTGATGGTTAAAGTGTCGGCACCGAGATAGAGGACATTTCCATAATCCAGGCGGGAGACTACTAGCGCCTGAACAACAGTTCTCTGGGTGGCACGGGGCAGCATCCATAGGATTGTCTGAAGCTATCTCAAGGTGGCAAAACAAATGGAGGCCACCTTGGTGGCCTGCTGTCTCATGGAAAGTTTGTCATCTTTAAGGAATCCGAGGTTACGGACTACGGAGACCGGCTGGGGGAGAGGTCCCATATCACTCGGCCAGTGCTGGGGGCCCCAAAGATCTTTGTTCTTCCCCAAGATGACAATCTCGGTCTTGTCACCGTTTAACTTAAGGAGATGCTTCTGCATCCACTCAGCAACACGTGATAGTCCAGTCTTCAAGGCCGATGTACTGTTGCCCTCACTGCTGGAAAGGGAGAAAACAATCTGAGTGTCATCGGCGTATGAAAATATTGTCAGCCCAGCGTCCTCTGCGATGGAGGCCAGGGGTCTAACATAGATGTTAAACAGTAAGGGGCTGAGTATAGACCCCTGGGGGACGCCATACGCCGATGAACAGGTAGCAGATACAGCTTTCTTCGAAAAGACCTGGAAAGTGCGCTCACTTAAAAAGGAGGCAATCCAGGCTAGCGCAGGACCATCTACTCCCAAGGACCGGAGAGAGTTCAAAAGGATGGAGTGAGACACAGTATCGAATGCAGGACTCAAATCCAAAAGGATGAGTGCAGATGTCTCTCCGCGATCGATACTGTGCCGTAACTTCTCCGTCACCCCAAGGAGCGCGGTCTCGGTGGAATGGTGCGCTCCGAAGCCGGACTGGGAAGGATGTAGGAATCCCGAGCTTTCCACAAGATGATTTAGCTGAGTGTTGACATGCCTTTCCACCACTTTTGAGAGGACAGGTAACAAAGATATGGGTCTAAAGTTAGCAAGGTTGGACATGTCCGCTCCTGCCTTCTTTAGAAGAGGGACAACCATCGCATGCTTCCATTCCTGTAATACATGGGACTCCGTTAAAGATGCATTGAGAAGTCTCATAAGAACCCGCCGGGGTTCGAGGTCCAATAACTTTAGGACTTTCGCAGGTACTGGATCACGGGGTGATCCAGATTTAACACTGGTCAGGCAGGAAAGGAACAAGGTATCATCAAATAGTTGCCAATTTGTGACTATCGCCGTTGGAAACGGTCGTTCAGCCACCTCAGTCTGTCCTGATCGGGGTTCAATTGCTGTCAAGGGAATGCTCTTAGAATCATATATGCATTCAACCTTGGCAATAAAAAACTCAGCAATGGAATTGCATTCAGCTTCCTCCAAAGCTGGAGGGATCGGGACAGTATCCGCTCCTGTTAGCTTCTTGACAACAGAAAAAAGAGTGCGCGGGCAATTCTGTGCTTGCGTCACTGTACTCACAGTGTAAGCAGCTTTCGCAGTTTTGCATTGTGAATGATACCTCTTCAGCGCTTCTTTATAAGCAGCTTTCCGGGAAACGGAGTAAGAATACCTCCATTTCCTTTCAAGAGCTTTGCAGTTGGCTCGTAAGATCTTCAATTCATCAGAGAACTAAGGTGCAGGAGGACTATGAGATCTAGAATATTTCAGCGTTAAAGGGAGAAGAGTAGTTACAGCACTAGTAAGCCAGTGCGATACTGCGGCATTCAGTTCCAAAACAGGAACATCCATGTCAGGGCGTGTATTAGAAAGGTGCTGGTTTAGCTTCGTAATATCAAGTTTACCCCACCAATGAATTAATTCGCCCTTACCGCTGCTACCCTTCACCAATCTCTTGGCCTGAGATAAGGAAAAGTGAACTGCGAAGTGGCCAGACCACTCCAGCGGGCGAGCACTCTGTGAACAATCAAAGTGAAGGTTGGAAAAAATAGGGTCCAGTTGATGTCCCGCAGAATGAGTAGGACCAGAATTACGCAGCGGAAGATTGAGAACTTCAAGATCAGATAGGAAGTGCATACTAATAGTGTATAAAGGATCTTCAAGATGTAAATTGAGATCCCCTAAGATAGTGAAATTTGCCGCCCTAAGAAGTAGGGGGGCTATAGTCTCAGCAAATGAGGACGTCCAGGTGTTAGCATTACCAGGAGGACGGTAAACCAGAAGGCCCGACAGAGTGAGTTGGGGACTAATAGCTAATTTAAAAAAGGCAGCTTCGCATCTGGATAAGGGAAATGCTTAAAGTTTGCAAGTGTAACTAGATTTAAATATTATAGCGATACCTCCCCCTTTTCCGGAGTTTCTGTCCTGCCTCACAATGACGTAATTGTCAGGCGGTAGCAATGTCGGGACCAGAGCTTTCATGGAGCCAAGTTTCAGTAAGAAATATGGCATCAGGCTGCTCACCAATAAGGAAATCAAAAATATCATGTTTATGTTTCGGGAGGGACCTGCAATTAATACTCCAGAATTTGAGTGGAGGGCAGGTAAGAGGATATTTTTCATCCCTCCGTCTACCTCGTGTTCGAATACGGGTCGTTGCTTTGCATCTAGACATTTTCCCAGTAGAAAAATTACAACCTGGGCATTTTAAATTGTGGGACGGTAGGATGCAGAGGTTACAATCAGCATGTAAGGGAGGTCGTAAAAGCTTTAAAACCTCACCGGTATAGGTGTGGGTACCGGGAGTCTCACAGCAAATAATAGAGTCAAGTAGAGGGGTCATGGCCCCTGGGCCCGTCCCGGCGCGGACGGGCGCAGACGGGCTGAACTCAGGCGTAACTCCGGCGGAATTCCGACGGGCCCGCTGTGCGTGACCGCTGCACGTTAACATATCCGTATTAAATACAGCTCTAGCGTCCTTATGACGACTAGACCGTCAGCAAAGATGGCGCCGCCAGGCGTCCTTCTCTCCACGTAATATGTCCGCCGAGGAGGGGATGTTTAACACGGGACCCGCCAAAATAGCGGTGATCTACAATTATGGTGCAAGCGAGTGGGCCAGGTAATTTTAAAAACAGGGACAAAGGCAAAGTAAAAAAACTAAAATACCAAAACGGAATTTTAAAAATTATCGCAATGAGTCGCTAATTAGCGCAATAGGCACAGCACACGCTGGTACTTTACTCGTGCTCGTGTTACCAGTCAATTTAAGGGCTGCCTGAATGATTTCCTCACCTTAAGTACAGCTCTATGGCTAGCAAAGATTCATAAGGAGACAGCAGAAGTAATTATAGTGCTGTCTTATTGGACAAGGAGAACTTGCATCAACCTGAAGATCAAGAATGGATCTTCCCATTGTCTCCGTCTCCTCTTAGTCAACCTCCTCTTCTTCTAGCTATTCAGTCATCTAAGACTGTTAGTTTGGAGTTTAAGAGGAAGGGTTTTATGAGTAAAGATTTTCCCATTGCTGTTTCTAACCCTTTGCAGTCCTCCAAGAGAAGTTTTACAAATGCTCACTCTAGCAGTTGCGTGCTTCATCATCGGGTCTCATCCTGGTCCCTAAAAGCCAGGATGGGTTCGACCATATTGCAGAGAGCACTTTCAATATTGCTCCTGCTGGGGTCCTAATCAATAAAAATACCTCAAACATCCGAGGTGTCCCTTTATTCACAGTTCTTTGGCTATTGTTGAAAATATTATATAACGGGGATACAGATATAATGGTCCTCATACCCTATACTTGTCGACATGTTTCAGCCCCTATACACAAGGCAGCTTCGGCCCAGGGCTTTCTTCAGGACATACTGGTTGTCTTGCCCCAGAACATACGTTCAATCACTCAATCCATGCAAAATATAAAAGCATGCATAGTCGAATTACCACTCTTCTAAGACACGCTACCGTCGCGTCTCGATTCCCACTTTGGAAACTCTTAAGGCCACATGGGAGGAGAGGGGGGCATGCCCCTGTAGTCATACATTCATCAAGGGAAGCATGCTGGTATTTCCAACTACTTACAGGCCTGCTTCTCCAACGACTCCACTGCCGCCTGTTTGAGGACCAGCTAACAGGCGGCCATGGAGGTGGTTGGAGATGCCGGCCTGTAGGTAGGTGGCTGAAACATGTCAATGAGTATAGGGCATTAGTACTATGATATCCGTATTCCTTTTTTTTGTCAAAGATATGTTTATTGATATTTTAAACACAGAGAAAAAACTGCGACAATACCGCACATCATCCCACTCAGGGGGTAGCAGTGAAATCAGCCCACATGCAGCATGTGAAGTCGGACAGGGCTCCCCCCATTACCAGGCCCTTAACATACAAAGTAGCACTCCAATAGGTGCAGTTCTTGATGTAGGCGAGGTGCATCAAACGGCCTGTGAGGTGATCTGGGGATCAATGAAAGTCAGGGCCAACGCCCCCAGAACAATCTGCTGAAACCCACATGCCCCAGACCAAAACTAACAGCCGCCAGTGTATGCTAAGTCAAACGGCGAGCTTCCACGTACAAGATCCCTGGTGGGTGTTGTCTTGAAAGAAGCAATATGAGGGATTCATATTAACAACAACAAAATACAAACCCCTCCCCCATTCCCCTTCCCCCCCAGCCCTCCCCCCTCTCCAATGGTGGTAGCGACTCTCAGAGGACAAAAAGGCAAGGCACGTAAGGTTGGGAGTTTACAGTTGAAATAAGTGAAGGGCTCTAACGCTAGCAGGACACACTGCGGATGGCAGACCTTTGGAGAGAAAAGTGACTAATGGGCCCCAGCGGAATTCAAAGTTCTTAAAATCATCCAGGAAGATGTCAGCCATCCTCTCTAAACTCAATAGTTTCCAAAGGCGTGAATGCCAAAGGGAGATGGCTGGGGCCTCCCTCTGTTTCCACGCCGTGGCGAGGGTGAGCTTGGCCGCCCGATGCTAAGCCACATAATCTTCTTGTCGCCCTAGTCTGATGTTTGAGACTAGGATCACGGAGACCCAGTAAGGTCGTGGCCATCGAGGTAGGAATGGGGTATCCCAGCATCTCCTTAATTTAGGCAAGGATTTCCTCCCAGAAAGGGCGGATGATAGGGCAATCCCACCAGATATGCTGAAAGTCTCCTAGTAGCCCGCACCCCCTCCAACATCTATCGGAAGTGTTAGGGAATATCTGTCGCAGCTTGGCCGGGTGTAGGTACCAATCCATCATGGTTTTCATGTGTGCCTCCCTAAGTTCTACGGAGTGGTTAAACTTGGCTACGTCTGACCATAAGAGTGTCAACTCCGCGTCAGAGATGTCCCGTTGAAGGACCCCCTCCCACATGGACATGTATCGTGGCCTAGGTGAAATCGCAGTGGAGAGTAGGAACCCATATATAAAGGTGATAGCCCCCTTCATGGAGGAGGTTTTGGTCAGAAAGGCTTCGAACTTCGTGAGGGGTCGTGTAGCTGCTTCTCTCACTTAAGGAGATAACGCCCAGTGGAGTAATTGCGCATGGTGGTAACGTTCAGTCTCCTGAACCCCATAGTCCCTCTTACAGTTGTCGAAGGTGAGCGGGTCAAAGTTATGGAATAGGTGTGTTAACGCCAGACAGCCCCCTTCCTTCCAGGCATCAAGGGGGCCCTCAGTCAACGCTGGGCGAAAAGCTGGATTAAAGTGTAGGGGCGTAAAGGGGGAGGGGAATGTAGTCCACCTATCATCCTTGGAGACGGAGTCCCAAACCTTCAGAGTGGTGCAAGTGGGGGTACTGATGTAAGCATTTTTGGGCCTGTCGCTCTTAGGTTTCCACACCAGGCCCCAGATCGTCCTCCCAGCCACGCTCCGATCCATGTGCAGACAGTGTTTTTCTGACTCTCGTTGTGACCACTCTACTAGCACCCGAAGTTGCGCGGCTTTATAGTACAGGTGAATGTCAGGCAGCCCCACGCCCCCCTCCTTCTTTGGTCTGCGCAGGATGGCGTGCTCGACCCCCCTGCCAAATAAAGTGTAACATCATAGATTTCATTCTCCGAAAAAATTCCCCATCGAGTTCAATGGGCAGGGTCTGGAATAGGTATAGCAGCTTGGGAAGAAGGGACATTTTAACTGCATGAATCCTCCACAGCCAAGATATGAACATTGGCTTCCAGCGGTTCAGGTCGGCCTGGATCTTGGTCAAGAGCGGGGGGAAGTTGGCAGAGTAGAGTTTCCCCAGCGTGGGAGTCAGGTGGATCCCCAGATATAGAATAGAAGAGCTGGCCCATGGGAGGGGCGTGAGCGGATTGAGACAGAGGACTTCAGATTAGGGGAGTGTGAGGTTAAGGACGTAAGATTTATCAAAGTTGACCTTAAACCCTGCAACCAATTCAAAGCGCTCCAGGTCCGCCTGTACATGAGGGAGGAAGCAGGCTGGGTCAGAGAGAGAGAGAAGGACATCATCTGCGAAGAGAGTGATCTTATGCGTCTCCCTAGTAAAGGGTAGGCCGTGGATGTCGGGGTTGGCCCTCACCGCCAGTGCCAAGGGTTCTATGCTTAGGGCAAAGAGCAGAGGCGAAAGGAGACACCCCTGCCTAGTGCCCCATGAGTGTTCGTAGAAGGAGGAGGTATGCCCATTTACCGCTACTCTGGACCTGGGGGAGAGGTAATTCGCCAGTATCATTGTCAAAAATGTAGAGGATAAGCCAAAGGGGGTCAACGTCTGAAATTAAAAAAAACAGTCCACCCTGTCAAATGCCTTTTCGGCATCAAGCCCCACCAGAACAGCCGGGATTTTGAACCTATTGGCCTTTACAATCAGGTGTAACACCTTTCTCGTGTTGTTGTGGGTCTGTCGCCCCTTAATGAACCCTGATTTGTCCGGGTGTATGAGTGCCGGCATTAGGTCATTAAGCCGTTGGGAAATGATGGAAGAATAAAGCTTCGCATCTAGATTCAGGAGGGCAATCGGCCTATAAGAGGCGCACTTACTGAGGTCTTTCCCGGGTTTGGGTATGACAGATATTAGGGCTTCAGCCATTGAGCCTGATGTCGCGCCTTCGTCCGCCATGCTGTTAAACACTCGGACTAAGTATGGGCTAAGTTCAGAGGCAAAGGTCTTATAGAAAATGGCCGTGTACCCATCCTCTCCTGGGGCCTTATGGGGTTTCAAGGCCTTAATGGCCACCATCACATCTTCTCCGGTGAAGGGGGCAGAGAGCACCTCATTCCACTCCGCCGACACCTGGGGTAGTGGTAGTGTTTGCAGATACTCTTTTTGCGTGGTGGTATCAAGAGACTCTCCAGCATAGAGAATCTTGTAGAAGGAACCGAAAAGCTCAGCTTTAGCCTCATCTTGGTGTGTCAGCACCCCCTGAGTGTCCTGTATCCCCCCAATGTATTCCCGGAGCTGCCTGGCGATATGCTTCCCCACCTTGTTGCCCTGAGAAAAGGAAAGACGCCTTAATTTGAGCAGAGTATATTCTGCCCTGTTATTGTAGTGTGCTCGGAGCTTACCCCCAACCGCCGTGAGCTGTCGCATTGCGCGCCTGGTGGGGTTTGCCTTGTGGGCTTCCTCTAAGGTGGAGAGTTCCTCCTCTAATTGCTCCCTTTCCAACCTCGCTGTCTATTAAGAGCAGCATTCAGGGCCAGGCACTGCCCACAAATACAAGCTTTAAAGGCGTCCCATGTGGTAAAAACGGAAGTGTCACCGTGTCATTAAGTACAAAGAACTCATTTATAGCTCCCCTCAGAGTGTTACAGGAAATTTTGTCCCTAACCAAGGATGCCGGGGAGTACCATCTAGGGCTAGTCTTGCTCTCACGCCCCAATGAAGGCACACTGCGTGCAAGCTATGATCGGACACGGACAGTGGGAAAATCGAGGTCCAGGCCCTCCCCCCTCGCGGCCCCCCATGTGTGTGTGGACCCCTCAGCCAATTCTGCACCAAAAGTGATCAATCCCCTGCTACCACCACTACCCCCCTATCCCTCCATCCCCCCCACCAGAATCCCAAAAAGAAAAGCATAATACAAGAAACATTGTGAAGCAATTCCCAAAGTAAGGTGGACATGATACCAATCAGTAGTTCTCCAGATTGTGGTGCAGGAGTTCGTAATGAACAAGGACATATAGCTCAAAACGTCGAACCCTCCCGGCACCACCCGGCAACTCAAACCTGGGCATTCATATTAGAGTCATGGAGCTGGATCGCTTTCAGTCACTAGCGCCACAGAGGAGACGTCCGCCTCTCTTTCCAGAAGGCTTGCAGAAGGGTCAGGCTTCCCCATCGGTAGTGGTCTCCCCACTGTCTGCCATTCGCTAGAATGCCTGCACCGTCGGCGCGGGGAGCCATCCGCAGTCGCCATAGGTTCCGGTCGTTCCAGTCCCAAGACTTTGAATGCTGCATCCAGGGAGCATAGCTGCAGGAGCTTCCCCTTGAACTTAAAAATAATGCGAAATGGGTGGCTCCAAGAGTAGGGGATGCCCTGCTCCTTCAGATACGAAGTTATTGGCCTGAAGCTGCGGCGCTTGATGAGTGTGGAGGCCGCTAGATCCTGGAAGAGGGCCGGTTGGTGCCCACGAAACTGGATGGTGGCGAGGCCCCGCGCATTATGCAGGATTTTCTCCTTAATTTGGAAGTCGTGGACACAGACCAGGATGTTAGGCGGCGGGGCCTGGGCTCCCCTTGGCAGGCGAACTCTGTGGACCCTGTCCAGTTGGAGGTCGAAGTCTTCTCCTTCATTTAGAATTTGACAGAACAGAGCTGTGACGTACTCACGGAGACTCTCACCCTCACCTTTCCATGGCACCGCTCTTATCCTGATGTTATTCCGTCTCAAGCGGTTTTCAAGGTCCTCCGTGTGCGCCTGCAGGTCCAAATTTTGCTCGGTCAATCGAATAACATCCTTCTGTAGCTGATGCAGCTCGTCTGCAGTACCCACATCGTGCTCCTCTAGGGTGACTACCCATTCTCCAATGGAGTCAACATCTCTGCGGATTTCACGTAGGTCCGAGGAGAGCTGGGAGCGGACTTCCCGGATTTCCTCTTTAATGGTGGCAAACAGCTCCATCATGAAGGCCTTAGTAGCCGGCGCTTCTACATCGCCTGGTTGCGCCGCCAGCGTCATTGTTGGCCGGGGGCTCCCACTTCCCAGTTTGGGCAGAGCGTCTTCGGCGGGCTTGTCCTTCTTGCCCCTATTTGTGGCCATCGTGGGGGTATTTCAGACCCGAATGCCAGCACTGACCGTCCCAGTGGGGGGGCTTAGGTGATGTAAGATCCCAGGAATAGCGTAGGCTCCAAGGCACCCCAGCGGCCTCCACTCCACGGGCCCCTCTCTCCAGCCGCCCTGGATGACTCTGTGCTGGAGATGCCACCCGGGCCCCGCTCAGGCCGGCGTGCAGACGATGGCGTGCGGGCAGTTCCCCCTCTCGTTAATAGCCTGCAGGGAGCCCAGCGGAGGGCAGAGTTACTCAGGGGCCCTTGCTCGCTGTTCAGGCCAGCACCGGGCAACCGTGGCCCGCAGAACACCAAGAGGCCCCCGGGCACACACGTCCTTATGGCCTCCCTAAGACCACCTCCACTCCAGATCTAGAGCCGCCGAAGAAACTGCAGGGCCACAAATCAGGGGGAGGGGAGTCTGCCTCAGTCCACGCTGTTGCGGCCTACTGCATAGCGCCTCCCCCCGGGGCCTTCCCCCTCCGCCGAACCGCCGACCGATACTCCGGGCCCCTAAGCGGCTAGTTTAGCGTATCTCAGTCACAGCACCCCAATGGCCAGTGTCAGATCAGGGGGGGGCCCACTCAAGAATGCTCAGGGACCTTCGTTGGGCGCCACCAGGCCCCAGCCCTCCACTCCGGTAGTCACCGAGGCACGTCTAGCCCTCCCGCGGTCACTAGGCCGGCCCCCTTCACCTCACCATCGGTTTAGGCCGCCGCCGATTCTGCCCTCGCTCCCGTTGGGGTCGCAATCCGCTCTGCGGCCGCCGGGGCTCCCTCCCCAGTCCACCTCTATCCCCGCCGCAGGGCCGTCACCACACCAACCGGGATCTCCAGGCCATCCGCTGGACTGGGGCCTACCTCCTCATGGA
Organism: Lissotriton vulgaris; assembly: GCF_964263255.1. Taxonomy (NCBI): domain Eukaryota; kingdom Metazoa; phylum Chordata; class Amphibia; order Caudata; family Salamandridae; genus Lissotriton; species Lissotriton vulgaris. The sequence continues at coordinate 1,216,760,831 of NC_141697.1, read as the reverse complement.
ACTGCACCACCCACACTCGAGCACCGCTCTGCAGTCCGATTCAAGCCTCTAGGAGGGGGGCGCGCTGGCACCGCAATCGGGCTCCGGGTCAGTGCTCGGCCGACCGCCGGTGTGTGGACGGATCAACTCTTCGCCTCGCTACTTTGATGTCGGGGGCCGCTGTGTGGCAGGCGTCGGGGGCCCAGATCTCACGCCCCACGCCAGGAGGCACACCGGTCCGCACAGGGCACCACAACCGCTGCGTCGCACCCACGTCTTCAGGTCAGGGGGGGACACGGGTTCTGCGCCAGCCTCCAGCCGCACTCTGCTCTGTCACCAGCAAGGCTCCCTCTAGGCGGAGCACCGAATGTCTCACGGCGGGCCCAGCGCGGCGAACAACCAGGCCGTGTTCGTGCCTCAATGCAGTTCTCCAGCGCCTCCACGCAAAAGAAGGGTATCACCCACTTCAGCTCGGTATGGCGATCGTCAAGCTTCTCTCCCTGCACCCAGATGGGCCCCAGGGACTGCGATTCCAAAGCTTTAGGCCGGGCGGTGTGGGAGGGATAGAAGAACACGTCCTACACCGCTGCCATCTTGGCAACGCCCCATCCTTATCCCTTTTATATAATATTTTTAACCGTACCCAAACAACTGTAAATAAAGGGACACCTCTGCTGTTTGAGGTATGGAACAATATTCAAAGTGCTCGCAGGAATATGCCCGAGCCCATCCTAGTTTTTAGGGACCAGGATGAGACCCGAAGATGAAGCCTGCCACTACTAGAGGGAGCATTTTTTAAACATCTCCTGGAGGACTGCAAAGTGTTAGAAACAGCAATGGGAAGATCTTTACTCACAAAACCCTTCTTCTTAAACTCCAAAGTGACAGTCTTAGACGACTGCGAATAGCCACAAGAAGAGGAGGATGACTAAGAAGAGACGAAGTCAATGGGAAAACCCATTGTTGATCTACAGGTAGATGCAAGTCCTCGTCCAGTAAGACAGCCCTGTAGTGACCACTGATGTCTCTTTATGGATCTTTGCTAACACCTTCAGCATCAAGGGAATAAGAAGGAAGGCACCAAAAAGGTCTGTCGGCAGGTACCTAGTTCCATTATTAGTGGATTATGAATTCTCAAGAAATACTTCAGGAGTTAGGAGTTCAGGTGAGTTGGAAAATGGTCTACTACTGCACCACTCCACCTTTGGCAAATCATTTGAAAAATGAATGTGCTGAGCACAAAATATTGAGAACAAGGGAAGATTCTGCTCAGATGATGTCCTTGAGAATTTAATATGCCTGGATTTTAACTACTTTCAGTCAAATGAGCTTCTGCTTGCCCTAAGTACACATATTATGAGTTAAAAATTTTGGAGCTCGATATCCCGTGCCAAACTAGCAATTTAAGTATGCTTTTGCTACCATATCATCGGTTCGACTCAACAAAGCCTTCCCCCTGAGCTGATCTGGAAAAAGCTGCATAGCCTTCCAGACTGCCGTTAACTCCTTGCAGTAGGAGAAATTATTTTTCTCTGGACCCGTTCAGTATCCCTGAGCTTCTTGGGAACCCAGAACCGCCCACCATCCCAATCTACTGGGGTGTGGGTCAACATCTATCAGACAGAAGAACCTTGTTTCAAGTTCAAGGTTGAGGATATCATTCCCATGTTCACTGTTCTTGAACAGTCTGAGTCACATGTTTAATGCGAAGGATAGGTTTTTAATCACTCGTTTTAGGCTCAACCTTTTACACCACTTACTGGCGGATCCGCCAGGTTTTACTTTAACTGTTGAGCAGAAGGGTTCCTGCGGCTGCGACAACCTGTCTCCTCAGGATACCCTTCATTTTGAATTACTATGCCCATTTTACTCATTACCTAGGCAACATTTTTTAGTAGGTATTTTAAAACAGGCCAAGTTTAGACATGCTAAGGTTGCTTTATTATTCTTACAAATGGCTAATGATCCTCTAACGCTGTTTTGTATCATGAACTTTATTAAGGTTGCATTAAGGCTAAGGAATACAAGAGGGTTGTGCTGAATGAATTTACTGTCAATTGTTCTCAATTAGCATTCGTCGTGGTGTGGTGATTTACAGGAATTGTATTTTAATGTCTTTTTTTAACTGTTTTAACATGTACTTTTATGGTATTTTTTAAATACCGAATACAGGCTATGATGATGATGATGATGATGACTGAGACTGTCTATTTTTCTTGGGCTGGCACCCAATGAGACGGGATATGATATACCGCCTACCATAGGTGAAGAAGGGCCATTGGGATGATGAAAAGTGTTCCAGCCTGCAAAGGGAAAGAAGTAAAGAAAACAAGGCAAACATTCTAGAACAGCTTCAAGGTAGAACAGGTAACTTTAAAACTACTCTATTACCATGTTTGTTGCACTCAAAGCATTTCTGTTGCTGGAATTTCTGACTTTACTATAGATTTTTCCTATGACTTCTGTGCTTTGTTTCCATGGGGAGTTCGGAAGGAATATGTTCCCCAAGCGTGTGTTGAACAATGCTCCTATGTATGCCAGGCTCTGTGACAGAAGGAATTTATTGATCTAAATTAAGGCAAGATATTGGTGAATAAATATATCAGCTGGGTCCTAAAGTATAGGAGGAAAAGAGAAGCCTACACAGTATAGCCCAGAAAAACCTTTAACAGTTTAGCCAGAAAGAACTTCTCCAATAAAACAATATTTGTGACAAAATAGGCTGAAAACGCCTCAACTCATAAAGGTTTCTAGGAAGCTAAGTCTAGGATACTGTACTTAAAGTCAGGAAAAACAGGCACATTTAAAAAGCAACTAAGCACTTTTTATATATACTCTGTGCTCTCCACCCTTCTGTAAAAGCAATTAAGGAGCCAGTAAGACCTCGAGTGTCAAAAAGATTCACACTTACCTCAGACCATCACTTTTTGTTGATACTCATTCTTTGTGAGGCGAAGAAGAAGCAGGATAACAGCTGAGCTTATCCCTTAAAGTCACCTAGTCAGTTTTACTTATAAAGATAGATCTATTTAGGTCTAGAACGTAATTTCTTATATGAGCACTGCAGGAACAAACACCAGGTAATCTCACCATAAATGGGCCTCTTGCATTGCACAGTTTAACTACCCATCCAGGCGATGACCTTCAGTGGAGGCCAACGCAAAACTCAAGTGGGGGGCGAGGAAGGGGAGACAGGACGCAAGATAAGGGAAATAATAAGAATAATAATAATAAAAACATACCAGTTCTGCAACCTTGGTGCTCCTCTTCTCTCCTGATGATGTCCCAGAAGTCCCTGTGAAACCAGTACAGGCTCCCCACCAAATCCTGCGCTGCTCTCAAAAGCACGAGAGCAGTGCCAGGATTGGTCTGAGCTGCTCGGTTTACCGCTCCGATAGTGCCTGGGAGTCTGTGCTGTTTCCCTAACCCGGCGTGCAACACAGCTGGGTTGGAAAAACCTAAGTGCGTATGATGGTTGACCGGCCTAAGAAATGCTTCATAGGGAGACTTAGCGACCCAAGCTTGGTGACACCGATGGCACACGTCCTAAAAAAAGAAGTGGGGGAACGCTGTCACCGGAAGTGACGTCAGAACAGGAAGTGACGTCACGAAAGGTGGCTTGCACCATCGGGCTCAATGCCTCCCCTCGATCACCCCTAAGATGCGATTGCTTCTGAGAAGTCAGCGCGTGAGCAGAGTGCTGTGAGCTCCAATCTCGTCCCAGAGAGGCCAAAGAGTGAAGTCCAGCTGTTTGGCAGGGGGTACGGCGTCCACCCGGTAAAGTAAGTGGGGGGACACTGTCCACCCGCGTGGTACCCCAACTCGAGCCCTGGTGACACCTACTACTAGAGGTGGGTGAGCCAGCAAATGAATAAGGAGATCCGAGCCAGGGCGGTGGATCGGCTACGAGCACCAGTACACAGCACGAGCCAAACCTTCAAAATACTTAGCAAATAAATCATGCAAGAAACGTCTCGTACAAGTATGAAAAAGACTCTGTACTGCTCAATACTCTCCCTTGTGTATGCTTAAATAGACTATAATAGAGCTATAATAGAGCTCCATCAATAACAATATTGACCATCTGTACAGGGCACATGACAGCTGAAGAACTGACTTGTCTCTTTGTTCACTAATAGCAAAGTTGTCAGGGCAGGGGCGGAAATCATGGCTATGCATGTTTAGAAACTATCACTTCTAATAAATCCCCTCAATGCAGTGGTGTAATCTAACATACTACAGTGAAACGCTTCCACATGTTAAGGACGTGCTCTTGAATTATTTGTACGCACTCTCAGATGTGATTATCAGGAAACGGTAGAGTTGTGAAGTAATTTTGGGCCAGATGTAGGTGGCTAAATACCGAGCGGTAATGCAGAAATTCGCAGAATTCCTGCATTACCGACCAGTATTTGGCTGAGAGCAATGTAGGTGAGTTTAAACCTCTAGCAAAATAAGGAATCGCAAAATTTGCAGCACAAAAGAAAGTGCACTTTAGGCTTAAGAAATCACTAATCACTAATTACCACCAACTTCAAGTTGGTGTTAATTAGCGTTTTCCTGTAAAAAAGCACTTTTTTGCTTTTTTTAAAGTGCCATGTGGCACACATTCATGCCCTTAGGGCATGCATGTGCGTCACATGTGTGCACATGCACATTTCAGGGACACCCTGGCACCCTTGAAATAGCTCCCACTATTTGTGATTCTTTAATACCAAATCGCAAATAGTGAATATCTTCCCATTCATTCCTATGGGGCTCTTAGCCCATAGGAATTCATGTGTTGGTATTCCTTATTAACGGATCTCAATTTGCGATTCGTTATTAAGGAATGTTAAGGAATCGCTAATATTTTAGCGATTCCTACCTACATTCAATTTAGCGAGTCCTTAATAGCGATTCTGTAAAAATCGCTATTAGGGACTCGCTAAATTGAATTTACCTACATCTGGCCCTTTGTTGTCTAAATCACAGAATTTAGTCAAGTGAGCAGCTGGTACTGAACTCAAGGTTCCGATGACACATTTTGCAGTTCAGCCACTGTATGTAAATGTCATCCTTTCTCCCATTTAATACCAAAGGACAGTGCTTTGGGTTTAATTTTTGAAGAGTTATATTAGTACAGTGAGTTAAATAAATTACACTTATCACTGTCTGAATCAAGCTGGCCCAAGAAGTCTTTCTAGAAAAAAGTGTAAGGCGAAGTTGAGTGGCGGCAGGGCGCTCAGTTTTATGCGGCTCTCAGTTCCGCGTCATATACCTGTAACTTATTACGGCTTACTTATCTGTCCTTGTGTTCATGTTGGTCCTTACATGCCATTCAGTTGCAGTTAATTTAATGAGGCGAATGGATAATAAAACTCAGCTAAACATGACAAACATCTTGCTTCATTGTAAAATTGCTAGAGCTTGAAACATGTTTTTTTCTCAAACCATGTTCTTCTTTTTACCAGCTAGGATGCATATAACTAACTGGATAATTTTGCTCTATAGAGCAACAGCTCTGCTTTCCAAGGCAAGGAATTGTGAAGGGGCGTGGCCAGATTGTTGGAATGTTGAGAATGGTATTTGCAATGTTTTAATATTCCTATAAACAGCTTCCAATAGATCATAGATGGAGAGCAAATGCTGATGCGGTTATTCTCGAAAGTATATCTCGTTGCACAAAGAAGGAGAAAAAAGTACAACATTTTAAGAAAGCAAGTAGCAGTTGGGACCATGGTAGTAGAAAAACTATTGACCTGCACTCAGATACCCAATGGACTAGTGCACAGATGCAGAACACTGATGCCACATCACCACCAAAAGATTATATTCAGTGAGCGCCTGAATATCAAAACCACAATATCGATGGAACACACTATTTTTCTTCTCATCTTTTTAAGGAGTTTTATATAGCGCGAACTTGACGCAGTATCGGGCATCAGAGCGCTTTACATAGCACCAGTTGCGTTACACGAGGACACACATTCATATGTGTTAGGCACGGGGAGATTAAGTAATTTGCCCAGAATCACAGGATGTTCAGCGTCATTGCCGAGACTCGAACCCGGTTCCCCAGATTCAAGGTCGACCGCCCTAGCCGTTAGGCCAACTCCTCTCTATTGAAGACTGAAAATAAAAATTAAAATATGGACAGTTAGGAAAGCCTAGATTTTCTATACTCTAATGCCACATATTTGTACCTACTGGTACATATATTACCACGGTACACAGATGGAGTTAGGAATGGTAAATCCATACTTCCCGATATGCAGTCTCCTTTCGATATTTTGTTCTTGATATCCTTGTACCACAATATTGTTGGGGTTGATAGTAAGTAGTACAATTATTACATTCTCAGAAGGTTTATATTTGCAAAGTGTGCTGTAACAGGGTGCCAAATGATCTGACTGCCCAGGCTCGGCATGAATGGAAGCAGGGGTAAGTGCCCAATCCAGGGACTATGTCTTCTAAAGAGATGCTACCCCTCCCTCAGAAGGAGCACACATTTGCAAAACAATGGAACCTCAGAGTGGCCAGTTTCACTGAGGCAAGTGCACAGCTGTTCTGGAGCCAGACTCAACGAGGTCAACCTTTGCTTGTTTTGGTTTGGGGTGGGGCTTGGGGAGAGGTTGGTCAATTCATTACAGATTCACTGGTTGTGAAGATGCTGTGAAAGTAATTACTGAATATTGATCAACCCCCCCAAATATTGTGGTACAAGAATATCAAAGAATATCGACCACCCGAATATTGTGGTACAAGAATATCAAGTAATATCGACCACCCGAATATTGTGGTACAAGAATATCAAGGAATATCGACCACCCGAATATTGTGGTACAAGAATATCAAGGAATATCGACCACACGAATATTGTGGTACAAGAATATCAAGGAATATCTACCACCCGAATATTGTGGTACAATAATATCAAAGAATAATGACCATCCGAATATTGTGGTACAAGAATATCAAGTAATATTGACCACCCGAATATCGAGGTACAGGAATATCAAGGAATATCGACCACCCGAATATTGTGGTACAAGAATATCAAGTAATATCGACCATCCGAATATTGTGGTACAAGAATATCAAGTAATATCGACCATCCGAATATTGTGGTACAAGATTATCGAGTAATATCGACCACCCGAATATTATGGTACAAGAATATCAAGGAATATCGACCACCCGAATATTGTGGTACAAGAATATCAAGGAATATCGACCACGCGAATATTGTGGTACAAGAATATCAAGGAATATCGACCACCCGAATATTGTGGTACGAGAATATCAAAGAATAATGACCATCTGAATATTGTGGTACAAGAATATCAAGTAATATCGACCACCCGAATATCGAGGTACAAGAATATCAAGTAATATCAACCACCCGAATATTGTGGTACAAGAATATCAAGGAATATCGACCACCCGAATATTGTGGTACAAGAATATCAAGGAATATCGACACCCGAATATTGTGGTACAAGAATATCAAAGAATAATGACCATCCGAATATTGTGGTACAAGAATATCAAGTAATATCAACCATCCGAATATTGTGGTACAAGAATATCAAGTAATATCGACCACCTGAATATTGTGGTAAAAGAATATCAAGGAATATCGACCACCCCAATATTGTGGTACAAGAATATCAAGGAATATCGACCACCCAAATATTGTGGTACAAGAATATCAAAGAAAATCGACCACCCGAATATTGTGGTACAAGAATATCAAGTAATATCGACCATCCGAATATTGTGGTACAAGAATATCAAGTAATATCGACCACCCGAATATTGTGGTACAAGAATATCAAGGAATATCGACCACCCGAATATTGTGGTACAAGAATATCAAGGAATATCGACCACACAAATATTGTGGTACAAGAATATCAAGGAATATCTACCACCCGAATATTGTGGTACAAGAATATCAAAGAATAATGACCATCCGAATATTGTGGTACAAGAATATCAAGTAATATCGACCACCCGAATATCGAGGTACAAGAATATCAAGGAATGTCGACCACCCGAATATTGTGGTACGAGAATATCAAAGAATAATGACCATGGGGGGGCGCTAGAGGGCGCACTGCGGTATGGCTGGCTAGCGAGTCAGCTCCGCCGGGCGGTCGCGCTTCTAACGACTTCTGACCCCCTAAAACCCCACCAACACAAGCGCTGAGCAAGGATCTGTGCGTCGGAATGTGAGGCCGACCTCTCCTGACACGGTGACAGGACCCGCTGTGCGAGAAGCAGACGATACAGCTAAAAAACCGGAGCCCTCGCGGACGCCGCTCAAAATGGCCGCTCCGGAGGCTCAGGGACCCGGAGCGATTGCCAGCACCTAGCGCGTCTGGACTGAAGCTGACACTCGGCGCGGCTCGGTATATGGCTATCTGACATCACCTGGGGCTCGGTGGGGCCCCCGCAGGTCCCCAGAACTTAGCGCTACTCCTAATCGGCGTGCGTTCCACTGTGGGCAAGATGGCGGCGCCCGTGGAACGCACAACACCGGCGGCGGCAACGGTCGATCAGGCCGGTCGGAGCCCCTCGAAGACCAGCGGTGCCACTCGCACATGAGGGAGAGAGGAAGCATTTGAATCCTCACCAACAACAGGCGCCTGTGGAGCGCTCGGCCAGCGGGGCCCCCACACGAGGACACGCAGTGAGTACCGAGCGCACCACAGCTACCGGCAGGAGATGTATGCAACGTGCAGAGGCACCTGACTTTCACAAGCGCTGTCTCTATCACGGCGCTGACAGCAAGGGGAACAAAACAAGCACGACGCTGGCCACATAGAAAGCTCGAGGGCGACCTAGCAAGCTGAGGGGACTGTGGATGTAGACCCATACCCCCACAGCGCCCCAACTACGACCAGCACAGAGGGACACCTGCCGCGCCCACCAACTGAGGCCTCGCATGGGGACTGACTACAACTGAGCGAGCCCGCTGCTGTCCATACGCGCTGAGAGAGGGGGGGGCTGCGGCACCAGCGACTCGTGCCGGGCCCGATTCAAGCACACCATCGGACGGCAGCCCTGCCACAGCGGAACGACACCAGTCGAAACGACATCTCGAAATGGGGAAGCCCGACCGGAACCAACCCAAGCTCCAATTCGAGAAGCGGAACCAAGGCAGAAATAATACGGCGGAAACGGAGATGGAGGGGGGCCGGGAAACACCGGAAAGCACGGGCATGGAGTCAGTGCTGATGGCGATACAGCAGAGTTTACAGGAGATGAACGGCAAGCTCGATAACGTGGTGCAGAGGGTCGACAACATGGCGGCAAAAATTGAACAGCACGACGGGCGCCTCACGGAAGCAGAACAGCGGATTTCGAAGCTTGAGGATGTACAGAGCACCACAGCCAAGACATGCGGAGCCCTGGAGAAAACAATGGAGGTCCTGCGAGCCAGGGTGGAAGACCAGGAAGCTAGGTCCAGGAGGAACAACGTTCGGATTTCGGGCCTTCCGGAATCCACAAACACGGGGAAAATGGAGACCTACATAGAAACCCTACTCAAAGAACTATTTGGAGCTGAACATCTATCTCCAGTGTTCCTAGTGGAGCGTGCGCACCGGTCGCTGGCCCCGGTGCCAAAACCCGGAGCCGCCCCACGAATGATCATCGCACGTCTGCTTAATTACAGGGACAGAGACACGGTCCTACGGCTGGCGAGAGAGCTGGGGAAAATTACACATCAGGAGAACACTCTAGAGTTCTACCCAGACCACACCATGGCGGTACAACAGGCTCGAAAAGAATTTGCCCCTGTCAAGAAAAAGCTGAGAGAACTGGGCATGGAATATGCCATGTTATATCCGGCAAAACTCAAAGTCCTCACAGGCGGGAAACCTGTCATACTGCCAACGGTGCAGGCGGCACAAGACTTCGTCAAACAACAAGGAAAGCGGAGGAAACAACATGACCGCAACGAACCGACAAGTGATGTGGAATGAGTGAGTCGAACCATTATCAAACCGGCGACAAGTTTGGTACTACATGTCCGTGACAAGGATTTTTCTATGCACGGACACTTACGGACAATCACATAGACCGTGAAAGCAACATGGGTGGCGGTAACTGGACCGGAAAAGCACTTACAGACTTGCAGTGAGTACTGTCTCCAAGTATGTGATGCCGCGGAGGTACTGATCCGGATGTGAGTATACGCAGTGCGATTGCGGGAGGGATGGGCAGGCTACTGAACCGAGTGGCAGTGGGTGGGTGGCCAAGACCCTGACCGGCCTCATTAATTGACCTCTGGCTGAGCGTGAGGCACTGCGTACTTTGATTAGTGTCACCTCTAGTTCGAGCTGGGACTGGGGACAAAGGAGAGGACAGCGTAACAGAGAATTGACATTTGAGTGATACCGGATGTGCTGGGAGGGAAACGGGGTTGGAGGAAATCGCACGCAAGTTATTCACTAGTACAGCGCATAAGCGACCGTCCACATCCACTATGTGGATGGAGATGTGTGAACCTGGTGACACCCCCAGGAGGGTGTACCCCGAACTAAGTTGGATGAAGACGTTACTGTTCAAGTTGAAGTTAACTCAGGGATGGCTTTGGCAAAGTTTGGGCGCTAAAGTGGGTGGGGGGGGATTGAGACAACCAGGACCTAATAGACTGCAACCTCTGTGTCTGAGAAGCATGGCGAACTCCTTTGGGGCGCACAGTTCAATGAATAATGTTCATAGTAAGCAAATGTCACTGTCTATTCTGCTTGTTGTGCTGTGGATAATTTATTACCTCATACGTAAACATGTCGCGTAGGGACACGCTAAAACTGGTCACTTGGAATGTGAGGGGGCTAGGCAACCCGAAAAAGATCAGGCGGCTATTTGCATATTTTGACAGACTGCACATTAACATTGTTTTTTTACAGGAAACGCACCTAGAGCGGGATGGTACCTCAACACTGGGGGCACGTTGGGCTGAAACAGTTGTTCACTCTAGCTACTCGACATATTCCAGGGGCGTTAGCATATTAATCAGGAAGGGTACAGGCTTAGAGGTTACCGACATACAAAGAGACACGGCGGGGCGATGCGTGCTGCTGGCTGGCAGACTTAGGCGCCAACAGATCCTACTGGTGAACACTTATGGCCCTAATGTGGATGACCCGGGGTTTTACAGCAAAATATGGCACAACATCGCAAACATGGCAACGCCCCATATACTGTGGGGAGGGGATTTCAATGTCACGATGCAGGACGCACTAGATAGAGCAGCACACACATCGGAACAGCATGGGAATGCTAGGACAATGGTGAGGGAAGCTATGGAGGACCTAAATTTGGTGGACTTCTGGAGAGTTCGTAACCCAGGGGCGACAGCAGCGACACACATAAATGCGGCGAACAATAGTTGGTCCAGGATCGATTACTGGCTGGGCACTCAAGATGTACTCTCATGGGTATCGGATGTTACGCACTTGCCACGCACACTCTCGGATCACAGTCCGGTACTGTTAGAATTAGACATCCCGCACTACGACCCACCTCCCTTCACCTGGCGCTTCCAAGCGTCTGCATTAAGAGACCCCGTGTTTGTCGACACCATACACAACGCAATAAAGGAATACTTCAATATCAACGGCCCGACAACAGAGGACCCAGGCTTGCTATGGGAAGCCTTCAAGGCTACCATCCGGGGAGTCTGCCTCAGTACAGCATCGGGTATCCTCAAAGACATCAGGCATCAATTACACACGCATGAGCAAGCTATTCAAACTCTAGAACAGGCTTACACACAAACAGGAGATACTGCACTCTTGGGGGATATCCAAGTGCTATTAACGGAGCATGCTAGCTTTGCGACAGACGAAGTGAAATATGTGACCAAACGAGTTACCGCGAGGAGATATGGCGAAGGGGGTAGACCGGGCAGGGAGCTGGCCGCCAAGATATGCGCAGGCAGAACACCACAAAATGTCACACACATCCCCCCCAACACCGGGGAGGTGATCACTGACACTAAAGGCATACTGAGAGAATTTATGAACACATATGGTACGCTATATGAATCACACCCCTCACCATCGCAGGCTGATCTATTGAAATATATGGAGGACATTGAGATGGCATGGTTAGCAGACGGCCATAGAAAGTACCTAGAGCGCCCGATCACAATAGAGGAAGTCACTGACACCATTAAACGCTTACCTAACAACAAAGCACCTGGGCCGGACGGATTTGTAGCGGAATTTTATAAGGCATACGCTGACACACTTGCACCTCACTTAGTTCGAATGTATGGGGCGGCACACGAAGCCCAGACACTGCCGGCGTCTCTAAGGGAAGCCCTGCTCATCACGTTGCTAAAGCCCGGCAAGGACGCCGATAAATGTGACTCCTACCGTCCGCTGTCCTTATTAAATGTAGACACCAAAATCATAGCTAGTCTGCTGGCAGACAGGCTAAAGCCCCTCATGCCAATGTTAATCCGACCGGATCAGTCGGGATTCATCCCAGACAGGGCCACCTCGCACAACACCCGCACACTATTCGCGTTAGCACACTATCTGGCGCCAGAAACGAAGGCAGTGGCTGTATTGTTAGACGCTGCTAAGGCGTTTGACACCATTGGCTGGCCATTTATCCACGCGGTGCTGGTGCGCATGGGATTCCCGTGGATATTTCGGGGATGGATATCGATGCTCTACACAAACTTGACGGCACGCATCAGAGTAAACAGATACATATCGGAGCCCATACCTATCTGCAGAGGCACTAAACAGGGTTGCCCCCTTTCCCCAATGCTTTTTGCTTTGGTGCTGGAGCCTCTGGCCTGCAAAATCCGACAGCACTATCATCACTCAGCGATTCAAATGCCCTCCCGTCCCATACACATCTCACTGTACGCGGACGACATGGTGCTGTATGTCAAAAACCCGGAACAACACCTGAATCCTCTCCTGCGGGAATATATCAAATTTGGTCACCAAGCCGGCTTACAAATCAACTGGGATAAATCCCTGATACTGGCGCTAACAGACAGCACGCAGCCAACTCCCCTGGACTATCCGTTGGAGTGGCAGGAGGAACCCACAAAATATCTGGGTATATGGTTTCACAGAGACCAAGAGGTAGTTGTCAGGACCAATTATGGGCGGACGATTGCAGCCCTGGAGGAAAAAATTAAAAAATGGAACAGACTTCCTCTCTCATTGGCTGACAGGGCAGCGATAGTGAAAATGGTGCTCTTACCGAAATTTCTTTATCTATTCAACAACATCCCTATAAAACCTCCCGCGGCAGTCTTCCGTAACATCAAGACGCTTGTGCTCAACCTGCTATGGGCGGGCAAGCAGGCGAGAATGGACCTACGTACCATGACCTTGCCTTACGCTAGGGGAGGGTTCAAGGTGCCAGATTTTTATCTCTATTATTTATGCGCGCAGGCACAATACGCACACTTCTGGTATCATGAAGTGCCCTTTCTGACACACGTAGCGGTAGAAGCGGGAGACGCTGACCCAATCCCTCTGACTAGTATACTCACGCACAAACGCACCAGACTACATGAACGTGACATTAACACAGTCGATGCGACCGTTGAAGCATGGAGGCTCCTAGGCAAAGAGGCAAACTGTCTGCCGCTGTACGCACCCACTCTCCCACTTGCACACCACCCAGCCCTCTCGGTGACACAGGAAAAGGTGGGAATGGATCTGTTCAGGCGGGCCGGAATAGACACACTGGGGGACCTATACAGGGATGGAGCGTTTCAGACACTCGATAAATTCCATTACATCACAAACCCGTCTCAACTGTTCACTTTCAACTTCTTTAGGCTTCATAGAGCAATACGTGAACACTACCCGTCATATCCAGAAGAGCCGCCTACCCTTGCACCCTTACAACTACTCCTGACCACACCCAAGGCATCTCATATGGTATCTAAACTCTATGCCAGTGCGCAAGGGGCAGTGGGAAACACAACACACAAGGCCAGGGACAGGTGGAGCGCTGGGCTTGCAGAGCCTCTGACGGAGGTGGAATGGGACTCCGCATGCATGCTTACGGGCATGCTCACCCCTAACGGGAACTTGAAAATAATACATTATAAGTATTTGCATCAGGTCTACCACACCCCACAAAGACTACACAAACACGGCTTACGAGAAGACTCCAATTGCTGCAGGTGTAACCAGGCGGGGGCTGACTTCATGCATCTGGCATGGCATTGTAGAAGGGTGGCGGGCTATTGGGAACAAGTGGTGCAGGTTTTGAATGAAATGTTGGGGATTAACATGTCCTGTGATGCAAGAATCTGCCTATTGGGTATCACTCCACACCTGAGAGCGTTGAAACGTAAATTCTGTGCGGTCGCACTACTGTTAGCTAAAAGGAGGGTGTCAATCCACTGGAATAGTAAAAGGACACCAGAGGTGAAACGCTGGATTGAGGACATGGTGTACTGCCGAGACACGCTCAACACGTATGAGGAGGAACTGCCGAACGGCTCTAGGCCCAAAGATTATTGGGGTTACCTGCGTGACTACTTACTGGTACATGGCACAGCAAATTCAGAAGCAGAAGTTGATTGAATACACGTACGTTGATGACAACATGAGACAAACAGTTGTGCTGTGCAGGCTCATAGGGGGGAGGATGCTGTGATGCAGAGGGAGGATTGCAGAGGTAGTAATACAAGTTGGGGACTGTAAAGTTCAGTTAAGTTTCAGTTACGTGTACAAAAAACCGAGAAAACGTAAGATTATTGATGTATATGAAAGCGACCATAGCACTGCCGCGCGACGGATTTCTATCTACTAATGCGCCGCCGGTCCGCTGGATGTCGGCTGATGGGCTGTGTAGTTCTGGAACAGTTGCTCGTAACCATGGATGCGAGGTGCCGGCCCGATGTGGTTGTAGGCGACCGCAACATGGGAGATTAACGATTTGTCCTATGTGTGATAAAAAAGTGCAATAAAGTTCTTACACCAAAAAAAAAAAAAAAAAAAAAAAAATGAATAATGACCATCCGAATATTGTGGTACAAGAATATCAAGTAATATCGACCACCCGAATATCGAGGTACAATAATATCAAGGAATATCGACCACCCGAATATTGTGGTACAAGAATATCAAGGAATATCGACCACCCGAATATTGTGGTACAAGAATATCAAGGAATATCGACCACCCGAATATTGTGGTACAAGAATATCAAGGAATATCGACCACCCGAATATTGTGGTACAAGAATATCAAGGAACATCGACCACCCGAATATTGTGGTACAAGAATATCAAAGAATAATGACCATCCGAATATTGTGGTACAAGAATATCAAAGAATATCGACCACCCGAATATTGTGGTACAAGAATATCAAGTAATATCGACCATCCGAATATTGTGGTACAAGAATATCAAGTAATATCGACCACCTGAATATTGTGGTAAAAGAATATCAAGGAATATCGACCACCCGAATATTGTGGGACAAGAATATCAAGAAATATCGACCACCCGAATATTGTGGTACAAGAATATCAAAGAATAGCGAACACCCGAATATTGTGGTACAAGAATATCAAGTAATATCGACCATCCGAATATTGTGGTACAAGAATATCAAGTAATATCGACTACCCGAATATTGTGGTACAAGAATATCAAGGAATATCGACCACCCGAATATTGTGGTACAAGAATATCAAGGAATATCGACCACCCGAATATTGTGGTACAAGAATATCAAAGAATATCGACCACCTGAATATTGTGGTACAAGAATATCAAGTAATATCGACCATCCGAATATTGTGGTACAAGAATATCAAGTAATATAGACCACCCGAATATTGTGGTACAAGAATATCAAGGAATATCGACCACCTGAATATTGTGGTACAAGAATATCAAGGAATATCGACCACCCGAATATTGTGGTACAAGAATATCGACCACTCGAATATTGTGGTACAAGAATATCAAGTAATATCGACCATCCGAATATTGTGGTACAAGAATATCAAGTTATATCGACCACCCGAATATTGTGGTACAAGAATTTCAAGGAATATCGACCACCCGAATATTGTGGTACAAGAATATCAAGGAATATCGACCACCCGAATATTGTGGTACAAGAATATCAAGTAATATCGACCATCCGAATATTGTGGTACAAGAATATCAAGTAACATCGACCACCCGAATATTGTGGTACAAGAATATCAAGGAATATCGAACACCCGAATATTGTGGTACAAGAATATCAAGTAATATCGACCACCCGAATATTGTGGTACAAGAATATCAAGGAATATCGACCACCCGAATATTGTGGTACAAGAATATCAAGGAATATCGACCACCCGAATACTCTGGTACAAGAATATCAAAGAATAATGACCATCCGAATAGTGTGGTACAAGAATATCAAAGAAAATCGACCACCCGAATATTGTGGTACAAGAATTTCAAGTAATACCGATCCGTCCGAATATTGTGGTAGAAGAATATCAAGTAATATCGACCACCCGAATATTGTGGTACAAGAATATCAAGGAATATCGACCACCCGAATATTGTGGTACAAGAATATCAAGGAATATCGACCACCCGAATATTGTGGTACAAGAATATCAAGGAATATCGACCACCCGAATATTGTGGTACAAGAATATCAAAGAATAATGGCCATCCGAATATTGTGGTGCAAGAATATCAAGTAATATCGACCACCCGAATATCGAGGTACAAGAATATCAAGGAATATCGACCACCGAATATTGTGGTACAAGAATATCAAGGAATATCGACCACCCGAATATTGTGGTACGAGAATATCAAGGAATATCGACCTCCCGAATATTGTGGTACAAGAATATCAAGGAATATCAACCACCCGAATATTGTGGTACAAGAATATCAAGAAATATCGACCACCCGAATATTCGGGGTGCACCTTTGTGACAGTGATTGGAGAGGGATGTAATGCTGCTTGAAAACATAACTCCCCTTTCAAAGCACTTTGCACCACGCCATGGCGGCCATACAATAAGCTGGTGTTTCAGCTGAGTGCCGGGCAGAAGATATATTTAAGCTCGGCTCGTTTCAGCTTGAGGGTCCGAAAGGACCTTGAACTGACTAAGAGCCAAGCATGTGGCTTGAACCAGGCTTGAGCCTTTAGTGGCCCGCCCACCTAAACCTACAACATAGGTAGCACCAGTTCAACGCAGGGCACACAGGTTTACATGACAAATTCTAGGTTCAGTAGGAGCTCAGTAAGCAAGGAAACACACACTGCTTTTTTTTGTTGCTTCTCTTCAGATATTTTCAGCTGTTGTTGCCACAATTAATCACCTGAGGGGTGGAGGTTGTGTTACGTGAAACAGGCAGCCCCAAAGCAGGGTTCGTTGTTCTGTACCAACACAAGTACAAACCTCCCTTCTCAGCAGAAGAGATAGATACAGCAGAGCAGTACTGCAACCTTCCATCACACAGAGAACATGCATAGCTAGGGCCTCAATGGTGTGTTTCTCTCACATTGATCGCAGGAGTATGTGTTTAATCCTCAGAGAAGAGGGTATAAGTGAGTGAATATGTGTGTGCTGTGACCACTTTCACCCTGCTGGGTCTTGGGGCTCAGTGGACTAAAGCATCCACTGTAGGGGCCTGTGCTTGACCTCATGGTCGCAAGTTCATATCCTGGCGGGCAACTCAGCCTATCAAGTCGATAAAACGAGTATCATTGAATTGCGTAACAACAAACACCTGTTATTCAGCGCCAATGAGCATGCTCTTTACAAATGCACGGTATGTTATGCTTTCCAGGGATTGATTTCTATCTCCTACATTCACTGTCCATGATATTTCTGTCAGACCCTGAAAGTGCTGCTGGGATCGCTCAGTCCCGCCATAACTGCTGCAACTCTCGTTGTCACATCCTTCAGTCTTGCTGCTGTCACTCACTACAGAATCCACCGTTGCTATTCACTTGGACATCCATCAATGAACTTAAGATCTCACAACTGACACTTTGCTATCCCTTTACAGAGACCATGCCTACTTGTGGTGTGAAAGGGGGAGGGTAGAGTGGCCGGCCCAAGACAAAATGGCAAAAATAAAAATATGCACCCTAATGCTGAGCTTATATTCCCCTGCTCCTAGTATCCCTTCTGATCTCTACATCCCTTGTCCCTTCTTCTCTTGCTCTCCAGCTCTATTCATCCTATCCCTCCCCTGGTTTCTCTTTCTCCCCATCCCTCTCATGTTGCCCTCTTCAGTTTTAATGTGTCTCTTCTCATCTTTCTTGTGTCACAGTTCTTGTCACACTATTCTCTCACTATCACCCCTCACACTCCTCCTTCTCAACTGTCTCTCTCTCTTGCCCTCTTCTACCATCTGTAGAATAATGAACATAGTTAAACACAAAGACCAACGGCATCCAACAGCTCCCCCCTTTCCCCACCAATAAACCAACACCTGGGTATCCTTCTGCACTTTCTGAGATGGACACTCCTTGTGGAATTGTCACTGCATATGCCACACCATTGGCCCGTCCACTGAGGAACTTGTGGAACGAGGAAGTGAAAGGTATACTGAGCTATAATGATGAGGTTGTAATCCTGCAGCAGATGATGTGAACCAACCATATCCTCTGCACTCTTGTCTTCTTGCCTCGATTCCCTAGTCAGTGAGCGGCTGGTGCCTTTGTGAATCTTTGTGTTGGGACAGGAATGTCTCCTCCATGGTAAACGGCATGTACCCCTGTCCTGAATCCCCAAGTGCAGATGAAACTAGTATCCTGACTTTTATACTAGTATCGCACTGACCTGGCATTGTGCAGAGGCCTACACATGTCCCTAGTAATGCAGGGTCCAG
The DNA here is from genome assembly GCF_964263255.1 of Lissotriton vulgaris. Taxonomy (NCBI): domain Eukaryota; kingdom Metazoa; phylum Chordata; class Amphibia; order Caudata; family Salamandridae; genus Lissotriton; species Lissotriton vulgaris. The sequence goes on along the minus strand of NC_141697.1, from coordinate 1,216,741,990 downwards.
GACCCGTCCTGTGACCTGTAAGGGTGAATTTAGGGTGCCCATGTGAATAAACTGGTGTTGATTGGAAAGGTAGGAGGAGAACCAATGAGGTACACTGCCTGTGAATCCCATTTGAGACTCCAAGGTGTGCATGAGGTTGCGATGGTCAACTGTGTTGAAGGCAGCCGAGAGGTCCAGCAGTATCAGGACACAGGGGTCATATTCATCTGTGATCTGGAGTGCATCATCTACAATGTGTAAGGCAGGAGTCTCTGTGCTGCAGTGTGATCTGAAGTCAAACTTGTGTAGGAGACGGTTAGCAATAATGTGATTTAAGAGTAGATTTTAGAGTAAAAAACTATCCAGGCCTGCCTGCTGTCTGTGGGGCGAAACGTGTTGGTTGGTCAACAACAACAGAACCTCAAATTACCTGTACTTTTGTTTGTCAATAATGATGTCTAATTGAAACATGTGTTTAAACTCTTGATAACCTGTCTTTATGTCCAAACTGGATGATCACTACCCCCACGATAGATAACACCTATCCCTTCATTATTCCTCTGTGGTACATGAGGCGATGGTGATCAGAAATAGAGTGAACGCTGGGGATTGGCTGATGAATGGAGGGCAGAAAACACAGATGAGAGAAAACTCCTTTCACTCCCCTGGGCACCACTTGTATTCCTGATTGGACATCATTTTGCGCACACCTCACATCCTTACCACAGTATTGAATACAGAATATCTCGTCAATGTGCGGTTCAATCATAACTCACTTGCATTGACCCTACATTGCAGGAGTATTACCACAGCCACCCCAACAAGGCAATTGAGTACCAGAACAAAGGAAAACCCTGTATACTGGGAAACGTGACAGGAGGATATTACAAATTATTATGTGGAGACTACAGGCACAGTGGCTAGAGTAATTGATGAATGGGAGGTGTTTAAGGTGATAATACGGGGCCGCTGTATCTCAACTATCCATCGGGTGTAGGTGGAACTTAACGAGATTAAGGACCTGGAGAAGGTAATGCAGGTAGCTTGGTTGGTAAGGACAAACACTCTAGGGGCACCCATAGGGCAATACACTATGACTAGGGAGTGGATGTGTACTCCCAGAGAGAGATCAAGTTGGTATTCATGGATTACTATGAAACCATAAGTGATCAAATTGTGATCAAATTGCGGACGAAGTTGCAATCACAAGTTGCCTTGAGCGTGGCTGCCTCCAAACACTGACTGATGAATAACCAGAGGTTCTAGCCTCTCCACTTAAAGGGAAAACGTTTAAGGTAGCCAGCGAAAAGATCCCAAGCACAGATGACCCAGCGGTCAAATTTTTCCGGACACAAGTGTGTATGCTGCCCTCCCCCTCGCTTGGCCATGGTAACCGAGGAGGCTACAGTTCCGGTGACACTACAGAGTACAACGCGCAAAGCTACAATAGTTTCCCTCCCTAAGCCACAGTGTGACCTCTTACAGAGAAAGTCTTATAGGCCATTGTCAATGCCCAACCGGGACAACAAAACCTTGAGTATAATACTAGCCGACCAACCAGCTTGATCAATAGTTGACGTATCGAGAGCTGGTCTCACAGGGGTGTTCCGAAATGCTTGAAGTGACAGAGTTATTTTTGAAAATCTTTTTCATTCTTCTCTATCCACTGGCCATTCCTCAACCAGATGAGTAGAAGGAAGGTAGGATGACTCTAACACTGCTCAAAATATAAAGCATGTCATCAAGAGGATCTTGCAGGCGTGCTGGCCTGTTAAATGAGTCTGAAAAGTCTTGGATCTGGTTAGAGGTGAGGAAGCAGAGATGCCTTGCCAAGCCTAGAACAGCTTTTACTCTGAGCAGAGAGAGCCTTGCTAAAGAGGGTAGACACAGGTGAAAAGGTGGAGGTGATGGGGTTTCTGGAATGGCCTGAACGTTTTGTGTTGGAATCAAAGACAACATTGTATGACTGTTTTATTTCCCACTGCTGTGGACCTGAGTTTTTATATTTCAGTAATTTTTTATTGAAAATTATATTTACATGGTGCAGAGGATAAACATGTGAGATAGCTGAAAAAACACAGACAAAAGAAAACAGGGAAAGATTGCGGTCACTTGCCAGCAATTCACCAAAAGGCCAGCAGGCCCTAGAGTTCCCCTGCCAGGTGACTCAATCAGCCCCTCGGTCAGTCTTGCTTGTGAACTGTCTAAAGGTCTCCTACGTCACTGACATCCATCTAGTATCTTAACATATGATCCAAAAAATAGGAAAGACGAGAGGCAGGAAAAAATGGCTCTCGCCAAATGGCTCGGGCACTGAAGAGAACTGCTCAGTGCACGGATGTGCCCATTGTGCAAGAGCTCTTGTGCAAGAGTGGTTGTGCAAGAGCTATTATGCAAGAACTATTGAGGAAGTGCTATTGTGCAAGAGCAGAATGCTGTCACTCAGTGAATGTAGCCAATGGTTGAAGTGGGCTGACCCATTGTCCCATGCTATAGGCTGTTGCGGGTGTGTAGTAAAATGTGAATGACACAATCAAGACCAATGGATGAAGAGAGCTGCAGGAACGTCCCTACAAGCAGGGCCACTGGTTTTATGCGGCAGAGAAGGACCACATTATGCGGCAGGGTTGACTAAATAGGCAGTAAGAAAAGTCTAAATGTGGGACATTGTGTGGAAGTAATACTTCGATTATTTTGTCACTTTTAAACATGACAAAACTCTCTGGCTGAAGATGTCACCTTTTAGTACAAGTGTGACTCCCAAATACAGCAACAGGTAAGTGGAAGATGACAAGTCAACCTTTGCGAAGGGCCTTCCGCTGCGCTGAAACACGTGTCCCCACATTTTCAGTAACTTGTGATCCGTTTGAGCTAGAAGCATTTTTTTTGTTAAAGTCTGCAATTATGCAGCAGGTGATGGATTATGAGACAAATGTGCCACACACATAGTTATGCGGAAAACGCCACGGCCATTAAATCAAATACTATGATTCTATGGCGTTATCTATATTTCTATTGTACATATAATTTTAATAATATTCAAAGGTGTCACCTAACATCAGACCTAAACAAATGCATTTAATGCGAAAACCAACAACAGGTAACAAGCTGGAAACGGTCACGGAGTAAAAAACACCAAAAGAAGGAAATCTGAGCAATGAACCGAGGCGCGAGGAGAGAAGGCGAGCACGTGCGCTGTGTGGCGTCATCACGTCGGTGTTAAAGGGAATCTCACAAGGGGAGAGAAGCAAGGAGTGGGGGGGGGGGGGGGGGGCGAGGATGCCATGCCTCAAGTAAGTGGATTATAAGGGTATTTTTAGATGCCAGGCCTGTCAATTTAGGCGCGCGATAGCGTGACTAAAAACAAAAGGCGAAGACGCGTGGGAACAAAGTGAGATGAGACCACGAAGAGGGTTAGAAAATGTGTTAAACAGCACATCGATACGCAGGGCTTCATTGTGAGTGACGTAGGAAAGGGTATGCGTAACATCGCACCCAGAATGACTGATGCCACGGAAATTCGCAGGTGCGGTATTACCGCATAATTATGAATCTGAACCCGTGAAAAGGGTGCGTACAATTCGGTGCTTTTCCCCCCAAGCTTGAAAAGCCAACGTTTCCCGAGAGAAAAGGGTCTTTTGAGACCCTCAAGAGAGCAATGTATTATTCAGGGCACAAGTCCTAAAAAAAGAAGTGGGGGGACTAACCTAGTTAAGCAGTATGCAAGTGACATCACGGCGTACGACATCACGGCGCGCAACATCACAGCGCATGACATCACACATGATATCACAGGAATTGGCATCATAGAAAGTGGCATCACAAGCCACGACTTTACAGGAAGTGGCATTGACAACAGAGCTAAAGCCTTCACATATATGTTTAGCATATCTTATCATGTGTACATTTGAGCGCATTGTGAGGATAATAGCGCAATGAGCTATGGAAGATGATATGTGACTTCTAGCCCTTGCAGTCCCCCAGTTTTATGTAACACATCCTGTACATTCATTTACATAACTTATATAATTTATTGTACAAGTAATATGCATGTGTTGATGTAAAGCGCTCTGACACCCTGCATTGGGATGAGTAGGGCTATACAAGAAAAAACAGTGGCACTTATATTATTTCAACGCCTCCTCAGGGGAAGTAAGCTCTATCTAAATGCAATTTGCTTTGTGTAAATACTGCGAAAGACCAACACATGGACTGAACAAAGTGAAAAGCTGCCCCTCTTAAGAATGTATGAAGTGCTAACAAGGTGTGAGCCTTTGTTTCCCCTCCGCTTCATTTGCATCAGATGTGAGGCTCCTGACTGCTCCCAGCCAGGAGACCCAAACAAAAGGAGGCCTGGAGACCCCTCAAATTCGGCCTGTGTTATGGGCCCAGCAGGAGCCTGAAATAAGAAAGCCCTGTCCCCGCCTGCACATTCTTGCTTGATGCAGAAGTAAAGTAGACAACGTGAGGCGCTGCTGAAAGTGTCCTGGTGTTTGGAAATTACACCTGGACGAGTTCAGCACATTATTCAGTGGGGCCCATATTCTTTGCAGGGTGGACGGCGTTTAACCTATGAGAAAAGTGGGTAAAAGCCGTCCAACCGGGTGTACCCCCGACTCGTGCCCTGGTGTTATTGCATTCATTGTATGCTTGATTCCACCAGTTTCCACACAAATCTTGCGGCCCTCCACAGCAAGATGTCGGTAGCTGTCCATCGCCCTCGCTTCTGGGTTCCCTTTCATACCATGTGCTGCCGCTCGGCCCGTGGCAGGATCCCAGCTCCGCCACCAGACCACAGACGGCCCCCAGGAGGCTCTCGGGAGTAAGTGTAGAAAGCCCTCGGAGGCGGGAGGCTATGCGGCGGGCCCCGGGAGAACGGAGCTCAAGGACCACACGTCCTACTCCATTTAAAGTACATGAAATGCCCGTTTCCCGTACATGAAACTTTCCTCTTCCCCGTGATGTTGACAACTCAATGCGATGGATGCTGGAACACCAAGGGCCATATTATCAAGAAAGGGCGATACATTATCGCCGCTTTTATCGGCAGGAAACTGCCTCTAAAGCGGCAATAATGGGCTTGAAAATATGCCCTTGTGAATTCCCATACAAGCCCAGGTTCTGGTGTTAACCTGTATATATAAAACAACAATTCCCAACAGGTATCAATTTAAGACAGTTAGATGATGTACGCAGTCAGCATTACATAAAAAAGAAACAAGGAGGCTCATAAGGTTTAAGAGCTTGTTATTCACCAATTCAGAGGGGGGTGTTTCACATGGAGATACAGTTAGGCAGCACTGTACAGAGGAAATCACGTGACAACCCGAAGGCACTTGGTGAGTGGTGATATATACAGTTAGTGAAAGGTGATGATGCAAGTGCTGAACGGGAACAGCCTGAACGGCGCAAGGTGACAAAGGAAATATACAGTGATGGCTCCGCAGGATTAAGTTTTAGTCACTTAAATCATGGAATCAAACAATTTTACAAGAGCCAAAGACGTTAAATGCGCCATAAAGTTGTGCTGTGATTGTCGACGGCGTTTCGATCCCCGTGAGTCGGGATCGTCTTCAGGACAGGGCTGTCAGGTTCAGGCAGTGTTGTGTACACACTGCTGATCGCGTAGTTCCTGGGTCTCAGGGCGGATGCAGCGTACAATCGGTCTGCAGATGGTTTGGCGCAGCCGAGGGGCGGTTAGGAAGGGCAGTGCCTGAATGAATCACGGCGGTCTTGGGCAACGGAGGCTCCGAACGCTTGGGAGGCTCGCTGTGGGAAGGAGCCCACAGCGAGCCTCCCAAGCGTTCAGAGCCTCCGTTGCCCCCAGCTGCCACCTCGGCTGCGCCAAACCATCTGCAGACCGATTTTCTGCTGCATCCTCCCTGAGACCCAGGAACTACGCGATCAGCAGTGTGTACACAACACTGCCTGAACCCGACAACCCTGTCTTGAAGACGATCCCGACTCACGGGGATCAAAACGCCGTCGACATCACATCGCAACTTTATGGCGCATTTAATGTCTTTGGCTCTTGTAAAATTGTTTGATTCCATGATTTAAGTGACTAAAACTTAATCCTGCGGAGCCATCACTGTATATTTACTTTGTCACCTTGCGCCGTTCACGCTGTTCACGTTCAGCACTTGCATCATCACCTTTCACCAACTGTATATATCACCACTCACCAAGTGCCTTCGGGTTGTCATATGATTTCCTTTGTACAGTGCTGCCTAACAGTATTCCCATGTGAAACCCCCCCCCCCCTCTGAATTGGTGAATAACAAGCTCTTAAACCTTATGAGCCTCCTTGTTTCTTTTTTATGTAATGCTGACTGCGTACATCATCTAACTGTCTTAAATTGATACCTGTTGGGAATTGTTGTTTTATATATACCCTACACCCATCCCGACGTGGTTTATGGGTTTTACTCCTGTTGCACATAACTGGTGTTAACCTGGGCTTCTATGGGAATTCACAAGGAGATATTATCAAGCCCATTATCACCGCTTTAGCGTTAGTTTCCTGCTGATAAAAGCGGCGATAATGTATCGCCCTTTCTTGATAATATGGCCCCCAGTTCCCTGGCTGAGTGGCAAACAACTCGTGCATCAAACCTGCACGCCCAGCGCCGCTGTAGATGGTCAAGCGCTCCGATGTTTTCTTTTTTCGAGCTCCGATTTCGCGTATGGTTCGTTTCTGATAATCACTAGTGGGTGGCTAGCTGGGTGAGCCTTTTTTCACGGGATTTAAGCCAGTGGCGATCCCTGGCACTGGGAGCTCGTAGCTCCCACACAGTCGGCCGTCTTGCCCCAAGTCTAGGCTTGAAGGCATGAGTTTTCAAAGGAGCATCATGTTTTACGTGATTCTTCAGAGTTCTTTGTAGATGTTGAAAAGGGTGTTGGCATCTATTGAGGGCGGGTTGTGTCTGGGTAGATTGATTAGTTCTTTTTGGGGTACTTCTAAATAGATGTGCTTGAAGGAGCAGAAGGTAACTTGTAATATCCTTGCATTTGTGCACGTAGCTTGCGCCCTCCAAGCCATGGAGTAAACAGTTTCTCCTCGCACCATCGGGGATGACTGTCTCACACTGTGAAGTGATAGTTCAGTGGTAGAAGTGGGCGGGATCGGAAGGGCACGGCGTGCCCCTACTTAAAAAAAAAATTCAGTTCGTTCCCCTACTTCTTTCTTTCAAAAAAGCATCCTGGGACGGCAAGAATAGTCCAACTTAAAAACAGTAACTTTTTCTTTCAGCTTCCAGGGGCGGCTCGCACTTCTCTGTTGAACTCCAGAGGCTGCAGCAGCCCCTCCCTGAGCTCTCACAGACTGAGGGCAGCCCCTCCCTGAGCTCTCACAGACTGAGGGCAGCCCCTCCCTGAGCTCTCACATACTGAGGGCAGGGCCTGCAGCAGCCCCTCCCTGAGCTCTCACAGACTGAGGGCAGGCCCTGCAGCAGCCCCTCCCTGAGCTCTCACACACTGAGGGCAGGCACTGCAGCAGCCCCTCCCCGAGCTCTCACAGACTGAGCACAGGCCCTGCAGCAGCCCCTCCCTGAGCTCTCACAGACTGAGGGCAGGAACTGCAGCAGCCCCTCCCTGAGCTCTCACAGACTGAGGGCGGGCCCTGCAGCAGCCCCTCCCTGAGCTCTCACAGACTGAGGGCAGGACCTGCAGCAGCCCCTCCCTGAGCTCTCACAGACTGAGGGCAGGACCTGCAGCAGCCCCTCCCTGAGCTCTCACAGACTGAGGGTAGACCCTCCAGCAGCCCCTCCCTGAGCTCTCACAGACCGAGGACGGGCCCTGCAGCAGCCCCACCCTGAGCTCTCACAGACTGAGGGCTGAGCCTGTAGCAGACCCTCTCTGAGCTCTCACAGACTGAGGGCAGGTCCTGCAGCAGCCCCTCCCCGAGCTCTCACAGACTGAGCACAGGCCCTGCAGCAGCCCCTCCCTGAGCTCTCACAGACCGAGGGCAGGTCCTGCAGCAGCCCCTCCCTGAGCTCTCACAGACTGAGGGCAGGCCCTGCAGCAGCCCCTCCCTGAGCTCTCACAGACTGAGGGCAGCCCCTCCCTGAGCTCTCACAGACTGAGGGCAGGAACTGCATCAGCCCCTCCCTGAGCTCTCACAGACTGAGGGCAGGAACTGCAGCAGCCCCTCCCTGAGCTCTCACAGATTGAGGGCAGGCCCTGCAGCAGCCCCTCCCTGAGCTCTCACAGACTGAGGGCGGGCCCTGCAGCAGCCCCTCCCTGAGCTCTCACAGACTGAGGGCAGGAACTGCAACAGCCCTCCCTGAGCTCTCACAGACTGAGGACAGGCCCTGCAGCAGCCACTCCCTGAGCTCTCACAGACTGAGGGCGGGCCCTGCATCAGCTCCTCCCTGAGCTCTCACAGACTGAGGGCAGGAACTGCAGCAGACCCTCCCTGAGCTCTCACACTCTGAGGGTGGGCCCTGCAGCAGCCACTCCCTGAGCTCTCACAGACTGAGGGCAGGCCCTGCAGCAGCCACTCCCTGAGCTCTCACAGACTGAGGGCAGGCCCTGCAGCAGCCACTCCCTGAGCTCTCACAGACTGAGGGCAGGCCCTGCAGCAGCCACTCCCTGAGCTCTCACAGACTGAGGGCGGGCCCTGCATCAGCTCCTCCCTGAGCTCTCACAGACTGAGGGCAGGAACTGCAGCAGCCCCTCCCTGAGCTCTCACACTCTGAGGGTGGGCCCTGCAGCAGCCACTCCCTGAGCTCTCACAGACTGAGGGCAGGCCCTGCAGCAGCCACTCCCTGAGCTCTCACAGACTGAGGGCAGGCCCTGCAGCAGCCACTCCCTGAGCTCTCACAGACTGAGGGCAGGCCCTGCAGCAGCCACTCCCTGAGCTCTCACAGACTGAGGGCAGGCCCTGCAGCAGCCACTCCCTGAGCTCTCACAGACTGGGGGCAGGGCAATTGTCATTCCGATTGAGTCTGATTATCCCCTGTCGAATGACAATGCGCCCCCGCTTCCTGCCTTTAGCATAGCATGCTGAGTTAGTGATTGCAGAGGAGCTTTCCGCAGACAGAGCACTGTGGGGAACTTGCCACCATGTGAAGTTTGTCAATGTTGTACACTGAGTGAACTGGGCAGGAACAATGAAGGGACAGAAGAGGAGACAGGAAAGGAGAGGTGATGGGGCGGGAGAGGTGACCGGGCAGGGGAAGTAATGGGCAGGAGACGTGACAGGGCAGGAGAAGTGACGGGGTAGGTAGAAGTGACAGGGAAGGAGAGGCAACAGGGATGGAGAGGTGAAGGAGCAGAAGAGGTGACAGGGCAGAAGAGGTGACGGTGCAGGAGAGGTGACCGGGCAGGAGAAGTGACGGGGCAGGAAAAGTGATGGGTCAGGAGAGTTGATGGGTCAGGAGCAGTGTCGGGACAGGAGAGGCGACAGAAAAGGAGAGGTGACGGGGCAGGAGAGGTGACGGGGCAGGAGAGGTGACGGGGCAGGAGAGGTGACGGGGCAGGAGCGGTGACGGGGCAGGAGAAGTGATGGGACAGGAGAAGTGACGGGGCAGGAGCGGTGATTAGGCATGTGCAGGAGAGGTAACCGGGCAGGAGCGGTCAATGGACAAGAGCAGTGAACAGATAGGGGCAGTGAACGGATAGGGGAGTGAATGGGGCAGGGGAAGTGATGGGACAGGAGAAGTGATGGGGCAGGAGCGGTGATCGGGCAGGAGTGCTCAGCGGACAGGAGCAGTGAATGGCAGGAGCAGTGACCGGGCAGGAGTGGTGACCAGGCAGGAAAGGTGGTGGGGCAGGAGAGGAGACGGGGCAGGAGAGGTGACGGGGCAGGAGAGGTGACGGGGCAGGAGAGGTGATGGGCTAGGAGAAGTGACAGGGCAGGAGTGGTTATTAGCCATGAGCAGGAGGGGTAAACGGGCGGGAGCAATGAAAGGACAGGAGCGGAGAACTGGGCAGGAGCAGTGAACGAGGCAGGAGCAGTGAACAGGGCAGGAGCAGTGAACTGATGTGTCTGCAAAGCATACCTGTTGCCCCGAATTTTTGTCCTGAATTTTGACCTCCTGTCCTGAATTTTTGTCCTGAATTTTGACCCCTTGTCCTGAATTTTTACACTCACCATCCTGAATTTGTGCCCATGCCATTGTTCCTGCTTATATTTCGCACGCTTACATAAACCTGTATTCCCTGAGAGTATTTGCTTTTTCCTGAATTAAACCTCAAATAAACATGTTTATCAATTGTTTGAGTTAAATAACGTTATACGCTGTAACTGGTCAGTGAAATGCTAAACGTGCTAAAAATTGGTATGTTTTGCGATTTCTAGCCACACCCTTGACTCCGCCCACTAATCCAATCTTCGGTTATTCCCGCCCCCTGATTCTCCACCCACAGTTCCCCTACCTTTTATTCCCCATTTCGACCACTGTGATAGTTAAAGAAACAGCCCGGCAGATATCCAACCTGCCATGAGTCGAGGAGTGCGGGGATCAGGAATAAATCTTACTGTTTAATCTTCCTTCACTCGTATTGTATTTACTGCTTTTACCTGGCGATGAGAATAGGATATGCAGCCACACCACACATGCACAGCACAATAGCTCGTCCTGTGCGGGAAGCCTCTACTTAAAACAATTGTAACGTAACGTATATTTGTAAAGCGCACGTTCATCCAAAAGGATATCTCGGCGCTGAAAAACAGATGTTTATTGTTACCCAACTCAATGGTGCTCATTGTATCGACCTCAGAAGGATGAAAGGCTGAGTGGACCCACCAGAATTATAACCTGTGAACATAAGGTCGAACACAGGCCCATACAGTGGACCCATTAGTCCACTAAACCACCAGACCCGGCTCCATCCATGTTATGGTGGTACAGAAATACTAGAGAGTGTAACCAGCTACTTTCCTTTTTTTCTTTTACGAGTATTGACTGAGAATACCGATTTATGTCTGGTGTGGATGAGAGAGTGGAAAGCTAGAGAAAGTGACGTGGGGAGAGTGACTGGTGGCGTTTCTAGGAAAATCAAGAGAAAGCAGCTAACCAGCGAGGTACGATTTGACGGTCATTATTCCAAAAACGCCAAAAAATTCGAAGTTGGAGACTACACGTGTCATACAAGCCCCAAGCCGGTAGTCAAGGACCTTTTTAAGTTTAGTTTGGTCCCAGGGAGAAAAGTGGCAGCAGATCAGTAAGAAACCTTATCTCCTTTTACATGTGAGGCCAAGGAAAGCAATGAGCGTTTTTTTTTGCAAGGGCTGTAAGATAGGGTAGAAGCCCGAACACCCGAGTTGGGTGAAATACTACAATACTCGTGTTAATGTAGATTACGTTTGAATGAATATATGACGTTACAATGCATGCAATTGCAACACATGCTTTAACAACACAGTCTTTACATCGCAACTACTATTACATTGCATGATTTTATAACACGTGCCATTACAACTCATATTTAAAAACTACAATCACAACGCATACCATTACAATGCATACCATTACAACGCATAATAGTTTTAGGGCAACAGTAGGGTAAGTGTTGGATAGTGTACGGGTACAAATTACTTTTCCCATGTACCTCAAAAACCCATACCCACCCTAATACTAAAAAAACTCTCTATTACTTACCATATAATACATTGTAATGGTATGCGTTGTAATGGCATGCGTGGTAGTGACATGTGTTGTAATGGCATGCGTGGTAGTGACATGTGTTGTAATGGCATGCATTGTAATGGCATGTGATTTAAAGGCAGTTGCATTGTAACAGTTGCGTTTTAAAGGTGGGTCTTGTAACGGCTGCCTTGTATTGGATGTTTCCCGTTTTCATAATATGTTGTTTTGCACGGTTTCAAAATTCTTCATTATTTTTGTGTTAGGTGACAGTGCTTATGCTCTGCTGACTTGGATTATGACCCCATACTTCAATGCTACTACACGTAGCTAACGCAGATATAAGATTGCCCACCGATGAACCAGGTATGTCATACAAGTTTTGGAGTCATCCAATATTCCCCACCAGTAGCTGCAAGATAGTCACAGTTTGTACAATGTTGCACAAAACTAAAACCTGGCAGGGGCTTCCTATCCAGCATGAGGTAGACAGCTCAGATGAGGAGTAAGATTTTCCACCATCACACCCACCACATGAGGCCAACATTGCTGCAGATGGAAGGGAAGAACACACTTACAATACAAACAAATGTTGTGGTGAGTGTATTAAAAGTAGTAAATGTAATCTCTAAGTTAACACTCAGAGTCACATTGTTGACAAGTAGCTCTTATTTTTTTGTTTATTCAAAGTAAATTTGAAGATACACAAAGGCAAAACGAGCAAACATGATTTAAGCATGTTTAAAAATGCAAACTGAATGAAAAAAAGAAACATTTCTGTTTTGATTATCACAAAATGGTTTCAACGCTTCATTCTCGTTTGATTGGAGTGGGCCTCAGTATGTTTGTCTGCAAAATATCCCCTTCGATTACTTCAGCCTGACTACCAGTATGCCTATATCTTATGACATCCAGGCGCAAGCCTAGTGGTCTGGCTGGAAGCTTCCTCACTTTCTGGAGCAGGGGTTTCCTGGTCACAGGAATTTGTTTTCATAGTTTGCAGCAATTCCAGTAATGATCTAACCTGCTCCAAGTTTTTGCAACATCCTTGCTATAGTGTGCCATTTCCTGATGAATATCTGTGGTTCTCCTGCTGAGTAACCCCGTAGCAGCTGCCAGTTTTTCAACACTCGTCCCATAATTTTGCATCTTGAGCACTGGTGATGTATTTTGCTCTGTTGCTCAGTCGCCCCAAGAATAGCATGAAAAGAACTCATGATTTAAAGTTATCAGTGCTATTAATCATTCCAGGCAAACCTTCATCCATGTTTCTGCCAATCATATTATAGCATCCAATTGCTTATTTTGAAACTTCTAACATGGATTATGCTATACACACACATTCTTCTTTAGGTGGTGTTACACCTCTTTCATCATCCCTTTGAGAAGGCTGTGGCCGTAGTGGTATGAATCTTTGCCTCCAAAATCTTTAGATGAAAAAGTTTGTTCTACGTCGGGTTGTCACACATACATATCTATAATCTCTAGAATCTGGCTTCTTGGAGTCACTGTTGTTTCAGAAAATGTAGGTGAACTTGTAATGTCCATTGGTGTAAGAAGATCATTGGTGGTAGTGTTCTGAAACTCTAACTCATCCAGGTTGTGATAATCAAGGCCCTTAGACATCTTTGCTTCTATACCTGTAGGGAAATTGTATAATATGATATGTTAAAATGTTAGTTTGTGTTATATGCTGAAGGGACATGTATACAAGCAACAGCATGATAAATGTATGTCTCTAATAAATGTTTTTTCACATGAATATTGAAAATAAAGTTAATGGCTTACTTTTTTCATACAGGCTCCAATTGGCAAATCATATATTGACGTGTTAATTAATTTTGAAATAGAAAAGTTGGAAGAATTGTAATCTACTACAAATCCCCAAATGTATTTCCACATGTAGGCTAAAACATATTGCATTTATATTTGAAATTTACCTTTGTGAACTTAAAATGGTTTCCTATGTAGTATGCTAAATATCTAATAAAATTACTCATTGATTTTAAATAATGTATTCGTTTTTCAATTTTACACTGACCTGAGTTTGGCTGAGGGAGTTCTGATGTGTAAGTCCAGATAAATCTCTGTAGATAAGGTGCTTTCCATGGCCTCATACAAAGGTGTGGGTGGTGGAATTGTGGATGGGCCCCCTTCAGTGCCAGCAACTTCCTTCCTCTGACTTACCAACTTCTACTTCGTTCAGGAGCGAATGTCATACCACCTTTTCCGTATTTCAACCACACTGCTTGTAGTAACCACCACAGCATTAATTCAATCTTGAATCCAATTCCAGATGTGCTTTTTAGTTGCTTCAGAACAATTAAGGAATCTTTCCCAAATAACTGCTCATTGTTAGGAACACATGCTTAACAGGGATTTCTAGTTCCTCATTAAAATGTCTGCTTCCTATTTCTAGCAGAGTCCTTCTGCGGGCCTTCCTGACATACCATTGCTGGTAAATCCAGAAGCTGGTAACTTGCTTTCGAACAGCTCCTGTGCTTCTGAATGCAATTTCAACAATGTATTTCCTGATTATCATTTGCGTATCTGGGTGCCGTTTGCATTTTGGGAATGCTACCAAATATTTTTTGGAGATCAGGTAGTTTAGGTAAGCAAATCTTAAGACATTGCTATTCGAAACATGCACCCAATAGTAAATTTAATTTACCAAATCACAAAAAGAGAATTCTTAAGAATTGCAAATTATGTTTTGATAAATTTAACAATAGTACATATGACGCTTAGGGGCCCATTAGGATGTCGGGCGGATTGCCTCCGCCAGGGTAGCGGTGGCCACCGCCACCCTGGCGGAGGCAATCCACCCGACATCCTTTCCTGCATTCCCCCCCGCCATATTACGATGGTGGAGGGGACCGCAGCGGTGGGAAACACCGCCCGCCTGTTTTCCGCCCCGGTCGCCTTGCGGCCGGGGCGGAAAAAGGATAACATGGTGGCGGTGTCTATCAGACACCGCCAGCCATATTAAAATAGGCATTTTTCAATGCCTGTCCGTGGCGGCAATGCCGTCACGGAAAGGCATCCGGTGTTCACTCTGGGGGGGCCCCTGTGGGCCCCCAGAGTGACGGCCAAAGCGGGGTGGCACAGGGGGGGTACCTGTGGTACCCCCCTGCATTTGCATAATCGCAGCGGCAGGCACCGCGTGGTGCCTGCCGCTTCGATCATGCAAATGCGTGCATTTGTTAGTAACATTGTGGCGGGCGGTGCAGTGAGCACCGCCCGCCACAATGTTAATTTGAGGAATGCGCCCGCCACTGTGGCGGGCGCATCCTAATGCCAATGTCGGGACCCCCACCCTTTAGGCGGGCGGTCCCGATCTACGTTAGGGTGGCGGGCGGAATTTTTCCGCCCGCCATCCTAATGGACCCCTTAGAGTGTTAAGACAAGAAATAGCCACTGTCTTGATGTGAGCTCTGACTATCCTTCCATAAAGCCCAAACTATTGGACCCCAAAGGTAAACTGGTTTCTGTAGAAAGCCTTGGCTAAGGCTTGGTAGCCTGGCACAAGAAGCCAGGCTTTTTTAGACACAATAAATGTGGTACAAGAGCAACAACTAGCTTAGCAACAATACAGCAAATAAATACAATGTAAACAATCTGAACCAAGTTAGTTAAAATGACAAAATAATCAAAAGAAGTCACAAAAATGAAGAACAAAAATTTGCTATAGGCATCAACACAAGAAAAAAACTACCTCATAGGAAAACATTATAAGATGGTGTTAGATGTTATCCTTTAGGAAATGCAGAAAAGTTGATAGTGTGTCTTCCAAGGGGTCTACCAGGAGATGTTGAGGTGTTACATTCTGTAGATTTATTCTAGAGTCTCAGGGTTTGGCTTGCTGACTCCCTGGCACTGATGACTCTGTCAATGTGCCATCCTGAATCAGAAAAACAGTTGGAGTGCTACAAACACACAACCCACTGATAAATGTCTGTGTAAGATGTGTTTTAGGTAACTTTCAGTCCCGTAAGGCATGACACGGACTATTAGTGGAACAGTAAATCCTCTTTCATAAATGAACAACACACTCAAAGTTCACTAGAAAACAGAACATGTTGTAAACTATTCAGTTTAAAACTAAAACTCTTGCCTAGTGCACACAATGAATCGTAACTGCAATAAAAACAAACAGTAAGGAAGCAATGAAATTCACGAGTAATGTGCACAACCGGAAGTACTCCAACATTTGTGCTATAGATTTTAAAGCTGCAGCATCCTGACTATTTCTAAGCACTATAC
This sequence comes from Lissotriton vulgaris, assembly GCF_964263255.1. Taxonomy (NCBI): domain Eukaryota; kingdom Metazoa; phylum Chordata; class Amphibia; order Caudata; family Salamandridae; genus Lissotriton; species Lissotriton vulgaris. Next base: position 1,216,726,157 of record NC_141697.1, on the reverse strand, counting down.
TCATTTTAGCATTCTTGTGCATTAGAAAATAAAAACCTATTCTAAGTTTTAAAGATATTTCACATCTGCATATCTGATTCTAGAACAATAAGTTCTATTCTCTGCTCACAAAGGCAGGTGTGTGTGCTTGTGATAAGCACAGTCAACAGCACCACCAGCCAAACAGCTAGTAAAGTCGGACTCCTTCCAGCTTCAGTTAAAGCAGGTGCCCGACTGGGTCTGACTTTTTGATCAATATGCACAGTTTTTTTTAAAGAAAATTCAGTTTTGCTAATTGAAAGCCAGTTTTATTTACTGCAATAGGAGTGTTTTTTTAGATGGAAGAGTGTTAGATCTGCATTATTCATATATTGTCCTTAGCTGACTCCTCATTAATGTTAATGTGCTAATATTGGCAATAAATGGTTTTCCCTGTTATCCCTTCCCGTCTCTCAATTGTTTCTCCAATTGTTGTATTTCATAGACTTGTAGCTTATGTAGGAATGTGTTTTTCCTGCTCACCACAGTCTTGAAGGTAACCAAAATTCCCAGAGCTGTGGCACCCTCATTATTAATAACGTAGAATATTCTTCCTTTTATGCGGCTAACTGTGAACTGTAACTGTGAGTGCAGCCCTGGTCCTCCAAGATTCGATGGGTGTAATCGCCATGGCGCGGATCTTCTCAGTTTTGCACCTAGGTTCGTGTTGGCCGTCATAAGGACATGTTCTAAAAACCTCAATGGAGTTGATGTCCACTGTCTCGGAGATAAAGGTATTGCTCACTAGTACTAGGTCTATGCGGGATTATGTTTGGAAAACATGATAGAAATACTTAAAATCCTTTCCATTTGATGCAGCTCCAGCCAGAAACTTCATAAGCACGTTTCTCGCAGGGCCGCTTTGAGCTTTCTGGAGAAAGCTTCAGTCTCACTTGATGCCAACCAGAATTTGTCTTTCAATTCAAGATTTAAATCTTCTGTCTGAATAAAGTCTCCTACAGCAGATCCTGTAGGGGTAAGCAGAAAGGATAGTAAGACTGTTTCTTGTGCAGAGTTGGGAGTATACATTCACACTGATATTAAGGGGTGTTCATCTCAAATCTGATAGAGCCTGGACAATCCGATGCCTTCCCTTCTAATTAATTGTGGTTTCTGACACCTTCAGAAAGAGTTTCTTGTGATAGTAAACAACACCCCCACTATGTTTCTTTGCCATAGATGACTGATACGCACACATTCTATCCTGGTGACCCCTGATCAGGGCGCCTCCTGCATACACAGTCTATCAGATTTGTGGAATTTAATTGCTCTCCATGTAGCCTCCCTCTTGGCTAGGGCATTATGCCCCTTGACATTTTATGATCACTATAGTGAGGTGTAGGTATTATATGGCACTTTTCTCTAGATGTGAACAAAGATGGACTGCCTACTGCTAAACTCATGAGGGCTGCTGCCAGGTTTCAGGGGTAGTCAACTCCTTGTTTTGAGATTCCCTGCCAACGGGAAACAACCTTTACAACGCAACTTTTACAACGCACTACCATTACAATGCAACTTTTACAACGCAAGTGCTATTACAACGCATGACTTTACAACGCATGCCATTACAACGCAGATGTCATTACAACACATGCTTTTACAACGTAAGTATGTTTTAAGGTAAGTTTTATTTTTATTTAATTTTTTTCTTTAAAACATTTATTTGAAATAATTACTCAAGTAATAAATAAATTATGAGTAATGAGTAAATATTGAAATATTTAATTGAAAATAATTTCGAAGTAATTATTTATAATAAATTTTAGTTAATAAGTAATCATTTAATAATTAAAATTTTAAAATATTTAAAATATTTTTTGAAATTAATACTTTTATTATAATTTTAATTTTTTTAAATAATATTAATTATTTAAAAGTAAAATTCACTAATAAATTAATTATGATTAAATGTAAAAATAATTTTAAAAAATGAATACTCAAATAATAAATAAAATATGAGTAAATGTCAAAATAATTATTTAAAATTAATACTCAAGTAATAATTTTATTATAATTAATGTATAAATATACAAATAATATTTTAAAAATAATACTCAAGGTTAAAATTAATTTTGAGTATTGAGTATTTTTAAACATTTTTAATTTAAATAAATACTCAAGTAATAATTACATTATGAGTTTTTAGTAAATTTTAAAAATATTATTTATTGTTTGTAAGTATTAAAATACAAATACACAAGTTATTTAAAAATGAATAGGGATTTTAAAAATAATACTCTAGTATTATTTTTTAATGATGAAATTACTTTAAATGTTGCATTTATAAATGTTATTTCTATTTTTATAAATTATTTTATTAAATTTTAAAGAAGTAAAAATTTGATAAATTGATATTTTAATTTAAATAAAATGATATTTAAATTAGTAATGTAATGTTTTTAAATATTAATATATTAAAAAAAATTAAAGAACAATTTTAAAAACAGTAACATTTACAATATAATTTCAAAAATATTTTTATTTAAAGATTAGTTAAATATATTTTTAACAAATTGAAAAAAAGATTATATGAAATACTTAGAAATTGGAGAAATATGTACAAAAGTCAGAAGACACATCTATATTGTTATGATTTAAAAAAATGTTATAAATATATGTTTTAACATTAATGAATGACATTTTCCCACGCTTTTACTTTGATTTCAATGGAGAATTTTGTCCTTTATTTATTTCCATACTTGAAGTTATGAGTCCCGCGGATCTACTTTGCAAGCTGTAAAAAAGGTACTTTTGAGAAGATTTGAATGGAAATGCCATAAGTGTAGAGGTAAGTTGTATTTATCATAATTTTCTATGTTATTACATATAAAAAATCACAATTAGAATAAGTACATTATTAAAAAAGAGATTCAATTTATTTTATTTATTTTTTTATTTAAAAAATCAAGTAAATATTATTGAAATTTTATTGATTTAAATTGTCTTTTTTTATAAAATTTTAAATGTTAATAAACATTTTAAAATCAATTTAATAGTATGTTTAATTATTAAATATAAATAGTCCTTTTTTCATCTTTGTTGCTCCAGATGACGTCGATGCGTAAACGTGTATACAAGCCGCCATTTTGAAGAGCGTCGAAGGAGGAAGCAGCAGGAAGCTGATCTGCGCTCAGGTAGGAAACTCTTTAAACTTTATTTATAAACATAACAATGTTAATTAGGATATATATATTGTAAAGAAAGGATAAGGAGAGGTTGCATATGTAAATATAATGTATACAATGTAATTTCAGCATGTCGCCGATCATGTTACTATAGTATGCCTTTGTCGGGTCTCTGTAAATAATTGGGTAATGTAAAATATAGATGCTTGTTGAAAAAAATGTTTAATAAAATGTTACATTATAAAGTCATACTTTTTATTGCTTAAAATAAGTTATAATGTGAAATGCATTGCTAATACAAATCTCAAAGTGCACGGAATACATGTATTGTGAAAAATAAAAGATCGAGTTTGACACATAGCTAGTTTCTTTGTTTTTTGAATAATTTGGGGCCCCATTAGGATAGCGGGCGGAAAACCACCCCGCCCGCCATGGATGCGGGAAACAACCGCCCGCCATGGAGGCGGTGCAACCGGCAGACAAATTAGGATCGACCGCCACTAGAGACCGACCGCGGCGGTAGCGGTGAAAATGAAACCGCCCGACGTGTGCGGTGATGACAAAACTCCGACCGCGGCGGTCGGAAAAGCAGCTGGAAATACAACACCGCCCACAGGGAAAGCGGAGACACCGCACAGGAAATTACGATACCCCCGAGGGTGGCGCGGGCGGACCGGCAGGCACCGACCGCCGCGGTCGAAGGCAGGATTGCATGGGAGAAATGACGGACAAGCACCAGCAAAGTCACCGTAGCGGACGAACACGAAATCCATCGCGGTCGATGTCAAAGCACCGCAGCGATGCAAAATACTGCATAAACAAAGTAGCCCAGCAACAAATACATACAACACACACACACAGATACAGAAATGGCAAAGAAATACACAATACTACATAACCACACCCACTACACACCTGACAACCACTATCCAATTGGACACACCCACACAGCTGAGTACAAATCCACACCCTCCACTCACCACAATCCTTTGCATCTTCCCAGAACAGAAGGCCACACACCACATCTGAGAGAGGCAAAATCGCACACAACACCCACCACCACCATCAACACCACCATCACACCATCACAATCAAACCCCCAGCACAGAACACACCTCATCACCACACCCTTGCACCCACACACCCCTGCACCCACAAACACCTCAACACCCCCACACCATGACCTCACAAAAAATGCCCAAATTCACAGAGAGTGAGTTGACAGTCATGGTCAACGAGATTGTGAGAGTAGAACCACAACTATTTGGGAACCTAGTCCAACAGACACCATTAGCCACCAGGGCACAAATGTGGGAAAGGATTGTCCAAAGGGTTAATGCAGTTGGGACCACCCCAAGATCCAAGAAGGAGATCATGAAGCGGTGGCATGATCTCAAGAGGGTTGTCAAGGAGAAGAGGAGCAAGAACTGGACTGTGGCAAACTTGACTGGCAGTGGCCCTCCCGTCCCAATGAAGACATTCACACCATGGGAGGAGAAGGTGCTTGGTATCCTGCTACCTGAGAGTTACACAGGAGTAGCCGGGGGAGCGGAGGCTGGTAAGTACAGACAACCACATTGACTTTTACCTCCTTGCAATACCCAACCACCAATACACTGTCCATCCCTAAACAAGATGTAGCCAGCCATTCTGCTGAGGAGGCCTGTATGGGGCCGGAATGTCAGTACAACAACTCCCACCATAGCCCCTGTCCCACAGCCCAGCATCATGGAGGCCTGCCCCACCCAGGAGAAAGTGTCAGCCATTGCACTGTGTAACAAACAAACTTACAGGTAGGTAGCCATCTGCACTTGGAGGGTGTTTGTGGGGGTGAGGCCTGTACCACTACTCCCAGCATGCCCCCTGTCCCACAGCCCAGCAGCATGGAGGCCTGCCCCACCCAGGAGAAAGTGTCAGCCATTGCACTGTTTAACAAACAAACTAACAGGTTGGTAGCCATCTGCACTTGGAGGGTGTTTGTGGGTGCGAGGGAGGGAGGGAGGGAGGCCTGTCTCACTACTCCCAGCATGCCCCTTGTCCCACAGCCCAGCAGCATGGAGGCCTGCCCCACCCAGGAGAAAGTGTCAGCCATTGCACTGTGTAACAAACAAACTTACAGGTAGGTAGCCATCTGCACTTGGAGGGTGTTTGTGGGGGTGAGGCCTGTACCACTACTCCCAGCATGCCCCCTGTCCCACAGCCCAGCAGCATGGAGGCCTGCCCCACCCAGGAGAAAGTGTCAGCCATTGCACTGTTTAACAAACAAACTAACAGGTTGGTAGCCATCTGCACTTGGAGGGTGTTTGTGGGTGCGAGGGAGGGAGGGAGGGAGGCCTGTCTCACTACTCCCAGCATGCCCCTTGTCCCACAGCCCAGCAGCATGGAGGCCTGCCCCACCCAGGAGAAAGTGTCAGCCATTGCACTGTGTAACAAACAAACTTACAGGTAGGTAGCCATCTGCACTTGGAGGGTGTTTGTGGGGGTGAGGCCTGTACCACTACTCCCAGCATGCCCCCTGTCCCACAGCCCAGCAGCATGGAGGCCTGCCCCACCCAGGAGAAAGTGTCAGCCATTGCACTGTGATAAGCGTGGCTCAAATCCACTAGAGTGACTTACAGCACTCACCTATAATTACCTTATAGGAAGTCAGCCGGACAGTGGAGAAGTAAAAACAAAAGTCTTTATTAGGCCAAACAACACTCATATGAGAGGGCCCTGTCCGACCTCACTCCTAGGAGTGCGAACGAGAGGACTGACTCCCTGCATCACAGCAATACATTATAATGCAATACAGTAAATGGGGTACGCCCCTTGTGGAAAAATACTGAGCCCCAGGCCAGTGGACAATGCTCTCATACAGCAGGCATCTGCACCTGCAAGGGATACATTATTATCTCTGCTCAAGGCCAGGGAGCTAGGCTTCGGCGTCTCCGAGCATGAGAACATTACAGATAACATAACTTGTTAGTTTCGCTCACAGTGAGCCGAGAAACGAAAACTGCTGTCTTAGTATATTTCTGTATTCCTGCGGGAGGGGCATGAGCGAGCAGAGCCCGCAGGCACAGAGGGTTACACAAAATGGTGGCACACAGGCTAAGCTAAGAAACTAATATGGTCACACATACATTCGAATATAAGTAATAAGTAAGTATATGAATTCAGCATAAGTGCGTTTACGTAAATGCATTAGTTAGTCATATGATGCTAACTCACACGTCATCATGGGGTAATTAGAGCATCGAAAGGTGAATTCTATCAGCCCCTCCTTTTAGCATCATTGGCTAACTATAGCCTCATTTAATTGCCAAAAAGTAGTGCCGACATACATTCTAGGGACAGGCCTACATTTACTTCATTCGAGAACATCTTCTGCAATAAACATTAACCAACTTGCATCAGCAGGAATTTCAGTAATCATAGAAGTGGCATATTGACCATGTAACTTCTTTTTCGGACGTATATTTGCAGCACACATTGAACAACATGGAGGGAGGCAATATATGCAAAGGCAGCATGACAGAATTACACTCACCACTCCAACCAAACCCATCAGTATTTTCCAGCCCCAGGAAGAAAAAGCACCCCAGAGCCACCCTTGGAGAGACCATGTTCCATTATCTTGGTGCAGTTCAGTCGCTAATCTATGCAATTTTTGCACTGCCAAGTTAACAGTCGGGCGGAGTCAGGGATATATACACAGCAAGAGGTCCCGATGACGCGACAGGCCCCGCCCCTATCAGCTAGTATGACGTCAAGAACCATCCTATTCTGGATCGTGAATAATCTCATAGCCTGAACCTCAACAGAGATGTTAGTCGTAATGTCAGCCTCAACCAGAACCACCTTCTCCATTACCCTAGAAAGTCGTCTAATAGCTCTACTGTTGAATATAGGACCCCAGAAAGGGAGCAGACCCTTAGAAAAATCAGTCCATTGCTGATACGAGGTATCTGTCTGATCAACGTCTTCTACCTGAAGTTCCCTCCTTTTACGCTGCTCTTGCGGCTGCTCTTGAGGACTAGGGAATCGTCGATGAGTTCTGTGGTAATCAGAGGGGGCCACATACACAGGAGGAATCAAATAAGCCAGGTAGCACACCCCACCCCAACCCTCGGGCAACCATAAGTATCCATTTTCACCGCAAACAAAATAGACACTGGGTGGGGCAATCAAAGAGGGGCTAACGGGCAGGCGTATTGAGGCAGTCACATTACATGAGCTATTTCCAACCTTGATGGGACCCCTTCCCTCTATACAGAAAAATGGAGGAGGACCCACCACGGCCAGGGGTATCAAAGACTTGGAGCTGTCGTTACTTTTAGGGGGATGCCTATAAGACAAAGTGGCGTTCAATTTCATGAAGCTATCCCTGAGTCGATCAGTATCATTAGGTGCTAAGAATCGACCCAACTTTTTCTCACATGTCTCTATAAAAGTCTGGTCAAAACGTCCGTCGGTGTATATTCGTCCAAGGGAAGCTGAAGGCAAAGGCCGCACTCGCATGGTCAATGTCCACCCCCTATTCTGCAGGCGTGGAGTCAACGAATCTGGCTGCTGAAAATATTTAACAAGACCTATAAGAGTATACCACCCCACACAACTATTCACTGGCGATAAAGGGAGAGCGAGGAACCTATCTTTTTTATAGGCAGCGGAAGGTAAAAGCCCACAAACCCAGCAATCTGTCATATTGGTAGTGGCATGTGCATGATGCAAAGTCTTAATAAAAACATTATCTTTATAATTTGCACGTATCATTCTTTCACCGTATTCAACTGTCAACATTTGGTGTTCCGGAACAGCAGTAGGTGTGGGTGCAAATGTATGAACAGGATAGTATTTATCTACGAAAAACAGTATCCCAAGAGTCACCAGAAAGGCAATTAAAAATATTACAACCACTACAATTTTTCCATTTCGGGAAAGGGCCAACCAAGGGGAATCAGGCTCACGTCTCGGGGGAGCTGCAAAGGGCTGCTCCTCATCAGGAATTGGCCGCCCAAAGGGATACATTCTGTATTCTTTTCAACACCAAAAATCAAAACAAAAATAAAAATCACACTACTACTACTAAAAAAATAGTCCCAGACAATCCTTGACCGGCCAGAGGGGTTCTTCAACCCTTAAAAAGGGATCTTCTTCCCTGTGTCCTTCAAAGCCTCACAGGCAGGCTTTTACCGTCCATACCTATCTCCCACGATGTTATTCAAAAAGTCAGAAACAAGGGAAGCACGTAATTCGGGCCCCGCACCACTCTTTAGTCTCATAGAACACAATCTTCGGCTAAACACCAGGGCTCTTACAAGTCCATCCCTACCACTAAATCTTCTTTTTCAGAATGTCCACTAAGCCCTTCTTCCAGTGTTTTAGTTCATCATTTTCCAGCACTGTACTTATTTTCTCCGGGGCCGGAAATTATAGCGAGTGCTCCCTGGCACTTCGGGATCAGAAAACAGAGCAGGTGTATCAGTGGCAGATGCTGAACTTTCCGATATCTCTTTGCTAGCAACAAAAGGAGTGGTAGAGCTCACGGTATTTTCTATTCCGCTGTGCTCTTCTCCAATCAGCGAAGCATCCGAGAAAGGGACGTATCTTGGAATTATTTCACACTCCTGGTCAGCGATGCCATCTTGTACCCATTGATCATAGGGCAACGGGAGCGGGACCCTCTTCACATGAGAGGCATGGGTCCACGCCTTCCTGCCGTCAATCCGCAGTGCTGTGCGCGTGGTGAGGAGCACCTGGCGAGGCTCTGACCACCTCGGTTCCAAACAGGACTTTCGTTGATATCGTCGCACCACGACCCAATCCCCTGGGTGGATGGTGTGTCCAGGCCCCTCCGGCAACGGCTTCAGAGTGTCTGCTACCTGCTGATGAATAGAACGAAGATCTTTAGTCAAAGCATACAGATAATCTGTCAACAGAGGGTAAGGAACTTCTGAAAAGCATTTGGGTCGGGGCACTCCCCAGATATTGGCCGGGCGGCCAAATACCACCTCGTGCGGGGAGACGCCCATTTTTGCATTTACAGTGACTCTTGTGGAAAGCAAAGCTAAGGGAAGTGCGTCTGGCCAACGGAGACCTGTACTCTCACATATTTTGGCCATTTTTAACTTGAGTGTGCCGTTAAACCGTTCCACCAGTCCTGCCGCCTGAGGATGCAAGGCTGAGTGGAACTTCTGAGTGATGTGTAGACCTTTGCATATATTCTTTACTAACTCAGCATTAAAGGACGTGCCATTATCACTCCAGATCACCCTAGGTAATCCGAAGCGGGAGAAATACTCCTTTATCAACATTTTTGCAGTAGACATAGCCGTGCAGTCCTTCGTTGGGAACGCCTCCACCCACCTACTAAAAGCGCATACGACTACAAGGACGTACTTCAAGTTGTTGACTCTTTCCATTTCGATGTAATCCATCTGAATCACCTCAAAAGGGAAAGAGGGGGGTGCAAAATTTCCAGTTGGGACAGGGGTACCCTTTCCAGGATTGTGTCTCAAACACACCATACATTGACGAACCAAATTGGTGGCCATCTTAGAGATATTCTTATTGCTCCATACCGGGTCTAACAACTTACAAATGCCTTTCGCACTCACATGGGCAGGACCGTGTGCCATCGTCACTACTGGAAGGACATACGCATTCGGTAACATCCATCGTCTCTTATCTGTCACATCTGTCCAGCATTCATCCGCATCCAGTCGTCCCTGCCCATCCTTCCATGCTCTCAATTCCTCATCCGTCGCCTTGCCCTGTATGTTCTTGACACTCTGTACCGTGTCTGCGAACATATGAATATCTGGGACCCATCGTGCTGGCCCTGCCACAAACATTCGTGGTAATTTTTCTCTAGCAGTCTCTTTTGCTTTCTCGTCGGCAAAAGCGTTGCCTCGGCCGACATCGTCCACTATTGTCTTGTGTGCGCTACATTTTATCACAGCCAATCTTTTGGGTAAAGTCAGTGCTGTTAGTAGTCGTAATATCAGTGGGCCATGTTGGATGCGTTGTCCATGTGAGGTCAAGAATCCCCGTTCTGCCCAAAGTCGCCCATAATTATGAACAACGCCAAAGGCGTATTGGCTATCGGTGTAAATGTTGACATCCAACCCCTCACTCAACTCACATGCTCTCAGTAAGGCGATAATCTCGGCAGCCTGGGCAGAATTGTAGGGTATTCTAGAAGTCTCTACCACCGTCTGTAATGTCGTTATTGCATATGCTGCTGTCGATGTCCCGTCTGGTAATTTAAAACAGGATCCATCAACATACAGTTCCCCGTCATGTTCTTCCATGGGCCTGTCTGTCAGATCCACCCTCCCCTTTGTCTCCTCCTCAGTCCTGTACAAGCAGTCATGTATGTCGTCATCATTTGTGTCACTATCTGTGGGGATAGGTAACAAGGTGGCGGGATTCAATGTGGCACACCTTTTAATTGTCACATGGGGCGCAAAAAGAGTCATCTCGTAACCCGTCAGACGAGCGCTTGTTAAATGCTGCGTCTGTGTCCTGTTTAGTAAAATATCCACAGCATGCGGTACCATTACTGTGAGATCTGTTCCCAGCACGAGCCCTGCGGATTGTCTTATAGAGACCGCGGCAGCCGCCGTGGCTCTAAGACAACTCGGCAGCACTCTTGCCACATTATCGAGCATTGCAGAGAAGTACGCACATGGTCTCTGCTTCCCCCCGAAACACTGTGTTAGGACAGACAACGCGCAACCTTCCGCCTCGTGCACATAGAGAACAAAAGGCTTCTGGTAATCTGGTGTTCCAAGAACTGGCGCAGAACACAGAGACTGTTTTAGTAACACAAACGCTTCCTGACATGCGGGGGTCCACGGTAGGGGTTCGCGCACTTCTTTGGTAGTCAGATACAGTAGGGGTTTTGTTAGTAACGCATAGTTAGGTATCCACTGACGACAATACGATGTTATGCCTAGGAACGCGCGCACCTCTCGCTGCGTGTTAGGTACCTGCATGTTAGTGATCGCCTTTATGCGCTCCGGCGTCAATCTCCTCCCCACTTTCGAAAGGAGGTGACCGAGGTAGGTGACCTCCGTTCGACAGTATTGAAATTTCGGAAGGGACACTTTATGCCCCCTTTTCGCCAAGTGGTGCAACAATTTTACAGTAGCATCCCGACAACCCTGCTCATCATCCGATGCTACGAGGATATCATCCACGTACTGTAACATTACATTGCCCGGTGGAAGTTCCAGATCATCCAATTGTGCCTTCAGAGCCTGACTGTATATACTAGGACTCTCAGTGTACCCCTGAGGAATTCTCCTGAAGCGGAAGCTACGGCCAGCCAATGAGAATCCGAAAAGATACCTGCTGTCTTCATGTACTGGGATACTGAAGAAGGCGTTTTTCAAATCTAGGACAGAGAAATATTTGGCCGAAGGTGGAATCATTGTCAATATCGTAGTGATGTCCGAGACCACCGGGTACTGTGGCTCCACTACTCTATTTACCTGGCGCAAATCAATCACGAATCTATAGACATCAGGAGTATTATCTGTTGCATCAGGTGACCGTCTTTTAAGTACAGGCAAAATAGGACTGTTACATATATTCGAGTCAGTCTCCTCCACTACTCCAGACTGTATTAAATCTTGAATTATTTGTAACAAGGCCTTCTCACCCTCTCTAGGTATTTTGTATTGCGGTATTCTGGGCAATTTGGCTCCCACCTTCACTCTTATTGACACCGGGGCAATGTCCATTCTCCCCACATCAGTATCACTGACAGCCCACAAGCTGTCGGGTATGCCTCGAAACTCAGGTGGCAGCGGGTCGTCTTTTGAAAAGCACTGTAGTGGGCGAGCAACATTGGGGCCTAGAGTAAGATACACGCCATCCGGGGAACAATAGATGGTGGCATGCAATCTCTTTAATAAATCTAAACCCAACAAATTTTCACCACAATTTGATGTCAATAGAAACGGCGAATCAACAGTAAAAGGACCAATCGTTAACGTGAGAGGTTTTGAAATGGGGCTAATCACCGGAGTTCCCGCGAAACCCACGGAAATGTTATTCTTGCCAGACAGAGCCGCCCCTGGGACCCGAGAACGAGCCACTGAACTTTTCATTGCACCCGTATCCACTAGAAATTTCTGTTGAGACCCTAGTAAGTCGGCTTCGACATAAGGTCCCCTCTGATCAACTTCCATAAGTACTGGTCCCATGCTCTGTCCTACGCTGTCCTAGTTGTGGGAGAACCCTGTCAAATCATCAACTGAGTAATCATCGTTATAGTACTGGGCACCATCGCTCTGTAACTGCTGCCTATTGGTATTATTGTCAAAATAATTGCCACCCGGTCTCCCGCCTCCTTCTGATCGCGCAGCCTGTCTCCCAAAATCACCACCTCCTCTTCCTCGTCCGCGCCCTACACCAGCGCTCGCCTGAAGCAGCGGGCAATCCCTCCACCAGTGCCCCTCCTGCTTGCACTTCGCGCACTGATTCGGTCCCAGCCTTTCCCTGCTCTCACCTCTTCCAAATCCGCCTCCGCGACTTGGCGCCGCACCCCTGCCTCTGCCTCTTGCCACTTGCTGCAACAAAACTCTTGTCTTTAAATCCTTAGCCTTCTTTTCCTGCTTATCCTTGTTCTCATTTTCCCTGTGCTCGTAATATTGCGCCATGCTGAGTATCCCCGAAGGAGAGGACGTCGTCCACGTACTCTCCGACGCCTGCAGTCTAGCTGATATTTCAGGCAATAAATTGGTGACAAACCTGTTGACAAAGAGCCGTAACCCCCCATCCTGTGACACATCCTGTCCACTGAAATCCACGTACGTTTCCTCAAACCTTGTAAAGAAATCTGAGACCGCCTCATCTTTCTTCTGCTTGCAAGCCGTCAACTTGTCCCAATCTACCTTTTTCGGGGGAATGAGGGAGTGCATATACTTTATTATGCGCCCCGGTAAAGCTAATATTTCAGCCTTCGGCTTCTCTCCTGGCTTACGCTCCTTGTCCCAATCCTGCAACTCCTGCCATGTACCACCCAGCTCCTCCGTATGATCCGTACCTTTCACTTGTCGCCACACATCAACCGGGACCAAAAGCCCGAAAAACAATTCAACATCAGCCAACGTCATCACAGTAGAAGACGCCGCTTCCGTAAGTTCTTTGTAATAGGCGGTCGGATTCTTTCTGGAATCCGGCAACTGAGCCTTTAATGACAACACCTCACTTCTCTTCCATGGCGTGTACACCCATTGCTCCTGAAAGTGCGCATCAATTCTGTTCCTTGTAACGGCCCTCGTAACTGGGTCTAACAACTCGGGGACCTCAGGATGAAAAATAGGGTGCACCTCTCGCATTGGGTGGAGACCTGGGAAATGGGGCGTACCGGCAGAGGGTAATTCATTCCTGTATTGCAAAAGCGCGCGCAGACTACTCATCACTTCCTTTACCCCCGTGTTCGTTCTATACGCTCCAGCCTGTATATCCCGCAAAACCGCCGGGGCCACACCTCCATATCCCTGCTCCCATAGCGGTATCAGTACACTAGCCATGTGCCACAAAGCGTGCTGCTGCATTAACGGCTCAAAATCTGTCATGGTGGACCAAATATCTTCGAACGAATAAATATTATTCCTGGCCCATTGACATGCCTGATTAGCCACCAAACTTTTTTCATCCAAACCAACAGTAGAACGTGTAAGCAGCTTTCGTACCTGTGAGAACAATCCGCTACCTGCGCCGCGACTCGGTGTTAGCATCTCCTGACTGGGGGTGGTGCTAGCTGAAACAGTAGGGAGTGCTAAAGAAAATGACGAGGGGGCGGGTGAAGTGGGCTGGAGTAGAGAAACGGGGGATTGTTGGGGGGCACTCGCTGAAGGACCTGGAATGGCGCTACTAGGGGCCGAAAGTGGCAAGGAGGGGTACAATGGCTGCGGGGCATAAGGGGGTGGGGGCCGGGCATCCAAAATGTCCTCCATCTCATCTTGGTCGTCCTCTCGTACTACGTAACTTTTATTTTCTTTCAACCTACAAAGTCTATCTGCGCGCTCCATGCGTAGTGCATTCTCATTCCCCATGTGTTCTTTCGCTTTCTGCGCCATAGTCTGGGTGGACTTTTTATACTCCTCTTTCTCCTCTCGCATCTTACGTTTCCTGACCTCTTTCTGCCACACTCGCAAAGAGTCGAACATACTCTGGCGGCTACGCCTAGCAAACAGTTTGTCTTGCAAATAATCCAATTTAGCTTCATCAAAAGAACCCGTCAAAGGCCATTGTAAATCCACATTATCAGCAGTGTATCGATGCCACAAAGTACCAAACATAATCGGAACCAGTCCATGTTTAACATACATATCAAAACTCGGTGTCCCTTCAGGGGGTGCAGGTTGGCTCTCGGCCAGTCTAGTATCTGAGGGTCGACAACAGCATCCAAAACATCGCAACTTGCTAAGACACGGCATCTTTACTTTAACTCTAATCACAACTCAAATTTACTCACACACAAACATGTAAATGAACCACGTACACATATACAATATCTCCAAAACACGTGTTATCAAATGGGACAAGGCCCGTCGACCAAGTCCTGGGGAACCTGGACTCTACCGCAGACCGAACAGTACGCTAACTGTTCTGAGGAGGGGGAACGGATCCGCTACCCGTGCGGCACTATGGATCGCTGCGCACTTTTACCGCGGGAAACCCGGATCACACCTCTTCTGAATCACCACACTAGGAGTTCAGAGTAAGCGCGCCAGAGTCTACCCACGATGAGCCACGCCTTCACCACAGTACCACGCGGTCGGATCGCCACAAACAATTACCTCGAAATACGTCCCCAACCCCGTCAAGTCTGTCAGAGCACCAGCTCGTACTCTGAGTTCCCCGGAGCACACTAGCCCCAGGAGCACACCGGCTCCTCAAACCATCGGAGACACTCTAGTCTCTCGGAACACTCCCGTTCCTACAGCAATCACAGGTGGACCACTCACCTTTCGTATGCGGCACCGACCTCTACCGTTCTCCACCTCCGGCTGCCAGGACCAACACGGTCAGCTTCAAGTTCCGCCTTCTGGACCCCGGCGTAAGATCCAAACCGGGACCTCTCCCGATCAGCAGGGTGGGGCAGCGCTGCGAGAACCAAGCTCGGCATCAAATGGGATCCCGGACCCACCGTGCCGACCAGCGGGTCCCCGGTCTTCTGCTACCCACTTACGGGTGAGAAAGATCCTTATCGCGGGGTCCCTGTTCGGGCGCCATCTGATAAGCGTGGCTCAAATCCACTAGAGTGACTTACAGCACTCACCTATAATTACCTTATAGGAAGTCAGCCGGACAGTGGAGAAGTAAAAACAAAAGTCTTTATTAGGCCAAACAACACTCATATGAGAGGGCCCTGTCCGACCTCACTCCTAGGAGTGCGAACGAGAGGACTGACTCCCTGCATCACAGCAATACATTATAATGCAATACAGTAAATGGGGTACGCCCCTTGTGGAAAAATACTGAGCCCCAGGCCAGTGGACAATGCTCTCATACAGCAGGCATCTGCACCTGCAAGGGATACATTATTATCTCTGCTCAAGGCCAGGGAGCTAGGCTTCGGCGTCTCCGAGCATGAGAACATTACAGATAACATAACTTGTTAGTTTCGCTCACAGTGAGCCGAGAAACGAAAACTGCTGTCTTAGTATATTTCTGTATTCCTGCGGGAGGGGCATGAGCGAGCAGAGCCCGCAGGCACAGAGGGTTACACAAAATGGTGGCACACAGGCTAAGCTAAGAAACTAATATGGTCACACATACATTCGAATATAAGTAATAAGTAAGTATATGAATTCAGCATAAGTGCATTTACGTAAATGCATTAGTTAGTCATATGATGCTAACTCACACGTCATCATGGGGTAATTAGAGCATCGAAAGGTGAATTCTATCAACTGTTTAACAAACAAACTAACAGGTTGGTAGCCATCTGCACTTGGAGGGTGTTTGTGGGTGCGAGGGAGGGAGGGAGGCCTGTCTCACTACTCCCAGCATGCCCCTTGTCCCACAGCCCAGCAGCATGGAGACCTGCCCCACCCAGGAGAAAGTGTCAGCCATTGCACTGTGTAACAAACAAACTTACAGGTAGGTAGCCATCTGCACTTGGAGGGTGTTTGTGGGGGTGAGGCCTGTACCACTACTCCCAGCATGCCCCTTGTCCCACAGCCCAGCAGCATGGAGGCCTGCCCCACCCAGGAGAAAGTGTCAGCCATTGCACTGTGTAACAAACAAACTTACAGGTAGGTAGCCATCTGCACTTGGAGGGTGTTTGTGGGGGTGAGGCCTGTACCACTACTCCCAGCATGCCCCCTGTCCCACAGCCCAGCAGCATGGAGGCCTGCCCCACCCAGGAGAAAGTGTCAGCCATTGCACTGTTTAACAAACAAACTTACAGGTAGGTAGCCATCTGCACTTGGAGGGTGTTTGTGGGGGTGAGGCCTGTACCACTACTCCCAGCATGCCCCTTGTCCCACAGCCCAGCAGCATGGAGGCCTGCCCCACCCAGGAGAAAGTGTCAGCCATTGCACTGTGTAACAAACAAACTTACAGGTAGGTAGCCATCTGCACTTGGAGGGTGTTTGTGGGGGTGAGGCCTGTACCACTACTCCCAGCATGCCCCCTGTCCCACAGGCCAGCAGCATGGAGGCCTGCCCCACCCAGGAGAAAGTGTCAGCCATTGCACTGTTTAACAAACAAACTTACAGGTAGGTAGCCATCTGCACTTGGAGGGTGTTTGTGGGGGTGAGGCCTGTACCACTACTCCCAGCATGCCCCTTGTCCCACAGCCCAGCAGCATGGAGGCCTGCCCCACCCAGGAGAAAGTGTCAGCCATTGCACTGTGTAACAAACAAACTTACAGGTAGGTAGCCATCTGCACTTGGAGGGTGTTTGTGGGGGTGAGGCCTGTACCACTACTCCCAGCATGCCCCCTGTCCCACAGGCCAGCAGCATGGAGGCCTGCCCCACCCAGGAGAAAGTGTCAGCCATTGCACTGTTTAACAAACAAACTTACAGGTAGGTAGCCATCTGCACTTGGAGGGTGTTTGTGGGGGTGAGGCCTGTACCACTACTCCCAGCATGCCCCTTGTCCCACAGCCCAGCAGCATGGAGGCCTGCCCCACCCAGGAGAAAGTGTCAGCCATTGCACTGTGTAACAAACAAACTTACAGGTAGGTAGCCATCTGCACTTGGAGGGTGTTTGTGGGGGTGAGGCCTGTACCACTACTCCCAGCATGCCCCCTGTCCCACAGCCCAGCAGCATGGAGGCCTGCCCCACCCAGGAGAAAGTGTCAGCCATTGCACTGTTTAACAAACAAACTTACAGGTAGGTAGCCATCTGCACTTGGAGGGTGTTTGTGGGGGTGAGGCCTGTACCACTACTCCCAGCATGCCCCTTGTCCCACAGCCCAGCAGCATGGAGGCCTGCCCCACCCAGGAGAAAGTGTCAGCCATTGCACTGTGTAACAAACAAACTTACAGGTAGGTAGCCATCTGCACTTGGAGGGTGTTTGTGGGGGTGAGGCCTGTACCACTACTCCCAGCATGCCCCCTGTCCCACAGCCCAGCAGCATGGAGGCCTGCCCCACCCAGGAGAAAGTGTCAGCCATTGCACTGTTTAACAAACAAACTAACAGGTTGGTAGCCATCTGCACTTGGAGGGTGTTTGTGGGTGCGAGGGAGGGAGGGAGGCCTGTCTCACTACTCCCAGCATGCCCCTTGTCCCACAGCCCAGCAGCATGGAGGCCTGCCCCACCCAGGAGAAAGTGTCAGCCATTGCACTGTGTAACAAACAAACTTACAGGTAGGTAGCCATCTGCACTTGGAGGGTGTTTGTGGGGGTGAGGCCTGTACGACTACTCCCAGCATGCCCCCTGTCCCACAGCCCAGCAGCATGGAGGCCTGCCCCACCCAGGAGAAAGTGTCAGCCATTGCACTGTTTAACAAACAAACTTACAGGTAGGTAGCCATCTGCACTTGGAGGGTGTTTGTGGGGGTGAGGCCTGTACCACTACTCCCAGCATGCCCCCTGTCCCACAGCCCAGCAGCATGGAGGCCTGCCCCACCCAGGAGAAAGTGTCAGCCATTATACCCTGCACGCTCACCTTACAGGTATGTAACTACCGTTTATCTTCATGAAGTGTGTGTGTATTAATCGATTTACTATTGTACAAAATGCATAGACAATCAACCTTTAGGACACCATGATCTAACTATCCACTATGTAATGTAACACGATGTTGCCATGATTTGTACAACTGATGACAGCACAATGCACTAGTGTACAGACAGCTGATGATACACAGATGACACAAACACTGACCACTCCCCATCTACTCCACAGGTGATGAAGAACTCACTGCTGGGGACAACACCAACGACCCGCAGAGCCAGTCTCCACCTCCGGCACATGGACTCACAGATGCAGACTCCCAGGACAGTATGGACGATGAGCTCCAGCCCGGCACATCCGGTGTTCCACACACCCAGAGGTCCCAGGCCCCCATCCTCCCCACCACCACCTCTGCTGCAACGACAACGCAGCAGACCCCTGCTGTCACAGCCTCTGCCTCCACCGCAACCACCACCGCAGCCACTGCCACCAACACCACCACGACCACCAGTACCACCTCCCGCACCCTCCCTGTCCCTAGGGATGACCAGCCCACACAAACAACTGTGGAGGGCAGGGAGCCAGTGCGTGGCGCACCAGTGGCGAGGGAAGAGGTTCGTGGCAGCAGAGCAGGTGGGAGGGCCAGGGCCAACACCAGACCTCAGGCGGAGTGGACACCATCCCTGGACCACTTCACCAGAGTTGTGGATGCCTATCAAGAGGTCCAGGGACAAAGTGGCCGGTCGGAGGAATTTTTCAGGGAGCTCATCCTGCTGATGAGGTCCATCAATAACCACATGGGACAGATGGTGGACCTCATGGGCCAGCAAGTGGCGTTGCAGAGGGACAGGCCTGTGTCCCAACCATCACCGACATCCCCTCCTGTTGTGCAGCAGGATGCCAGTCCACCATCCTCCCCTGCGCCAACAGAGAGGGGCGAGTCCTCTGACGCCGCTGGCCATTCAGCAGGCCCCCCACCGCCAAAAAGATCTAGGGGGCGTCCAAAGAAGAGCCTGGGAGTCTCTGGAAGCCAAGCACCTGCCACACGCCAGTCACGGAGCCAGCCTTGAAGACAACCCTCTCCCCAACTGCATTGACTCTTTTGGACTATCTTTCCCCACATTGCCTTGGCAATGGCACCTGTCTGTTGGACTGGGTCACCACATTCATGTGGTGTCTACTCTTGCATCTCCGCGACCATGACTGTCAACTCACTGCTCATTCCCCACCTTCCTGTAAATATTCACGCACAATTCACATGTCCACCCCGTAAATAAAATACCTTACAATCCAGATTTTGTGTAGTGAATTCTTTAGTGCATAATTTACAATGATGATTATGTCCATGATATGTAAACATGATGTACAGTATGCAGGGCAGGAACACGCTGGAGAACCTAGGGAGACACAACAGAACTACAGTCACTGGTCTCATCGTGGCAACACACACAGATCACTGATCCACAAATATCCTAATTATCACAGGTACCCTACACAGTGTCTATCTGAAATGCTGTAATGCCGTCCATAATACATCTCCGGACGTAACGTCCATTCCAACAATCCCATACATAGGTGACAGAACATGTGGCTATTGGGAACATCTGCGCATAACCATTCATAAGATAAGCTAAGACACTAGACTATGTAGACGTTGTAACTCGTCACACACCTTCAAGTGAAGTAGCGTTGGATTAGCTGCTGCCGTTGGTCAACTCCTTCCTCCTCTCCACTCTCCTCATCACTGGATTCAGGTCCCTGAGCAGGTTGTGGCCTTGGTTCCTCACCGTCATCCAGGAGCAGGGGGACCCCCTTGTGGATGGCCAGGTTGTGTAGCATACAGCATGCCACAACGATCTTGCACACCTTCCCAGGCGAGTATGCAAGTGCGCCTCCAGTCCTGTCAAGGCACCGGAACCTTGCCTTCAGCAGCCCAAAAGTACGTTCAATTACCCGTCGTGTCCTGCCATGGGCCTCATTGTAGCGGATCTCTGCAGGTGTCTGGGGATTACGGAGTGGGCTCAACAGCCATGGCCTACTGGGATAAGCCGAGTCCCCTGTGGAAAAAAAAATACACATTGCAATGTTGTACGGCCACAGTAAAGGCAGTGACACACAGCACGCGATAGCAGTTATGTAACTCACCCACAATCCAGGCACGTTCGGGATGCAGATTCTCCATCACCCGTGGCACCATGCTGTTCCTCATGATGAAAGAGTCATGTGCGGAACCGGGATACTTAGCACACACATGTGAAATTGTCATGTCTGCAAGGCACACCACCTGCACATTCATGGAGTGGTAGTGTTTCCGGTTTCGAAAAATGTGCTCCGTCGCCTGCGGTGCCACCAGAGCCACATGGGTGCAATCTATCGCACCGACTACATGTGGGATGTGCCCAAGTGGATAGAAGTCCCCCTTAACGGCAGCCAATTCATGTCCCCGGGGGAAATGGATGTAGCGATTCCGATAGATCATCATGGCCTCGAGTACATCCCTCAGCACCATGCTGAACATGGGCTGCGACATTCCCCCAGCGTTAGCCACGGTCTCCTGGAAGGAACCAGTTGCAAAGAAGTGTAGTGCTGCCATTACCTTGTGGGCGGGTGTGAATGCCGTAGGATAGTGACGGCGAGGCTGCAGGTGGGGCTCCAATAGATCACACAAGATCTTCAATGTCGGTCTGTCCAACCGGAATTTCCTGATGATTGCCTCATTCTCCATGTCCTCAAGCACAATCACCTGACGTCGGAGATCTGGCCTCCTCCTAGTTCAGGATTAAAAACAATAGGTCAATGACAAGCATCATGAGATGGCCATAGCACAAAACATCATTGATGTAATGGGTAAAAAACAATGGCCAGAAAGCTGCATGGCACATCTGGTTACATGGCTGCCCAATAGCTACACACAGAGGGCAGGCCTCTCCAGTGACAATACCCAAGTGACAATAATGTGGATACAATGATTAAACGAGTGACATGCGCAGACATGGAGCTACAAGAGCCACAAATCTAATGTGACTTAACATGTCTGTCATACCCATCTGCCGTACCTGCCAGACCTCAATGCATCATGTACATTGTGGAAGCATTCATCAACACAATGATCACAATAGCAGGGACACTTCTGGTTGTGTGCATGATCAGTTCTGAATGCACAAGTAGGGTGACCAACTGGCATTGGTCCAAATTCAGGACGGTGAGTGTAAAAATTCAGGACAAAGGGTCAAAATTCAGGACACAAATTCAGGATAGGAGGTCAAAATTCAGGACTAAACTTCAGGACAATAGGTACGTTTTACAGACACATCAGAGGTCGCGCAATAGTATATAAGTAAGCCCAGCCATTTCCAAACATATTCAACCATTTGCAAACCTACCCATCATGTATCCTTCCATCTATCATTTCACTCATCCATCCCCTCATCCATCCTTTCACTCATCCTCCATTATCCATCCATCCACCCTTTCACCCTATCCATCTGTACACTTATCCATCCACTCTTCATCCCATCCATCCATTCACTCACCTATTCAGCCATTTACCCTTTCACCAATCCAGCCATCCTTTCACTTACTAATCCTTCCACCCATCCACTCTTTTAGTCATCCATCCATCCTCCCTTTCTCTCTCCATCGACCCTTTCACTTAGCCTTCCATCCATCCATCCAACTACCCATCCATCCATCCATCTACTCATCCACTCATGAATCCATCCATTGCCCCTATCACTCATTCATCTATCATTTCACTCCTTCACACATCTATTCATCCTTTTGTCCATCTACCCTCCCTTTCACTCACTCATCCATCCTTACACCCACCCTTTCACTCATATGTCCATTCATTCACCCTTGCACTTATCAATACATCAATACATCCATCATTTCACTCATCCACCTACCCCCCATCATCCACCCACCCACTCATCCATCCATCCTTTCACCCACCCCCTCATCATCCATCCATCCACCCTTCCCCTCATCATCCATCCGTTCACCCACCCCCTCATCATCCATCCATCCATCCATCCTTCCCCTCATCATCCATCCTTTCCCGTCATCCATCCATCCTTCCCCTCATCCATCCTTCCTTTCACCCATCCTTCCCCTCACCCATCCATCCATCCCATCCATTTATCCTGCCCCTCATCCATCCTTCCCCTCCATCCATCATCCTTCCCCTCATCCATCTTTCCCCTCATCAATCATCCAGCTACCCTTCCACCCATACATCCAGCTATTTACATTTTCTCTCCATCCTTCCCCTCACTCATCAATCCATCTATCCTCTCTCATTATCCATTTAGTCAATCTTTCATTCATCCATTCACCCTTTCACTAATTCATCCAGCCATTCACACATCCCTTCACTTACTTACTCGCCCACCTTTCCATATTAATTTTGAGCTGAGCCCTTTTGAGAAGAGGCCCATCAAGAACTTCACCCTCGCTGCAGGGGCCGTTCCAGGACTGGTACAGAAGCCACCCAGGGCAGAGACAGGATCCACCACAGGGGGGGACAAGAGCCATCACAGGAGGGGGTGGACTGGAGCCACAACATGGGGGACAGGAGCAGGAGTCATCACAGGAGAGGGAACGTGATCCACCAGGGTGGGCACAGGGGTGGCCATGCAGTATTCTAGTATCATCTTGGGCTTCTCGCCCCCTCCTGCACAAGCTCCAAAATGCCATCCCCCATTGTGATATACAGTACTCACAGGAGATACTCTAAGAGAACTGATTGTCCTCCATACTTTGTTAATCAGTGTGGGTGCGATTGTGCCATTTCTTTATTGTATTACGTTATGCATGTTTGAAGAACCGAGGTTTGCTTACAAATTAGTGGCAGTAAGTAAGCTCGGTGAAGAGAAGCAGGTGCTGCCTCGGTGTAATCAGGGGTGTAATCTGGCCGAGTCTCGGATGTTTGGGGCCCTGGGTAGGAATGGAATGTGCGAGCCCCCCTCTAAATAGCAGATACAAGACGCATTCAGGGCTGTTTGCATGTGAATGGATGCCCCCTGCTCCTGAACCTGCGCCCCTCCCTCTGTCACCTTCAAGCACCTCTTAACAGCTCATCAAGGGCTGGAGGTGTGAGGGTTGCCATCCCGCTGTGCCTCTACAGTGCTGCTGGGGGTCTGAGCTTTCATGCAGCATCGGAGTCAAGAAGGGAGGTGGGGGAAAGCTGTGCCCGGTTAAAATTACGGACAAATGGCGTCCGTTAAAGAATCCTTCACGGACAACGGACAGACAGCCAAAATTACGGACTGTCCGTGAAATTTACGGACGGTTGGTCACCCTATGCACAAGTCAGGTACGATACAATGCAGTGCCACCAGCCTGGTCAAGGTCTGCACTGACCAACAACACATTAAACCTCACTACATCTATGTAGAGCACCTGACGTCTGTCAATTATCAGCACCCATCAAAAGCCTTACTAAAATGGCACAAACACATGCTAAAGTGGCTCAGACTGAACGTGCGTCCTCCTGTGGATGCAATGGCTCTGTGGCATCGTGTGTACAATGATGTGCCCTACACCATGTAGCTGCATGGCACTTATACATTGTCCATGATTGACATACAGAGCAATGTGCACGAAAATGCCAGAACCTAGCGCCAGTCCCTGGCGGTGTGACCCCAGCACCACCATCTACCCAGCCAAGGTAGCCATTGGCACATGGACTGGTGTCCATGCCGCTGGCTAGGCTCCGCCGCATCAGTCGCGGTACCTACCGCCGGTCCCCGGCGGAGCGTCACCGCCATGGTGCATTGCATACAGCCAATGGCATGGGTGTTCAATGTGGCATGATGCAGATTTGAATAATGCGGAAGCGGCTCGCCGCCGCCACGGAGCCGGTCATTGGATGCTTTTGAATGATGCACCATCGCGGTAGCGCACCCCGGACACCCGCGGTGCGTCACCGCCATGGTGCATTGCATACAGCCAATGGCATGGGTGTTCAATGTGGCATGATGCAGATTTGAATAATGCGGAAGCGGCTCGCCGCCGCCGCGGAGCCGGTCATTGGATGCTTTTGAATGATGCACCATCGCGGTAGCGCACCCCGGACACCCGCGGTGCGTCACCGCCATGGTGCATTGCATACAGCCAATGGCATGGGTGTTCAATGTGGCATGATGCAGATTTGAATAATGCGGAAGCGGCTCGCCGCCGCCGCGGAGCCGGTCATTGGATGCTTTTGAATGATGCACCATCGCGGTAGCGCACCCCGGACACCCGCGGTGCGTCACCGCCATGGTGCATTGCATACAGCCAATGGCATAGGTGTTCAATGTGGCATGATGCAGATTTGAATAATGCGGAAGCGGCGCGCCGCCGCCGCGGAGCCGGTCATTGGATGCTTTTGAATGATGCACCATCGCGGTAGCGCACCCCGGACACCCGCGGTGCGTCACCGCCATGGTGCATTGCATACAGCCAATGGCATGGGTGTTCAATGTGGCATGATGCAGATTTGAATAATGCGGAAGCGGCTCGCCGCCGCCGCGGAGCCGGTCATTGGATGCTTTTGAATGATGCACCATCGCGGTAGCGCACCCCGGACACCCGCGGTGCGTCACCGCCATGGTGCATTGCCTACAGCCAATGGCATGGGTGTTCAATGTGGCATGATGCAGATTTGAATAATGCGGAAGCGGCGCGCCGCCGCCGCGGAGCCGGTCATTGGATGCTTATGAATAAGGCTGACCCAGACAACCAATTGTAGCACCTTATCAGCTTCCTAACGACCCCATGGGCCTATAAATCTGTGGGAGTGAGCCACACATTCCCACTGCTCACAGAGCCTGCTGCCTGGGACCCTCTCCTGCTGCTGCCTGAGACCCTCTCCTGCTGCTGCCTGAGACCCTCTCCTGCTGCTGCCTGGGACCCTCTCCTGCTGCTGCCTGAGACCCTCTCCTGCTGCTGCCTGAGACCCTCTCCTGCTGCTGCCTGGGACCCTCTCCTGCTGCTGCCTGGGACCCTCTCCTGCTGCTGCCTGGGACCCTCTCCTGCTGCTGCCTGAGACCCTCTCCTGCTGCTGCCTGGGACCCTCTCCTGCTGCTGCCTGGGACCCTCTCCTGCTGCTGCCTGGGACCCTCTCCTGCTGCTGCCTGGGACCCTCTCCTGCTGCTGCCTGGGACCCTCTCCTGCTGCTGCCTGGGACCCTCTCCTGCTGCTCACAGAGCCTGCTTCCTGGGACACCTCACAACTCACTTCCGCCACAGGTCTGCCATATCCACAGGGATGTCAAGAACAGATAAGATCCGTGCCAGTCCATTCACGAGTGAGGAGCTGGATGTCCTTGTGAACGAGGTGCTGGCACAGTACCCACGGCTGTTTGGTGGCCCCAATGTCGTGGTAAGTCACCATGTAGGGAGCTGTAGGGCAGGGTGGTGTCAGACGTGTATTCATGATGCAGCTGTATGTTATTTTGGATGTGTGGTGCTGACAAACACTGACAGACAAGATGTTTGCAGGTGGTGGGAGTGTGTGTTTTGCATTATGACTCTGTCCTAGGCCAATACTTGTATGTGTGAGTGGGATGTGCTACTTTTTGGGGCAGACATGACCAACGGTTGTTTGCCTTGTAGCTGGTTGGACAGTGTCCGCTTGTGATGTAATTTCAGGGTGCCCCTGTAGTCATAGTCAGTGTGCCCCACAGAGTAGGTTCAGTGGCTGCCCTTCCAAAGTTTGTCCATCAGCCAACTTACATGCTACAGTTGCTGCACACTGATTAGTGGATATGCCACATCAATGCCCTGTACAATTTATGATTTATACAGTGCTGTCGATGCATTTGTGTTGAATCATCATTCTTCAGTGTGATAATCATGGAGACTACGAAGCTCAATGTGTGCATGCATTCACTAATGTTTATGCCATGCAGAGTGGCCTTGTGAGGGTACCCCCAGTTCTGGAGGGAGGGGGGTCACTGTGCGTCCTGATTCAGTGTCTGGCTGCTGTACTGATAGATGCTGACATATGACAATGTGTAAATGTTCATTAGTCCTTCTTTACTCTCATACCTGCAGCTCAAAGTACACCAACGTAAGGCTGTCTGGAGGGCCATAGCAGCAAAGGTGCGAGCCCTGGGGGTATCAAACAGACGACACACACACTGTCACAAGAGGTGGGACGACATCAGCCGGCTGGCTAAGCAAGTGGCAGAGATGAAGTTGGGGATGGTACCACGCACAGGGCGTGTGGCACGCCGCACCATGACTCCGCTGATGGCACGCATACTGGCAGTGACCTATCCAGACCTGGATGCACGTCTGAAGGGGCTTCAGCAGCAAGACAGCGATGGTGAGTATCCGGGGAGGGAGAGTTTGTCTGGGAGTGGATGCATGTGTAGAGTGCCTGTGTCTGCGGTGACACATGTGATGTGCGTGTGCTGCCATGCTGTGATATGTGATGTGAGTGGCAACTGTGATGTGTGTCTGTATGAGGCATTGGCCCACCATGGCCTTACTCTGCAGCTCCTGGCTGCAGTTTTCAGTCCTTGACATATATTTTGTTGTCCACATGGTCACTCTTCTTTGTGATGGTGGGTGTAGTCCCTATTATGCTGTACAGCTGTGTCCACTTAATGAGTGTTACACCATGTCAGTGTACTTTGCATGCACCTGCATGGTAGTGGCCCACACATCTGACAACAATGTGAACCCACATTGGCACATGGTGATTGTAATGGCCTATTTGACAATGTGGCATGTGTAGACAAAACAGGTGTGTGTATTCCCCTCTGGATCCCTTTAGGCTCTGGAAGTGGTGATGTTAGTTGTGGCTACATCATGTCCGTGGGGCAGGTCCATGTGGGCTAGGGGAACACCATCCATGGGCAGGGTGTAGTGCTGTGTGTCATCGACATTGGTCCACTCCTGCCTGTTTGTCCGCATGACAGGCTCAGTTGTGGTGTAACTGGTGTGTAGCAGCACAATGATTTGAGGGTGTGGTGGTTACCATGTAGCTCTAGGCCTCTCATGTGCTGCATTGCTCTGATATCGTGTGACCAGACTATGACACTTATACAACCATGTTTCTGTCACTAATGCAGATTCGGAAGACACCACGGCGGAACATGATCCTGAAAGTGGTGGGGAGACCAGCACGACAGCGGCAGCAGAGCAGGGTGAGACGGAGCAAAGTGACACTGACCACACCAGCGCTACTGAGGGTGACAGGAGTATGCATGAGGAATCTGTGGCTGAGACACAGAGTACCACTTCATCTGATGGCAGGGGGGATGAGTCCCTGTTAGCAGCCACAGGGGATGGGGACTCTGCTGCTGCATCTGACTACCAACGGCCACTGCCCACCCTCCCATCCACTTCCTCTGGGGCTGGCCGTATCCGTGTCACTAAGAGGGGACGTGTGACATTCACACATGGCACCGCAGCACCTGCACCTGTCCCCCCTGCTGCCCTCAGTGCAGAGTGCGTAGAGCTCCTGCGGCAACTTTGCGTGGGCCAGACCGCCCTGCTGAATGCCTTCAGTGCCCACGATTACAAAATAGGGCAGGTTCTGGCATTCATGGAGGGCATACACTCTGACGTGGGTGGCCTACATCGTACACTCCTGTCATTTTCAGGTACAGTGACGTCAGCCCTCCAACATGCCCCCTTTGCAGCTCAGGTGCCTGTGACGTCCACCCAGTCAGTGGCCACATCAGATGACAGTGAGCACTTGGGACATACATCAAGTAAACGTTACAACACTAGGAGCACAGCTCAGACCCAAAGCAAACAATCCCGTCCACAGACTCCATCCCCAAAGAAGGGCAGGGACCCCCCAATATGCACAGACCAGGTGGAGTCACAGAAGAGCAAGGCCAGAACAACATTGTGTCAGACATCAGGCTCACATGCTGCTGAGCCATCACCAGATATTGACTCTGCTATGCCCACAGAGGATGTGTGGGATGTCATGACTACACCTGGGGTGAACACAGGGACACACCCACCTACCACATCAACCCCAGAACAAAGTACATCGAGGCAGGTGGAGGGAAGCCCTGCTGTGACCAGCCCAGTCATTGTGGCAAAGAAGGGCAGTGTAGTGGCCATCCCTGGCAAGAAGGGACAGGAGGGCAGTGTAGTGGCCATCCCTGGCAAGAAGGGACAGGAGGGCAGTGTAGTGGCCATCCCTGGCAAGAAGGGACAGGAGGGCAGTGTAGTGGCCATCCCTGGCAAGAAGGGACAGGAGGGCAGTGTAGTGGCCATCCCTGGCAAGAAGGGACAGGAGGGCAGTGTAGTGGCCATCCCTGGGGTAAGTGGGAAGGTGGTCACTGTGGGGGGTACACCTTCCAGAGAGGCTAAAGTGGTCCGGAGGCGTAGCCAGCACAAGCGTACTGCAGGATCAAGCACTTCTCCAGAGGGAGTGGCAGTGTCTGCCCCTGAAGTGGAACAGTTGGGGGGTGTGCAGGTGGTGTCAACGCCACTTCCCATCAACCCCATGACAGGGAAGCAAATTCATATTCCAAAGAAGTGGAAGGGCACCCCTCCAACCTCTCCCACCCACACTGTGTCAAGGGCGTGCATGACTCCACCTCCACGTGCCACGGTGCCACCTGGTCCGCACAGCCCTCCACCTTGCAGGCCCTCTGTTATAGCCACACCACATGTCCCTCTGTCACACCAGTCAAGTCGACCTGCAGTCCCTGACACACAGCCAGGTTCCACTCCACATGACAGCCAGGAGTGAGTTGTCAACACCCTCAGACGCCTGTGCCACACATAGGTGTGCTACAGTACACCATTGTTAGCGATGTGGGTGTGTTCCTGGGCCTGTTGCTCTGATGTGCTGTACCCTGCCAAGGACACTGGGCCTGTTGCTCTGATGTGCTCTCCCCTGCCAAGGACTCTGGGCCTGTTGCTCTGATGTGCTGTACCCTGCCAAGGACTCTGGGCCTGTTGCTCTGATGTGCTGTACCCTGCCAAGGACACTGGGCCTGTTGCTCTGATGTGCTCTCCACTGCCAAGGACTCTGGGCCTGTTGCTCTGATGTGCTGTACCATGCCAAGGACTCTGGGCCTGTTGCTCTGATGTGCTGTACCCTGCCCTGCCAAGGACACTGGGCCTGTTGCTCTGATGTGCTCTCCCCTGCCAAGGACTCTGGGCCTGTTGCTCTGATGTGCTGTACCCTGCCCTGCCAAGGACACTGGGCCTGTTGCTCTGATGTGCTCTCCCCTGCCAAGGACTCTGGGCCTGTTGCTCTGATGTGCTGTACCCTGCCAAGGACTCTGGGCCTGTTGCTCTGATGTGCTGTACCCTGCCCTGCCAAGGACTCTGGGCCTGTTGCTCTGATGTGCTGTACCCTGCCAAGGACTCTGGGCCTGTTGCTCTGATGTGCTGTACCCTGCCCTGCCAAGGACACTGGGCCTGTTGCTCTGATGTGCTCTCCCCTGCCAAGGACTCTGGTCCTGTTGCTCTGATGTGCTGTACCCTGCCCTGCCAAGGACACTGGGCCTGTTGCTCTGATGTGCTCTCCCCTGCCAAGGACTCTGGGCCTGTTGCTCTGATGTGCTGTACCCTGCCCTGCCAAGGACACTGGGCCTGTTGCTCTGATGTGCTCTCCCCTGCCAAGGACTCTGGGCCTGTTGCTCTGATGTGCTGTACCCTGCCAAGGACACTGGGCCTGTTGCTCTGATGTGCTCTCCCCTGCCAAGGACTCTGGGCCTGTTGCTCTGATGTGCTGTACCCTGCCAAGGACTCTGGGCCTGTTGCTCTGATGTGCTGTACCCTGCCCTGCCAAGGACACTGGGCCTGTTGCTCTGATGTGCTCTCGCCTGCCAAGGACTCTGGGCCTGTTGCTCTGATGTGCTGTACCCTGCCCTGCCAAGGACACTGGGCCTGTTGCTCTGATGTGCTCTCCCCTGCCAAGGACTCTGGGCCTGTTGCTCTGATGTGCTCTCCCCTGCCAAGGACTCTGGGCCTGTTGCTCTGATGTGCTGTACCCTGACAAGGACTCTGGGCCTGTTGCTCTGATGTGCTCTCCCCTGCCAAGGACTCTGGGCCTGTTTCTCTGATGTGCTGTACCCTGCCCTGCCAAGGACTTTGCACTTCCCGATTGTGATTCACCAGTGCATAGTCTATGGCATTTGCACATGATTTTGAGAGTTGCTGTTGTCTACTTATGTTGTGTAGCTACATCTGTGCAATATGTGAATAAATACAGTACATTATGGTGTGTTTTCTCTGTCTCCTTACTGATTAAAGTCATTTTCTTGTTTGACTGAGTTCCATGGTCTATTTTGTACATCACCATTGCAAGGTTGTATGTGGCCATATGATTTTTAGACAGGGGGACAGGTTCTTCAGTCCATTGTGGCCCTGCTGATGTTGTACTCTGTGATGGTTATTTGGCAGGCCATGCAGTTTTCGTGTGGGTGAATTGCTATTGCTGCATACACTGTTCACAGGTCACCTTGGGGGACACTGGCAGCACAGGGTGTGCAGCTGTGCTGTGGTGTAGTAGATGTTTATGATGTGATGAGGTGTGTGTTTCCCATTCTGTGTGCCCTGGCGTGTATGTGTATGGTCGTCTTGTGTTGGCCCTTGGTCCTGGTGGCATGGCTTACATGGCATGTGTGTGGCAGAGGTGTGCAGTGTGAAGGGTGTTAGTTTGTAGTGTATGTATGTGTGCCCCTGTATGGTGTGAGACACACATGTGTCAGGCAGGAGTTGTATGCCTGTTGTATGTTTTGTCTTGCCCTGTGTGGATGTTTGTATTCAATTGTGTGGGCTGTGGGGAGTGCACTGGTGTTGTGTGTCCGTTGTCAGGCAATCCTGCTGTGCCTTTGTCCCTGGTTGTGTGTCGCAGTGTGTGTGTATTGTGCTTGTTGTTACAGTGCTTGTTGATGTGCAAGGGGGTGCACGGGATTGGCACCTGGCCTGTGACTACTTCGGGTGGTGTGCAGTGTTGGTCGGGGTGGTGTGTCGCTGTGATGTTTGGAATGTGTCCATGCCTTGCTGTTGCCCTGCCTTCTGCATTGTGCGCATGTGTTGACCGCGGCGGTGACGTGTCCGTGACCGTGACGTTGCTGCGTGTCCGTGACCGTGACGTTGCTGCAGGTTGGCCGACGTTGTGTGTTCCGGATGCCGTGGGGTGCCTTGTTCTGAGGTGGGTGATGTGTGGGTGCCCATGTGGATGTGTTGTGCCCCCCAGCAGGATGCCAGTGTTGTGCTTGGGACCTGTGTCGGCATGTGTGTTGTGTGGTGTATATGTGTAGTGACGTACCTGCGGCGGCGTCCGCGGCGGCCCATCTGGCGATAGTGTTGCAGCAGGTACATGACCGGATGCATGTGGAGGGCTGGGTCCATGGGGTTCATGTCGGATCTCGGCGTGCGTGCTCCGCTGTAGACTTTCCGCCTGCTAGAGCTGTGCGGTGTCTCCGGTGCGGTGCGTCAGCTTGTTTGGCCCATCCTAATATGTCGAGCGGGGCGGACGTCATCGACCGCGGCGGAGGGTCTCGATTGGCTGCAGCCGCCGCGGTGGCGGGCGCACCTTGATGGCGGAGCGAGGCGCTCCGCGGCGGACGGGAAATGACCTGTGTTTACATATCCTAATGTGGCGGACGTGATTTCCACTGCTAGCGGGCGGAAAAAGCTGTTTTTCCGCCCCGCCATCGTTTCGGTAGTGCCACCGCCCGCTATCCTAATGGACCCCTTGGTGTTGTTTTTGGTATAAACTTTATATACTTGAATTGTGTTACGTATTGCGTTTTAGAATCTTGAATTTGTCATTCCGAAACTTATGAAATAGAGCAAGGATGTTTCGCATAGTGCAAGGAGGTCATAGTTAAAAATTAGATTTATTGAAAATAGAATTTTTTTAAGTATATAGTTAGAATGTTTTTGGATATTGTTTTATTTTTAGGACACATCTGGAATTTAAAAAACTTTGAAGAATGTTTTCGAATGATTATGGTTTTTTGGACTTTGGATTGCTATCACCATGCATATGGACTTTTACACTCTTTCAAGTTGGATTTTGTGAAAATATGGATTTCTTAGTTTTTGGTTGACGTTTAGGATGTATATTCACTTTGGATCGCTTTTCAATTCGATATTTAAAAAAAAGAATTTTGTCTATTTTGTTCTTTACACTGGATGGTGTTTTGAAGGAAATGGTTTTCTTGGACTTTGTATTACTATCAGGATGCACTTGGACTACAGCAAAATTAAAAGTTTGAAAATTGAAAAAAAATGTATTTAATGGAATTTGGATGACTTTAAAGGATGTACATGGAGTTGGGATACCTTACCAAATGGAATTGTCAACAACAGGTTTTTCGAAGACTTTGAATTTTTTTTAGGATGGAGTGGGCAAAATCATGGATTCCATAGTCTATGATTTACTATTAGGATGCATATGGACTTCAGAAACCTTTCCAGATGGACTTGGAATGAAAATGGATTTCGAGAACTTTGGATTACTATCAGGATGCATTTGGACGATGGAAACCTTTCAAGATGGACTTGGAAAGAACATGGATTTCGTGGACTTTGCAATAGTACCAGGATGAATATGGATGACAGAAACCTTTCGAGATGGACTTGTGAAAAAATGGATTTAGTGGAGTTTGGGTGGCTTTCACCATGTACATGGTTTTGGAAAAACTTATTAAATGGACTTGGAATGAAAATGGATTTCGCGGACATTGGTTTATTATTAGGATGAAAATGGACTTAAGAAACGTTTCAAGATGGACTAGGGGAAAAAAAGGATTTACTGGAGTATGGATGAATTTCAGAATGTATATTGAATTTGGAAACTATAACAAATGCATTTGAAAAGAAAATGGATTTCGTTGACTTTGGATTAGTTTCAGGATGGAGTATTAAAGAATGTGGATTTCGTGCACTTTGGATTTTAAAACGGATGCATCTAGACTTTTGATAATTTTCAAGTTTGACTTCGTGAAAATATGGATTTCCTGGATTTTGGTTTTTTACTTTTTTGGTTTGGGTGATTGGATTTTGCCACAAAATGGATTACTATTCGAGAAACAAGAGGAAGTAAAAAAAAAAAAGAAGAAAACTAAAGGTAAGGTGAACCGACTTTGAATAAAAAAAAATAATTTTGAAAAAATTGAATGCCAATTGAATTGAATCTTTTATTTAATTTAGGTAAAAGCAGGAAAGTAAGGTGTAGTTTAAAGTTAGAAATGCAGTATGTTAGCAACATTATCTAGGTAGTCTAAAGCCACACACAACGAAAACTGTTGTAGAATAGCCAATAGTCTCTCAGACATTTCCTTAGATTTTTTGGAAATGCGTGGGTTTAGACTACCAGTTAATGTTTGTGTTAATGTTTGAGAGATTCTCATTTCTTAAAAACTGCTCCTTCTTCAAAGTTTAAAAAAATGAGTAGAAATTAGGGTGTGGTTTGCCAATTGTATGGTTGAAGGAGTTATGCCATCCCACTATGGCATTGTTTGTTTTGCCTTCTCCTTCTGAGCAGCTCGTGTAGCAGTTCCACCACTGCTTAGATGTCCAATCCATGTGTCCTCAAAATAATTTAGTAAGGGTGCCAATTTATTTTCATTTTCATTAAAAAATACTGATTCTGTAATAGCTGTGTAGTACTCGTCTACACTTTCAGGAGGGACAAAACAAAGAGCCGTAAGTTTTTTTAATTCAAACTGTAGTTTGCTATCAGATGAGTGCTCTGCAACAGGGATGTTTTCTATAGTTTACGCCAGAATGCCTGGGAAACATTTAAAAAAACATCCCTGAATTTGGGTATCCGTGTACGTTTTAGTGATCACATTGATCAGCCAATTCAAAATCAACAATTATCTTCCTAGGACTTTTATTGGATGTTTTGCTTTTAATCACTGATAAAAGCTCAGTGTAGGTTGCAGATTGCTTATCAGGTAGCAAACTATATACTAAGGGAATTACATTATGGTTAATCTTTGCGTGAATAGTGTAGATTTGGGTGAAAGGATGAGGTTAACTTTTAAACGTCCCATCCATCATCCAAATTTCACTATTTTCTAACTTAACAAGGTTGCGGGGTGTACTAAAGATAAGAATACTTTTTTGAGGGTTTTGTTTGTCGTGCAGGAGGAAAGGTTCAGTAGAAAAAGAGATTGTGAGTTCATTAGGAATTTGAATGTCAGAAAAAGTATGAGGAGTTGAACTTTGAGTATTACTTGCCTGCTTTTGTCTTTGTATAATTCTTCTCAAATTTGGAATAATAGGCATACTACTAACAACATGACTAGGAACATGCTGTGCAACCTCTCGTAATATTGATCCAGTAGTGTCATTGGAGGTGCATGCAATTTCTTTCATTTCATTTAAGGTTTCCCTTACTTCAATCTCCATTGCAGAGGCAGAGTGGTTGTGTTCTGTTGTTTTAATAATGATATCATCATGGGTAACTGCTCTGCCGCTGCAATGGGATGAGTAGTATTGCACACACCTCCAATGTCTACGTGGTTCACTTATCCTTTCTTTACAATATATATATCCTGCATGTTTTAATAAACGGTTTCCCCTATTGGATTTTATGTACAATGCTGTTTTCTGAGTGGACATTATCTGTGAGAATAAAAAAAATTGTATTAGTATGTGCATTTACTTATCTTAAGTTTGTAAGCAATCTAACTCACACTTTAAATATTGCTTTACCTTCCTGGAGTTAGAATAGTAAATCTTGATCTTAAACTATCACCCTCTTTTCCTGCTGCTGAACCTTCCTGGAGTTTGATTAGTAAATATTGAACCTACACTCTCACGAATTTTGTAAACTGTTGCACCTTCCTGGAGTTAGAATAGTAAATCTTGCTCCTACACTATCCCACAATTTCCCTACTGCTGCACCTTCCTGTAGTTAGAATAGTAAATCTCGCACTTACACTATCCCACACTTTCTCTTCAACTGCACTTTCCTGGAGAAAGAATAGTAAATCTAGCCCCTACACTATCCCACATTTTCCCTGCTGGTGCACCTTCGTGGAGTTTGAATAGAAAATCTAGCCCCTACACTACACCACACTTTCCCTACAACTGCTGAACCTTCCTGGAGTTTGATTAGTAAATATTGAACCTACACTCTCACAAATTTTGTAAACTGTTGCACCTTCCTGGAGTTAGAATAGTAAATCTTGCTCCTACATTATCCCACAATTTCCCTACTGCTGCACCTTCCTGGAGTTAGTATAGTAAGTCTTGCCCCTACATTATCCCATACTTTCCCTACTGCTGCACTCCTGGAGTTAGAATAGTAAATCTAGCCCCTACACTACACCGCACTTTCCCTACAGTTGCACCTTCCTTGAGGTAGAATAGAAAATACTGCTACTACACTATTCCACTCTTTCAATACTGCTGCACCTTCCGTAATTTAGATTAGTAAATCTGGCCACTACACTATCTCACACCTTCACTACTGATGCACCTTTATGGACTTAGAATAGGAAATTGTTTTCTTTGGTATAACAGTGTTGCATTGTAATCTGATTTACCTTTTTAGTCTTGTATTTTTTCTTTTTGTTGAAAATGTGTTGGTGTTGTAGAGTTTGCTTGGCTTTTATTTTGTTGGGTCTTTGATATTCTGTTAACAAAAAATAATTAGTTATTGCATTTTTAAATGATTTTTAAAATATGGAACATGACTGTATTTCTGTGCCTAAGCTTTTAATTTCGCAACTGATGTTTCTGCCTTGATTTAGATTTTCAAAAAGTACCCTTACATTAAACAACCTTTTCATGACTAATGCATAATTCTTGAGTTTGTAAAGTTAATTTTGCCATTCCTGTATTAAACACTTTTCCTAATGCTGTACCTTCCTGGAGTTAGAATAGTAAATCTAGCCTCTACACTATCCCACACTTTCCCTACTGCTGTACCTTCCTTGAGTTTGATTAGTAAATCTTGCCCCTACACTATTCCAGACGTTCTCTACAACTGCACCTTCCTGGTGTTAGAATAGTAAATCTGGCCCCTACACTATCTCACACTTTCCCTACTGCTGCACAATTCTGGAGTTAGAATAGTAAATCTGGCCACTACACTATCCCACACTTTCCCTACAGCTGCACCTTCCTTGAGTTTGAATAGTAAATCTCGTACCTACACTACCCCACACTTTCCCTACAGCTGCACCTTCCTGGAGTTTGAATAGTAAATATTGCTCCTTCACTATCCAATACTTTCCCTACTGCTGCACCTTCCTGGAGTTTTGAATAGTAATTCTAGCCCCTACACTATCCCACACTTTCCCTACTGCTGCAACCTTCCTGGAGTTAGAATAGTAAATCTTGCCTCAACACTATCCCACACTTTCCCTACAACTGCTCCTTCCTGGAGATAGAATAGTAAATCTAGACCCTACACTATCCCACACTTTCCCTACTGCTGCACCTTCCTGGAGTTAGAATAGTAAATGTAGCCCCTATACTACCCCACACTTTCCCTACTGGTGCACCTTCCTGGAGTTAGAATAGTAAATCTTGCCCCTACATTATCCCACATTTTCCCTAGAGTTGCACCCTCCTTGAGGTAGAATAGCAAATCTTGCTCCTACACTATTCCACTCTTTCCATACTGTTGTACCTTACTTAAGTTAGATTAGTAAATATGGCCACTACACTATCTCACACTTTCACTACTGCTGCACTTCCCGGAGTTAGAATAGTAAATCTAGCCCCTACACTACACCACACTTTCCCTACAGTTGCACCTTCCTTGAGGTAGAATAGAAAATCTTGCTACTACACTATTCCACTCTTTCAATACTGCTGCACCTTCCTTAAGTTAGATTAGTAAATCTGGCCACTACACTATCTCACACTTTCACTACCGATGCACCTTTCTGGACTTAGAATAGGAAATTGTTTTCTTTGGTATAACAGTGCTGCATTCTAATCTGATTTACCTTTTTAGTCTTGTCTTTTTTCTTTTTGTTGAAAATGTGTTGGTGTTGTATAGTTTGCTTGCCTTTTATTTTGTTGGGTCTTTGATATTCTGTAAACAAAAAAGAGTTAGTTATTGCATTTTTAAATGTTTTTTAAAATATGGAACATGACTGTATATCTGTGGCTAAGCTTTTAATTTAGCAACTGATGTTTCTTCCTTGATTTAGATTTTCAAAAAGTACCCTTACATTAAACAACCTTTTCATGACTAATGCATAATTCTGGAGTTAGGAAAGTTAATTTTGCACCTCCTGTTTTAAACACTTTCCCTAATGCTGCACCTTCCTAGAGTTAGAATAGTAAATCTAGCCTCTACACTATCCCACACTTTCCCTACTGCTGCACCTTCCTGGAGTTTGATTAGTAAATCTGTCCCCTACACTATCTCACACTTTCCCTACTGCTGCACATTTCTGGAGTTAGAATAGTAAATCCGGCCCATACACTATCCCACACTTCCCCTACAGCTGCACCTTTCTGGAGTTTGAATTGTAAATCTTGCTCCTTCACTATCCCACACTTTCCCAACTCGTGCACCTTCTTTGACTTAGAATAGTAAATCTTGTCCCTACACTATCCCACACTTTTACTACTTTTGCACCTTCCTGTGGTTAGAATAGTAAATCTGGCCCCTACAGTATCCCACACTTTCCCTACTGCTGCACTTTTCTGGAGTTAGAATAGTAAATCTTGCCCCTACACTATCCCAAAAATTTCCTACTGGTGCACCTTCCTGGAGTTAGAATAGTAAATGTAGCCCCTACACTATCCCATACCTTCCCTACTGTTGCACCCTCCTTGAGGTTGAATAGAAAATAAATCTTGCTCCTACACTATTCCACTCTTTCCATACTGCTGCACCTTCCTTAAGTTAGATTAGTAAATTTGGCCACTACACTATCTCACACTTTCACTACTGATGCACCTTTCTGGACTTAGAATAGGAACTTGTTTTCTTTGGTATAACAGTGTTGCATTCTAATCTGATTTACCTTTTTAGTCTTGTCTTTTTTTTGTTGAAAATGTGTTGGAGTTAGAATAGTAAATCTAGCCTCTACACTATCCCACACTTTCCTTACTGCTGCACCATCCTGGAGTTTGATTAGTAATTCTTTCCCCTACACTATTCCAGACTTTCCCTACAACTGCACATTCCTGGAGTTAGAATAGTAAATCTGGCCCCTACACTATCTCACACTTTCCCTACTGCTGCACATTTCTGGAGTTAGAATAGCAAATCTGGCCCATACACTATCCCACACTTTCCCTACAGCTGCACCTTTCTGGAGTTTGAATACTACATCTCCTCCCTACACTATCCCACACTTTCCCTACAGCTGCACCTTCCTGGAATTTGAATAGTAAATCTTGTACCTACAGTATCCCACACTTTCCCTACAGCTGCACCTTCCTGGAGTTTGAATAGTAAATCTTGCTCCTTCACTATCCCACACTTTCCCTACTGCTGCACCTTCCTGGAGTTAGAATAGTAAATCTAGCCCCTACACTATCCCACATTTTCCCAACTGCTGTACCTTCTT
This sequence comes from Lissotriton vulgaris, assembly GCF_964263255.1. Lineage (NCBI taxonomy): Eukaryota > Metazoa > Chordata > Amphibia > Caudata > Salamandridae > Lissotriton > Lissotriton vulgaris. The sequence continues at coordinate 1,216,687,396 of NC_141697.1, read as the reverse complement.
GGAGTTAGAATAGTAAATCTTGCCTCAACACTATCCCACACTTTGCCTACAACTGCTCCTTCCTGGAGTTAGAATAGTAAATCTAGCCCCTACACTATCCCACACTTTCCCTACTGCTGTACCTTCCTGGAGTTACAATAGTAAATCTGGCCCCTACACTATTCCACACTTTTTCTACTGCTGCACATTTCTTGAGTTAGAATAGTAAATCTAGCCCTTATACTATCCCACACTTTCTCTACAGCTGCACCTTTTTGGAGTTTTAATAGTAAATCTTGCTCCTTCACTATCCCACACTTTTCCAACTTGTGCTCCTTCTTTGACTTAGAATAGTTAATCTTGTCCCTACTCTATCCCACACTTTCCATACTTTTGCACCTTCCTGGAGTTAAAATAGTAAATCTGGCCCCTACAGTATCCCACACTTTCCCTACTGCTGCACCTTTCTGGAGTTAGAATAGTAAATGTTGCCCCTACACTATCCAAACATTTTTCCTACTGGTGCACCTTCTTGGAGTTAGAATAGTAAATGTAGCCCCTACACTATCCCATACTTTCGCTACTGCTGCACTTTCCTGGAGTTAGAATAGTTAATTCGGCGCCTACACTATCCCACACTTTTTCTACTGCTGCACCTTCCTGGACTTAGAATATTATTTTTTTTGGTTTGGTATAACAGTGCTGCATTCTGATCTGATTTACATTTTTAGACTTGTCTTTTTTTCTTTTTCTGGCAAATGTGTTGGAGATGTAGAGTTTGCTTGGCTTTTATTTTGTTGGGTCTTTGATTTTCTGTAAACAAAGAAATCATAAGAATTATGTATTGTTTTTCCCTATTGTTTAACCTTTTTTGCATTACATTGGTAAATGTTGCACCTACAGCTGTTACACATTTTACATTCTGTTGCAGTTTTTTGGATTTAGAATCGTTATTTATAATTTGGCAATATTCTTCACTTACACCATTGCTATAATTTACTTAAGTAAAAATTCTCAAGTTTTTTTAATTTGTTTTGTTTAGATGTGTTGCATTGTGATCTGATTTACCTTGTTATTCTTGTCTATTTCTGTTTTCTTTGTATTTGGTTCTTGCTGTTGACTTTCCTTTGGATTTCTTTGCTTTGTTCGTTGAGATTCTGGAAACATTTTGAAAAAAAGACTTTGATATTGTTTCTTTTTATTAATTTTGCAACACTTAAAATGACTGTATTTCTGTGTTGAAGCTTTTCATTCATCTACAGCTTTTTCTTTCTTAGCTCAACAATACTCAACATTTTTCTTACTGCTGCACTATCTCTTACTTACCTGACTACTACATGTTTCTTATGTCACTTTCTAAAATGTGATTTCTAAAATCTTTTAAAACAATATTTACCTTTTAAAATGTTGTCCTTTGATTATTCAAACAAGAAAGTCCTTGTTTATTAGCTTTCCTTATTCAGGTCTGTAAAAATGGGTATAAATAAGTTTGTATTAGAAGTTTATCTTTGTTTTTCATAATTTCTTGTAAATAATCGAATATTTAAATAACTGCCTTCTAAATATTGTTGAAAGGGAGAATGGATCTTATCTCAAAACGCTGTTGGAATGTTTTTATTCCGTTTCGGAAATGTTCATTTTTTGCTGTTTAAAAAAAAAAATTGACCATTGGTTAAGTATTTAATTTATAATTTCCAATGGCTCTTATCGCACGCTTTTTACATACATTTATATTTCTAAAATAAAGGAGTTACGCTTTGTTCCTTGACTTGTTACAAACTGTTTGTATTCATCAAATATATTGTTTATTGTGGCTTTTTATCTTTATTATTTATGTTCAAATTTTTAAATTATTGGCGTTAATCTGCTACTATAAAAAAATTGCTAAATTATTTTCTAGTTACTTACATATTTGTCAAGAATTGGTTGTCACGTTCAAAAATGCTATCTCGAAACTGAGAATTTTGCTGTATCTGTAATTTATTTTAAAAATTGTTTTAGTGTTAATTCATAGTTTGAAAGTTAAACACTAACTACTTATGCTATTTGTTAAAAAACTTACTTGGCAGAGCAAAAATATCGGCTTTGCTATGTCTCTGGGTCGTCGCAAGATGTATAGGTCAGAGAGGTCAGCTTTGGGCGTCTGCACACTCTGGGAATTGATAATCAACTGATTTCAAAATGGTGTCTTGCTCGTATTTATAAGTTTCTGTCTGTGTGCTCTTAATTTTCGCAAAACAATGCATTATTTATCGCTTATTTAAACCTTTATTTTAATGTGGAAAAATGTAATTAATATTTTAACAAAATAGTATTAGTTTACTACGTTATTCAGTTTTGGCATCCATTTTGCTGTCTGTGTTGTGGTGTTAGTTTAATGAAAAGAGTGGTAGGACAATTTTCGCAACTACAATAATTGAAATGGCTGCTATGTGTTTGTTATTATTTTGTTTTTACGGAAAATCATTTGTAAATCTGCTTACATTTTATTAATGTAATTTATGATTAGTTATCATTCCCTTTAATATTTTTTTTTAAGATGAGTACTTTTTTAATACTCGAGTATTCATTTTAATACTCGAGTATTATTTTTTTTGAAAAGCTTACCTTTTAGTTAAATTTACGTCCAGTTTCTTTCCACGTTTTAATACACTTCCCCACCCAAAACCCCTATTTTCCCTGCATCCCGTGCCAGGTTTTACTGTAAAAATAAAAATAAAAATTATGATGTATACTGCGTTGTAAGGGTATGCGTTATAAATGTATTAGTTGTAATGGTACTTTTATTTTATTATTACGATATTGCGTTGTAATGGTATGCGTTGTAAAGTAATGCGTTGTAATGGTACTTGCGTTGTAAAAATTGCGTTGTAAAAGCATGCGTTGTAAAAGTATGAGTTGTAATGTCATGCATCCCCTGCCAACTCTACCCGCCCCACCACTCGAATTGTTATGTTTAATTCTCATCTGTACAGGATAACCAGTCACTAAATTATTGCACTAATTCTACATAGGGCAATAGGGAGTTTCATCAGAATCTGTAATGTTTCCCCTTTCCTTTGCTCCTGCCTCTGCATGTTTCTACCTGAGCAAGGACCTCTTCTCTGAGCTTCTTTCATGTTCTGAGATCTTTTTTTCTTCCTACCCCCTCTTATGTTTTTTTGCCACTGCAGACAAGCATCATTCAATGGCCATTTGGTTTCTGATGCAGGTATTGTGTTTTTAGGGTCTTCTTTCTCATATAGATAATTCGGTTTTAGGATTTTGACTGCCTCCATTGTATCAGTGATGTGATGTGTGGTCCCAGCTTAGTCAAAGACAAGTCTGCGGGGATGTGATCAGTGCTAAAAAATGTTTTTTCCACTTATTTTTTTTATTTATTTATCAGCCTGAACGCTGCTTGCCTCTGTAGTGTTTATGATAAACCATGGAAGAAGGTGTATGAGCAGCCCTGAAATGACACTGAAAGCACTCACTAGAGATAACAAGCACCTTCTTCTCTCTGAAATAGTGGAACTTTACTAAGATGTCTCTGGATTTACCTTTTTGTTGCATTTTTCTCTGACTCAGAGTGCCCTGTCCATTCTGACTTGAATTTGAAAGTGATTTATATGGCGGCTGGCTACCCCGAGGCTTCCCCACGCTGACGATAAGATCTGTAATGAAAGACAATAGGCCCCTGGATGTATGACAGTACGACGCGGGCTATTACCACGTGTACCGTTACAACGCGTGTTTTACAACGCAAGTCGTTACCACGACTTGCGCTGTAGGGTGCGGAGTTAGGAATAGTTTAATTTACTATTCCAACACCAGTCCCCGTGGATAGTAGGGAAGGTGTTGGAATAGTAAATTAACTATTCCTTGTCCTTGAGCGCCCTCCAGCGCAAGTCGTGGTTACGACTTGTGTTGTAAGAGACGCATCGTAATGGTAGCGCGGGGTAACATCCACGTCGTAAAGGATGTTCCCCTAGGCCCCATAATGGCTGGATGGAAATAACCAGAACTTCAGCTTTTTCCTGAAAATTAGTTAATTTTGCTGCCCTCTGAGGTCCAGAGGGAGAGCATTCCACAGTTTTGGCACCAAGTGGGAGAAAGATCTGCCTCCGCATCTGGATTTTTTAATTCTACTGGTGCTGAGGAGGTGTGAGTGAGATGGTTGCCCTGCCCTGCCAGCACGAAACATGGTTAACAATAGACCTGTCTGAGCCTTCAGCCACCTCTTCAAAGCCCATGGCAATCTTCGAGATACTTAAACTTTTGCAGATCTACGTTTAAATCTGCCTCTGCCTGCCTTGAGATGCTTTTTTGTATTGTTCTTAAATGATTTTCAGATTCTCTGCTACTCTCAACTTTCAATACTATGGAGCTAATTGCATCTACATCACTCCATAACCCCCCAATTTTCGAGTAAACGGATGTTTTCAAGACCTGTATGCTTTTATCTATCTATTTTTTTAAGGTTGTTCTTAAAGTCTTGTCGCAATGTTTGGAGAGCGCTTTGCAGGGGTGTTTTAATAATTGCCATCTTGTAGTTTGACAGTTCACGTCCGGTACTCTGTTGTGCCCTAGCATAATATGTTGTATGAATCTTAATGAAGCAAGCATATTTGTGTGTGTCTCTCACGAGGAATCAACTTGGTGGTCTATGATAGTCCTGGCTGTTCAGGATTTGTGTTTAATGGCCACATTTGATCCGAAGAAAGTCTCTTGGCTGCTTAGATTTGGGTTGAGAAAGGGTCTCCTTGCAGCGCCTTCGCACTTGAAGATAGATCTCTTTCTGGTGGCAAGGTCCTCACCCCGCAGCCAGACCTTGGACTTTCCGTCCGTTTCACAACCCTCTCCTCTGTCATGGGTGGGGCGGAGCTAAGGTCCAGTTTCCGTTTGCATGGGTGTCAGTTTTCCCCCCATGGCGGCTCCTTTATCACGATAAGTGCTGGTGAGTCTACTATCCCAACCATTTGAAATCCCTGGAACCAAAGCTGGACACTTCCTTGAGTGCCCCAGCACAGCACAAGGATTGTGGGTAACATTTTGGGGGTTCTCCTCTACGGCGCTCCGGACCACCCGTGAGTACAATTGGGCCAAATGTTCATCGAAGACAGACTCCTTTTTTTGGTACATTGCTGTGGGTTGTCTCTTTCTCTGATGACATTAGATAATTAAAGCAAATTTTTGCTGGGTATTTTGTAACATTTCAGCTGAAGAGCTGTAGTGGCATATCAGCCCACTGACCAACACCGTGCTCAATATTGTAAAGGAGCAATGAGTATAGACTACCAAGAGAAGGGATACCTCTTGAAGGGAAAGGCCATAACACAGAATTAGGAAGGAAGTAAGGATGATTTCTCAGAGCCACTACAGAGCATCACCAAAAAGCAGCACAGACAGAACTTCAACTACCTGAGGACAGATAGTCCTCAAATGATGGACACAGTCACACAGCACACCTGAAAGAAATATTTAAAAACAGGGATAGACATTAAAATTCAAAGACATTTTTCTTAGTTTTAAACTATGATTTACTCATTTATGAAGTTGCTGGTTGCTTCTATTCCCATTAAAACAGTTTTTATGTCAAAAAGACAAAGGGCCATATGTATGAAGGCAATTTTGCGATCGCAAACAATTTCGGTGTTTGCCATCGCAAATCAGCAGTGTCCAATGTATGACACAAAACACCCCTCGCAAAATAAGGAATCACCAATTTTACGATTGCATTTAGGGAATCGCAAATTGCAATTCCTTAAATGCAGTATAAGAAGCACAGAAAAAGTGCAATTTGGACTTAAAGAATCGCAAATTACCACCAACTTCAAGTTGGTGGTAATTTGCAATTTCTTTGAAAAAATGCACCATTTTGCATTTTTCAAAGTGCCATGTGCCTCACATACATGCCCTTAGAGCATGTATGTGGGCCACATCTGCACCCATGCTCATTTCAGGGGTGCAACAGGGTGTCCTTTTGACACCCTTGAAATTGCATTCTCAATTTGCGATTCTCTAATTGAGAATCGCAAATTGAGAATGTCTTCCCATAGGCCCATTGGAATGAATGGGAAGGTATTCCTTAATTGCGAATCGCAATTTGCAATTATGGAATATGTAGGATTCGCAAAATTTATTGCAAATCCTACATACATAGCGTTTTGCGATTCTCAAATAGCGATTCGCAAAAAGTCGCTATTTGAGAATCACAAATGGATATTTTCATACATATGGCCCAAAGTCCAATAGTTAGAATCCCTAGGGTATGAATAAACACATATTGCACAGTTTGTGATCCTTTGACAAATTTTTGCCTGTAGCATCATTAAAAATAGCGAGGGACTTTAGATGTGTTAGAGCTAATAAAAGGACTCATTTGGCTATCATAGACACCAGATACTTGTGTTTCTAGTAATAAAGCATGTATTCAGCCTCCTCTATATTTCCCCAAATGTGGAACACAAGTTGGGAAACATTATTACATGTTTAGTGGGCTTTGCCTATCATTAAATTCTTCAGCAAGGGCACCCCAGTTGTTTAATTTTAGCTGAATGTTGCTCTAAATTTCACCCCACCTAATACACAGTATCATTAGGGAGAACTTGCCTAGTTGTTATATTGCCTACAAGGAGCAAGGAAGCCATCATCTTTAACCAGAATACTGGCTGTCCCACTTCACCTACAATACAATATTGTCTCAGTGGTTCAATTATTGTATTTACTTACAATGGGCAATGGTTTACGAGGCTTTAAGGTTTACACACCTAACAAGAGAAATTCAAAAACGCGTTATACAAATTATGGTATCAAACAGTGTCGTAGTTCATTAGGAAGGTGCATTTCAAAAGATATATAGATGCCCATGTGGCACTCTAGCCAAGAGCCAAAAAATCCCCTTTGAGTGTAGGATGCCCTTTAAGGAGGAATGGATATATATAGAAGGTGGTCATTTTAGTGTTCAATACCGCAAACTTAAATCCCCTCAAATTGTCTCCTATTATATAGTTATGTTGAAATATCTGCTACTGTTTAACAAGTCATGTTTCAGAGGCGTTACATATTTGAGATGGTCTTTGCATGATACTCGGAAGGCAGGAGGAAGATCCAGCCAGAATTGTTGGATTCTGAAAGTTCGACTACCTAACATGTCTCAGCAATAGAGTTCTAGTAAGCAATATTAAATGAAGAAGTAGACACAAAAAAAGCACAATAAGAATGCCTTAAGATTCTTCCAAAAGGTTAAATAGTTTGACTCCATTCAGTTGACCCAAAGAGCGTATTTCAGACGCATACTCTTTGTTTAGGAAAGTAGTTACTTCTTCTTCACCAGCACCGTGGTCTGGGGAAGTGGAACAATTTGTTACTGGATGAGCAGAGATTGATTTTGAAATCAGATTTTTTTTATTAAAACTGTCTGGCGTATGACCAATTAGTACTAGAGACCCTTTCCTTCAACCATCTCCTTTTCAGTCACCAATCTCCTTTTCAGGTGGTGCATGAGGGAATCCTTTTAAAGGGGTCACTAATAAATTATACAAGCAACACAATAGAAACTAGAGCACTCCCTATGTATTCAATTCACTCTTCTTGATGCTTTTTTAGAAAAGTGTCAAATTTCAGACCTATATTTTCACATATGCAATAGAGGGTTAGTCTCACTGAACATTGTGCTTCTTCAAAGCACTTTTTCTTATTGGTAAATGTCACTCCTCGTGTTGCTAAAAGACTTTGTGTTGTTTCACCATTCATTTTCCTCAGTAACTCCTTCTCAATCAATTCTAACTACATACTTAGTTCTTGTGGTCTTTATTAATTCTTCGAAGTCATTTGAAATCATAATCTGAAGTGCTTCCTGAAGAGTGGTTTATACATCAACTGCAATATCTAAGTCCGCATGGGTGATTACTTCAGCTCTGCAACCATCAAAAACAATTCATGAATATCGTATCTGAAATTTATGAATATTGAATCTAAAATGTATTCCTCTTTTAATCTTTAACATATATTTATGTAGTGACTTCCATTTGTACTTATGAAAAAATTAAGGAACAGTGGTAAATGTCCACCCCATATGCACTTTAATATATCTTGAGTATTTACTCTAAGAACTTCAACAGTTTTGTCCAAAGTAGGACAATTCAATCCTGAGTACACGCAAGCCTTTTTTGGCTTCCCATCAGTACTTGATCGTGATAGCCAAATTCCAATTTGGTATAGCGATATTGATTTGGACTAGGAAAGTTAAACGATAACCTCTATCTTTCAACATAAATGTTGTAAAAGTGCTTGTGTAATTTTGGTAAATCCCTGCTAGAGGGCCACACCAAGCATTCTTCGGGCTCAGCGCGCTCTACCTCCTGGCGGGCAGCTCATCTATTTCACCTGTAATCACAATCAGTGAAGAACATCTGGACTCTCTCTTGCCTCGGAGGCTATAATTTTCCTGATAATTGAGTGTCTGAGCCCCTGACTGGAATCAGAACACCGCGCAGGGGTAAGACAAAAATTTGTATGATTAAGAAACCGATCCAGGCATTTTTTCCCCCCAGATAAAATCAGGAAGGGGTGTGTGTGTCTGTGTCCCATCGCATTGTCATCTTTGTGGTAACTTGTAGTTTACCACAGTAAGCTCCAATTATTGTTCCTGGCCTTTTCTACCAGCTAGACCGGCCCTCTCTATTTTTCATATATTATTGTTTACTGCAATGCCTGTTGGCTATATATATTATGCAAAACTCTGCTGATTATCTGGGGGAGACTCCAATGAGTATATGGAGGAGGAGGAGATAACCTATCTTCCAATTGATGACAATTCTGTCAAATAATGGATGTCTCCATATTTAAAGCATTCTCTCATGTGGGGCTCCCTAGAGGGGAGAATACCCCAATTACAAACATAATGGCAACAAGCCCTCACACAGAGGGAAGAATCTCGCCAAGCTCTCGGCCTCTGTACCTCCAAAGCAGCCTCATGCCCCACCGGATTTTAAGCACAAGCACACAAACCACCCTGGGGCCGAGACAGATGCATTTCCGCACCTCAAAAACGCCTTCATGTAGTCTCAACCCCACCTTTCGGAATGACCCATTCCCAGTACTTCGGAGGGCTCTCTCCTTTTCTCCCCTCCCTCAATACCCCTTGGATGGGGACGATTCTCCTAATGCCACCAACGGTGAGCCAAACCGACATTGGCGCCTGTCCAATGACTCCTCTTTGTAGGAAGGTGGATATCTGACTATGGTTACCCCCAAACTTTTTGCCTGGTGTTTAGCTGGTTTTTGACTTAGTTGGCCTGGGATCCTGCTATTCAGGGCCCCAGGCTGATTGCTCTCTCCTTAAAATGGACTCCATGTACCTTAGGTGCATAACACAATTGGAATTGGTTCACCTTATAGGCCCCTGTAACAGTGCACCCTAGGTGCCCAGGGCATAGGTGTATCCAAGGCCTACCAGGGGCTGCAGCACGTATTGTGCCACCCCTGGCCTGGCCTCCATATTTGACACAACTGGCTGATCACTCAGCTGGGGTAAGTTGGTGTAATCACCTCTTACTTAGGTACAGTATGTCTGTGCCTAACCCTAAACTGGACACATATGTTCCTATCAGCCACTCCTATGGAAGGCCTCATCAATCCTGGAGGCAGAGTGCTTGGAAATATGTGAGATGGTGCTCTGGCATGAGCTGAGCCTGTCTGCAGCTGTCGGGAACAACTCCCTAAGCCGTTCCGGGATATTGCCATACCATATACTCTTAAGTGCATTATAATCCTCGCGGTTAAATGCTATCTTTGGTTTGGCTTTATCAAAACATGTCGAGTAAGGTGTCATACGAATTGGAATACTATCCCCTCGCCAATTCTGGCGACGGGGATAGCATTCCACCCTTCTAGAGGGACACGACATGTATGTAGCCTTAACCCCGGTTAAAGTTAAACAGAGCCTCAGCTTCACAAAATGGACGCTGCCACCACAGACACAAGTCTGGCCTCCTGCTGCTGACCGAAACTCGGCAGATGGTGGCCTGGACAAAGGGTTTCCTGCCTTGGGAGGTGCGAGCACCACCCCAGACAGGATTTTGTGTATTGGGTAGGACAGGGCTGAATAGAATCAGACATGCCCGGGGCACACAAGGTGTCCCCGTGCATAGGCCAGCCCAAACCGGTTCTGGGGCTTTCCAGCCCCAGTCCTGGCGAGGAGCTGGACAAAGGAGAGGGGGTGTAACCACCCCCCTTCCTGGTCCCACCCATAGGGGAGGGACCTAGCAGGAGATCCACCCCTCAGATGGGAATAAGAGAGGGAGCAGTGCCATTGCACAGCAGATCATCCCGAAATCAACTTAAAACTAAGAAGAAGACTGGACTTCGACATTCTGCTGCACAGAAGACTGAAGAAGAATCTCCCTTGTGGCCAAGGAGTGACCACCCTGTGAACACAGGCACCAACCAGCAACTCGACGTCTGCTTTGCCGCCGCCTCCCGCCGGAGCCCGAGCCCAGAGCCCGACAAGAACCAGATTCCCAGACCTCTCAGAGCCCGATCCACAGTCCCTGCAAAGAAGGGACCCGTGGAGGCACCGAGTGACGTGGGACCGGACCTCTTGGAAGACACTCGTAAAGCTGACTGCGCAGCTTCTGAGGCATCCTCGACGTTGTGCTTTGGGGACTGAGAACCCCCACCACCGAGCAGCCCTTGCACCGAAGATCAGCCCCCCAGCATCTCCACGATCTGCGTGGGGCCCTTTTGCACTGTGCCACTCGACGCGCCATCCCGGCCACTAGCCACGCGGCCAGCGGCCATCTTGGCGACGAACCCGAAGATTTAAACAGCAGGTCTGGTTGCTCCAGACCTACCCAAGCTCCTGTGAAAAGGAGCACCCGCTCTGACCTTGCTGGTCCGAGTGAACAGCATCTTTCAACTTCTGCGTGGCTTGCATTTGCCAAGGCCTGTTTGCTCCGATCAGGTCGCCGACACCGCCAACAGCGAGAAGCCTACGTGGGACAGCTCGTGACCGACTCCTGGACGTCCTCGACCCCGGGTATCCACGTGGCTGCAGAAGGAAGCTACCCGACAACGCCTGTTTGCACCCGACATCGCCTGGTTCCAATCTGGTTCCACGGTAGTCACTGGCTAGTGACTTTGAACACTGTCCCCTCTGCTTTCAGGTCTTCAACTCTTCAGATCCACCCTTGGATCCACCGGAACTCTTCTCATCGAGCCGCCTGCAGCATCTTCAGCTCCAAGCACCATCGACCAGCGTGACGAAACCCGACACATCTTCGACCCTGTGCACCCGCTTCCTGTGGGTGAGGTAACTCAGCTCCGCCGGTGCTCCTGCACTGGTACACATCCCAAGGGCCTGTGTTTTAAGTTTCAGCTCCGTAGGTCACTCGGAAGGTTCCTAACTTTCTAACTTTGTGCTTTTTACGCACCATAGACTTTGTATTGTAAAGTGCGTGCACTTTGAACACTGCACCCGAGTCCCGTGGGCCTTTCCCGACTTAGTTATTTCCAGTCTCGAATAGCTCCAGTGATTCCCAAGGCCCTAGGCCTCTTCACTTTCCTCCTGGTATCTCTTATACCACTTATTTAGTATATGGTTTAGGTGGCCCCTAGGGCTCATCCATATTGTGCAACTTTTGTGTATTTTAAACTGTCTTGTGATTTAACGCTTGTGCTTCTGTGCTCATAAAGAGTCCAGGGGATTTTATAGTTAATAAATCAATATATATTTTCAATATATATCTGTGTGGTGTCCCTTTCATTTGGTATTCAAGGGGGTTGTGTATGGTATAACAGCTGGCTTCACATGCCTTTCAGAGTTTAGCCTAAGACTGCTTTGTCCACGTTACCACTAGGATAACTGGTCTACAAGGTTGAATTACAACCATCATCATAAGGGTTGCTTGGCATGGTACAAAGTGATCACTAGAACTAGTGAGCATTATATACCAGGCCAACTTCTCACACTCTTCCTCGCAAGAGAACCCCAAACCTGATAGGGAACCTGAGTTCCCAGATTCAGACATGCTGGACACGGATGATCTACTACATCCGCGTTCCGCTGAGCGGCTTCCAGCGCCAAAGGTAGCCGCCTATGTAGCAGGATGTCTGTGGAAACCTTTGGATAAAGAAGTGCGCCCCTCCCTAGAAGGTAAAGTTGCACTCACTCATGAGATAGATGTCAGGATGGCCACCTTTATGGCCAAATTTGTGAGAGATCCAAAGAAAGAGATCAACCGATCTTGGTGTTCATGTCAGGATAAATTGTTAGATGTGGCAGGCCCTTTATCTAAAATCCTAGATATGGCAGAGGATGCTAAGGCATCCTGTTCCCTTATATCCCTCAAAGCCCTATCGGGATGTGGGAATGCAAAATGCGCAATTTCCACCGAAAGACACAGATCCCTACCAATTAAAATTGACCCCAGATTAGGTGAGTTGGTAACATCTGAGGCAGGCCCCACTGCTGGAATCTTTTTGGACATTTCATCTGGGAATTAGGAAAATGTGTTAATACATTCAACTCCCTGGATAAGGCTCAGACATCGATTAAGAGGATTTTTACACCTCGTGTTTTTGCCTACGCTGGTCGTGGTAGTGGGGGCTCAACAGGCCGGGTCATTCACCACGCCCCTAGAGTAGCAAGTGCCCGGTGGGGTCAATGGCAGGACCTGTCCCACTTCGGAAACTTTTACTCCACAAGAGCCCATCCCTGCTCGAGAGAAAACTCCAAGAACAACGCTTTCTGTAACTCTTCACATGATGAGTGTTCAATCCCTTTCAGGGAGCAAACTTGGGAGCAGACAATCACAGTTTTTTCACAACTGGGAGACTCTAATATCAGACACCTGGGTACTGCAGACAAAGTTGGGTTTCCAAATAGAGTTCTATGGATCCCTTTTCCAGCCTCAGAGGCCATGTCCTCTAATATTTTCACAATCCCAGACCGACCTAGTGGAGGCAGACATCTTGCAACTCTTGGAGAAGGGAGCGTTTGTCCAGGCCCAGCTATACCCCAAGGGTTTCCTCAGCAATATTTTTCTAGTGGAAAAGAGGGATTGGGGACAACTACCAGTGATAAATCTGAAAGAGTTCAACGAGTGGCTGGCATTGAGACATTTTAAGATGGAGGAGATACATCTTTTCAGGGATCATTTACAGGCCAACAACTGGATGGTGTGGCCAGACCTGAAAGATGCTTACCTTACAATTCCTATATTTCCTCCACACAGACGTTTTCTGCAGTTCAAATGACGAGCTCAAATTTTCAAATTCACCTCCCTCTCTTTCGGTCTACCATCCGGTCCATGGTGCTTCACCAAGGTTCTGAAACCGGTGGTGTAATACTTGAGGGCCCGAGGGATCAGTTACTTATCTAACTAGATGATAGACCTGTTCGACCAATGCTCAGAGAGATTATTGAGTCACCTTCAAAGGACCATCAATCTTCTGGAGTCACTCAGCTTCGTGGTCAACAAGAAGAAACCTTACCTTACGTCCTCTCAGAATCTACAGTTTCTGGGGTTCAAAGTGGATTCTGTCAAGGCCACCCTCGTCTTCCTTCACTGAAACTATTCAAGATCAAACACAAACTCAGGAGGAACCTAGCCAAACCAACCACATGCTTGAGCCAGATTTCCCGCATAGTGGGTCTTCTATCATTTTCCATACAGGCAATCTTTCCGGATCCCTTACACTATTGAGCCCTTCAACGCCTCAAAATCTTCCATCTGCTGTGGGGTCTCAACTATTTTCAGTCGTGCCCCTCTCGGAGGACGCCAAGGAGGAGTTACGATGGTGGATTTCACACATGGACACCTGGAACGGGCCTGCCATTTTTTGTTCCACGCCAGGTCTGGTTATCGAATCACAAGCCAGCGGTTCAGGTTGGGGGGCTCACAGCAAAGAATTCTACATAGGAGGAAAATGGTCCTCCACAGAACAAACCCTCCATATAAACTGCCTGGAGCTTATGGTAGGACCCTTTGCAGTGAAATCCTGGACCAAGGACAGAGTCCAATGCTGCGTCCTTCTCAAAATGGACAATGTAGCAGTGGTCTGCTATTTGAATCACCTCAAGGGGACAAAATCGAAGACACTATCAGACCCAGCCCAAAACATCTAGACTTATTGCCTGAACAACCAGATCTTGGTCACGGCGGAACATCTGCTGGGGACGTCCAACCAAATAGCAGATTGGCACTCACGTCACTGCCGGGATGTCAGTCTTTGGCAACTCCACCCACAAGTGTTTCAGGAGATACAATCCAGATAGGCCCATTTTCTAAGTACCTCTTCGCCTATCGCCTGGATCACCAGCTAGAGAGATATTGCAGTTGGAAACCAGAACCCAATGCAGTGGCATTGGATGCTTTTCTGGGGGACGGGAGCAAGGAGACAAGTTATGCATTCCCTCCCTTTGCCATGATCATGAGGTTGTCTTTACAACTTCGGAGACAACAGGTGGACCTGGAGGTGATAACACCAATATGGAGGTTTCAAGTTTGGTTTCCAGTTCTGATGGAACCTTCTTGGGATTTTCCAAACCTTCCACCGCTGTTTCCATATCTTCTCCGGAATCCCCATCACCATCTGGTTCTACCAAGCTAATTCCATCTCATAGCACAGAGGATTATCGGGAGCATTGGAAAGTCCTAGGTATTTAATGAGAAGCTGCCTCATTATTCGCCAAATCTTGGGCAGCTAGCACAACCAAATAATATCGCTCGGCCTGGTCAAGATGGTGGGGTTGATGTCATCAACGGTAAATGAATCCTGTGGGGGCAGACATTGTCCAAATCCTGAGTTTTCTAGCCTTTCTGGCTTCAGAGGGACTGGCATACAGACCTATTAATACGTTTAGATCTACCTTATCAGCAGGCTATACTCTGATAGATGGGCGTCCAGTGTAGGGGGACACCCTATGATCTGCAAGCTTATGAGTGGTATTCAACTGTCTCTTCCTTGAGGTCCCAGATACTACATGCTTTTGATTGTTAATAAGGTCCTACGTCTTTTCAAATCCTGGCCTGCTAGCACATACTTATAACGTCACCGCATGACCAACACATACCGAACGGGCTCTCTCAGATTTATCCTGCTCTACACACGCTCCCTCCACAAACACGCCGTGGGGATCTGGGACCTACTCGACTTCGGTCACCCCAACATCGTCTTCCTCGCGGAAAACTGGATGAACTCCACCTCCGCCCCGGGCATTGCCTCGGCCCTTCCGGACAGCTAAAAGATCATTTACAAGGACCCTATCAACAAACTGGGTGGAGGCATTGCCATCATACACAAAGCACCCTCCACCTCACCACTCACTCAGACGACCACGCGACCAACATGGAGCACAGTCACTTCCAGGTTCAGAACAAACCCAAACACCACCCTCCACGGCACCTTACCGGACCCCGTCCACCCTTCAATGACTCCATCCTTGACTAAATCACACCCCACGCTCTCGCCTCCTCTGACTAAATCCTCCTCGGGAACCTCAACTTTCATCTGGACAACCCTAACGACAAAAACACATCATCCCTCCGTCGAACTCAGACAACGGGTCACCTCTGCAACCCACTCAGTAGGACACACGCTAGACCCCGCCAGCGATAATGTCTCCTTCAGTCACACCTCTGAGCTGCTTTGGACCCTCCTCCGTTGCATCGACTTTTCCTTCACCAAACCCACCATACACCACCACGCCCACCGCTTTCCTCATAGAAGCTGAAACAAAGTCACAGAAGAACAGCTTACCTCCTCCCTCAGCAACACCCCACATCTGACTTCTGCGAACGATAACACTTCAGCTCACAACCTCCACCAGTGGATCTCCAACTGCGCCAACACTCTGGCTCCTATCAAGAAAGTGCCAGGCTAATCACACTCCAAAAAAGCCAGTTGGTTCTCCGACGCCCTGCATGAGGCCAGACGCTCCTGGAGACGGCTCGAAAAGAGATGGAGGCACAGCAAGACAATGGAAGACCACCCATCGTTGGAAACTGCTGTCACCGCACATCACCTCCTTATCAGAACAACAAAGAAAGAGGCCCTACAAGAAAGGATCAAAGCCAACGTGGACAATAGCAAGGAACTTTTCACCGTGGTCAAAGATTTCGCCAAACCCAGGACAGGGACAGCAGACATCCCACCCTCCCAAGACCTCTGCAAAAACCTCAGCACCTTCTTCCACCACAAGATTAAGGAGATCTATGACATCTTCAACAACCTCGATACCCAAGACCCTCTCACCCCACTCGCACCCAACAACACCAGTCCCCAGTAGAACCTGATCAGTTGGACTCCCCTGACCACTGACGACACTCTCAAGGTCATGAAGAGCATCCACTCAGGATCACCCTCTGACCTCTGCCTGCACCACATCTTCAACAGAGATGGCACCTCGATCGCCCCTGCTGCACTATCAACTGCTCTATTAACTCTGCCACATTCCCAGAAGACTGGAAACACGCAGTGATCAACCACTTGCTGAAGAAACCCGCTGCCGACACGAAGGACCTCAAGAACTTCAGACTCATCTCTCTGCTCCACTTTCTAGCCTAGGTCATCGAGAAGGCAATCAATGCCCAACTTTCCAAGTTGACCTTTCCACTTGGTACCCACAGAAATCAGCTGGGGAGTGCCTCATGGCTCCTCCCTGAGCCCCACTCTCTTCAACATCTACATGACCCCACTCGCAGCCACTGTCAGGAAGCACAGACTCAACTTTGTCTCCTATGCTGACGAGACCCAGCTGGTCCTCTCCCTCACCAAGGAACCCACAGTTGCCAAGCGCAACTTCCATGATGGGATGATGGCTGTCACCGCCTGGATGAAGGACAGCTGCCTCAAGCTAAACTCAGAGAGGTCTGAAGGCCTCATCGTGGGCTCAACACCCTCCGCTTGGGACGACCCCTGGTGGCCTGCAGGTCTTGAACCTCCGCCCATAGCCACAGGCCAATCAAGACATCTCTGCATCATCTTGGATTCCTCGCTCACCATGAACCGCCAGATCAACGCCGTCTCATCATCCTGCTTCCACATGCTATGCCTGCTCTGAAAGTTCTTCAAGTACCCCCACCGAGTCCAGAAAGACGGTCACTCACTCACTCATTAGCAGCAGACTCGACTACGGCATCACCCAGAAACTCCTCAAGAAACTGCAAAGCATCCAGAACATCTCCGCCAGACTCATCCTCAACATCCCCGCCGCAGCCACATCACCAGCCACCTGGGAGACCTCCACTGTCTACCAGGCAACACAAGAATTATCTTCAAGCTCCTCATACACGCCTACAAAGCCCCACACAACAGGGGTCCGGCATACCTCAAAAACCGCATCTCATTCAACACACTCACCAGAGACCTCCGCTTTGCTCAATTGGCCCTTACCGTCATCCCACGTATCTGCAGGACCATGGCCACTGGAAGATCCTTCTTCTACCTCGCAGCAAAGACCTAGAACACCCTGCCTTTCCACCTAAGGAAATCACGCCTTGCGATAGATCTGCAGTCACCCCACCCTCGCCTTCTCCAGCGCCTTGAGACCCTCACGGGTGAGTAGTCACGCTTTACAAGCCACTTGATTGATTGATCATGTAAACAGATGTTGGCGAAGTTAGCAATGTTGTTGTGTTTAGTTTCCTGTAAACAGTTCTCAGACAACAGGTAGAATATTCACTACAGAGGTAGTGACATTCAACATTTCGAGACAAACAAAATTGAATTAATAATGTGTTTCATATCCTATGTTCCTGATGTACCAAAGCTATGTGTTGCCAAAGCTGTAAAAGCTCATGAATCCATGATAAAGGAGTTCCGTCCTGCAGAATGTCAACTTTTGATTGCCCTGAAGAAACCCCATAAAGCGGTTTCTTCCCCTGCGATTGACAAGTGGGTCAAATGGGCCATGCATGAAGCTGACATTGACACCTCAGTGTTTGGTGCTTACTCTGTCAGGGGAGCTATGGCATCAAAGGATTTTTCTTTGGGCGCCTGATTGGAGGATATCATCAGTGCGGTAAACTGGCTCTAAGTACTCTACCTTTAAGAGGTTTTATTTCAAACCAGTCCAAAACCTGGCATCTCTAGTGGTGGAAAAGCTTTAAACCAGCCTAATACCTCTGGGTCCTGACATAGAATGAACATTTTCCTAGCTATCGTAACAGATGGTTTCAATTCTGTTAAGGACGCAGAGGAGAGGATTAGCCCACCCTGGTCTCTTTTTATTTTTCCTAAATGACCGCTGTAAGATAATTTGGAATACATGCATGAAAGCTTCATGAGACACGTAAATTGATGTATACTCTATTCTTTTCTAATTGGGATGGGGCTATGTCCTCTCACTATGTTTCTGACTTGCAATTCTTCTCCTGCAGGGAAATAATATACTTTCGACATAGTAGAGCCCTGACATTATTGTGGTTTTTTTTTCCTCAGGGTCGGATTCTGGTAAACAAGATTGAATCCCTAAACCTCTGTCTGTGGTTGCAGGAAGAAAGAGGGAGAAGGAGCGTCTGCAGAGGAACTTGAAGGACGACACTGACCATGGATTGGATTGGCTGCATCTCTATGGTTCCAGGGAAATGTAGTTTCTTTTAGAAACGTTATTGCCTGAATCACATTAATGTTCATGGCTGCTGGTTAATAAAAGTAAAGTGAGAACAGCCTAATCCTCGCCTGCGTGTCCTTAATAGAATTGAAACTTTCCATTACGATAGCTAGGACATTTTTCATTATTGTCACCACTGTAGATTCATATTACGTAGGTGAGTGAACTCTTACAGTTCTGTTGCACTTTGTCTTCCTCGTTCACAATGCCTGGCTCCACACATATGTGTGCACAGGTGCAGATTCAAATAAATATGCGAGGGTGTGTATCAACCCACTTGGATGTTCAAATGTTATCTCTAAGCGGGCACCATCTTGTAACTGTGTATTTACATGCTACTAAAAAGTGTGTTCTCAATGATCCTGCATCTTCATTGTCAGTCATGGATTTTTTTGAGCTTCTCACTATAAATATCTGTGATTGTAAAACTAAGACTCAAACTCTATATTCCTGTCAATGTTGAAAATGAAGTGTCCCACAATGGACGTCATTTAACTAGGATATAAAAAATAACAAATTATATGTATATATATATATATAGATATATATATATATAAATATATATATATATATACATGTTGTAGTGACCAAGGCGGCTGTGACCGTCGAAACGCGTCTAGCTCAGATTGGAATAAACGATAATCGATGCCTACTTTGTATGCTGTAAAGAAGGATTGCTTGAATATATATATATATATATATATATATATATATATATATATATATATATATATATATATATATATATATATATATGGACATTAGTCAAGCTGAACCTGTAAAAATTGATCATCATCTCCTAGCTATATTTAAAAAATAACAAATCCCTGTAAGG
This sequence comes from Lissotriton vulgaris, assembly GCF_964263255.1. Classification (NCBI taxonomy): domain Eukaryota; kingdom Metazoa; phylum Chordata; class Amphibia; order Caudata; family Salamandridae; genus Lissotriton; species Lissotriton vulgaris. The sequence continues at coordinate 1,216,667,981 of NC_141697.1, read as the reverse complement.
CTTTCACAAGATTTTCGCTATATGTGGTATATGGGAATTTTAATTAACCTTGTGCTCAAATGAAAATATCCTTTCTTTCTTCGAAGGCTGATGGCATCACTAGATGTCATAACCCTATTTTTACTAATCTAATACTCTGGTGTATTCTATGATATCTATCCTATGCCTTTTATTAGGTGAACTTTAAAACAACATATTTATTAAACTCTGTGGACTTTTATGATAATGCAGCCCAAATGCAACACCTTTATTATTGTAACACTGTAAACAATGAGTAAAAAAATATATGCACGTGTCGCCTTGTGACTAGCAAAGCTGTTCCTCCAAAAATCTCATCTGAATTGTATAATACGGTCATCCAAGACTAATCATCGCTTCAACAGAATTGATGTATTTCAGATGTATGTACAGGGCTTTGAAGATGCATATCCAGAGGGAGGAGCCTAGCTAGCAACCATGATGGCCGCCTGATTCCTCGGCTCCGCCGACCCTCTCGCTTTCCTCCCGTTTTCTGCCCTATCCTGCCAGTGATCCTGAATCTGATCGGCGCCACCGGAGTCGGGAGGTGAACCCGGTTCTCATGATGTGCTCACCTTCGCGTTCCGTGCAGTGAAGGTGACGGAGCGCCCTCGCCCTTCCCTGGTGCTTCGCGACGAAGACCGGGTCTTTATTCTGCGTGTGTGGCCGGCCCTGGGAGCAACAACAGTGGCCATCTCAGGCTGGGCGGCGCCGACTGGTGAGGAACGACTGCTGCACTGAGTTCCCCGCCGCGACAGCCCTGCTTGCTCCGCTGCCCTTCAAGTCTGCTCCCGCAGCTGAGAACGACACATTGTATCGTCTCCCCAGCCCTCAGACGGCTCTGCTCGATACATTGTCTCATCTAACACTGTGGTGAGCGCCATCTTAGAGAGCTGACACTCGCTACTTGCAAGAGGCTGCCCCGGAGTGCTGCTGGAGCCGCCGTTTATTGCTTACATCGCCCTGACATCGTGAGGGGTGTAGTAATGGAATGGACTACCCCTGTGCCCCCTGTTTGGATATGTTGCGGGGAGCGCCGGCGGGGTGATCGGCTAACTATAAGAGGCGATGGCGTCCAGCTTCAGGACCTGGCACATGCCTGTGAGCAGTGTGTGCAGTGGCAACTCGAGGATCGACTGGTCACTTGGGATGCTGGCGCTCAATCTCGAGCACCGCTTTTTGCTGGTATGTCCGACGTACAGGGAATTGCTGTACCCCTATTTCCTGAGACACCCCTGCGGATTACCGATGTTCTGGGAGCCCTGGGTGAGTTACGTGCTGCTCAATGTGCTGCTGCTCGAGACCTGGAGGACCGGCTGGACGCCATTTCATCCATTGTGGCCTCGACCGACCAAGCTTGCCTGCGAGTGCTGGGCGCTGCGCCACACCCTATGCCCGATTACTGCGGATTGCCTATTCAGCTGTCCACAGTTGCGCTGCTGGTACAGGATCCTGCCCCCGCCGTGTCGCTGCATGTACTAGCCGGGAAGACGTCTGATATTCATGGTCTCATGCGGTGGCAGGGGAATCTTCTCCAGAAGCCATGCCCGGCAGCTCCATTGTGGTCTACTGGTGGAACTTGCTACCTTCCCCTGGGACTGCTGCTACTGCTTTGGTTGACTTCTCTTGGCGGACTAATGCTGCGTGTTTTTCCTCCTTGTACGATCGTAACGCGCTGGGCTTCGTGTTGGACAGTCCATGGCGGTCAGCGTTCTACTCTGCTGAGGTCGTTTCGTCTGCCTACCCCACCCAGGATGGCTAACGTGCAGTTGGACTCTGTTGGCACATTGGACCGTAAGGGGCTGGGTTGAGGCTGTTTCTTTCTTCTTTGCCTGCTGAAGCTCTTATTGCTGGAACTATAATGTACATACCGGGGAGTTGGGTGTTGGTTCTGTATTGGTCTTGGGGCCCGGGGATGGGCGGCCGTGGTTGCGCACGTTGATTGCTTTGAGTATATTCACTTGGCCCTCCTCCGATATTATGGAATTCTTTTTCTTTTCTTTCTTTCTCTTTGTTTCTGCATTTCGGGTACTCTTTTTTGGGCGACAGGCACACTGCTAGGGGGGGGTAGGCCATAGCCTCTGCATGCGTGTAGGGTAGGGGGGGGTCTTCTTTGGTTCGCTTTTGTTTCTATGGGCCTTATTTTTCTCTTTTGTTTTATCCCTTTTCTTTTTGCTTTCTTCCTGGGTCAGTGGGGTGGTTTGGTGTGAGGTGGGTAGCGGCTGGCGTGCACCATGCTTTGTGCTTAATTATCCTGTTGTGCTATCCCTGTGCCGCCATTTTGGCTATGTTTGACTGCTCGTTTGATTTTATCTGATAGACGTTGCCCGCTTACTTCCTAGATGGACTCTATGTACGCTGATCCTTCTTAGCTTCTGTATCTCCGTATATATTTAAAAAAAAATGAAAATTAACCTTAACTTCTCCTGATACTCGGTGGCACGTGTACTTCAGTGTAACTCATGTTGAATGCTTTCACGTACTGAAGTGCTACTGAGTTGAAGTATAATTTGCAACAATGCTTACAAAAGTTTCGAGGCCGGCCGGATGGTTGTAGGCCCGTATTTGTTCTTTGATAGTGCACAATAAAGGTTTTCAAAAATTTAAAAAAAAAAAAAGAAGATGCATATCCAGAAGATATGATAGTTCCATTTGTTTGTTTTAGGCCTTTGGGTTGCAAACAAGTCTTTCGATCCACTGTATGTCTTTCTGTGACAGTCCCATCCTTAAATCATATCCTGATTTTGTTTTAGTGTTTCCAAGGCCATGTACTTTAGTTGATAGATGTTATGTTTAATCTCATTAAAATGCACTGCAATTAAAGATTTTTCATTTTTGGTACAAATATTGCTTTTATGTTCAAACTACTTTCATTTTATGCTGTCTTGCCAACATATATCAGTCCACAAGGACACTTTAACATATAAGCAACATTTTGCATGACACATGTTGCTGATGTTTTAATTTGTATTTTGTAACCTTACTGCGGATGAGTAACTTCTGTTACTAGAACTCTAATGTTACAGTTCCCGCAATCCGGCATGGAGCAGTCCCCTTGTTGGGTGTTTCTTGTTTTTTGTCTTATCCTTTGTTAGCGTAGCTTTGATATTTTTGTACACTGATACGCAAACAGTGGTTGTTCACTACATGCATGAAACCAGGTTTAAATTACAGTAATGTCTAATGTTTCAATATTATCCTCTTATTCTTCAAACTGCTCATTCAGAATTTATAAACATCAGTCTCCCTTTTCTATTTGTATCTTCTTTGCCAATAAGTTTGATCTGGTAGGCGTCTCACTTTCATTTTGGCATGTTCCACAAATTTCTGACACAATTTCTTTTTTAGTTTTAAATATCTCAGGGTTGGAACAATGTGTTTGGTTTTTAAAAGTGGTGAGCAGGGTGTTTTTCAAGCTTATATTGATGGAACCTTTCATAATGGATTAAGTTGTTGCTGTCCGTGGGTTTGCTATAAATGTCCATATTCATGTTTCCATTTCACATTTTTATCTGCACATCCAGAGATGTTATCGCATAAGTGAGTTCTATTCTTTTGTTTACTTTAAGTTTATCCACCTGTTGTTCTAACATTAATTTCCTTGCCAAATTAAGACTATGTCATCTATGAATCTCTGGTATGCTTTCAGAACCTTTTTTTCATATAGAATTGTTGAGGTGTTCCTCCTTCAATTTTAGCATACACAGGTTAACTATGAAGAACAGACGTGTACACTGATTTGACATGTACACTACACAGCCTGATCGGCTCATCATCCTGTAAATTAAGTTGTTGCAATTTCTTCAAAACATCTGTGAGGTCTCTGATGTACGGTCAACTGTTTGGCACCAAATGGTTGTAAATGATGATCTAGATATTTCCCCACCAGTTCCTGTTTGGAACCTATGCCTGATACTATAGCTCTGAAAGGATTTTTAGATTCGTATGTATTTTTGATAGTATATGTATTTTAGGTCTTTTGGGGAATTCTTGGGTCCAGATAAAAAAATGTCGGTAATGATTTCTTAGAGCAAATACTTAAGCTAGATAAAATGACATCCATGGAAATGGATTAATTGGTCAACTATGTACAGGAGAAAAATACAAATTATTTTGACACGCTTTAGTAGTGCATTCCAAAAAGAGCAATACCTTCTGCGACACATACAATAGCATTTACCCTTTCTGGGACTTCACGAAGGGACTTAACAAGGGGATTTAAAGTCGACCTGACTAGTTTCAAGAAGACTTTGGAATATTCTTATGGTTAGAGCATTGTTGAACTTCTTTGTTACTACTTATCTAAGTATGGAGTTTTGATTAATTGCAAGGCGATGAGTTCATATTTTTATTGCAGAGAGAGCCCTAAACACTTTGGCACTAGCTGCATGACTAAGTCAGTTCCAAATGCAAACATTCTAAGACATGGTCTTCTTCACAGCATATTCAATCTATTTTTACAGAATGCTACAATCAGCAGAAAAACAAGCATTTGCAATGCAAGGGTCTCGGCATCATTAAAGGTAGAGCTATTGGCATTGCTCATGACATTTTTTTTTCTTTAAATCAAAAATAAATGGCATTGCCATTAACATTGCCAATACACAGCACTCTGCACTCAACAGCACACAATGCTCTGCACACTCACTCTGCACTCACTGCTCTGCACACTCACTCTGCACTCACTGCTCTGCACACTCACTGCACTCACTGCTCTGCACACTCACTCTGCACTCACTGCTCTGCACACTCACTCTGCACTCACTACTCTGCACACTCTCTCTGCACTCACTACTCTGCACACTCACTACTCACTACTCTGCACTCACTACTCTGCACTCACTACTCTGCACACTCACTACTCTGCACACTCACTCTGCACTCACTACTCTGCACACTCTCTCTGCACTCACTACTCTGCACACTCACTACTCACTACTCTGCACTCACTACTCTGCACTCACTACTCACTACTCTGCACTCACTACTCACTACTCTGCACTCACTACTCACTACTCTGCACTCACTACTCAGCACTCACTACTCACTACTCACTACTCACTACTCTGCACTCACTACTCTGCACACTCTCTCTGCACTCACTACTCTGCACACTCACTACTCACTACTCTGCACTCACTACTCACTACTCTGCACTCACTACTCACTACTCACTACTCTGCACTCACTACTCACTACTCTGCACTCAATACTCACTACTCTGCACTCACTACTCTGCACTCACTACTCTGCACACTCTCTCTGCACTCACTACTCTGCACACTCACTACTTACTACTCTGCACTCACTACTCACTACTCTGCACTCACTACTCACTACTCTGCACTCACTACTCACCACTCACTACTCTGCACTCACTACTCACTACTCACTACTCTGCACTCACTACTCTGCACTCACTACTCTGCACTCACTACTCACTACTCTGCACTCACTACTCTGCACTCACTACTCTGCACTCACTACTCACTACTCTGCACTCACTACTCACTACTCTGCACTCACTACTCTGCACTCTCTACTCTGCACTCACTACTCACTACTCTGCACTCACTACTCTGCACTCAGCACTCACTACTCACTACTCTGCACTCACTACTCTGCACTCACTACTCTGCACTCTCTACTCTGCACTCACTAATCTGCACTCACTACTCTGCACTCACTACTCTGCATTACTACTCTGCACTCACTACTCTGCACTCACTACTCTGCACTCAGCACTCTGCACTCACTACTCTGCACTCACTACTCTGCACTCACTACTCTGCATTACTACTCTGCACTCACCACTCACTACTCAGCACTCACTACTCTGCACTCACTACTCTGCATTACCACTCTGCACTCACTATGCACTCACTACTCTGCACTCACTACTCTGCACTCACTACTCTGCACTCAGTACTCAGTACTCACTACTCTGCATTACTACTCTGCACTCAGCACTCACTACTCACTACTCTGCATTACTACTCTGCACTCAGCACTCACTACTCTGCACTCACTACTCTGCACTCACTACTCTGCACTACTACTCTGCACTCACTACTCTGCACTCACTACTCTGCACTCACTACTCTGCACTAACTACTCTGCACTCACTACTCTGCACTCACTACTCTGCATTACTACTCTGCACTCACTACTCTGCATTACTACTCTGCACTCACTACTCTGCACTCACTACTCTGCATTACTACTCTGCACTCACTACTCTGCACTCACTACTCTGCACTCACTACTCTGCACTCACTACTCTGCACTCTGCACTCACTACTCTGCACTCACTACTCTGCACTCACTACTCTGCACTCACTACTTTGCATTACTACTCTGCACTCACTTTACAATGATTCTTTAGTATCGCGCCTTCCGCCATATTTTATGGTTATTACTAAGTATGATTCATGCTGCTATAAATTTGCAGACTTTTAACATATCAGCAGTGCCCTCTCTAAAGATGTGTAAAGCGTTAGGTGTGTGTGTAATACTTGTCATGCGGCTCTGGGCTGGCCATTGTGTTCTGATGATTTTTCCCCATGTTTGAGCTGGCTGATGTTTCATCCTGTGCCTCTTCCTGAGTATGTTTCTCTTCCTTTCTCTAAGATTGAGGAAACACCTGTCGCTCTCCGTGAGTTCCATTGTATAACATTTTATGTAGCTCAGAACTGTGTCCAATCTAGCGGACTATAACCACCCTGAACATCGCAATTTAATTGTGCGGTTTATTTGAAGAGCATTAGTTTTAATAATGTTTGAAACCAATCTTCTAGCACCTGCTCTGAAATGGATCTTATATAATGACTTACAGGTGATGAAGTGTAGTTAGGTTCTGTCGCAGTCACTTCCACACTGCTGTACATGAGAAAGAATCAACTATCTGAGGGTGTTATGACCTTTGCCTTGTTGTTTTATTTTCCCAAATATTAAACTGCTCATTCACAAGTTGCAAATACCTTCCTGCAACTGATTAAACCTTACGAAACTTGTTTAAATTGTTTCTAAGTCTTTGTTGAAAAATATTTTTAATGGGCTAAATGCCCCCGGAATCCCGCCGCGGCCGCCCCGGAAGTCAGGCACGGTCGCCTGTGACGGGGGCGGGGCCACGTCCAGACCGGAAAAGGAGGCAGGCGGAGTCAAATGCGTCTCGCGCCCGGGGCTCCTGTGAGCGGTGTGGAGCCCCGGGGCCGCGCCAGCAGGAGGTTGGGCGCCGCGTGCTGAGAGCAGAGTCCCCGACATTGGCCAGGTAAGTTCCAAAAGGCTGTGGGGGGCTTGGTGCACTTGTGTGTGTGCGTGTATGCATGTGTGCGACGGCGGGGGAGGGAGGGGGACCTCGGTGCACTTGTGTGTGTGCGCGTGTGTGTGTGTGTATGTGTCAGGGGGGGGTGTCTCTGTATGTATGTATGTGCGTGCGTGCATGGGCGCTTGTGTGTGTGTATGCGCATGCGTGTGTGGTGCTTGAGCTTCCCAGGAGACAGCGCCAGGCCACAGCGCGCGTTCCCATTTCAAATCGGCTCCAAGGATGCGCGCGGCCGAAACTGTCTCCTGGGAAGCACACTCGCTAACAAAAGATCTCGGCGAGACGCGCTTCCGCGCGTTTAGCCGAGACCTAAAAATCCACAAGGCTTAGTACAGAGCATCATCATACAAAAAGCCAGTGACAGCCAACTTCCACGGCTTAACCCTGGATCATTCTTTTTTTTTTTTTTTTTTGAAAACCTTTATTTATGAATGCACAATACACAGCGTCTGCCTACAACCCCGCAGGGCCGGCCGCTATGACATATACGGATGGTTAAACTGTAAACTTGAAGACAGTACGTTGTTAAAGCAATCTATCGAGACTACGTTGTCGGACGGAACATAGCGCCATATCAAATAGGATAAGAAAGGTTTCATTTTATAATTTTGTCGAAAAGAACAACAACACACAAACACATGGTATCATAATGGCAGGGGTCGCTAGAGGGGGGGGAGAGCGCAAATAAATAAGGAAACCTATATGACGAGGGGGGGCGAGCGCGGGAGAGAAAGCAGAGACTATACTGGGAATTAGGAACGGAACGTCAATCATGGGGAGGAGGGGAGAGGAACCTCATAGTCAAGTGGAGGGGAGCAAATGTCTCCTTGGTACGAATGCCACTGCGCCCAGACCCTGGACCATTTCTTGGGACGCCCCCGTGCCTCATAGACAGTTTTTTCTCGGAACATGCACCAGTCCATGTTCTCTTTCCAGGCACTGAGCGATGGTAGTCTAGGAGAGCCCCAGAGCTGCGCTATATCTCTCTTTGCCACCATGTTGCCCAGAGTGACCCATAGTGTCTGGGCAGCATTACAATCGGACGGTTCCCATACATTCAACAGGCAACGTCGTGCTTCGGGAAGGAGAGGGATCCCGGTGACACGACCCATAACATCATGCACTCTAGACCAGAAGGCTGCAATCATCGGGCATTCCCATAGAACATGAAGGAAAGTACCATCCATACCACACCCACGCCTGCACCGTCCATCCGAAACCAAACCCATCCGCACCAGACGCATACCAGTCAGATACACTCGGTGGAGGATCTTCAGCTGGACAAAGCGAAGTCGAGCCGGGATAGCCACCTCCTTAGGGGAGGATAGAGCCGACTGCCAGTCCTCATCGTCGAGCTCGAGCCCGTCAGCCGTCCAGGTAGCACGAAGTTTCTCAAATTGGTCGGCTCTGTTACCCTGGATCATTCTTGAAGCCATTCATAAACTAATCAACTGAATCTAAATGTGCAAGGATCTACTTATACGTTTGCAAATTGATGTAAGCATTGACTGTTACTTTAGCCCTGTGTCGCTCCCTGATTATCAGTGTCATCTAATTGGAACTGAAGCCTTACAAATCATTCTTGACAGCTGCCCCTAAGAAGAAAGTAAAGAAGTCACGCCCTTGAATGATAAGGACAAAACATGGTCATCATACAATGTTCACATGCAGGGATGTCACAAAGTGGTTCTCAGAAGCAAAATGGAATGGAAAAAGCACTACAGACTTCTTTTTTTATTGTTTAAATGCATTACGTCCCTCACCCTCTTCCTCAGTTGTATCTATACCTCTATACAGACATCCCGATCTCTGTGCAACTTTGTTTAACACTTTTTTCTACTAATAAAATAAGAAACAAAAAACCATTTCCTTTTTTAGATAACACTCATTCTTGTAGGATCTCCTCTAGGAGTTCTGAACATTTCACTCAAAATTGATATCTCCTCTCTTAGTACTTCTTTAGAATTCATCTGCCACGTGCTGCAGGTATATGAACCTCTCACTTGAGACTTCTGGAAAATCGGGGGTGCAAAAAGGACAGCGTGATTACAGTCCTGACAAAGTGCAGGTACATAATTATGGGCCTTTTTTTGTTGCAGTTTTGTATAGCGCGAACCCAACCCGAAGGTGTTGGAGCGATTTACGTGAGCACCAGTTAGTTACATTACAGGACACATAAATCTTTTGTAGCCACATTGCTTACAAGAGTCTTGAGAGACAGAACGAATACTGTTATTCGGTCATGTTATCTTAACACCTAATAAGCAAAGACAGATACTACAGATGTTTAATAAGTTAACACTTCCCACAGCCACAACCGCCATTATCCCCTTTTGCACTGATCGAAGTTATTTGACCCAATTGCCGACTTGCAACTAGGTCGCCCTCACAGATGCTCTATTTACTTTTATCTATTTTTAGGTTGAGCATTCAAGGCCTCTTGATGTTCTTTAGTATATTTTTATATGTGCTTGTACTTTGTGGGCTCTGGAGATCAACCCTAGGACTTGTCTGTTTCCACTTAGGGCTTTTATCCTTTCTCAACTGCCTCTTTTTAACTATATCTTGATAGAAAAATACCAGTAGGGGACAGTAAAATACCAGAATTGCTTTCTGCTTGTTCAACTGCCTCTATTTAACTATCTTAATAGAAAACGACCAGTAGAGGTCAATAGAATACCAGAATTGCTTTCTGCTAAAGGACTTTCTTTTTTTTAATTTGTCTGGCAACTGCCTCTATTTAACTTTCTTGATAGAAAACGACCAGCAGAGGTCAGTAAAATACCAGAATCCCTTTAGCATTCTCTAGATTCCATGCCATAGAAATTGTCTTCCAAGAGCAAACGTAGACAATAATATTTTTTTCAAATCTTATATTTTCAGCGATATGACCACCGAAGGCCCTGATTTTATATAAAAAACAGAGCTTTGGACTATACCATTTCCCGCTGAAAGTCAATATTTCTCTCCATGTGTTGCCATACCTGGCGTGTCACGCAGTTTGGTGCTTACTTTTCCTCATGTTAAAGAACAGTAGATGTTTCAGCAACCAGGCTAATGTGCTGCATAGATAAATACATATAAGGTCCCAAAGGTGAGACTGATTGCTTTGCAAATGCTTGTTATTTATGGATCCCAGCCTGAGAAATCGGACTCTCTGGGATCAGTCCACCTACTTCCAAAAATAACCTCACCTTTGATGAGCACCAGTTCTTCACTAAGCTTCACCCTGCACTTGCTGGGTAATCAGGTGTTGGCGTGGGCTCAGTCTTACAGGGCAAATATCTCGCAACCTCTTTTAAGCCTCTGCTCTACAGCTCCAATGCCTCAAATTAACCTCCCTGTAGCTTGGGAAGACCTTGATAAAACATCCTTTCAGTTTTTCACAGAGTCATATTCAAAAATATCAAGTCGCATTGTGTGTTTGAAAATAAAGGAACAGCAAAGCAAGACAGAGTTCCAAAGCAAGCCCATTTTACTGAATACAAAATACAACCCTAGTCTCTCGTTTATTTCTAAAAACATATTTCACATTAACGGCCATGACCTTCTGAGAATGTCCTGTTCATCTTTTTCGAGGTTGATAGTAATCAGAACCCATGCGGTTTCTGATCTATGGAAAATGCATTTTGGTTTTTGAATTGAGCCTTTATCATGAGTGGCTCATCAGCAGTCTGCAGTAAGCACCAAGGAGGTCAGGTTTCATCATAACAAACAGAACAGATATTGTTGTTTCCTTTGAAGTGGGCCAAACTATGTATGTAGTTAGATGTGTACAGCAAGAATATGTAAATTGCCCTGTGCAAATAAGCTATTCTCATATGATTACGAGTTCTAGATCATCATATCAATAATATATTTCACATCTTGTGTAGACAGTCTGTCTCCGGCACAGGACAATTACATGAAGTAGATCAAACAACTCTATTGATTTGTCTATTTTGAAAATAATATTCTCAAACAATTTCAAAAACATATGTCAACCCAATCTTCTTCATTGTTCCTAAGGTGTCCCATTCAGAGATCACTTCAACCATGATCTAAACCTTTTCATCATTGCCCAATAGGCCAGTCCTAAATTTCTGTATCAGTCCTCTGTTCATTCCAGTTCAATATCACCAAACCACTTTGTAACACTTAATGAGAATTCGGGACCTAGCCCTCCAGCCACAAACTTCTTTTTTTGGATTCATGCCGCAATCCATCCCCGTGGACCAGTTATTTGTCTTTGGCAATCATGAATCACTTGTTATGTCCCTTATGTAATTGTTAGACCTGTGACCAAGCAGAACTTTCTGCATCTGTCCAGTGCAATTTCCCCCCTAAACAACCAGTATCTCTAGTATGGGTTCCAAGGTTGAACTTCATCCTTCCATCCACCCAATGATCGAATACCCTCCACTTTACATCAACACTAGAGTATTTTAATCTTCCTGACCGAATGCTTGAATCTTCTTTATACTACTGTGAACTTCAAACATTTTAGACTACAATTAATGATACTATTTTTTATACAGCTTGCTTCTTGCATGGTATAGTCTATGAAGGAAGTTTAGCTACACCAACCTCAGTCTTGCATGCCCTATAACTACTCTGAGGCACATCAAAGTCTAGCACCATTCTTCTTCCTCCAACAGTTCTGTCTTGCTCTACTGTTTTCCTTTAGTTTCCAAAATGTGACTAGAGTATTTTGCTGTTTAAAATTGTATTAGGCACAGGTTCCTCCTTCATCCCTCTTGCTTCTAATGGCACCTATTCAGGCATGCTTATCCTTCCAGGCAAGCATTTTCCTAGGGTAGCACTTAGTTGTATATACTTCTACATTTCTAACCTATTTATTACATACTGTTTTATGTTTCATGTAATCCTCATTCTTTTAGTGTAGTACATCCCATTGGCTACAATTTTATGCTGGCAAGGAGAATGGAACGTAATATACAGAAAGGAAGGAAAAGCCTTGTAAGTTTAACGCCACCTTCTTTATCCACCCTAGCCTTCCCATAGTCTGCTCTTATCACCCATGAGTAACCAGTTCTGACACATGGCGTAGTCTATAGCTGCTCTGAGCTTAAATGATGGATGAAGAGGCCAATTTTGCATCTGGAGTTAGTGAAAAAAACTCCTCTTCAGGCAATCCATGATGTCTTCAGATGACTTAATTTGCCATTTATTGAAAAGGAAGTCCATCATGAGGCACTTACTATCCCAGCAGAGCTCGAATAGAACTCTATATAGCTCTATAAAGTCTGAACTGTTCCATGTTTGTGTATAGGCAGAGGGAACTTTAATAAATCTTGTCTTTCCAAAGACTCTTTTCTAAGTAGTCGGTGTTGCTCCAATAGAAATCTGTGCCTTCTCGTTGTCTACTGGACCAACCACAAAGAATAACCAGCTATGTTATGATCAACAAACTGCTTTTCAGGGTCCTCCTTTGCAATTTGACCAGTAATCTCAGTGGGGAAGCCTTGCAATAATACATTGGATGTAGACTCTTCATTACCCTGTTGGGGTACGTAGATACAAGTGGCTGTGTTCTTCTCCAGGTTTCATCCGACTCCATATGAAGTTATCAGTGAACCTACTTTACAAGCATTTAGAATATGACGACAGCTGCAATGAGGATTCTCCTCAAAGCCATTAAATAAACTATAGAATATTATGGCAATAATTCAACAGGAGAAAACAAGTTACCTGTAACTTCAGTTATCCAATATTGGTAACTTTCATAGATTCACATGCTTGAATCATCCCTGCCGTCGAAGTGGGAGACTCACTCGACGGCTGGGATGATTCACACATTTGAATCTATGAAAGATCCAATACTGGATATGAAAACGAGTTACTTACCTGTAACTTCAGTTATCCAGTGTTGGTATCTTTCATAGATTCACATGCTTGAATCATCCCCGCCGTCGAGGTGGGAGTGAGACTCCCACCTCGACGGCTGGGATGATTCAAGCATGTGAATCTATGAAAGATCCAATACTGGATAAGATCCTATAAAAGAGGGCTGTTTACCAGCCTAGCCCCGGTGCCTTCCCTGATTTGTCTGTGAATAGTGCTAATCACCACTTCCATTGCAATGGGATGTGCTATATTTAGAGCTAGCATTTCGACGGATGGGAGCTATTTGAGTCTATTCATGAAGGTATTTAGTACTAAAAGTAGTACTCTTAATGGTTATTTGTGTACTCAGTGGACAACCAACCTGGAGAAACAGCTTCAGACCTCCATTTCCACTTAGAAAGGCTTTCACCAGACTGATAGAACGAGCTTGGTGAATGCCCTTCTTGAAACAAATTACTTCTTCCTGGTTGTTTCCCCCTATATACTTTTTTTAAAACTAGGGCGTGGTTAGGTTACCCCCCTTTTTTCTTCCTCTGCTCCTCATCCATATCCATTATTTATTTACCAGTAACATTTTTACTGGACATATCTGCTTCAAAAACATTACACTCAATATTCCACATTTCAAGTCCTTTTTGATCCTCTGCCCTTCTCCCCATCCCTGAGCTCATTCCCTCCAGGAAAACAGCTCTCTGCTAGGGTCATTCCTCTCGTCTCCCAATACACCGCCCCTTCTTTCAATTCATATTTACGACTCTTTAATAGTTTAGATCCATGTCTCTCAGTCTGTGTGGCTTAGTAGAGCTTGCTTCTATGCCCATCAGGCAATCAAACAGTGGATGTCCGATCTGCTTGAATCTCTTATGCTGGTGATTTATATCATTCATTAGTTTTTCCACTGCAATCATTCCTTACACATTCTTGTAGGAGGGGCTACCCACTTAGCCCCATCAAGGTCCACCATCCCTTTTTTGTTTTAGTCTTCCATTTCTCTATACAACCCTCCTCCCTTCATCCTCCTTGATTTTCTCTCCTAAAACGTAGGAGGAAAAGGTCCTATCGCCTACTCTAGGAATACTGTATTTCTTCTTCTGCCACAAACCACTGTTTCCCTTCTTTTGACCCCCCTTCCCCAACTTTTTTTCTTTCTTATAACCATATTTTATTGATTTTATGAAGATCTATACAAGATAATTGTACGATAAAGGACATATGAATAACGACATTTGAGAGTATACAGAAGTTACATTCCACTGCACCCCAGCTTACTTTAACTTCTCACCTCTTCTTTCGGTGCTGCGTTCCTCTGCTCCTTTCTTTGAGGACTGCAGTAAGCAGAGAATAAAGACTATTGCAGCCAATTAATTTCCTATTCTCCCCTTTTAAATTATTCTTAAAATTGCTTACTTAGCATTCTGAATTTGTAATGTTTTTATGACAAAAATTACAGGATTTTCATAGAAGAAATTGAGTAATTCTGACAATTCCTCAAAATGAATGTTTGGAAGTCTGATTTCATTAGGGTGGTTTTCTTCTTTTTGGGAATTCGTCATCATGTGGCACACCCCTCTTTGATGTACTTTTATATGTTGTATTTACGTTATTCAATATAAAATATAAAAGTATGAACAAGATATTTTTTTGGAATAGGAAAGCAATTCATACAACAATTAACAAGATAAATTGATACAACAATTAACAAAATAAAAATCTTCTAAAAGAAATGTTTACACTATGTACAATAAAAACAATTTCATTTACAGTTGGCATATAAACAGCATTTGGGGCCGAAGACACTAGCGCTTACTATGTTTTACCATCTTTGAACGTATCAGCCAAGCATTGCCCAAGTATTTTGCTACCGCACAGATCATGCTAAGAGAGGAAGTATCAGATTTGAACGTGCGTAGTGCTGCCCTATAGTCAGTAAACCCAAGATTTTTACATGTAGGTTTCAACCATTTCCTCCTTGGGGCCCTATAAGCGGGGCATGAGAAGAGGAAATGGGGAAGCGATTCTGATGGTGCTTGGCAACCTGGGCAGCTCACAGAGGCCAAGCTATGATTCCGCCAACCCGCTACCATGTCGTTGAGTGGGAGCGTTCCTAGCCTGAACTTCATGTACAACAATCTCTCGCGGGGAGATTGTATAAAATCAAGATAGTGCTCAAATTTAGCAACCCGCTTGTGTTCTAAAAACTGTTCAGTGAGGGTCCCCCAGTTGGGTTTTCGTGCCTCCACCCCTTTCACCCATTCCCGTTATGCCTTCTTAATGAGTTGCTTGGCCGGCGCGGTCTGGGTTACCCAAGCTTCTCCGAACCCAATTTCTTTTACCAACTGTTTTAATTTGCCGATCCACTTGATCTTGTTCCCTGAGTCTAGATTGATGATCTTGCCCAGTGCAGCCGCATAGTTTGCCAGTTCAGGGGTCCTTCTTAGGCGCACCCAGAACAATAAGGGACGTAATCTAGCAATGTTTGTAAAAGACTGCCTTCCCAGATCTCTACGGAGCAGAGTCAGAGGGGTGGAGAGAGGTAGAGATACCAGGCCCCTGAAAAACGTATTCTAAGATCTCTCGAGCTCACAAACATCCTCAAATCCCCATAACTCCAACCCGTATAGAGCCGAAGGGAGTGCCTTACCTTCATAGACCACGAGAGCCGGGCCTACTGGTCTACTGAATGAGAGGTGCTGTTCTCTTAAAATGGCTTCCGCTACCCTTCTATGATTAAGGAGCATTTAGGCTAAATGAGTATTCCATTTCATTTGATTATTCATCCTAATCCCCAGATAGTCAAAAGACTCTACAGTTTCCAAGGGGGTACCATTCAGGTTGATACTATTCTTAAAGCGTTTGGAAGGGGAGAGCATCATCAATTTCGTTTTATCAGTATTGATCGTTAGGCCCCGTAGATTACAAAAAAGGCTAAACCTATCTAACAGTTTTTGTAGGCCTGAGGCTGTTTTTGAGACCAGTAACGTATCATCTGCGACTAGGAGGGTGGGCGTTTTGTCCCTGGCCAGGGTTGAGGCATCAGATGGAACCTCTCTCAAATGGTCCACCACCCCATTTACAAAGAGAGAGAACAAGGTTGGAGCCAAAACGCAATCCTGGCGCACCCCCCTATTCACTGCTACCCTTCCCGTTAACTGGCCTTGATTACCCCCCTAATTCTGGCGTAATTCCCCTCATGGCGACGCTTAATAAAGTCAAGAATCATGGGGGGAATCCCTAGGTCATGCAAGACTTGCCATAGCTTTGCCCGGGGGACCAGATCGAATGCGGTCTTGAGATTGATAAAAGCCAGGTATAGGCTACCCTTCCCAATGGATACCACTTTCCAGTGTAGAGTGCAGAATCTGAACACTTGATCAATCGTCCCTACTTTCTTCCTGAATCCCGCCTGAAAATGCGAAAGGACATTAGCTTTGTCCATCCAGGACCTTATTCTCGTTAGTATGTACTTTTATATGCATTTGTAAATTTTACGCCATCTAAAATGGAAATAAACAAGTTGCTTACCTTTAGCAATGCCTTTTCTGGTGGATACACCAACGACAGATTCCTCACCCTTAAAATAATCCTCATGTGTTATACTTTATTGGGAAGCTTTTCACAGCAGTACTCTAGCACGGCGAAAGACAACACCATGCAACTCCACACTGTCTTTGTTTTGACCAGAAAGTGATGGAGCAGAGCCGATACAGGTGCCACCCCAGTGCATTGACTTCAGTTTCTTTCTTGCCTGTCAGTATCACCGACGGGGAGCCCAAAAATTGATCAGCGGTACTAGTGTGCAGATTTCTGGATTGAACCTTTTTAAGATGGGAAAGGAGACAGTGCCACAGAACAGAAAGATGGGACGTGATGGCCCAGTGAGGAATCTACAGTTAGAGTTTCCACCAGAACTAGCATTACTCAAGATAAGTAACGTGTTCTTCTGATATACACTTCTAACAACACGCTCCTCGCCATTAAAATAGATACCAAAGTAGAACCTCCCAAGGTGGTGGGAGTCTGTGAATTGGCTTAGGCAAAACTTTCTATAGTATCAAAGAAAACATTACTTACCTTCGGTAATGCCTTTTATGGTAGAGGCAATATCTAGCCACAGATTCCTTACCTTTAAATTTCCCCAGGAGACAGACTAGAATCTGGAGATTTTTCATGTCCAGTACCCCTGCATGCCAATAGGTGGTGTCGGTTGGCTCTGCCTAGCATCATCAGTGTGTGAACTGACGTCCCCATTACCTATAAAGGTGCCACCTAGGCGTGCTGACGTCAGTTACTTTTCACAAATTTACATGCCAGAAGTGCGGAGCCATGAAGTGCACTGACACTGGTGTGTTCAAACTAGGGCCCTGAAAGAGACCAGCCCTGACCCCAGAAATCTGTCTGCAGGGGGATGGGTGGGTGGGTAAGGAATCTGCGGCTAGATATTGTCTCGATCAGATCATGCCTTACTAAAGGTAAGTAACTTGTTCATCTGACAGAGACATCTAGCAGCAGATTCCTTACTTTTGAATAGATACCCCAGCAATACCATTCCTGGGTGGTGGGTCTACGTACAATTTTAGACTAAGAAGTCCTGCAGGCCCGAACGGGTCTGACAGATGCCTGACAGATGTCCAGGACTGGAACTCCATGGGCTAACGCAGTGGTCACAGCCCTAGGTTTAGTGGAATGATCTCTTAAGCCTTCAGAAGGCTGCTTCTTTACCAATGCATAGCAGATCGTGATGCTCAGAATGACCTTTCAAGAGAAGATCCATTTCTGCATTGCCGGACCTTCCTTTACACCAACATACCCCACGAGGAGTGGGTCAACCACCTAGAACTCGTGTGTGGTCAAGGTAGAATGACAACACTATTTTTGGGTCCAGATGGAGTTGCTCCTGTTCTATAGAGGGAGGTGGAGGAGCTTAGAAAGTGACAGATTGGTGTTACCACTTTCGACAGGAG
Organism: Lissotriton vulgaris; assembly: GCF_964263255.1. Lineage (NCBI taxonomy): Eukaryota > Metazoa > Chordata > Amphibia > Caudata > Salamandridae > Lissotriton > Lissotriton vulgaris. The sequence continues at coordinate 1,216,649,831 of NC_141697.1, read as the reverse complement.
AGAGGTCCTAGTGTGAAGCACCAGTTTGTCTGGAAAAATTGATAGATTATGGAGGCTTGGATGATAAAGCCTTCAACTCACTCACCCTTCTGGTTGATACAATGGCTACGAGAACGGCTGTTTTGATGGTGAGCAGCATGACTGTACAATTGTGTAAATGCTCGATGGAGCACAGATCAGAAATGTGAGAACAAAATTAAGGTCCCACTGAGGCATCATGAAAGGGGAAGGTGGGAACATATGTACAAGACCTTTTAGAAATCCATTTACACTCGGAGATTTAAATAAGGAGGGTTGGTATGGCAGCTGCAAGATGGCAGAAAAGACAGAAAGATACCCTTTCAGAGTGCCCAGGGCACTGCTGTGTGAGGGTCAAAATAAAAAGTTAAATATCAGAAAAAGGGTCAATAGACTTTTCTGTACAATAGGATACAAACTTTTTCAATCAGCAGGTGTATACGGTCTTGCTGGAGGAATGCCTGGCTGCCAGAATAACATTACAGACTTCAGGAGGAAAGTCGAAAGCTATCAACTGCCGCCACCTAATCTCCACGCAAGAAGGCGAATCGGTGACAAGTTCGGGTGGAGTACCCTCCCCTGCTGCTGCAATAGACGATCCTCCCGAAGGGGCAGCCGGATCGAAGGATTGATGGTCATGTTCATTCAGCTAGAGATAATAAACTCTTTGTGCCCAGTACGGAGCCACAAGGATAACTTGGGCCTGGTTGTTCTTGGTCTACTTGAGAACTCTGGGCAGGAATGGTATGGGCAGGAAGTCTGAGATCCACTAGAAATGAAAAGCGTCTCCAAGCGAGAGCCGCCTTAGAAACTCCAGCGTGTAAAACGGTTGATATTGAGCATTGTGTGCAGAGACGAACAGATCCAACTAAGGCTCTACCCAATGTTGAAAGAGACCTTACGCCTCCTCCCAGTAGAGACGCCATTTGTGATCCGCAAGGAATCAGCAGCTGAGTTCATCCACTCGGACGTTTATAAAACCTGCTAGGTGTTGAACCACAAATGACATGCCCTGCTGTTCCAGCCATGTCAAGAGATGCAAGGCCTCTTAACAAGGGGTCCATGACCCCACCCCACCCTGTTTGTTGCAGTCCCACAAGGCAGTTGTGTTGTCTATTGTGTTGTTTATGAATATTTGTACCAGCCTTCCCTTGAAGGTTAGAAAGGCGAAGATATCTTTCACACTTTTTCTAGGGTGAATTGTATGTGGTCCTGTGTGGTTTGATATTTTATATTGAAGAAGCACGCACCTTGACCTATGGATTTATGTTATTGGACATATTCCAGGGAAAATTAATGATAAGTAATCCCTACTTTGTTGGTCTTTTATATAGATGCAGTTGCATGTAGGTAAGGCTCCAATTAGTTTAACATTGTATGAGTGGGGGGCTGCCTTACCTACTCCCCTCCCCCTCTACCCCTAGAGATTGTCCTGGTATAGTATACCCTATGGAGGATCTTAAGCTGCACTAACCGCAGTCTAGCAGGTATTCCCACCTCTTTAGGTGACGCTAGGGCTTCTTGCCACTCAGAGTCATCTACTTCTCCCACGTCTGATACCCATTTGCCCCGTAGTGAGAACGTTGGGTCAGGTAAGTTGTTGAGTAGCTTTCTATATGTGAGTGATGTGGCGCTCGTTTGCATGTGTTCAGTCAGGAGCCGGTCCTCCAGTGGGGAGGCCTCAGGGACCTCAGTGTTTGATGTGATCGCTGCCAATAGCGGGTGCCTAATTTGTGTATATCTGTATAATTCCGTTTGGCCTAGTTCGTATTGGTGCTGGAGTTGCTCAAATGAGATTACCGTCCCCTTTTCCCACAGTTCTCCCACTGTAGAAATGCCAATATTGTCCCACTGTTCAACCCCTTTGCTATTCCTCAGGTATCCCAGTTTTTTGCTGTCCCACAGCGGGGTAAGTTTAGTAATTACTCCCTTCCATCCCAACCGTGTCAGTGCTGAGTGCCATATCATGGCCGTATGTTTCGTAGGGCCCTCCAGTGTCAGAGCCGGTCCTTTGTTGTAAAGGAATGTAAGCATGCCACTCGCTCCTAGTTGGGCTCTATACGCCCTGTAGGCTGGATCGTCTTGCGGTGCGTGCAACGACTAGTTGACGACTTTGAAGTGTGCTGCCCAAAAATATAAATGTATGTCTGTGTCAGGTCCAGGCGTCCTCAGGATCGTACGATGCTCAATGTGTTCCACCACTAGACAGCCCCCAGGTCTGAATTACCACAGACTCAAAGGAGTGGTCAAGCGAGGGACAAACAAACAGGGAAGGGTAGGATGGGGACAGCAGGGAGAGAGAGCTGAAACGAGAACAAGGCACTATGAGTCAAGCCCACACAATGCGTCCACCTACACATAAATTGCAAGTGTTACAAGCTATCTTTCTGTACATAGTCAAACAAGAGGCAGTACCTGTAAAGGAAAATAATTGTGCTTTGCCTGGCAATCTGGAGATGCAGAGAACGTCAAATCTACAATGCAAAGAACTCGATGTTATAATGCTATCAACAGATCAAGAACATGTCAAGGTGAAAGGCATAGCCACAACATACCATAAGAATCAATGCAATAGGCTTCAACAGGGGGCTTGGAAATAATAGCCTGCCAGGCGAAGCTCAAGTACCCCTGTTGCAAAGAGACAAAAATGTGCGCAATAATTCATACCATAATCCAAGCCTAAGGATTGCGCTGCAGGTTGATGTCACCCAACATACACTTCATGAAAATATTCCAAGAAACTCAATGAACACCTGAAAAGATGCTTCTTCCGTGCCCGTAGGCGAGCACCATACAATAAAGTCACAAGTGCTCTTTTAATGCAGAGAGTCGCTCCAAGTCACCTCCTCAGAGTCCTGAAGGTGAACACAGTTTATCAAAGTACATCTACTCTCTTACAGCAGAGAGTCAACCACTGTTCCCGTGCCCCGATGTGACACTGACTTCAAGGCACATCTACTCTCTTACAGCAGAGAGTCAACCAAATCCGTGCCCAGGGGAGCCCAGCAAAGTCACAGTTATATCTCCCTGTTTAATGTCGTGCCCTGAGCATGCATGGCAATTCAAGACACGAGTGCCCCTAATGCAGAGAGGCAAACAATATGCCGATAAAGAAACAACTCTCCCTCTGCAGGAAGATCGGGGCGCCTCCTCCAGAGATAGTATCCAAACAGACAGGCTACGGTATTACAATTAACCTTCGTAAAATGCCCTTGAACGAAAACCCAAGGTCCTGGATCCCGAATGGCCACTGTCAGTAGATCCACATAGGAATGAACAAAGAGTCGGTGAAAACACCCCTACCGTACTCGTCCTAGAAGACAGCAGAATCAACGGCAGCGCTCCGCAGTTCCCGGCTTCCTCATCAAGGTTTGCGCGATGACGTCACTCCTCTTCCGCCGCGCGCTTCCGCATAGGAACCTGGGAAATGTAGTAGGACAGCATAGAATTGTCTCAAGGCAGTGTTCGAGACCGCCCTCCGCCATGGGACACAACAGTCTGGGAGTGCTATCCCACCATCGTACCAACTTTTGTGTAGTTTAGCCTGCGCTATTCGAGCAGTACCATGGCCCCATAACAATGTCGATACCTGCGTAGCTATTTGTCGAAAGTACCTGGGTGGAACCTGAAATGGCGAATTATCCAGAGCGTAGAGGAATCGGGGTAAGGCCATCATCTTGTATAGAGCCGCTTTACCCAACAGTGTAAGGGGCAGGGCCGCCCAGTGTAACACATCTCTTCGCAGTCTCTCCAGGGGGGCAACAAATTCTTGGAGAAGAAGTCAGGTTCATTCGGTGTGATGTGATAAGTACTTAAAGGAATCACTCGTCACTATTAATGGGCAGTCGGTAGGGAGTTGTGGCGCCGGCCCCTTCAATACGTATAAGATCGACTTGGTCCAGTTAATGGTGTAACCTGAGAGCTTCCTGAAAGCCCCACAGATATCGAGGAGTATTAATATTGATTGTTCTGGGTCTGTAAGGTATACTAATATATCGTCAGCGTATAAAGAGAGGCGGTCTTCCCAGTCCTCTTTCCATCTAATACCCTCCAATAGTGGGGCGTCTCTGATCAGCGTGGCTAGGGGTTCTAGAATTAATGCAAACAAGAGTGGTGACAAGGGGCAACCCTGACGCGTCCCTCTTGCCAGTGGTATCTCTTTGGACATGTGCCCGTTAGCTGTAACATGAGCCATCAGGCTTCTATATAAGAGGCGCACCCAGGCGCAAAATTTGGGGCCGAACCCTAGATGAGGGAGGACCGCAAAGAGGTACCGCCATTCTACCATGTCGAATGCCATCCTCGCATTCAGTGACAGAATCACTGCTGGCTCCGACAGCGACGACGCCCTAGCCATTACTCCATGCAACCGTCTGAGGTTAAGTGCCGTATTCCTGTGAGGTATGAAACCAGACTGATCCGGGTGGATCAGGTGTGGTAAGTGGGGCATCAAACGGTTGGCTATCAATTTAGCTAATATTTTTGCCTCCGCATTTAGCAATGAGATAGGGAGATATGAAGCACACTCAGATGGGGGTTTGCCGGGTTTTGGAATTGCCACTATCGTCGCTAATCTTTGATCCACTGGTAGCTCTCCTTTTTCTAGGCTGTCGTTGAACATTACTAGGAGGTGGGGGCTGAGAGTTTCTACCATGCATTTGTACCATTCCACCGGGATCCTGTTAGGTCCCAGTGCCTTGCCTGATTGCAGTGATCCGATTGCCAACTGTAACTCCTCGCTCGTGAGGTCTGCCTCCAACGCCAAAGTAGCCTTGTGCGGTAGCCTCGGCATCTCTATGTGTAGCAAGGACTCTGCTATTTCGTCCTCCTCTACCTCCGAAGCCGCTGTATAGACTCCCTGGAAAAAGTCTGCCAATATGTTTACTATGTCCTCGGTCTGTCGACTGCTGTCCCTCTGCGTTCCGTATCTGTTGTATCCCCTTGGAACTTGTCTCCCGTCTATCCAACCAAGCCAACAGTTTCCCGGTTTTGTCTCCCATGTCATAAATTTTGTGTTTAGTGGCTGTCTGATTAGCTATCATCTTTTCTTGCAAATAGCCCCTATGTTGTTGCTGTATGATGCGTAGTGGGTGCGCCGTTTCCGGCGTTGGATCGGTGGAGTGATTAATGTCAGCTGTCTGCAGTGCCCTTTCCAGGTCTAAAAGTTCCTTCTGTTTTTCCAGCCTATGGCCCGATATGGACGCTATTGCCTGCCCTCTAAATACAGTCTTATATGCCTCCCACACTGTTGAGGGTGAGCTAACCGACTGTGTATTTTCCTCAAAGAAATGTTTTGGAGCTGTGCAGAGTTCTTTCTTGATTTTGGGGACGTGCAGATAGCCGGGGTAGATAGGGTATATCTGCCGTCGAGCTTTCCGGCGGTAGGAGAAAGTCAATAATACCGGGGAGTGATCAGAGATGCCCCTTGGTTTAATTTCCACTCCCTCAACATTGTGGAGACCAGTTCCTAACATCATGAAATAGTCTAGCCGTGATAGGCTATTGTGCACTGTGGAGTAATACGTGTACTGGCGTTCTGCTGGATGGGAATGTCTCCACACATCTACTAGCCCCACCACGTCAGCAAAGCCTTGCAACCAAGAGGCCCCAGGTGCCGGCAGCCTAGCTGGGTATTTGTCCATTTGTCCATAGTGGCGTCCATCGTAGCATTGAAGTCCACCCCAATGATAAAGCCCCCCTCAGGCAAAGTAAGTAGGAAGTCGCTGAGTGCTGGGAGTTCCACTGTGTGTAAGGAAGGTGGGATATATACTGACACTACATTTAGAAGTTTGCCTTCCCACTGACCCTGTATCGCTGCAAACCTTCCCTTATCGTCGATCTTGGTACTGAGAACCATGAAGGGTGAGTTTTTCCGTATCAATATGCCTGTCCCCCTGGAGCCAGAGGAGAACTCGGAGTGGGCCACCATCTTATACCCCCATCTGTCTGGTGCCTTACATGCTGTTCCCGTGAGAAGTGTTTCTTATAGTAGTGCTAATGTAGGGCCATGTCGTTTTAGAGCCTGCAACACCAGACCTCTCTTATCCTTTCCCCCTAGCCCTCAGACGTTCCATGTCACGAGCTTCAACAAGGCTACCTTTGGTGCTTGGGTCGTGGACAGGGAACAACTAACTTGTGAACCCAGTGACATAGATGTGATATGTGGATGTCAGTAGCGTGTGCCCAATCATCACTAGTGCGGAATCCCCAGCTGGGGGACTCTCTGCCATGCCAACATTGCCGTTATGAACTGTAACAGAACTAAACAAACTGAGAATTACCCCACCCCTTATCCTCCCCTCCCTTCCTGTCTCCCTGCACAACGGACTGAAAACCGCCTGTCTCCCCAACTCAGCAGAGTGCTTCACCCCATCCAAAACCATAGTACTTGCTTGCAGGGGGTGAAGGGTCCAATGGAAGCACTAGCCCCTCCTGCCCTCCAAGGCCGGCTTCAGTCCAGTGTCCAGAGTCAGCTGATGCAGTTAATGGTCCCGGGAGTCTTTGGGTCAATAAGGTTACCCCTGACCGGCGGTCTCAGTTTTTGTCTCTGGTAAGTGGTCCGACTCCTGGCGTTGTGCCGTTTGGTGTTCGGAGGCGTCTTCCTCTTCATGACGACGGTGATTCCGGTTTCCGCAACAGGGTTACTTACTGTTCTCCAACCCTCGAGCCAATCGTAAGCGGCTTCTGGTGTCTCGAAGAACCATGTTTTCCCATCCGGCACCACTCTTAGCCTAGCTGGGAATAGCATGGAATAGGGTATTTCTTGTGCTCTCATGGCTTTCTTAACTTCTAGGAAGTCTTGCCTACGTCGTGAGACTGCCGCTGTATAGTCTGGGAAGAAGGCGACCGTTGAGTTTTGCACTCGGATTGGCGGGGTGATTCTCGCTGTTTGCAGGATGACATCCCTGTCTCTAAAGTTGAATAGCCTGGCGAGCACCGGTCTGGGGGGCGCTCCTGGTTTCGCCCTCCCACCCGGAACCCTATGGGCTCTTTCCACCGAGAAAAAGCTCGACAGTCCCTTGGGTTGCAGTCGTGTTTTTACCAAGTCTTCCACATAGAGGTCTATCGCTTGAGTGCCCTCACTTTCTGGGATGCCAAGAATGCGTACGTTATTCCATCTCGAGCGTCCTTCCTGATCGTTGAGCTTCGCTGACAATAGTTTGTTTTCAGTCTCGAGTTTAGATACGGCTGTTTGTAACTCTGATGTATCTGCCACTAGAGATTTGGTAACTCCGCACGTAGCAGGGAGACATCTGTAGAGATCGTCCCTACTGTAGTTTAAACCTGCGAAAGTGTTTTCATAATGTCCTCCAGTGTCACCTTCTGCGGTCCTACTCCGTCTTCCCCCTTCCCTGTAGAGGCACGTCCCTCCGGTAGCACGGGAGAACCCTTGTCGTATGTGTATTTATCCAGCTTGGCCTGCGTAGTCGGATTTCTTGCGCCCCTGCCGGACATGGCGCCGTAAAAGCATGCCAGGCAACTCCCTACGTAACACTCACTTAGCCACAACTCCCGTAGTCTACTGGTCGATGATTTCTATGTTGGTGTCGTCACCCAGGAAAAGTAGTGGTTATTTGCTTTATGCCAGCATTGTTATAAACGGCACTTTTGCCGCTTTTCAGTCTCTTGCGGGGGTTTCCCCGTCTTGCAACCTGTGTATCGTCCACTGGAGCCCCCCACGAGGGATGGCGCCTGCACGATCGCCGTTTATACATGATGTCGCTGTTCGGGGGGATCCCCAAGACTCAGCACCGTCTCTTCCTCGTTGTGAGCGCCCCCGTAGCCACTGTGGGGTCGCGTATCGTAACGTGCTATCGTGTGGCAGCTGCAGTGGCGGTTCAGGGTGCTAGCTCTCTACCCTTACCTCTCTGCCGTTGCCTCGTCGCTAGGCCACACCGCCACGTTGTTTTCCGGCAGTGCTTCTACTGTGCTACTGGCTGCCGCAATGCCCCCGTAGTGTGGTCCACCTGCCGTTGTTCGTGGAGCTGTGGGGTGCGCTCTCTGCCTCGACTCGCCGCTCCCTGCTCGGCGCCTCACTCGCGCTCGGGTCGTAAACCACTCAGGTCCCCGGCTCCTCAACTAAGCAGCCATCTTGTTCAGCTGTTAGCCACACCCCAACGAATGTCTCCTTTTTGAGGAAGTAGTTGAGGGCTCAGAGATCTAGGATAGGACAAAGGCCCTTGCTTTTTCAGGACCAGAAAGTAGCAGGAATAGCAACCACAGCCTAGTTCTGGCACCAGACCCCTCTCTTTGGCTCCCTTGGCCAAGTCCTCTGTCAGACGGTCATAGGATGGAGGTAGGGGCAGTCTTGTAGGGGAGGGAGTAGCCCTTCGGAGGATCTGCAGAACCCACCTGTCTGATGTAATGGACTGCCAGTGGTGGAGGGTATGGCGGATCCTGCACCAACAGGATGCCAAAGCTCCAGAGGGGCGTGACTAGGACGGCTTGGAGGCTGCAGATGCTGGCCTGAGAAGGGGTGGGCAGTTGGACAAGATTCACTAGCCCAGTAGGAACAGTGCCATTGTCCACACAGAGGCTGAGAAGCTTGCGCAACTCTGTGGCTGGCATAAGGTAGGCGCAGTTGAAAGCCCCTTCTGTGGCCATGAAAGGAACAAAGGGCAGATTGGGGACATGGGGCAGCAGAGAGGCGCAAGGGCTTGGCCCTAGCCGGTGTCCCCTTAAAGCGCTTCAGTGCGGATTATGCCTTATCTCCGAAGAGACGGGTGCCATCAAAGGGCATGTCCTTGAGGAAAGGCTGGACATCTCCCGATAAGTGGCATCTGAGTACCACAGTCAACTAAACTTCTATGCCCAGTGAGGAGGCTGGATATGAACCACAGCATATAGTGAACTTCACTGCATCTCTCTGATCTGTCACTGAGAGAGAAGGGCCCGGGCCTTCTTCATGAGCTGTGGCAGCACTTGCGCAACTGTGGAAATAGCTGACCACTAAGCATGCAGTGTTCACTGACTGCAATGCAAGGCTGGCGGGAGAATTTTTTTCTTACCCAAGCAATCTAGCCTCCTGGATTCCCTGTCTGGGGAGAGTGGCAGGGAGTGCGTCATGGGAAGTGAAGGCTTGGACTACCAAGCTCTCCGGGGTAGGGTGTTTGGTGAAGAAGCGGGTGGTGGCAGTAAGCAATCGTCCTATTCACAGTAGCCAATGTGCATGGTTTGGACCAGGTCTGCAGAACGACATCGGTGAGGGCTATGTTGAACCAGAGTAGGGATTCATAAGAGGAGACTCCTTGGTATCACCTCTGTCAAATTGTTAGTCCTGACTGCCAATAAGGGCAACTGAAGGTCGAGGAACTCCGCCACCTTCGGCACCACCAATGCATAAATAGCTTCCTCCTCCGTAGCCACAGTAGGAGGATAAAGCATGCCAGTATATGGGGGTGTGGCCAGTCCGATTGCATCACCCACTACCTAATACCAATCCATATCGTGCTCTTAGTGGTATTCTAATGGGTCCAGTGACCCCTCCCATTCCTCCCCAATGGCCTGGTCCTTCAGAATAGGACTCAGGCTCCGACCTAGGATGCGGGGGTTCTGTCGGCACCGAAGTCGGTCGACGTGACTACGTGTCATTGGAAATCAGAATGGGGCTGGTGCCACCGGTGGTAGGAGGATCAGCGCCGGGGGAAGGTGGCATGACCAGCGCTGGTTCGGATCCATGAGGCCCATCTGAGCCAGCCACTGGCACGGAACGAGATGGGGGTCCTGTCCGACATTGTGGGGCCCAAAGGCACACCAGAGGGGTCGGGCCGCTCAAAAATGAGGCACATGTGGCCTCATCAAATTCTTTTAATTGAGTGAGATCGCACCGGAACCCGTAAAACTGGCAAGGTGTGGAGTCGGCCCAGGTTCCGAAGAACAAGGTCTAAAATGCTGATATTTCCTTTGTCCCGTCAGCCGAGGATAAGTTGAAGCGCGCTTTGCCTTCCTGTGCTTTTTTTGCACCTCTTACCTGAGTGTCCCAATGATTTGGAGTGGGACGAAGAGGACTACGAACTATTGGAACAGTCCCAAGACCTTCATCTTGAGCAGGACTGCAGAGTCACCTTCCCTGCCACTAGCAGCTTCAGGGACCACTCCCTCAAAGCCTTCGGTGCCATGGACTGGCAGTCGGTGCATGACTTGGAGTTGTGGTCGCGCTCCAAACACCCCATACACACGAGCTGCGAGTCGGTCATGGACATGGAGCGGTAACTGGCACCACAGGTTTAAAACCTGTCTTCCTCCATGAAATCCTTGACACACCAGGAGGAAACCACATAAACGTTCACCAAAATGTTGCAAAAACTGACAGGAGGGTAGGTCTTCTTTCAGAGCAGCGCTGGCTGGGGTGGAAAGAAAACTGATGTCAGCGTGCTGAGGTGGAGCCTATATAGGTGACCCAGAGGTCACTTCCAGCATAGCCAATGCCATGTGAGCCAACCCACACCAGCTACCGGCCTGCAGGGGCACTGCTCACCCAAAATCTTCCACATCCAGTCTGACCCCTGGGAAAATTTAAAAGTAAGCAATCCGGGGCTAGATGTCTCTCTCAGGTTGGGTGTGGCTGTCAAGGCAATAGTGCTTTGTGAGCGCGTGCACAGACGCCCACATCACAGCCTTAAAATATCCAGACCAGGCACTTTATGTGGCACTGAAGTGGTAGAAGCCATATACCTGGTGGAGCAAGCCCTCAAGCTTTCTGGAGATGCTACGTATCCAATGCGTAGCAGATCTTAATGCTAAGCATTATCCACCTATACAAAGTCCTTTTCTGCACTGCCCTCCTTTGCCCCAGAGAACCTCTCAAAGAGCTGATTGTCCACCCAATAGGTCTTTGCTGCCATCAATGTTAAAATTTGGGGTCCAGTCGATGGATTCTCTTCTCTTTCAAGGAGAGAGGCAGAGAGGAGATGAATTGCCCAACGTGAAAATGAGTTAAGACTTTTTGCAAAAAGGACAATTTGATCCTCAACAAAAATTGGTCTGATAAAAAGGTGGTCTAGGGCGCATGCACCAAAAGGGCCGGCCACTCATTCATGCAGCAGGATGATATAACTCTGATGACTAAAATAGCTTTCAGAATGAGGTGAAAAATAGAGCAGGTATGCATTGGCTAGAATGGAGCACACAAGGAAAGCCAAGACCAAACTAAAATCCCACTGCTGCATCACAATGGGTTTATGAGGAAATAGAAGTATCAAACCTTTTAAAAACCTCAGGTGAGCTAAACAAGGACAGATGGTAAATGCAAAAAGGCAGACAAATAACCTTTAATGGTGCCTAGTGCAATACCTTGCTGGGACAAAAACAAAAAAAACAATAATACTTGAGCTAGTTTAGACTTCAACGGGTCCGCGTTATGCCACAAACTTGCCTAAGCGCCATAAATGCGTGGATGTAATAGGGAGAAACAACACAAAAAGCATAACATCCACATATTTAGAAGACAGATCGAACACTTTCAACGAACATGACTCTACGTCCACACATGGAGATGCAGTCTGCACACACCTGCGTGCAGAAACCTCCCCTGCTGCTGCAACAGAAGATCGTTCTGAAGTGGTAGCCTGGTCGGAGAACAAACGGTCATGCTCAAGAGTTCCGGATACCAGACTCTCCCAGCTCAATCAAGTGCCACTAGGATGGCTTAAGCACATTGGGCTTGATCTTCAGAACTTGAGGAAGAAGGCAGTGGTGGATAGGCATACAGGAATCCTGTACTCCACTCTAGTATGAATGCATCTCTTTTATGGAGTATTCTTGGGAACTCCAATGAGCAAAAGTTACAACACTATGCATCTCTGATGGTGGTGAAAAGACCTAACCAGAGTTTTCCCTATTGTTGGAGAATCCCTGCACCACCTAGGGATGTAGTCACCACCTGTGATTCTCCAGGCATTGTTGACAAAGTGTGTTTGCCCAGGCAGTCAAAGATCCTGCTAGGTGGTTCTTGACCAGGGATATGCCCCAATGGTCCAAACAGCTTCAGAGGCAAAGATCCTCCTGGCATTGGACCAAGGACCTCACTACACCATGCTTGTTGCAGTTCCACATGCTGGTAGTGTTGTCCGTGAGAACCTTCAACAGCCTCCGCCTCAATGGATGACTGGAAGGCTTTCAACACCAAGCGGATTGCCTGTAACTCCAACAGATTGATGTGGAGTAGGGTTTCCACAGGGGATAAGAGACCTCTTCTCTCCACCTCCCCCAGCTGACTTCCCCAATGCAGAAGCGACACATATATCATCAGTGTCAACTCTAGGTGGGAAGGGAGGGTTTGTGTGCCACTGGAAATGCGGTTGAGTGACCACCACTGCAGATCTCTTGAAGTCTCCAACGAAACCTAAATGGAATCTGGGCTCATGGAGACTTCAGTTCCCACTGCAGAGCTTGCACGTGCTATCTGGGTCAATTGTGAAGCAGCATGCAGGTGGCCAATAGGTCAAGAAGCCTCAGAGCCACTCTCTCGGAGACACAGGGCCAGGGCTGAAATATCAGCATGATAGCCCCAATGTTCAGGCTTGTTGTAATGGAGGGAAAGCTAAAAATGCACTGTATCAAGAAAACCTCAGATGAAAAGGAGCCTCCTGAAGTAGTCAGATATGATAATGAACCCTAAGATTGCCAGGAGGACCATTGTCTGGAGTTGGTATACAACTGACTTCAGCACGCCTACCTTCAAGTCCCAGTCATTGAGTCAAGGAAAAACTGCACCCCTGACCTCAGAAGATGTGCCGCGACCATTGCCGTCCCTTTTGTGAACACTTGAGGGACAAGGGTAAAGCCAAAGGGGAGCACTGGAAATTGGAAATGCTCCTGGCCTAGATTGAACCGCATGTAAAGTGTGTTGGGCTTCAGGATGAATATTCAGAGTAAGAAAATCCAAAATAGGACGAAGGACTGAGTCCTTTGGTATCTGGAAACAGTGAGAATAATAACACCCAGTCCGAGACCAGCACCCTATCTAGGAGTTCTATGGAAAAGAGGGCCTGTACTTTCTGCAATAAGCTGGCCAGGTGGTCATCTAAAAGCAATTCTGATTTAGGTGGAAGATGCGGCAGATAGAAAAGGAATGGCAAAGCACATCCCACTGGACATTAGGAATGTACTGTGGCCCAGCTTTCCTTAAAGCGCACCAGAGCAGAATACTTTTTCTCACCAGACACGCGACACCTGTCAAAAGGCAGTTCCATCAGAGTGGCCTGAACATCTACAGAAAAAATGATTCATCTCATTTAAGCAGGGTGAAGGAGGACCACGATAGTATCAACTGCTCGGCATGAGCAACTGGTGGGTTCCAAAGCAGACCGAATTACATATTTAGCTTCATGCCAGACTTGTTTTTGCAAGGGAGGCTCAAAGGTTTTCAGAGACAGAAGCAAAGATCTTGTTGGCCATGTCCCAAAGGCAACCTGCCGGTTCACAAGTGGACATGAACCAATCTATGCCCATGTGCTCATCAAGATTTCAGTCTGGATCTCATAAAAGGGTAACAAGGGCTCAAAGGAAACCTGCCCTGGTTGCACAACCTCTGTAAAGGTGTTAATTTTGACCTCCACAGAGGGGAGTTGTAGGTTCAAGACCTCCACTGTATGGCTACTGACCGCAGCAAGGGAAGATCTTTCTTCAGTTGAGGGTCCAGGGGGTGAAATTAGCCCAGTATCAAGCCCACTGGCCTCCTGCAAGTCCATATACAAACTGTCCCCATTATAGTGTTGTGGTAGCACATCCCCATCTTCTGCAATGTAATCTCCAAATCGAAGCAGATTCTGATTAGAGTCTGAATGAAAATTTGGTGGAGCACCTCAGGGTGGATTTGCAGCAGGGGTAGCATTTTGTCAGAACCAGTCCAAAGAGGGTACAGAAATATCAACTTCAGAGGCGACCCATGTCGAGGCAGAGGAATTCAGCTCAGTCAGTTATTGAAATCAGTACAGGACTTCTTCCAGTGCCAGCATCGATGTCAAAGAGACTGGTGCACATTTTGACACCAGAGCGAAAGCAGCCACTAATGTCAATATTAATAATAATAAAGAAGCTTGTAGAGCGCATGGTAACGCCATCCCGGCGTGTCACCGCGCTGTGGAGAGCATCAACCTACCCATAGACTGAGGAAAGCCCCTAATTTCTGCTTGGCATTACATAGTAAACAGGTGTGTTTTTAGTGGGCTCCTAAATCTGGACTCCAAAGGCTCCAGCCGGAGAAAAAGCGTAAGATTGTTCCTGTATTGAGCCACCAGGATCTTGAAGGAGCGTCCGCCCATCCTGGCTTTATGAAACCTGGAGACAGCGAGCTGTCCTGACCCCGCCGATCTCAGGGCCCTACCTGGTACATATCTGGAAACCAAATCTCCTAAATAGGAGGGAGCCTTATGCCAAATAATACGATGGCATATAAGAAGGGATTTAAATAGAATCTGCTTCTTAACAGGGAGCCAATGTAGAGCAGTCAGCGTGGGCTTAGAAGGGGCTCTGCTAGGTAGTCTCAACACTAGCCTTGCTGCCGCATTTTGTAAGACTTGCAGGCGTCCTAAGATCTTTATGTGAAATCCAAATTGGGTTCAATGGGCACAGATGGGGCCGTGGATGGATCCACCGGGTGTAACCTGACTACAGGCTCCTTCTGACCCTTGGGGACCAAATGAGTGCCGGAGGGAACGGGGAGAGTCCCAAAGATGAGAAACACCTTAATCTGTTGGAATGTTTCTGACAAGAGGAATTTGGGACACATTGGGAACAATTATTAAATCAGCTCCTCTGAGGATCAGGAGTGAGACTGAGTGGCACGTTGAAGCCCTCGCAACTTCTCTGGAGGGTCGCAGGGTGGTTACGAGTCCCACTTTGGACTACCAGCTAATAGACGACCAGTTTTGTTTACAAAGTATCTCAGTTTGTGTTAGAATTGGGGGTCTCTAGTTGGCAGAGGTAGGTACCACTGTCCAAATAGGGACCCTTGCTTCTAGTCAGGGCAAGGAGGAAACCCACTGAGATAACCCCTGCACACCCTCTAGGTAGCTTGGCCCGAGCAGTCAAGGCTAATCAGAAGGCAATGTGTAAAGTATTTGTGCCAACACCCACAGAGATAACACCACAAACTGACTCCACAACAGTTTAGAAAAATAAAAAGGTATTTCAGCTAAACTACACAAGACCAAAACGACAAACATCCAACATACACAGTCAGGAATATGGTTTCAAAAGAGTTCTTAAGGTTGCAATAAAAGTTCTTTAGGTTGCGATAAAATAATCCACAGTTGCGTGAAAAGTTCACAGTTGCGTCACGTTTCAGACACAGTACCTTTAGTTGCGACAAAGTTCCAAAAGCAGAAGCCGGTGGAAAACAAGCGATGCGTTGCTCCTGAGACCCTGGGGAGGCGTTTGCGACAGCCCTGCTGCAGCAGCGATGCAGCGGTGATCCCCTCTCTCGCAGCTCCTCGATGCAATGATTTCGGCGATGACTCTCGCAGCGACGTGATGCGGTCCGCAAGCAGGCGGTGCGGCGATCTCACCCAGTGACGACAGGCTCTGCGACGACACTCGCAGCGATGTTAGGCTTCCCGCACCGATCGGGTGCGTTCCGCAAATGAAGGATGCAACGGCTCTGACAGCGGCAACAGGCGCAGCGACGATCTCGACTTTGTAGCGGCGGGAATTTCCTCGCACTGTCGGGGATGCGCTCGGCAGCGAGCGATGCAATAACTTTTCTGTAGCAAAGTCTCTCACATCTTAGTTTCCAGCTTCCCAGCACAGGTACAACTTCCAGAGGCACCACACATGGGCCAAGCACTCCAGGAAGGACAGAACTCTCTCAGTAGAGCTCAGGGGAAGCTGGGGGTGAAGTCCTTTTGTTCATGGGACTTCAGAACAGGGAGCCAGCTCCTCTCAGGCCCTTGGAGATTCCTTCAAGCAAGGGGACACAGCACAGCAAAGTCCTTCCCCTCTCCTTGGCAGCAAAGCAACAGCAGGGCAATCCAGCAGAGCAACAGCTGGACAATCTTCCTTCTTCAGTTTCAGCTTTCTCCTTGGCAGAGGTTCCTTCTTGATTCCAGGATGATCTAATTTTCTGTTGTCGGGGTCCTGTACTTATACCCCTAAAAGTCTTTGTTCTCTTTGTGCAAGCGGGCCCCGAGACCGGTCTTAACCAGTTCTGGGTGTTTCTTGAGCACTTTGTTTTCCTGGCTTCTCCTTTCCTTTCAGAGTGAGGGTCAGGGTCGTCAGCCGCCCAGCAGGAGGTGGAGCCAGCATTGTGGAAGGTAGGCACAGCCCTATTCAGGCCCAGGTACAATCTCCTCCCGCCACTCAAGTTGCAAATACAGTCATTCAGCCTAGGGCTGACTCAGCCAGCCTCCTGGGGAATCCCCAGCCCCTGTCACCCTCAAACCAGACAATCAATACACAAACAGGCCAAGGCACACAGAAGGGTCAGACAAGAGAACAGCAACTTTCTAAAAGTGCTGTTCTCAAACACAGGATTTAGCCAGCATCCCCCATGTTAACCTATGGAGCAAGATAGCCTTACAATAGTGAAAAACGAAAATGGCTGTAATTCACTACCAGCGCATGTCACCTGCACCAGTACATGCTCTACCTTTCACATACACTGCACCCTGCCCAGGGAGGTACCTTGGGCCTTCCATAGGGGTGACCAATGTGCACAAAAAGGGAAGGGTTAGGCCTGGTCAGTGGGGACACTGACCAGGAGGACATGGCAGTTCACAGACTGCACACAGGCACTGCGGTGGCAGGCCTAAGACACCATTTTAGGGATACTCATGTGGGTGGCACAATCAGTGCTGCAGGCCCACTAGTAGCATTTGTCATCTCCAGCCCTGGCACACCCAGTGCACTTTACTAGGGACTTCATAGTTATACAAATATGCCAATCATGTACATCCAATCATAATAACAATTTACACAGGGAGCACTTACACTCTGGCATGGATCAGCAACGGCAGAGTGTCCAAAGCATCTAAACCAGCAAAAACGAAATCCAGCACAGCATCAAAAATACAGGAGGTAGAGGCCAAAAAAACAGGGGAAACCAGGCCAAAGATGCCAGGTCTAACAGTTTAGTTCTGAGTAATATGCATGCTGCTTTGTCACGGTTGATTTCCTACATTAGTGCTCTGGTTTCAGCCTATGTAGCTGTGTTCCCATCTGTGGGGGACCTGGCCTGGCAGTTTGGACTTTACAGTTCAATCGCCTGAGGCTGAGATTAATGTAAGCATTGCATCTATCCCTTTTGTTTCATTCAGTACCTTAAATATTATGGATATGACCAGATGTGTGTATCATACGGAGTATACCTTCACTTACAAGGCTCAAGTACCCAGAGACCAGTCTGGGGTTCCTTGAGGTCCTGTCATGATGGGTCTGGTCTGGCAATTTGGGATTGACTCTTCCTACAGGAGCAGGATCATGACTGATTTGCATATGGGTGGTCTATGTTTAGAGTGGCATAATAGGCAAAATTCTGATGGTCTGGAATGTGGCCGTGACAACTGCGAATGACTGAGATGAATTTAAACATTCCTCCGTTTACTGTTTTTGAAAAATCTGGACAGACTATCAGCGTTGGCGTGTTCTGTACCAGGGCGGTGTTCTACCGTAAAGTCCATTCCCTGTAGGGAGATGGACCACCTCAACAGTTTTGGGTTCTCCCCCCTCATCTGCATCAACCACCCGAGGGCCTGTGGTCAGTCTGAACACGGAAGTGAGTCCCAAACAGGTAGGGCCTCAGCTTCTTCAGGGCCCAGAGCACAACAAAAGCTTCCCTTTCAATCACACTCCACTTCTGTTCCCTGGGGAGTAGTCTCCTACTAATGAAAGCCACGGGCTGGTCCCCGCCCTCCTCATTGATTTGTGAGAGTACTGCTCCCACACCATGCTCTGAAGCGTCTGTCTGCACTATGAACTCACTGGAGAAACCAGGTGCCTTGAGCACCGGTGCTGTGCACATGGCAGTCTTCAGGGTATCAAAAGCAGTCAGGCAAGCTTCAGTCCAGTTCACTCTTTTGGGCAACTTCTTAAAAGTCAGTTCTGTCAAAGGGGCAACAATGGTGCCATATCCGTTGACAAACCGTCTGTAATACCCAGTGAGACCTAAAAAGGCTCTCACCTCTGTCTGGGTATTTGGGGGCTCCCAAGCCAGAATGGTATCAATATTTGCCTGTAGGGGCGCCACCTGGCCGCTCCCCACCTGGTGTCCCAAAAACACCACAGATCCTTGCCCTATCTGGCACTTGCTGGCCTCGATAGTGAGGCCTGCCCATTGCAGAGCCTTCAAGACTTCACAGAGGTGTTGCAGGCGTTCCTCCCACGTGGAGCTGAACACCGCAATGTCATCCAGGTATGCTGCGCTGAATTCCTCCAGCCGGGTCAGTACCTGGTTAACCAGTCTCTGGAAGGTAGCCGGGGCATTCTTCAACCCAAAGGGCATGACTCTGGACTGGAAGTGCCCCTCTGGCAATGAGAATGCAGACCTCTCTTTGGCTCCATCAGTTAAGGCAATCTGCCAGTACCCAGAAGTCAAATCGAATGTACTGAGGTACTGGGCAGCTCCCAACCAATCCACAAGCTCATCAGCTCTGGGGATGGTATGTGCGTCAGTCTTCGTGACCGCATTGAGCCCACGGTAGTCCACAAAAAACCTGAGTTCTGGAGTGGCACCGGGGGCAGCAGCTTTTGGCACTAAGACCACTGGGCTAGCCCAGGGGCTGCTGGAGGGCTCAATCACCCCTAGCGCCAACATCTTGGAAACCTCTTCCTTGATGCTGGCCCTGACCTTGTCAGCTACCCTGTAAAATGTTTGTTTCACAGGAAAACTATCTCCAGTGTCCTCATCATGGACGTACCAATTGGTGATACCTGGGGTCAGGGAGAACAGGGGGGCGAACTGACCCAGCACTTGGCGACAGTCCCTCTGCTGTTCTGGGGTCAGGGTGGGCGAGAGGACCACACCATCCACTGACCCGTCTAGCTCCTTAGCTGCCAGGAGGTCAGGGAGAGGATCACTTTCCTCTTCCCCTCCAGCATCTGTAGCCATGAGCATTGTCACTTCAGACCTCTCAAAGTGTGGCTTGAGGCAGTTCACATGTAAAACTCTCAGGGGTTGCCTGGGGGTCCTCAAGTTAACCAAGTAGGCTACTTCACTTTTCCTTTCCACCACCTCATATGGCCCAGTCCACTTGTCTTGGAGCGCACAAGGCTCCACTGGCGCCATCACCCACACTTTCTGCTCAGGTTGAAATTCAACCAGAGAGGTATTCTGGTCGTACCATCTTTTCATTTCTTCCAGGCTAGCCTCCAGGTTCTCCTGTGCAAGCTTCCTGAAGCACTATGTCTGATTGCCAATGGCCAACACATAGCTGAACACATCCTGGGGGGTCTTCCCACGGGATTTCTCCCACCCCTCCTTCACCAGTGTGAGAGGTTCTCTAACAGGGAGGCCATACAGGAGTTCAAAGGGACTGAACCCTAAGGACTTCTGAGGCACCTCCCTGTAGGCAAACAACAGGCATGGTAACAAGACGTCTCGCTTCCGTCTCATTGGCTCTTCTAGGCCATGGCCCTGCCTTTGTAACATCTAGGATCCATCGCTATGTCCCCTCCCGTAACCTGCGCTCCTTGCACCACAATCTTCTTTCTGTCCTTTCCTTTAAGCGGAAGAAACACGGCGGCCTTGGTTTCTCCTTTCTTGCACCCAAGACTTGGAATTCTCTCCCCTACGAACTCCGGTTAACCTCCTGTTACATATCCTTCAGGAAACTATTAAAAACTCACCTGTTCCGACAAGCATATGATGACTAAATACCTGCTCCCTGCCTCCACCTCATGCTTATCTGTTCCAAAGCGCCATGAAACCAGTGGTGTCCGAGCGCTCTACAAATAATTTTTACATTACATTACATCCCCATCAATGCACGGCCCACCACGGGTGCTGTGATTGTCCTGAGAGGTACTGCTTCAGAGTACAGGGTGGCATGGTCCACCAAGACCAGGATGAACCTGTTGCCTAGGGCTGTCTTGGGGTTCAGGGGCCCCACGATGTCGATGCCCACCTGCTCGAAAGGGGTGCTCACCACAGGGAAGGGTTGGAGGGGTGCCTTGCACTTCACTCCAGTCTTGCCACTGGCCTGACATGTTTTGTAAGACCTACAAAAGGAACAAACGTGCTTCCTCATCTGGGGCCAGTGGAAGTGGGTGACAAGCCTGTTTAAGGTCTTGTCTTGCCCCAGATGTCCTGCGAGAGGCACGTCATGAGCCATACCGAGGAGGAAGTCCCTAAATCGCGCGGGTACCACCAGCACACGGGCTGCACCGGGCTCAGCAAACTTAGGCTCGCTATATAATAAGTCATCTTCCCAGTAGATGAAGTGATCTCTGGCCGCGCCACCTGCTGCCGCAGACCCACGAGAGAGGGCACTCTTACTGCTCTTGGCAGAATTCCTCCCAGGAGGGCCCACCCACTTGCTGCCAATGGGTCAGCTCAGGTAGGTCACCCAGTTCGGCTACCTGCTCCCCTGTAGGTTCCAGGGCATCCCCCTCAGGGTCTGCTTCCTCCTGGACCGTGGGAATGGCTGGGGCTGGTTTCCCGTACCCTCTGCCCTGTCCTCTCCTGGCAGGTCTCTGGGCCACTGTTTAAGGCTCCAGTTCTGCTGAATCACCCCTACTGGCTGCCATAGCACGCGTGGTCACACAGATCCACGCAGGCAACCCCAACATCTCCAAATGAGTTCGGTGTTCTACATCCTTCCATGGAGAACTCTCCAGGTCGTTACCTAGCAGACAGTCTACAGGCAAGGCATCACTGACAACAACTTCCAAAAGACCAGAGACTCCCCCCCACTCAATGGGAACACGTGCCACTTTGCAGAGGCGCACTGAACTGTCAGCAGCTACTACAGGGCGGAGTACATTAGGGATACACTGCTCTTCAGACACCCACTGACACTTCACAGATGTCACGCTAGCCCCGGTGTCTCTCAGAGCCTCTATCTCCCTCCTATTGACAGTCAACGTCTGCCCATATTTCTTAGTGCTCATGGGCAGTAAGGTTTCCTGGACCATCTCTTGGTGTCCTAAAGAGACAAGGGACATAACTGCTAGCACCACCGCCCCACTAGAAACCAAATCCCCCCCCAAAGCTACACTTGCTAACCCTGGGGCTGGAGCACCAGTGGGTGCTGGGGGTCTCTTGGGGCACTGGCTGATAACATGTCCCACCTCATGGCAGTGAAAGCAGGTAGGGGACCTCTGTTGTCCCTGGGATCTCTGTAGTCCCGCCTTCCCCTAGGTGGCCATGGCTGTCTAGTTTTGGGGGGTTGGGATTCCTTCTCCTGGGGACTTTTTTGGGGCCCTGGTGTGGACTCCTTTTGATTGCCCTTGTCCCCCCCTCTTCTGCTGGGGACCCTGCCCACCTTTGGCTATAGTACCCACAAATCCTCTGTGGACCCTGGACTGGTCCACATTAGCAAGCTCAATGGGGTCTGTCAGCTTGCTGTCTAAAAGATGCTGGTGCAGCTCTGGAACACAAAGACTACTCAAGTACTCCCAACTGATTAAATGCAACAACCCCTTAAAATCAGTTACTTGGCTGCCCTTCATACAACCTTCCATTGCACGCGAGTACAAATTCACACACGCCATTCAAGTCTCAGATTCTTTCTTCCTAGAATTTCTAAACTGTAGTCTGTACTGCTCTGGCGTAAGTCCATACCCGAGACATAAGTCCTCCTTCATATTGGGGTAGGTCATGGTACCGACTAATTCTAAAGGCTCTAGAGCACTCCTCCCAGAAGCCTCAAAATGTTTCCACAGGCCCGCCCCCCAATGCTGTCCAGACACACCATTCATTCGCAATGCAATCTCATAGGAAGTAAACCAGGCATACATATCCTCACTCCTATTGTAATTCTGTACCAGATCCTTGGGAATATATACTTTACCCCATGCACTGGCGGCGCTGCCACCATTTGAACTGGCATCCACCTCCTTGGCTTTAAGATCCAGTTCTCTCATGCTCAACTCATGAGCCAAAAGCAATTTCTTCCCCTCCAAAGCGCGGGCATTTTTGCGCTCCTCCGCCGCCTTTTCTACTTCCAATTGTTTCATTTTCATTTTCATGACTTCCAAGTCATTTTCTCTTACTCTCTGATTTTCTTGTAATTCTTCTGGGGTGAGGCCCCTACCGGAATGGTTGCTGCCGGCCCCGGAGTCTATTCTGCCCTCGGGCAGATCCATGGGTTGAAAACCATTCACTGCATCCACATCATCATTTCCCTCTTGTGCCTCCCAATGGGCCTTACGAGATGTCTCGCAGCTCATCCCTCCTGTAGCTGCTTTTTATGGGGCACTCAAACTCGCGGCAGAGTTTCCTAAGTTCCTCAACTCTGTAGGAATACAGGTCTCCAAAGACAAACTCCAACTCTACTTCTGCCCCATCACTGAGTGCCTTTTCTTTTGTAGACATGATGCTTTGAAGAGTTACTCAAAAATAGAATCAAAATCAAAAACAGTAGTATGCGGTGGCGTAGTGTTCTGCACTCACTAGTGATGTACACCAATCACTGTGGGTCTAGTACAAATACAAGTTCAAATCCCACCGCTGCCACCAATGTTAGAATTGGGGGTCTCTAGTTGGCAGAGGTAGGTACCACTGTACAAATAGGGACCCTTGCTTCTAGTCAGGGCAAGGAGGAAACCCTCTGGAATAACCCCTACTCACCCTCTAGGTAGCTTGGCACGAGCAGTCAAGGCTTATCAGAATGCAATGTGTAAAGTATTGTACCAACACTCACAGTAACACAGTGAAAACACCACAAACTGACTCCACAACAGTTTAGAAAAATAAAGGTATTTAATTTAAACTACACAAGACCAAAACGACAAAAATCCAACATACACTGTTCAAGAATATGGTTTCAAAAGAGTTCTTAAGGTTGCAATAAAAGTTCTTTAGGTTGCGATAAAATAATCCACAGTTGCGTGAAAAGTTCACAGTTGCGTCACGTTTCAGACACAGTACCTTTAGTTGCGACAAAGTTTCAAAAGCAGAAGCTGGTGCGGGGAAAAACAAGCAATGCGTTGCTCCTGCGACCCTGGGGAGGCATTTGAGACAGCCCCGCTGCAGCAGCGGGCGTGTTGCGACGAATCCGGTCTGTATGGGGAGGAAGGCCACTTGTCTGGATTCCGGTGCGTAGTTTCCGTAGGAAGTTTGTTCTTGCAAAGGCACGATGCGACGATCTTGTAGGGGCTGCGACTATCTCCGGGGCGACGATGCGCGATCCAGCGGTTATCCCCTCTCTCGCAGCTCCTCGATGCGATGATTTCGGCGATGACTCTCGCAGCGACGTGATGCGGTCCGCAAGTGATCTCACCCAGCGATGACAGGCTCTGCGACGACACTCGCAGCGATGTTAGGCTTCCCGCACCGATCGGGTGCGCCCCACAAACGAAGGATGCGACAACTCTGACAGCGGCAACAGGCGCAGCGACGATCTCGACCTTCGTAGCAGCGGGAATTTCCTTGCATTGTCGGGAATGCGCTCGGCAGCGAGCGATGCAATACCTTTTCTGTAGCAAAGTCTCTCAAATTTTAGTTTTCAGCTTCCCAGCACAGATACAACTTCCAGAGGCACCACACATGGGCCAAGCACTCCAGGAAGGACAGAACTATCTCAGTAGAGCTCAGGGGAAGCTGGGGGTGAAGTCCTTTTGTTCCTGGGACTTCAGGACAGGGAGCCAGCTCTTCTCAGGCCCTTGGAGAATCCTTCAAGCAAGGGGACACAACACAGCAAAGTCCTTCCCCTCTCCTTGGCAGCAAAGCAACAGCAGGGCAATCCAGCAGAGCAACAGCTGGACAATCTTCCTTCTTCAGTTTCAGCTTTCTCCTTGCCAGGGGTTCCTTCTTGATTCCAGGATGATCTAATTTTCTGTTGTCAGGGGTCCTTTACTTACACCCCTAAAAGTCTGTGTTCTCTTTGTGCAAGTGGGCACTGAGCCCGGTCTGAACCAGTTCTGGGTGTTTCTTGAGCACTTTGTTTTCCTGGCTTCTCCTTTCCTTTCAGAGTGAGGGGCAGGGTCGTCAGCCGCCCAGCAGGAGGTGAAGCCAGCATTGTGGAAGGCAGGCACAGCCCTATTCAGGCCCAGGTGCTATTTCCCCCACCACTCAAGTTGCAAATGCAGTCATTCAGCCTAGGGCTGACTCAGCCAGCCTCCTTGGGAGTCCCCAGCCCCTGTCACTCTCAAACCAGACAGTCAATACACAAAAGGCCAAGGCACACAGAAGGGTCAGACAAGAGAACAGCGACCTTCTAAAAGTGCTGTTCTCAAACACAGGATTTAAAAACAACCTTCCCTAAAAGATGTGTTATTAAATTCTGAGTTCATGGATACTAGACTCTTATGTCCTATCTCTTTCCTATGAGAAGAAAGGCTGGTAGCCACTGTAGCCAACATCCCCCATGTTAACCTATGGAGCAAGATAGCCTTACAATAGTGAAAAACGAACATGGCTGTAATTCACTACCAGAGCAGGTCACCTGCACCAGTACATGCTCTACCTTTCACATACACTTCACCCTGCCCAGGGGGGTACCTTGGGCCTTCCATAGGGGTGACCAATGTGCACAAAAAGGGAAGGGTTAGGCCTAGTCAGTGGGGACACTGACCAGGAGGACATGGCAGTTCACAGACTGCACACAGGCACTACGGTGGCAGGCCTGAGACACCATTTTAGGGCTACTCATGTGGGTGGCACAATCGGTGCTGCAGGCCCACTAGTAGCATTTGTCATCACCAGCCCTGGCACACCCAGTGCACTTTACTAGGGACTTCATAGTGATACAAATATGCCAATCATTTACATCCAATCATAATAACAATTTACACAGGGAGCACTAACACTATGGCACTGATCAGCAGTGGCAGAGTGTCCAAAGCATCTAAACCAGCAAAAACGAAATCCAGCACAGCATCAAAAATACAGGAGGTAGAGGCCAAAAAAACAGGGGAAACCAGGCCAAAGATGCCAGGTCTAACAGTTTAGTTCTGAGTAATATGCATGCCGCTTTGTCACGGTTGATTTCCTACATTAGTGCTCTGGTTTCAGCCTATGTAGCTGTGTTCCCATCTGTGGGGGACCTGGCCTGGCAGTTTGGACTTTACAGTTCAATCGCCTGAGGCTGAGATTAATGTAAGCATTGCATCTATCCCTTTTGTTTCATTCAGTACCTTAAATATTATGGATATGACCAGATGTGTGTATCATACGGAGTATGCTACAGGACTCAAGCTATACCTTCACTTACAAGGCTCAAGTACCCAGAGACCAGTCTGGAGTTCCTTGAGGTCCTGTCATGATGGGTCTGGTCTGGCAATTTGGGATTGACTCTTCCTACAGGAGCAGGATCATGACTGATTTGCATATGGGTGGTCTATGTTTAGAGTGGCATAATAGGCAAAATTCTGATGGTCTGGAATGTGGCCGTGACAACTGCGAATGACTGAGATGAATTTAAACATTCCTCCGTTTACTGTTTTTGCTTCAGCTCATACAAGGAAAGCATGTCAAAAGATGAAAACTATGAGGTCTAAAAACATGTGCCATGGACAGATGACATAAGCACTCTAGGAAACACAAACACTTCCAGACGGTAAATCCACAAGTTTGCAAAACCTTCCTGACATTACATGCCCACACTGTCTAATCACTGCTTTACATGACGACCCCCCCCACCCCCACATACATAACGAGACAGCTGGCATCTATTGCATACTGGAATGAAATAGGCGACCACAATTGCTAGAGAAAACACCATCAGAACAACCACCTTTTAATAAGTGACAGCACCCAAAAAAGCAAGAAGATCAGTGACAGTAAAGGTTGTGTCCTGGTGACATGGAGTGATCTATTATCCCCAGCAAAGGGAATTGATTGTGAGAATGCTGATCCTATTTTAACTCGCCATTGAAATGCCTTTGGGTGGCTTAAGTAGTTACACTTGCACAAAGTTTAATAAAAATTAGGGTTCTTTCTTTTTTATTTAATTTTTATTTCAAGTTTCGTGGAAAACAGAACAATCTTCGCACCCAAGAGACAGAAATACCCAAATCATCTCAGTCTTCATGGATACACACAGTTGCAATTTATATTACTGTTCTACAGTGTTGTATTTCTTCTATCAAGTGTGGGGATGTTACTACTCCTGCACATTTTAAACACAACAGTACCTCCTGGGTGGTAGGGGGGGTGGGAGTCATTTCTATTCCCCTCCACTAGTGACATGTGTGACCGCACCATGTAGGTCCACCCCATAGTGGTTTAGCCAACTGCCCCATACATTACAAAACATTCTCGAGCAACCCCTGCTCTTATACTGGACACTCTCAGCTGCCATGTATATGCACATTCCCCTTTTCAACTTGTGTAGTGTCAGTGGGTCTTGTGCACCCCAATGTCTCGCTATATCCCTCTTCGTCACCACTAGGCCTAAGGCACTAAGAAGTAGCTGAGTTCTGGCGAAATGTAACTCGCTTGGGGTCCCCAGCAAGATGAACTTCGGGTTCATGGGAAGGGAGATCTGCAGCACAGAATTCAGTTCCCTGATAATTGCTTCCCAGTAAGTCTGTATAGTGGAGCAACTCTTTAATGGGAGGTAGAAATCCCCCAATTCCTGCCTGCAGCGCTGACAGCTCGAGTTTTCAGCCCGTCCTAATCATAATACACCCAATGAAGGATCGTATACTGAATGAGGCGCAAACGAGCTTTAATCGCCACCTCCCTGGGGTGCATCAGTGCTGCTTTCCAATCCATGTACTCCACCATACCCAGCTCACCCATCTCATGGTTCCCGGAGCTTGCCCCGGTTATCAAGCATATTGTTGTTCAATGTCTTGTATGTCAGTGACACTGCTTTAATTGTGAGCTCTTCTTGCTGTAGTCGCCCCTCCAGCAGCGCGTATTAAGGGAGGCCATCACCCTACAGTGCCTCCGCCAGCCATGCAAGGCGTAGCTGGGTGTATTTGATGAATTGGGATCTATGAAGCGTAAATTTGGCACAGAGGGCAGGAAAGGGTTTAAGTGCACCCTTGTCAATGATGTCCCCATGTTAGCGATAGCCAGTATGTCCCACAATTCAAATCCCCTCAGCTTACCCAACTCCCTGCGCCAGGTCCCTTTCCACAGCGGCGGTGCCCTGAGGATCTTACAGGCCCTTCCCAGTGTTCTAGACACTCTCATACCTCTAGAGTAACTCATGGTGCTGGAAGTAGCCTATGTGTTCCCTTGCTCCATAAAGATAATGAAAGAACTTATGGGGTGTCAGTGTCTCCCGCTCTGGCCTGTAAGTGGGGTGATCTCCTGCCACGTGTATCCAGTCGATGGGGGTCAGGTGTGCCATCCGATAATAGGCTTCAATATCCAGCCGTGCCAGTCCACCATTGTATGGATTACGCTGCAGTGTAATCCTTGGGTGTTTTCCTAGCCACCCATTGAGCATAGTTCTGTGTCTTTCTCAAAATATTGTTCGTGGGAGGGGATGATAAGCGTTCAGAAGGACGTATAGGAACTGGGGCAGGGTGATCATTTTGAACATGACTGCTCGGCCCATTGTGGTGAGTGGCAGGGCTTTCCATCTATCTGCTGCACTTTTGAATGTAGTCCATACTAGCAAAACATTGTGTTTGCAGCATACCTCCTTATGTGTTGTGAGGAATATACCCAGATACCTCCTCGACCACACCCAGTTCCCCCGGTAGGAGAGTCCAGTCTTGTACCTGTCTGGGACTCTCCACCATTGATTTGCGCCAGTTGATCTTATAGCACGAGGGCCGTCCATTGCGTTGATCGTCTGGAATAGGGTGGGAATTGTGACGTTGGGTTCGGTTATGAACAGAAGAAGCCACCTGCGTAAAGGGATATCTTCTTCTCCATAGTTTCACCTGGGGTGGCCCTGAAGTCCAAAAAATTAGGTTCCTTAACCAATAATTGACCTACTGTATATTGGGAAGACTGAAGGGGTTACTCTCTTTAACAATTCATCCTCAGCCAATGAATTTCATTCAGAAAGTTTTGAGCTGGACCACAACCAGATTACACATTTTGTCATTGTGACAAGAAAGCAAAGGTATATTAGCACATTACTTTTAAGTTGCATAGATAATTTAAGTTTCTAGACATGGAGATCTGCCAACATTTTCCATATTTTTGGAGACATATGTACCTAGTGTAACTTCTTGGCCCCAAGTGTGTGCAGACTATTATGATATAGTGTGAATCCTTGTGGAATTCCAATTAGTGCTACCAGAGGTTCAGTTCAATCTTCGAGAACCATTTGTTATAATGTAATTTCAGAACTGTTGTTGATGATTGTTGTTCAGACTTATTTCTCATTCTAATTTGCCTCGTTGGTGGGCTGCATATCTCTACAGATGCACGCATTACCTAGCTAGTTGGTCTTCTTCATACTTAAAACTGAGGAGTACCGTTTGACGATTCCCACCTTCTTTGACAATCCATGTGATGCTAAGCCGTGCGCTGCAAGATAGGGTCAAAATGTAAGTTGATTGTTTTACTTTTCAGGATGCTCATTATAGAAGGTCTTCCAACCCAGAGGTTCTCAACCTTAGTGTTAAGCTGATAAATCCTAGTATGTTAACTGCAGTGCAACAATATTCTAGTGCCGGACAGACTATTTTCTGTGCTTCTGTCTTCAGTTTGAAGATCGCTTAACAAAGTACTTCACAAGGGGAGGGGCTGGGTGTCTCCATACAACAGGCTTAATTACAAGTGCGTCAGTAGTTTGCTATCTGTGCAAAACTGTTTGACCAGCAACTGTTATTAAAATAGTGGAGTTTAATGTAATTACCAGGTGCCGTTAACTGCACATCAACAGACTTTTCCAAATTACATTTTGGCAGGTTTTAACTGCTACAATTTAAGGGATGCAAAAACCCTAGTTAATATGGGTACACCACAGTGGCACTTCTTAGGGCTGCCTGTCTTATTCAGGGCCAGAAGAAATATGGTCACATCACCCCCCCCCCCCCCCCCCCCCGAAAGAACTTCATTGGCCCACTTGAACCAACTTTAAAACCAGCTGAACCATTTAAAAAGCTATGAAATAGCCGCTTCGCTTATTTTGCAGACAAAATCACCACCCCTGGTGGCCCTCAGAACAGTAGGCATGCATCATATATGCATTCAGAACCTGGAACAACATCCCCATATCCATGAAGACTACGTCAATTTAGGAAAGAGATGAACACTCACCTTGCTAAAGGAAAAAACAGTCCAGTGCATTAATTGTCTACATCCCAGCTTCCTCCCCTTCTATTTGTTGGATTTGTGCTAGTCTTAGACCATGTACAGTGCTCTGCTGCCTTTTGGCTAGGTTTGCACTATTGAAATACCATATATATATATACATACACCACTGTGACATGTAACAAAGTATGACAAGACCGCAAATATCTTTCCTCCTATAAAAGACATAAAAGTACACAGATAAAACGCTTATCCAACCAATCACTGAATTCAACATGGGATGCTATAGCACAATAAAAACATACTCTTATTCACAGTAAAACTTTAAGTGACAGATAAGGCAATATCTAAATATTTATTTTTATCATTAATTGAGCACAAACATCCACACCCAGTTACCTTGATGCTGAAGTCTAAAAATTGACTTCAACTGTAAATGGAAATTTTAAAGATGGCCATTAAGAGATTGGAAAGAAAATATTTTTTTGCTTTTTAGGAATTTCCATTTTTTTGTAGCAGAGGCAGCTGGGAGTTCAATGAATACAGTAACAAGTTTCCGAGTTTAGCTGCTGCGACAGTGAAAGCTCTACCGCCTAAAGTGACTCCGCTGAATTTAGGAGCCGTTACTAAAAAGGCTGCAACACAGAAGACAACAGCATCCCTTCAGAGAAAGAGAGCTTTCTGCACAAGGCCCAAAGAGTTGAAAACAACTTTTTTTTATAGTAACCAATACGAGGAGCCTGAAGTAGGAGAGATGGATTCAGAGTGCATCAAATCAAAACACCACCTAGCTTCTAAGTTTTATATAACATGAAGTTTCCTCAATGACATGGCCAGTAAATT
The DNA here is from genome assembly GCF_964263255.1 of Lissotriton vulgaris. Classification (NCBI taxonomy): domain Eukaryota; kingdom Metazoa; phylum Chordata; class Amphibia; order Caudata; family Salamandridae; genus Lissotriton; species Lissotriton vulgaris. The sequence goes on along the minus strand of NC_141697.1, from coordinate 1,216,619,704 downwards.
AGGATAGACTGCACTGCAATAGTCCAACCTGGCTGTGACAAATACATCTAGACCAATGATACTCAAAGTGCAGTCCGGGGCCACTTGCAGCCTTCTTGACCTTTACATGCAGCCCCCCTGGTGAACAGCAGAACAAGCTGCTGTTTAGTTGAGAAGCACTAATATTCAGAACAAAATTTTAAATAAACTGGCAAGCATTTATTAACCTGGAAATAAATGCTTGCCCATTTATTTAAAAAAAATTATTTACTGTTTCTTAGACCCATTTACACAATCCCTGACTCACCCAGACCCCCACTGCCACCCTGCTGGCATTAGTGCGGCCCTCAGCCACACCACAGACTGTTCTTTATGGCCCTTGGGCAAATGTTTGCGAGTACCGATCTAGACTTTGCAAATGTGAGTAAATAGGGGGTAACATTTGCTTTAATGTGCGGAGCAGGTAAAAACAGGTTCTTGCAACCGATTTGATTTGACGTAGTTAAGCCCAAATCAAACTTGACAAACTGATTTTTTCAATCAATACACTTAGGTGTATTTCTTCCCAAGACAAGGAGGCCAAAAGGGAAACTCTAATGCTGGAGATAAGAGCAGAAAAGATTTCAGTTTTGCCTCCATATAGTTTAAGATTACTCATACTTATCTATGATTCCACCCCTAGTAAGAAACTGTGCAAGTTTTCGGCCTTGTCACCATCAATTTAAAGAGGATCTAGAAATCATCTGCATAAATGAACAGCCTCAATATCTGAAACAGATATTGCACAAGTGCACATAGACGTGGAGACAGTAGTGAACACCCAGGTTCCCTCACAGGTCAAAGTTTTTAGCATAGTCACGAAGCAATCCAGATGGACCTGGAACAATCTATTTATTAGGAAGTTCCAAAACCACATAAGGAAGTGCTCCTGATCCACAATTATCCATATGCCCTAAAAGAATTTAATGGTCAACACCAGGGCTCTCCAAAGTTGGTCCTGGAGGGCCAGATCCATGGCAGATTTTAACTACATTTACCTAAATGGGGAAATGCTACAAATCTGGGAGAAATCCGGTCCTCCGGGACAGACTTTGCGCTATACAAGTGTACAATACAATACAATACAATACTTTGAAGAACCCTGGTCAACACTGTCAAATGCTGTAGACTGATCCAATAAAATCCAAGACAGGCACACCCTGATCAGCACAGAGACGAAGATCATCCAAGACCGTGGTCACGGCAATCTCAGTACTGTAGCCCAAACGAAAACCAGCTTGCATGGGATGCAGTAAATTTGGGAACTCAAAGAGTGAGGGCTGATAAAACACAGTGTGCTCTAGTAGTTTGGGTAGAAAAAGAAAGTTGGAAAATAAGCCTAAAGTTATTCACAATCTCTGAGTCCACTGTAGGTTTTTTCAACAGTGGAATAATATGATCATTTTTAAACATGTCCGATACAATGCTTGTAAAAAGGGAATCATGCCCATAGTCATTAAAAACAACATAAAGAATAGCATGACCAAGAGAAGATCATAGCAATGTAAACTACTTACATAAATATTAAGTACACAGATTTTCCAGCATAGCAAGTGGACCAGGACTCCACAACTTGCACACATGCATGCACAGATCTCTTCCAAAGACGCTCCAGCTATTTAACGCTCTCACACACATTTCCCTAGGAAATTGTCTGTCCACGAAAATAAACTTCAGCCCAGTGGTACATAGCTGAGTTGATCTTATGCCATCTGTATCCTGCAGGCCTTACTTGTGCACAAGTTCTTTTTTCCCCAACAAGATTAGCCACCAAAGGTTTACTTATTTTGGTATATCACAACTACAACGTCTTTCCAATACATGTTTATGGAACACCTGGGCAACTTTTTGCATTCATTCTAACCAGCTCAAACAGTCAAAATGGCATTAAGCTTCAGTCAAAAAGAGCCCTTATCCCCCTGGTCTAGTTACCAGGTTGACCTTCAGCCATCAAAAACCTCTGCAAAACATTCGAAGAGGTCATCTTCTCTTGCATTTGTTCCTCATGTTAATGTAAGCTGGGCAAGGCTTGAAGTTATATGTAACGAGGGGGACCCGGACCCTCCTGACGTACCCATGTCCCCTCTTTCTAAACAGCACACCAAGACCTGGAAGACAGCAGACGCTGTGTACAACCCCGGACCAGAAGAAGATGCGGAACACTGTTTCTTTAACTGGGTGGAACTGGACCCTGGCCACGCCCTCCCGTCGCAGGTAAAACCCAGTCCAGTGAACCAACAGGTGTGTTTTACACCCGGAGGTGATTTGCGTGAGGACAGAGAGGAGTGGGAGTACGGAGCTAGCGAGGAGGATAGGTAGGAGGAGTACATCTGAGGACGGACGAGGCGGGAGGAGTACATCGGAGGACGGAGGAGGCGAGAGGAGTACATCGGAGGACGGACGAGGTGGGAGGAGTACAGCAGGAGAAGGAGGAGGCAGGTCGAGGAGAAGAGGAAGCCCCGGAGTCAGGAGTCGAGGAGAAGAGCGAGGAACAGCGGAGACCGGGACAAGACGTCCGCGACAAGCCAGGAGGCCACCCTAGAGGCGCTTCGTCCTGCCACACTTCAAGGGAAGTGTGGCTTGAGCAGGTACGGTCACGCTTTAAACCTCCCTGAACCTCCGACCAACATCCAGTGCAAACCCCTCACCCTCACGAACCCCTCTCTTGAACCTGGGTCGGTTAATTGCACGTGTGTTCCTCACTCCCTTCCCTCTGCACAACCCAAGGCCCCAGCCTAATTGCACCTTTCTTTCTTTCCCGGTATCCTGGACGGGACGACGCGGCACCACGAGAAGCGGCCTACAAGTCCCAGAATCCCCCAGGAATATCGAAGAGTAGGAGCAGTGAAACGCCTGGATCGACTGACAGAAGAAAGACACGCCTCTCCCCTATTACCGAAAGACGATACAGAAGAAACGCTCTTATAAAACAATAAAACCCTCTTTACCCCGAGTTCCGGTGTCTGTGAGTCTGTTCAAACTCCCACATTATGTAAATTATTGGAACCGCCACAACTATTGCAATTCTTGCTTATTTTATTTTGGCCCTGCAAACTGATGTTTCTTAAACTTGTCATTACTACTCTTCTTACCTACCACATTGATATGCAATGTGGATTGGCAATTAATCTCCTGAACATAGCATTATCGTTTCTCTATACTTCTAAACAATGGGAGCAAAGTTTTTTTTTTAAGTGAGAGGGGAGCAAAGCAGGAATAACAGGTTTGAAAAAAGGCTGTAGAGAGGGAGATGGAAAAATGGGTCCGGAAAATAATCAGCAAAACCGGAAGGGAAGTAAGAGGCTGGCAAAAAAGAAGAAAATTGTGAGGGAGACTAAAGGGTTTCTTAAAAATAAAAATAAAAACAAAAAAGGGAGTAAGGTGGGGAAGGAATTCAGGGGTTTCAAAAATTGGAATGAAGTGGGACTAAGGGGTTTACATCAAATGGAGCGAAGTGAAAAACTGAGTAAATGGTTTGGAGAAGGGGGTACATCTGTAAGGAGTTGGAGAAAAAGGGAGTAACACAGGAGGGGGCAAAGAGTTTGAAAAAAGGAATTAAAATAGGAGTGGGAGTAAGGTTTTTTTTTTCAAGAAAGTAAGGCGGTAGGGGAATCAAGAGTATAAAAACAGGGATTAAACCAGCAGTGGAAGCCTGTTTTTAAAAACTGAGTAACACTCGAGGGAGACTAGGGTTTTAAAAGGAGTAAATAAAGAGGGAGTACAGAGCTTTAAAAAAAAAAAAAAAAGGAACTGTAAGAGGGGAAGTCCGATTTGAAAAACAGTAATGCAGAAGGGGACTAAGGGATTGGGAAAAAAGAAGTAAAGGGTTTATAAAAAGGAGAGAAGCAGGAAGGGGAGTGCGGAGTATGTAAAAATGAATTCATTGAGAGGAGTAAGGGGTGTGTAAAAAAACTGGAGTAAAGTGCAAAGGGGTTTGTAAAAGTAAAAATACTGTGCAAAATAAAAACATGAGCAAAGTAAGGGGGGTATCAAAAGGGGCATGGAAAGCAGGGGTCTTAAAGCAATGAATATGGGAAAAAAAGAAGAGGAGGGGCTAAGGGGTATGAAGGCCTACTTAAAAGCCACAAAACAAATAAACAAGCATTTGCAATGCAATAGGTCTCGCATTAGGAAAGTGAGCTATTGGTATTGTAAATGACACATTTTTTTAATATGTGTTGGCTTTGAAAATATATAAATTAATTGCATTGTTATTCACAAAGCCAATAGCTTACACTTTCCTAATGCGAGTCCTATTGGCTATGGCAATGCTTGTTGGTAGCAAGCAAGGACAGTGCTAATGTGGTGCTGAGTGATGGTGTGGTTTGACTGAGGGATGATGTGGTGTTCCTGAGTGATGTGGTGGTGTTCTTGGGTGATGTGGTGGTGTCCCAGAGTGATGTGGTGGTGTCCCAGAGAGATGTGGTGGTGCCCCCGAGGGATGGAGGGTCGAGTTGGAGGGCGGCGTTGGAGAGCGGAGTTGGAGAGCGGAGTTGGAGAGCGGAGTTGGAGGGGGGAGTTGGAGGGGGGAGTTGGAGGGGGGAGTTGGAGGGGGGAGTTTGAGTTGGAGGGTGGAGCTGGAGTTGGAGGTGGAGGGTGGAGTTTGAGTTGGAGGGCAGAGTTGGAGGGCAGAGTTGGAGGGCAGAGTTGGAGGGCGGAGTTGGAGGGCGGAGTTGGAGGGCGGAGTTGGAGGGCGGAGTTGGAGGGCGGAGTTGGAGGGCGGAGTTGGAGGGCGGAGTTGGAGGGCGGAGTTGGATTTGGAGGGTGGAGTTGGATTTGGAGGGTGGAGTTGGATTTGGAGGGTGGAGTTGGATTTGGAGGGTGGAGTTGGATTTGGAGGGTGGAGTTGGATTTGGAGGGTGGAGTTGGATTTGGAGGGTGGAGTTGGATTTGGAGGACCACGGCGTATAGAACAACAAACGCTGTACAACAAATGGAATAGCCTTCTAAGTTTTATGTTGCTGCATAGTTCTATTTGAACACGGAAAATAATCCTGAAAACAACACTGATCAGTAAAACAGAACATTGTCATCAAAACCAAAAATAGTATTCCCGTATTACACACAGACATACTCTCTCACCTATATGGAAAAAAATCTACCTGCATGAAACAAATATATATATTAAATAGCGGTGCTTAATTACAATAGATGCACAGCAACTTCATTAAAAAGCTACAGCTGTGCTTGCTTCGCAGCTAGTGTGTAAAGCAGATTAATATGATCCCATAATATGAGTGGATAGATGAGTCATTGTACATTTAGTGTAGACAGTGTCATTACTTGGTGGTGTTTACAGGTTATTCGTGAGTTAATTGTCAGGAAGGTCGCATGTACACTTTTATAGTTAATACATTTCCTTTTATGTAGAAGCTCTAGGGAGAGCGCAATGTCGCACTGGGTAGATTTCACGTTTGTTTTACTAATAGAATACACAGCACCGGTTGAACACACCCCCGCCAATACGCACATTATCCATCCCGCCATATTCATCACATGTAAAGGCCTTCGTGTTTACAACCAACAGCATGCGAATTACTTTCTGTCATACCCAGTGGCGAAACTGGCTGCCTAATAATAAATAGAACTCAATAGCAATACAAGAAAAGTTTAAATGGACACGGCGGCACAGCCGTGAAAGTGAAAGCGATGACATGGCCGTGAGACGCGCTCTATGGTGGGGGTGGGGGAGGGGCAGTTGTGAGAGGCGCCATGAGCCATGACAAAAGGCAGGAATATAAATACTAATGACATAGATTACCTTAACCTTTCTTTTTTACATGCACTTTAAACAAAAGTCTAAACCAGACAAAGTCGATAGACTGAATCACCTTTATTCCTCCTCTGTAATTAGCTTGAATGAAAACAAACAACAAAAAAAACAAGACTGGTCGGGTTTCAAGTACCCGCACAAAATTGCTGCTTTTTGCACGTTTTACTATGCTTTCATCCCCCGGGCGATGGTGTGAATGCCAAACTGAAAACAGATTCTGATTTCAGCCCTAGCTGGCTACACATTAAAAACAGCACTGAAAATGAAAGATGCTCGAGAAAAAAAGTCGGAGCCACAACTGTATGGACATGACGTTTGTGAGTGCTTCAGGGATTGTAAGGCACTAACAGCCCGCGAGTGGCACGCAAAAACGATTTTAATAAAGCTCTGGCATTGCGCAGAGGGGGGCGGGGGAGAGCATTCCTTTGAAGTCTGAAGCTCCCTGCATTGCTGTGGCGGGTCTGATGCGATGATGCGACAAATGGTGGTTTGTGATGTGGCTGGTGTGGCGGGGGAGCGGAAGGGACTCCTTTGAAGTCTGATGCCTGGCTCGGGAGCAAATAGGAGGGGGGCTGATGGGTTTGACGTGCACGCGCGTCTTACACAAGTGCATCACATGAACTGGACGTAATCCGCACTTGGTAGAGATTTTGTTTTGCCTACTATATACTCCCCTATTAATCCCTGCGGGATATAATAAGCGAGACCTAAAAATGAAGAAACTAAAGTTTTTTTCAAGAATGCCATTCAGAGTTTTTTTATCAATCTAGAGAATTTCATTCTAAGGGAGATAATTCCACAATGGCTCGACTAAATAAACAAATTTCACACATAGAAAGTCTCACAGGAGAGTAAATGACCCAAATTGAAACGTACTGCTCCAAATTCGAATCTCAATTCACACTACGTACGGGGCTAGAAAGGTGGAGAAATGTAGGAGAATGTGGAGCACTGCTTTTGTTTGCACAAGAACCATCACTCAACCTAGGGTGATATGGTTCATCATACGGTCCCCTCCACAAACTAGGACGGCAAGGTACCCTGTGTGGGCTACGACTTTCCAGTAGGAAAGGAGCAGGGTTGTTCTATTGCACGTACGGGACAATTACCTGTAGGGATAGAGTGAGGGGCAGAGTGCAAAAGAAAAAGTGTATACAACTGTCTCATGGGTGGCGAAAAAAACTTTATTCATATGCCCTAATGGATAGGAGTTAAAAGCTTAGTGAAATATGGAAATGGATGTTACCCTACCTTGTGGTAACCATGTTTATGACTGTATAGTTCAAGTCATTTATCAGGACCAAGGTTGTCAGTCACTCTGCTATATATAATGTGTACAAAAATTAAATATTAAAGATATTTCTTTCATAATAAGGCATCCAATCAGCTGACCATCTGTACTCATAGCACCAGAATCTTGAGCGCGGCAGATGACACTGTACGAAACAAAAAAGAAATATAAAAAGGAATTTTAAAAGCAATGTACAACACCAGTGTCTACCACCACCATTGTAAAACTTGTGTTAGGTGCTCTCAGTGAGCATTTACCTTTACCTTACCATAATTATGTAGGCAAGGTCCAACTCGGCCATCAACAGACTCTCTCAGTCCCAGTGTGTGGAGGAAACCCTATGATGAAGCATGTCACCCTAGGGTGAATGAGGGTTCTCGTCCAAACACAAGCAGTGCTCCACATTTCTCCAGCTTTCTCGACTAAATAATGTCAGCACCATTTTGTTAAAGTTTGATCTTCATCAAAAATCACAGAAAATCCCCTGAACCATTTTTCTCTTGTCTGCTTTAATTGTGAGCATGCACTAAGTGCTATATTAAAGACTGGACATTTACATTTTAGAACTAGATAAACTCGGCAAGGTCTTGTTGGAGTCAAAATATTATGAACTCTCTACGCATGTATGTTTGGCTTACATATGCAGAAGTGATTTTTCAATAATAGGGCAACATTACAATTTGCCTGTAAATTTGTAATCCTTGTGCAAACAGATGTTTGGACAGGAATCACAATTACAGGTGTTGTAATGTGTATCCCACTCCATATTTGCTATGTGGGATAAAGATTGGACCCTTCTTTAAATTTCAGGAGGTTGCACCTGCTGGAATTTAACAAAGGGAAATGACTAGTGCTTACTGGGACATGCTGATTTTGGTCAGTCAGAACCAATATTGGCATGTTATTCCATAAAATCTCAGATTATGGAATAATTGTTGCATCCAATAAATTCTGAACACCCCAGGGTCAAAACTTTTACTGGTCACGATAATTTTCACATCAGACAGGCCTATTCGTAATCAGGCCCATGAAAGGATTTATTGGTATGAAGATTTTTGTGTGAGCTTCCTTTCTTCATGTATTTACATATAATAAAACATTTTATAGGAGAATTATAATTGCTAATTATTAGGTTTTGTCAACATGTACGCATTTTTGTAGTGGAACCACTTTCAGTAATGCATGCTGAGCTCATAACTCAATGCATTTCTTAGAGCACTCACCCTAAGAGAAGGAGCTTTGCGTTAACTAACCCTGTACATGATACTAGCAGCCCGCCCCGGCGTTGCACGGGGCAGAAGTGGGCTGGGGGAAGCATTTTGGGCTTTTGTGCAGTCCTAGCCGGGCCCCCGCCCGGACATTGCCTAAACCGCCACCCGCCTCTGCCTTACCTCAGCCGCGCTCCGGACTTCACCGCCACTCCCGGGCCCCCGCCCGCCCCGACACTGCCCGGACCGCCTCCCGCCTCACCTTACCTGAGCCGCCGGACCACTCCTCGCCGCTCCTCCCCGCCTGTCGTCATCACGCAGGTGTAGGTAGCGGTCAGCGCTACGTCGCGGCCGGCGCTAGTTTTAGGGGACTACTTTGTTTGGAAATTTAAATTTTTTAATTTAAGTTTTATTTTAAGTTGCCTATGTCCATCTACACACCCTGAGGATTCCAACAATGTATTGGGTGTGTGGATTGGCGCGGTGGTTCCCGAGTTTACCTTGCCAAAAGGTTTCTGTTCTCTCTTTATACTAGTAGTATAGATAAAATACCTCATTAACAGATGCAGAACCTGATTCAGCGGCAAACAGTCCTTTTGTTATGTGGACAAAATAAACATGCAGACTTGTCCTTGACCACAAACAAATATGTCCTGGACGTCAGAAGATAGTAATTCCACACCCCTGTAGATTTGTTCTACACCGATTGCACCATATCACTTGTTTGTAGTTCCTTATAATGCAAAAAGATAAAATATTTGCTCTTTTAGCACCCATTTACTCCCAATCTATTTTGTGATGAGTTGCTTCATATATGTGGTACTTAAATGTTTAAAACGTCAAACCTCTTGAACTGCAGTCGACAGCAGGAATCAGTGCTGGTTCCCCTCCCTTCAATAACTTACATTCTTCACTGCAAAAATTAAACAAACCATTGTTTTCCCCATTATCTCAGTATTGGTGCTAGCAGCCGCTGAGCTCAACATGGCAGCACGTGTGTCTATCGTTTCCCTTGCTTCTAGTTTTTTTTTTTTATATAAAATGTGTATTGCTCTATTTGACAATTTTCCCCCCATACTGTGTTTTGATCTGGTAAATTCCAGAATGCACTTTAAGCAACCAAAATGGCCACCACGTAGAACTCACACCGGGCACATTGCATGCAATGATGTTGGATTGTTAGGTTTACTATCTACGGCCAATATAGCTGACACACTGGGGTTCAGGTGACCATGCTTGGTAGGCCACTCTGGAGTGCTGAAACCCTGACGAGCAATGATGATATCACTCCATCTGTACTGCTTACAGACTTCTTAGCAAGTTCCAGGAGATGGGAATCTGTAAACTCAACCTGGTCTGTTGCTATTCTGTTCCATTCCACTATATTTATTATGTTATGTGATAAATGCTTCTAAAGTGTAATAAATACTAATAGATGTCAAGGCGCTAGCTCATGGTGAAACTGATATGGCTAGTAATGGATTCCTTAACTTGCAAATAGCCAGGTTTTATGAACCTTCCTGAACGACAGCAGATTATAAATGACTGATTTGGAGACACAGTAAATTCCACTCTTTGGCTCCTGCTGTAACAAAGCTCCCAAATCCCCCCCCCTCCCAGTTTGAGAGTCTAAATGTGTTGGTCTTCAGTTTCTGACACCCATGGATCGAAGAGTTCTCCTAGGTCTGTACCATTTAAATGAGGGCTGCTGAAAAACAAGACCAATACCACGAAGGGGCTTATGGATCTGATTTAGTGCCTTGAGTTTCATAAGTTGCCTGACTGGCAGCCAGTGAAGTTTGGTGATAAGCTGACATTAGTTTTTTGAGAGTTGAAGGGATGAAAGGCAGGATCTTTTTTAGCATTCCATGAACAAGCAAAGCAGTAGATAGAACTGCAATCACCTGTAGCCCGAACATTAGACTATTGTCCATTACTACTCCTCGATTTTTACCTTTTTTCACAGGAACTGGAAGTGGGCCCACTTCCTCGGGCCACCAGAAGGGGGACTACAAGGAAGGGTTACTCCCAAAAAGGATAACTTCTGCTTTCCTGGAATTTAGTTGCAGACAGATTTGGTCCATCCATTTTCCAGTTTCTCTCATGCAGTCATGGAAGTTTGAACCCCCCCAGGTTATTGGGGAAGACATAGCTATCACTATCTGAGAGTCATCTGCAAGGAAGTAGCGTCCAAACTTAACGATCTTATCAGCGCTGCCGGGGTTTCAGGTATACATTAAATAGTGTGGGACTGAGAGCAGATCCCTGTGGTACTCCACAAAGCAGTGAACAGTTCAGAGATGTAACCACGGTTTGACTGCTGCCCGACAGAGACCAACCAAGTCAGATGACAGAGCTCCAGCATAAACGGTGAAGTAGATGGAAGACTTCCTGACATATTTGTGAGTCAACCTGCTCTTTGCTAGTGTAATGTTTAAAGCCACATGCAGCTCTTTGCACGACTGTGCACATGACAAATATGTATTGAAGGATCACACAACATAGGTGAAGGTACAGGAAGGACATCAGACGATCAATGTTTTCCAGCAACTTTCCAGCTTTACTTCAAGAATCATTCTAACGTCCATACCCACACATTCCAAAGACACCCTGCTGCAACCATTCTATTCCTTGCACCACATTCAACTAGTCACATTTCTGAGCAATTCGCTCATACATTCATACCCATTATTCTGCCGCCTGGTGAATGAAGTTGAAGTGTGATGCGAAGGTGCTCCCATCAAACTGAAGGGAAGATAAATTGTTTTAGGAGCATGTTAACATTTTAAGACAGTTACCACATTTCAGTCTTGGTACGAACGCTGCTTTTTTAGAAGGTGAAAATAAGTGAAAAGAGAATGACACTATCCAAATAAGGGCATGCTGACGATTTAAACAACGCAACAAATTAACATAGCATACCAAGTATACATATGGTTGCCAGAAACAGTGAAGTTGTGATCCATCCTCTACAATGACTTGCCACTATAGGAATGTGCCAGAGAATGCACAGGGAGAACTGAACAGAGTCTGGCTTAGTTCTAGAAGCCATAACACGTGCTGACAAATTATTTGGCACGTAAATTGCACAAAAGTATGATCAATATGTTCAAAAAATGTAAAAGGTATGAATTAAATATGCGAGAATATTTCACTTTAGCGCATTAGACTGTATCAGTGCATGGAGTGGCATTTATTTTTCTGTCCCCATTACAAGAACTTGAGGGGAAGTGGATAATCCTAGTGCAGGCTTATCAGTAGTGGCCACTACCTTGAAGTGCTGATAATTATTTCTAGAGACATCCGTAGAGTAACAGTCTTTGGCTTAGCAAAATTTCTGTTAGCTCTATGAATCAAATGCTCTAAATGTATTGTATCATAATTTCTATTGCATTTTAATTGTATATATGGAAGAGATGTATCCTTTTTATGGCTCATTTTTATGGTATTTTTAACTTTTTTCAATGCACTTTTTAAGATCCTCGTGATCAAAATAAAGTTATGACGATGATGAATAAAGAAAATACCAATGATTACCCAAATTGCTCAAGCCAGGGTTTCCTGGCTGTGCAGTTATGACACTAGAATAGTATTCTTGCTCTCTCCCATTTCACATCAACTGTTTGTACCATCTTTAATTGCTTGAGGCGCCACTACACCAAGTACTACGTATTAGATCTTAAACCATGGTGATATAAGACTTTCTTGAAAATTGTGACTGGTGTGAGCAAGGGGGACAGCAGACACCAAATGAAGACCCGGCTCGTTTTAGGCTCGAGGTTCCAGGACGTCTTCGAGCTGAGCTAGCTATCCGTCTCGAGCCTGCAGTGGCCCGTCCTCCTCTATAACCTCATGGAGTAGGGAAAGCGAGGGTTCCGTAGTATTTGCCACTCTTATGAGCATTCAGTGTTTCGAAGGGTTGAGTTCGGGATCTTTTCGAGCATTTCAAGAAGTTTTGTTTCCATGGAAATTCACATCAAATAACTTGTTGGCGATTTGCTCAGCTCCACCTCATAACAATTTAGTCGCCACCAATGCCTTATCTTTTAGGCACGGTTTAGGTTTTCCACCCATGAATCGAGAGGACACCTGGGCAAAAAAATGCACTGACTTCGTGTCAATATGGGAACAGCCCGACAGGTCAACGGTGCTGCCGATGTCAATCTGACAACACGACCATCCTCCTACACCTTCGCCAAGCCGCGCCTTCACCACATGGGGGCTTTTCTATACATCGAAACCTTCGAACCCTTGCCTCACGGAGGAGGCCTTTCCGCGACGCAAATCCCCCTGCAACGCCGTGCGGAGAAGCAAGTTACTTCACGGGAAAACAAAAGTCTTTCAACTCTTTTGTGCCTAGCCTCCAAAGTACCTGAAGGAGGACCTTCCCTAAATCGAAACCTTGCCTGCCCTGCGAGCCGACCCACACTTCTTCACGTGGAGGGCTTTCCCTTTCCGAGAATGGAAACGCCTCCAAGCCAAGTCTCACGCCACCTCACGGAGCCCTTTCCGTGAAGTCCTTCTAGCCCTCCGTGCCAGATCCGCCTTCACCTCACAGAGAAGCGAACCGCTCCCTGCAGGTTTGAATCGTTGAAGGTGAATGACAGTCGGCAGCGCGAGCCCAACCGCTCCTGACAGGACGTTCACACGCAGCAGAGAAGAAAAAACGCGGAAGTGCCGTACGCCTCCTAACAGCGGTGTGACGTCAGCAAAGCACGCGCGCGCCGGGCTCCCACCATTCCCCTACGCGGAGAAAGGAGATGGAGACCGTTAGGCGAGCGTGTGCGCGCGGCCTCGTTCCCTACGCCGCGCGCTGCGCATGCGCAGTCCGGTCCGCAGAGCCGCCTCCGCTCCCCATTCCCGGCGCTCGGTACGGCGCGGTTCTGACAGGAGTGTTAGCCCGGGGTGAGAAGAGGGGGAACGGCGGGAGAGCTCAGTCCGGGGGACGCCGAGGGGAGCCGGGCTCCGCTGTCTGTCTGAGCCCCGGGGCGCGGAGACGCCCGGGCGCCGCCGCCACCATGAGCATCGAGATCCCGGCCGGCCTGACCGACCTGCTGCAGGGCTACACTGTGGAGGTGCTGCGCCAGCGGCCGCCGGACCTGGTGGAGTTCGCCGTGCAGTACTTCAGCCGCCTGCGCGAGGAGAAGCAGCTGGAGCTGCTGCGGGATGGCGGCGGCCGCGGGCACAAAACTCACGTCAACTTCGAGGCGGAGGAGCAGCCCATGCAGACCGAGTCCAACGGCGAGGAGGAGGAGGACGACGACTCCGACTTCGAACGTAAGCAGGCGCCGGGGGTGCGGGCTGCCAGGGACCCCTTGCCCCCCCTGCACCCTGTCAACGCCTCGTTGACACGTCCGGCTCTGCCTGCACGCCTCTGCCTGCCTGTCATGCTCCTGCAGGACTGCCCCCCGTCCACTCCTAGCAGGGATACCCCTCCTGTCAGAAGCTACCTCTCCTGCCCATCTCTCTGGCCCACCCCTGTGTATAATGAGTCCTGTCACTGCCCCTTTCAGTCCCCCCTGTCTTAAGAATCCCTTACCCCCTCCTGTCAGCCCCCCCCTGACTTCAGAATCCCTCACCCCCTCCTGTCAGCCCCCCTCCTGTCAGCCCCCCCTGTCTTAAGAATCCCTCGCCCCCTCCTGTCAGTCCACCCTGTCTTAAGAATCCCTCGCCCCCTCCTGTCAGTCCACCCTGTCTTAAGAATCCCTCGCCTCCTCCTGTCAGTCCTCCCGTGTCTTCAGAATCCCCCACCCCCTCCTGTCAGTCCCCCCCTGTCTTCAGAATCCCTCACCCCCTCCTGTCAGCCCCCCCTGTCTTTAGCATCCCTTACCCCTCCTGTCAGTCCGCCCCTGTCTTCAGAATCCCGCCCCCCCTGTCTTCAGAATCCCTCACCCCCTCCTGTCAGCTCCCCCCCTGTCTCCAGAATCCCTCACTCCCTCCTGTCAGCCCCCCCGTCTTCAGAATCCCTCACTCCCTCTTGTCAGCCCCCCCCGTCTTCAGAATCCCTCACCCCCTCCTGTCAGTCCACCCTGTCTTCAGAATCGCTCGCCCCCTCCTGTCATTCCTGCCGCACCCCTGACCCCACTTCTGTCAGTGCTCCTGTCTAGCAGCCTCCTCCTGTCAGTCCCTCCTGTCTTTAGAATCCTCACTCCCTCCTGTCATTCCTTCCTGCCACATCCCAGACCCCCTTCTGTCGGTGCTCCTGTCTAGCAGCCTCCTCCTGTCAGTCCCTCCTGTCTTCAGAATCCTCCCTCCCTCCTGTCATTCCTTCCTGTCTTCAGAATCCTCACTCCCTCCTGTCATTCCTTCCTGCCACATCTCAGACCCCCCTTCTGTCGGTGCTCCTGTCTAGCAGCCTCCTCCTGTCTTCAGAATCCTCACTCCCTCCTGTCATTCCTTCCTGCCACATCCCAGACCCCCTTCTGTCGGTGCTCCTGTCTAGCAGCCTCCTCCTGTCAGTCCCTCCTGTCTTCAGAATCCTCCCTCCCTCCTGTCATTCCTTCCTGTCTTCAGAATTCTCACTCCCTCCTGCCACATCCCAGACCCCCCTTCTGTCAGTGCTCCTGTCTAGCAGCCTCCTCCTGTCATTCCTTCCTGTCTTCAGAATCCTCACTCCCTCCTGTCATTCCTTCCTGCCACATCCCAGACCCCCACTTCTGTCAGTGCTCCTGTCTAGCAGCCTCCTCCTGTCTTCCGAATCCCTGACCCCCTCTCCTGGCAGTATTCCTGCCTGACAGACTGCCCCCACCTTGCCTAACAGTATCTGCGTCCTCTCCTCCCTGTCATCAAGTCATGACAGGCATACTCTTCCTTCCGCCCCCTGCTCTCTTTCTTCCGTCCTTTCCTCTCTGCTTGTTGCTACAGCTTGTCCTTCACACAGTGGGTCAATATGTTCAGTTCCTCTTGCCCGACAATGCCTCCTGTCTGACGGCCTCTGCCACCTGTCAGACTGCCTTTCCTATTGCCCTGCAGACTCTGCACCCTCTCCTGTCTTTCATTGAGCTGTAGCAAGCGGATTCTGCTTCCCTAATTTCCTCCTTCCTCTTCCTGGCAGAGACTACTGCACTCCTACCTGGCAGGCTGTGTCCCGCCTCTTAACTGCTAGTACACCCTGCCTCCATCCCTCCATGTTGATTCAGAATCCTACCAGTCGTGAAGGCCCCCCCCCCTGACTTGCTGATCCTGCTCGACATGTTGCTTCCTTTCATCTGGACATTCACCCAGGACCTCTTGTCTGCCAATGTCGCATGCCTGATTCTGGCTTCCCTAGTTTTTAGCCCTGGCATAGACTCCCATTTGGCAGTATAGACTTTTCAAGATACCGAGCTGTTACCGAACAGCCTTTAAGCGGTACTGCTTACCTTACCCTTTTCTCAACTTCTTTTAGGGTGCACCCTTCACGGGCCAGCTTCTCCTGCATGGCCAGGTTCCTCCTACCTAGAAGGCATAGGAGAGTGCAGGGTTTCTGCCTCGGACACATTTCGTCTTCCTGCCTATTTTCTTTGTGTCTGCATGGCAAGCCCTCATCCAAGGGTCTGGTAGGAGCAAGGGTTTGTTCCTCTGGCACTTGACCCATATCTAGCATGGTCCTGTCTCTTTACACCTTTCATGGAGGACTGTGTTGTCTCGTCTGGGCCAGAGGGGCTCGGAGGTCTCCTCCCTGCGCAGATATGGTCTAGCCCTCCCTGCTGCCCATTCTGGGATCTTCCCCTTCTGCCTTGTCCACCCTGGGGTTCCATCTCTAAGCCTTTGATGGGTAGTGCCATACAGCGGGCTTGTCAAGTATTACCTGACCTCTGTTGTATTGCCCCAATGTACTTGTTATATATGTATCAATAAAGTAAGTACAGATATGTTTAAAAAAAGAACCATAAGCACTTTAAAATGTTTTTAGTCCGAAGCTGATCGCTAGTTTGGACAGTGTTTGTGAATGTGCATAGTTGCTGTTTGCAATCAGTCATGCTCTTACCTGTATCAGCTTCTTAAACACATTTAAACTACTGATTTTCTTTAAAAAAAAAAAAAAAAAAAAGAATACGCATATCTACGCACTTTGCTGGCGTTCTAAGGCTCAGTGAACACTGCATGTACACACAGGGAGACTGCCCCATAGGCCTTTTCAGGCTCCACGTTCTCTCATACACTGCTTTGTATGAGCAGGCACTTAAACTCCCGAACACTTACATTTGCATTGGAAAAGGGGCGTGCCTGTATTTTACAGCAGAACTGAAATACTTCCACAGGCAAAGTACCACTTCCAGGCAGTAGGCCGTATATATTCTGATATAATGAGCACCTGGTCTTCCAGCTTTTATTCAAACACTGTCTGTTAACTTTTTGACACAAAGACTCAGCCATATCACTAACATTGTCCATACCATGCTCAATTGCTGTCCTGAGCCAGTGTCAAAGCAGTTATTATTTCTGTCCCACCTTATGCTGAGAGCTCAGATTGCACATGATTATCTACTGATTTGTGTATACGAAATGGATCTTGTACGAGTATGTAGTAACTCATGTTTAAAGATTCAGATGAAAAGTAGATGTGCTGAGTTCGAACAGTGTAGACTTGTTTCTGTAATGTTTGTGTTTATTGTTGAGGTTCAAATCGAAGTAATGGCTTGATGGTTCCTGGATTCTAGTTGTGATTCGGTGGGATGCACAGAAGTCAAAAAGTTAAGTTAAGAACCTTTGCTTTTGTCTTCTTAGAGTTTGGACAGGTTCATATTTATTAATTTAAACACACATAGCCCCGTGAAAACTGAAAAATAAGAAGCTGGTGGCATAAGTTGGTTAATTCATTTGGAAGAAATTACACTATTTTAGCTTCTCAGTTGCTTTGTGGGTGGGGTGCAGGCAAAGACGGAAAAATACCAAGTTATTTATATTTGCCTAAAACAGTTAAAACAAGAGTTTAGTCAAATTGAGTAAATCAATCCTCAGTAAATGTAGGACCGAAAAGAAAGGCAGTAGTTTGTTCAATTCTTTTCTGAAAGCCAAAGAGGATTGAGTGTCCTGAAGATGTCTGGTTGCACGCTCAAGGCTGATTCTGCAGCGCAGGAATAGAAAGGTTTGTTGTTGGTGGCCGTTTTAAATTTAGTGGATTCAAGCAATAGTGATTCGTTGCTTCTAAGACATCTTGAGATGGGAAGGAGCTTTGCTAGGTATGCAGGCAGTTTTTCTTGAGCCCAGTTTTTCTTGTGTGAAGCCCTATTGGCGAGGATGCACAGTTTGAACTTAGCCCTACCCTGAATAGGAAGCAAGTGAGAGCCCTAAGAAGAGGTGAGATTTTTTTTTGCCTGATGAACCAATCTGACAGCTAGATGGAAAATAGCTTTGAGAAGGGCTAGTTGGGCATTCCGTACCCCTGCTAGAACTGAATTTCAGAAGTTAATTTGTGAGATAATGAGTGTGCATAACTTTTTAAGAGGATGTTAGATTTTCTTTATGAGCGGGGAGGTCACCGCTTTGGCTATTTCGTTGATGTGAGAGCTGAAAGTGGGAGCCTCATTGATCATATAGCTCAACGATCTGGAAAGTGGTGAGAATGAGAAGCCTTCAAAGTTAGAGATTAAGAAAGCAAGAGATCATTTTTTTGGCAGGTGTTGATATTAGTAGGAACTGCAGGTTTCCAGGTTCAAAAGCAGAAGTTGGCTCTCACCCAGTGTTTTTTTAGGCGGGAAATACAGCTTCTTAAGATGGTGATGTCTTGTATATTCAACAACTTTAGGTACATCTGAGTATGAACTGCATAATAATGGGGCTTTATCCCTATGTATTCAAGAGCCTGGCTCCGATGTTCCATGTTGATAAGAAGAATGGGCTCCAAGGTCGATCGTTGTAAGTTTACTCTCTTGTTCCATCACTATTTTGTTTTCTTGAGTTTTTACAGCGTGAAGCATATCATTGTTGATGGGGGACTCTATATATTGCACCGCGGCAAAGTTATGGTTCAACCACACTTTCCATTGAAAAGGCCGTTTTTGATTTGGCAATAACTTTGGTCTTAATGGGCAGATTTGCATAAAATGTGACACTTGATTAACGTATGCAGTTAAGGTCCGGTTTGCTCATTTTCAAGCAGGGATAAAAGGGGGTGGATGTAAAAAAAGAAGTGTATTTCCATTTTAGAGCCCACAGAATATTTTTCCTGCCACTACAGCTTAAACTGCTGAAAGAATTTACACCAACGTTTGCATGAATGTAGAACATTGCTTGTGTTCATTTAGTGGTTCGCTATAAATTCTTTCAGTAAAATATATTAGTGTTTGAAAAATGTGTAGGATGGGCTTGTGTATCATAACGGGTGAAAAAAAATTAGTTGGTTTGATTTTAACTATTGTACTGTTTACTGATATGCATGAAATTTGCCACTAGCATGTTGAATTTACTTTTGGTATTTTCATATTCGTGCAGTTTAATCAAAGGGAGGTAACTATTAAAAGGACATGCCAAAAGTGCTAATTTGCTAGTAACTTTGGCAGTGTGTGATGAATCTGCACATAATAGTATTAATTGTTTAGAAGGAATGCTTTTCTATTGGCATGTCAAGCTTTGTGCTAGTCCATAAAGGGCAGTAAAGTTAAAGGACACGCAGTGCAGTAACATTTTCATTTACTTTTAACTTTGACGCAGTTTGATGAATCAAATATGGCAAGTAGTTAGAAAGTGAGATACAGTGCAGTTTTTGTGCACATGCAACAGGCGGGACAAAGTTATAGGGCGAGTATCAAATCATTTTTGATATGTTAACTTAGTATCTCATGATAAATATGCTTGAAATTTGGCAGACTCTAAGCACGTTGGAGGTACTCTTGGGTATCTCACATTTGTGCATACCCACTTGGCGGCATGGGTTTACTTACGCTTAATGTGTTAATTTGCTCATAACCTGGGCACTATATAATACATCTGCACAACATTTTTGATACGTTTAGAAAGGATAATTTTCTGGTGTATACCAATGTTTGTGCCAATCTGTGGGAGGGCAATTCATTTTTAATTTGCTTATAATTTTGGCATCGTTTGAATCAGTATGAAATGTGGCAAGCAGTTTGCAAGTTACAACCAGTGAAGGTTTTTCAGGTTTGCGCAGATCCAGTAAAAGCAGGAATTTAAAGGAGGGGTGGTAAAAACGTTTTTGATTCCTAATAACTTTGGCACTTTTTTATATCATATTTAGCTTACTCTTGGTATTCATAATGTCATACATGTCCGGAATTGTGAATTCAGTGCATCAGAAAAAATGTAAGCATTCACTGAAAAAAGTAGTCAAAGGTGAGTTATGGTTCAACAAGCAAAAACTGTAAAAAAACAGTATATTTTCAGTTACTGGTTACAAAGCGCACCATAACTCACTCCCCTTATGCTATGCTATCCTCTTGCTAGACTTGCCCTTTCTGTTTTTTTTCTCTGTACCATCGGCCAAAATATTGCACATGCCAGGGGGCGAGAGTTACACTGTACACCATAGCTTGAGAATGTTAGTTTTTTCAGGTTTGGGAATATAGATAATATGTTCACTGAAAAAACATAGTTCAAAATTGAGTTATGGTTATGGCTACAACACAAAACAACTCATTTAGGGAATTTAGAGCTTGAAAGATATGTTTTGATTTATTTGATAAGATAATCACCACTGCGTGCATGATACCTTGCTGGGTTCAAGGGGTTACTTTTGGTTGCCTTTGTGAATGGCAAATCGATAGTCCTGAAAGAACTATGGTACTTATTGTTGCGAAAGTTGTGCAGTTGCCATTGCATAACTTTGGCTATGTAGCTAATGCGATCCTTCAATAACTATTTCTCATCAAGAATGAAACCAAGAGATGTTGCTTTATTTACAATAATCGTCTAGTTATCCAGAGAGATTGAGTTCAAGGCCAGATTGAAAGCCTGGGTGAAGTTATGAGGACTTGAGCAGCGACTCTATTTTGCCTGGATTTAGTTAAGAAGAGTTTGGAGAACCTGTGAGAAGTTGGCCTGATATGTAGTCCTCACTATTCTAGTGATCACTGTGTATCATTCCAAACGACCCTTATTGATGATTGGTTGTAAGTCAATCTTATAGACCAGCTATCCTAGTAGCATGGACAAGAGCAGTCTTTAGGCTAAACTCTAGAGGGCGTGTTAAGCCAGCTGTTATACCATCACATATACCCCTTGAACACCAAGTGAAAAGACATCACACAAGTTGTTATGAAAATAAAAGGATATTTATTTATAACAAGTCTACCCTGATCTCTTTATGAGTCAGGGAGCTAAGCACACAACAAAACTCTTAAGAAAATACTTTAAGTTGCACAATTTACACAAATGCCCGAGGGGCACGAAAAACCATATACTACAAAAGTGGAATGCGAAATACTAGCAGGTAAGTAACAAGATCCAGAGGCTTTAGGATCGCTTGGACTCCACTACTGAACCTTCAGGTTAGGAGCAGGAGGCCTAGGGAGATCGGGTGCAGAGTGTGCACTCTCACGCGGGATGCGGGACAAAGTCTATGGATGCTAGTAATCGTAAAGTTAGTGTTATCGGACGAATCCGACTAGATAGGCTGAAAACGAAAAAGGATCTGGACACTTAAATAGTGAACCTACGTTGGAGCACCGAAATGCTCAAGTTACCTAGCCCAGGGGCTGCGGCTGCATAGGGTTCAAAAGACGTTGGGAATCCTTGTTGCAGTCTATGGAGCCTGAAAGAAGAAGTTGCTGGCAGGCGACCAGTGATGATGATTGGAGTGATCCAAGCCTGGATCGATGATGGAGAGGACCTGAAAGCAGAGGGGACTCAGTTCTTAATCACTAGCCAGTGATTAGGTGGGCACCAGGATGGCACTGGATGAAGTCACCTCGACCAGGTGAGTGGGCGACGCTGGGCTCTGCAGTCTCTCGGACCAGGAGGCGTTGTCGGCGACCAGGATGGAGGTGCGAGCTGTCCCACGAAGGTGTCTGCTGTCGGCGATGCTGGGCCCAGGATTGGGGCAACAAACCTTGGCAAAGTCAAGCCCACGCGGTGGACTCAAGATGGCGTCTGGAGTGGACCAGGAGGGTCCGGGGTGCTCCTCTCTTGGAAGGGAGCAAGGGCAAGTCTGGAGCAACCAGACCAGTGAAGTAATCGTCGTGGTTCGTCGTCAGCAGGGCCACTAGCCAGCAGGCAAGTGACCGGACAACGAGGTGAGCAGCAAAGAGCAGAAGGGCCCCACGCAGATCTCGTGGATGCTGGGGGGCTGGATTTCGGTGCTGGAGCTGCTCAGGGTTAGGGCTTCTCAAACCCCAAAGCACCCACTCGAGGATCCCTCGGCGGTCGTGCTGGATAAGCGTCGTGCAGTTTTGAAGATGGCCGGTCCCTTCAGGTCTCGTCACACCCATGAATCTCAGCTGGGCTGATGATGCAGGTAGAGGTCAGAGATGCCAGGGAACCCGGGTCTCGTCGAGCTGGGCAGTCTTGATCCGGAGGATGGACTTGCAGCAAACCACATGCGCTTAGATGGTGCCCGCTGGTGCAGGGTGGCTACTCCTTAGCCACAAGGGAGAGTCTTCAGAAATGTTCAAGAGTTCTTTCGTGGAAAGTAGTCAAGATTCAGAATTATCTAATTTGGGAAGGGGGCCTGCTCCTACCTTTTTATACTAAAGAAAGGGGCTGGCACGCGACTAGGTCCTGCCCATGGGTGGGACCAGGAGGGGGGTGGTCACACCCCTCTCCCTTGTCCGGACTTTCCCCAGCTCAGGGGCTGGTGTGCCCCTGGAACTGGTTCAAGCCGGCATATGCACAGTGAGCACCGGGGTGCCACTTGCAGTCACCTTCCTCTCAGCCTTGCCTACCTGGGATACACAAAACCCTGTCTGGGATGGTGCTAGCACCGCCCCTGACAGGAAACCCTTTGTCCAAGCTCTCCTCGCTGGAAGGACTCCCAGCAGCAGGAGGTCAGACTTGTGTCTGTGGTGGCAGCATCCATCTTGTGATGCTGAGGCTCGAGTTAGCTTTAACCGGGGTTCACAGTTACATACATGTCGTGTCCCTCTAGAAGGGTGGAATGCTAACCCCGTCGCCAGAATTGGCGAGGGGTTAGTATTCCAATTCGTATGACACCTTACTCGACATGTTTTGATAAAGCGATACCAAAGATAGCAAATAACCGCGAGGATTATAATGCACTTAAGAGTATATGGTACGCGTTATCATGGAACAGTTATTAGGACTTGGTTCCGCAAGCTGCAAACGGGCTCGGCTCATGCCAGAGCACCAACTCACATAATTCCACGCACTCTGCCTTCAGGATTGATAAGGCCTGCCATAGGAGTGACTGATAGGAATACATGTGTCCATTTTAGGGTTAGATATAGGAATACTATATCTAAAGCAAAGGGTGATTACACCACCTTGCCCCAGCTGTCGTGCAGCCAGTTGTGTCAGATTTGGATGGCCAGCCAGGGGTGGCATAATACATGCTGCAGCCCCTGGTAGGCCCTGGGTACACCTATGCCCTGGATACCTAAGGTACACTGTACAGGGACTGATAAGGGGACTCAGTATCCAATTAGGTATGTACCTAAGGTACATGGAATCCATTTTACAGAGAGAGCAGTAGGCCTGGGGCCCTGAATAGCAGGGTCCCAGGCAGTGGCGTAACGAAACATGAGGGGGCCCCCCTCCCATCCTCCATGCCTGTCTAGAGCTCTCAGGCCAGCGACCCGCCACACTGCAGGGGATGCGGGCGATTGTTACGCCACTGTCACCAATGCAGCTGTTAATAGTAACAGTGGATGGTGGAGTTAAAGGTTGGGCGTAGTCTGCCAGCAGGCTATCATAGGTGGTGGACCATTCATTACAGGGTCCCTGCCATCAGTAGGCCGGGGAAGTTTGCCCAATTTTAGGTGGGTTTCCTGATGCAGACTCCTGTCATGATATACAACATCATCGTTCAGATTTGACAAACGTGCATCCACTGCTCCTTCTCGTTTCCATTTTAAAACATTAGACAAAGCGACAATGCAGTATTTCAAAAGCAGATATAACTACAAAGAGCACATTTTGATAATACATTTTTATTTTTATTAGACAATAGCAATCTTAAGAGGCATTGCATAGCTTCATACACACTTTGACCCCAATTCCATCACAGTCTCTCTCTCTCTGTCAGTCAGTATCTCTTAGTCAGTCACTCTCAGTCAGTCAGTCTCTCCCTCTCTCTCTCTCTCTCTCTCTCTCTGTCTCTCTCTGTCAGTCTGTCAGTCAGTCCCTCTCTGTCAGTCAGTCTCTCTCTCTGTCAGTCAATCTATCACTCTCTGTCATTCAGTCTCTCTCAGTCAGTCTCTCTCAGTCAGTCAGTCTCTCGCTCTCTATCTGTCTGTCAGTCAGTCTCTCTCTGTCAGTCTCTCTCTGTCAGTCTCTCTCTGTCAGTCTCTCTCTGTCAGTCTCTCTCTGTCAGTCTCTCTCTGTCAGTCTCTCTCTGTCAGTCTCTCTCTGTCAGTCTCTCTCTGTCAGTCTCTCTCTGTCAGTCTCTCTCTGTCAGTCTCTCTCTGTCAGTCTCTCTCTGTCAGTCTCTCTCAGTCAGTCTCTCTCAGTCAGTCTCTCTTAGTCAGTCTCTCTCTCTGTCAGTCAGTCTCTCTCTCTCTGTCAGTCTCAGTCTCTCTCTCTGTCAGTCAGTCTCTCTCTCTCTGTCAGTCTCTCTCAATCAGTCTCTCTCAGTCTGTCAGTTTCTCTCTCTTAGTCAGTCTCTCTCTCTGTCAGTCAGTCTCTCTCTCTGTCAGTCAGTCTCTCTCTCTGTCAGTCAGTCTCTCTCTCTGTCAGTCAGTCTCTCTCTCTCTGTTAGTCAGTCTCTCTTTCTCTGTCAGTCTCTCAGTCTCTTTCTCTCTCTGTCAGTCTCCCTCTCTGTCAGTCAATCTCTCTCTCAGTCAGTCTCTCTCGCTCCCAGTCAGTCAGTCTCTCTCAGTCAGTCAGTCTCTCTTTTGCTCTGTCAGTCAGTCTCTGTCAGTCAGACTCTCTCACTCAGTCAGTCTCTCTCTCTGTCAGTCTCTCTCTCTGTCAGTCTCTCTCTCTGTCAGTCTCTCTCTGTCAGTCTCTCTCCAAGTCAGTCTCTCTCTGTCAGTCTCTCTGACAATCAGTCTATCTCTCTGTCAGTCAGTCTCTGCCTCTCTCTCTCAGTCTCTCTTTCTCAGTCAGTTTCTCTCTACCTTAGTCAGTCTCTGTCAGTCAGTCAGTCTCACTCTCAATCAGTCTCTCTCTCTCTGTCAGTCAGTCACTCTCTCTCTCAGTCAGTTTCTCAGTCAGTCAGTCTCTACTCTCTCTCCATTCTCTCTCTCAACTCTGTCCACTCTATCTCTACTGTCTCTCTCTCCACGGTCTCTCCTCTGTCTCTCTCTCCACTTTCTCTCCCCACTCTCTCACTATCTCTCCCTCCACTGTCTCCCTCCACTGTCTCCCTCCACTGTCTCCCTCCACTGTCTCCCTCCACTGTCTCCCTCCACTGTCTCCCTCCACTGTCTCCCTCCACTGTCTCCCTCCACTGTCTCCCTCTCTACTCTCTCTCTACTCCCTCTCCACTCTCTCTCTCCACTCTCTCTCTCCACTCTCTCTCTCCACTCTCTCTCTCCACTCTCTCTCTCCACTCTCTCTCTCCACTCTCTCTCTCCACTCACTCTCTCCACTCACTCTCTCCACTCACTCTCTCCACTCACTGTCTCTCCACTCACTCTCTCTCCACTCACTCTCTCTCCACCCACTCTCTCTCTGCTGTCTCCCTCCACTGTCTCTCTCTCCACTGTCTCTCTCTCTCCACTGTCTCTCTCTACTCTCCACTGTCTCTCCACTTTCTCTCCACTCTCTGTCTCTCTCTCCACTCTCTCTCTCTCTCTCTCCCTCTCTCTCCACTCTCTCTCTCTCTCCACTCTCTCTCTCTCTCTCTCTCCACACTCTCGCTCTCTCCACACTCTCTCTCTCCACTCTCTCTCTCTCTCTCCACTCTCTCTCTCTCCACTCTCTCTCTCTCTCTCCACTCTCTCTCTCTCCACTCTCTCTCTCTCCACTCTCCACTCTATCTCTCTCCACTCTCTCTTCCCTCTCTCTCTCCCTCCACTCGCTCTCTCCACTCGCTCTCTCCACTCGCTCTCTCCACTCGCTCTCTCCACTCGCTCTCTCCACTGTCTCTCTCTCCACTCTCTCTCCACTCTATCTTTCTCTCCACTCTTTCTTTCTCTCCACTCTCTCTCTCTCCACTCTCTCTCTCCACTCTCTCTCTCCACTCTCTCTCTCTCTCTCCACTCTCTCTCTCTCTCCACTCTCTCTCTCTCCACTCTCTCTCTCCACTCTCTCTTTCTCCACTCTCTCCAGTGTCTCTCCATGCTCTCCCCATTCTCTCTCCACTCTTTCTCTCCACTGTCTATCTCCACTCTCTCTCCACTGTCTACTCTCTCTCCACTGTCTCTCTCCTCTCTCTCTCTCTCTCTCTAGCCACTCTCTCTCTCCACTGTTTCTCTCCACTCTCTCTTTCTCCACTCTCTCCCACTCTCCCTCACAAAGTAGTGTGCGTTCCATGGGTGTCCGCAGAAATGTTTCCAGGGGGGGCACATTTTTAACTTCATCACCATCCCCCTTGCACCCTTCTCTCCTCTGCCTTGCACCCTTCTTGCCCTCCCTCTTGCACCTTCTCCCCCTCCCCCTTGTATCCTTCTCCCCCTCCCCTTGTACCCTAGTCCACCTCCACCTTGAACCCTTTTCTACCTTGCACCATTCTCCCTCTGCCTTGCACCCTTCTCCCCTCTGCCTTGCACCCTTCTCCCCCTCCACCTTGCACCCTTCTCCCCCTCCGCCTTGCACCCTTCTCTACCTTGCATCCTTTTCCTCTCTGCCTTGCACCCTTCTCCCCCTCCGCTTTGCACCCTTCTCCTCTCTGCCTTGCACCCTTCTCCCCTCTGTCTTGCACCCTTCTCCCCTCTGTCTTGCACCCTTCTCCCCTTTGCCTTGCACCCTTCTCCCCTTTGCCTTGCACCCTTCTCCCCTTTGCCTTGCACCCTTCTCCCCTTTGCCTTGCACCCTTCTCCCCTTTGCCTTGCACCCTTCTCCCCTCTGCCTTGCACCCGTCTCCCCGCTGCCTTGCACCCGTCTCACCCTCCGCCTTGCACCCTTCTCTACCTTGCACCCTTCTCCTCTCTTCCTTGCACCCTTCTCCCCTCTGCCTTGCACCCTTCTCCCCTCTGCCATGCACTCTTCTCCCCCTCCGCCTTGCACCCTTCTCTACCTTGCACCCTTCTCCTCTCTTCCTTGCACCCTTCTCCTCTCTGCCTTGCACCCTTCTCCCCTCTGCCTTGCACCCTTCTCCCCTCTGCCTTGCACCCTTCTCCCCTCTGCCTTGCACCCTTCTCCCCTCTGCCTTGCACACTTCTCCCCTCTGCCTTGCACACTTCTCCCCCTCCACCTTGCACCCTTCTCCCCCTCCGCCTTGCACCCTTCTCTATCTTGCACCCTTCTCCTCTCTTCCTGGCACCCTTCTCCGCTCTGCCTTGCACCCTTCTCCCCTCTGCCTTGCACCCTTCTCCCCCTCCACCTTGCACCCTTCTCCCCCTCCGCCTTGCACCCTTCTCTACCTTGCATCCTTCTTCCTCTCTGCCTTGCACCCTTCTCCCCCTCCGCTTTGCACCCTTCTCCTCTCTGCCTTGCACCCTTCTCCCCTCTGTCTTGCACCCTTCTCCCCTTTGCCTTGCACCCTTCTCCCCTTTGCCTTGCACCCTTCTCCCCTTTGCCTTGCACCCTTCTCCCCTTTGCCTTGCACCCTTCTCCCCTCTGCCTTGCACCCGTCTCCCCGCTGCCTTGCACCCGTCTCACCCTCCGCCTTGCACCCTTCTCTACCTTGCACCCTTCTCCTCTCTTCCTTGCACCCTTCTCCCCTCTGCCTTGCACCCTTCTCCCCTCTGCCATGCACTCTTCTCCCCCTCCGCCTTGCACCCTTCTCTACCTTGCACCCTTCTCCTCTCTTCCTTGCACCCTTCTCCTCTCTGCCTTGCACCCTTCTCCCCTCTGCCTTGCACCCTTCTCCCCTCTGCCTTGCACACTTCTCCCCTCTGCCTTGCACACTTCTCCCCCTCCACCTTGCACCCTTCTCCCCCTCCGCCTTGCACCCTTCTCTATCTTGCACCCTTCTCCTCTCTTCCTGGCACCCTTCTCCGCTCTGCCTTGCACCCTTCTCCCCTCTGCCTTGCACCCTTCTCCCCTCTGCCTTGCACCCCTCTCCCCTCCGCCTTGCACCCTTCTCCCCTCCGCCTTGCACCCTTCTCCTCTCTGCCTTGCACCCTTCTCCCCTCTACCCTGCACCCTTCTCCCCCTCGCACCCTTCTCTACCTTGCACCCTTCTCCTCTCTTCCTTGCACCCTTCTCCTCTTTGCCTTGCACCCTTCTCTTCTCTGCCTTGCCCACTTCTCCCCTCCACCTTGCACCCTTCTCCCCTCCACCTTGCACCCTTCTCCCCTCTGCCTTGCACCCTTCTCCCCTCTGCCTTACACCCTTCTCCCCTCCACCTTGCACCCTTCTCCCCTCTACCCTGCACCCTTCTCCCCCTCCGCCTTGCACCCTTCTCTACCTTGCACCCTTCTCCTCTCTTCCTTGCACCCTTCTCCTCTTTGCCTTGCACCCTTCTCTTCTCTGCCTTGCACACTTCACCCCTCTGCCTTGCACCCTTCTCCCCTCCACCTTGCACCCTTCTCCCCTCCACCTTGCACCCTTCTCCCCTCCACCTTGCACCCTTCTCCCCTCTGCCTTGCACCCTTCTCCCCTCTGCCTTGCACCCTTCTCCCCTCTGCCTTGCACCCTTCTCCCCTCCGCCTTCCACCCTTCTCTACCTTGCATCCCTCTCCCCCTCTGCCTTGCACCCTTCTCCCCTCTGCCTTGCACCCATCTCCTTTCCGCCTTGCACCCATCTCCTTTCCGCCTTGCACCCATCTCCTCTCTGCCTTGCACCCTTCTCCTCTCCGCCTTGCACCCTTCTCCTCTTTACTCTGCACCCTTCTCTTCTCTACCTTGCACCCTTCTCCCCTCTGCCTTACACCCTTCTCCCCTCTGCGTTGCACCCTTCTCTTCTCTACCTTGCACCCTTCTCCCCCTCTGCCTTGCACCCTTCTCGGCCCCCCTCCTCCCCTCCTGCGGATGCCCATGGTGTGTTCTAACAAGAGGGCTTACCTGAGGGCACCATTTTGCTGCCTCGTCCCTTCTCATGTGAGCTTTGCCCTGGAGAATACTCTGTCTGGGGGCCCCCACTCCCACCCTTGTCAGGGTCCCGAGCACTGCTCTGTGCTGCCTCCTGCTCTTGCTCTCTGAGGCCCCCACCTCAGCCTTGTCCCTGTCTCTTCTCTTCTCTTGTGGGGTGGGCTTTGCTTATGGAGAGGAGAGCGTTGGGGCCGGGCTCCGAGCTGCCTCAGAGGGGAAGTGGAGAGTGCTGTCTCTGGGGTCCCCACCCCACCCCATCCTTGTCCCTGTCTCTTCTCTTCTCTTGTGGGGTGGGGCCCCCAGCCCATCCTTGTCCCTGTCTCTTCTCTTGTGGGGTGGGGCCCCCACCTTCTCTTGTGGGGTGGGGCCCCCACCCAATCCTTGTCCCTGTCTCTTCTCGGTGGGGGCCTGTCCCTGTCTCTTCTCTTGTGGGATGGGGCACCCACCCCCTCCGTGTCCCTGTCTCTTCTCTTGTGGGGTGGGCTTTGCTTATCAAGAGGAGAGAGTGGGGGCCGGGCTCTGTGCTGCCTCAGAGGAGCAGTGGAGACTGCTGTCTCTGGGGCCCATCCTTGTCCCGGGCCTGCCTCCGGCTCTGACTGAAGAGAAACAATGTTGATACTTTGTTTCTCTTTAGTCAGAGGGAGGGGGTGAGGGGAACGGAGCAGGCTGCACCTGCTTCAGACACAGAGGGAGAGAGGATTGCTTCAGCGCAGGCCTCTCTCACAGCCCTCAGAAGAGCTGAGGGGGCCGGGCCCCCTGGGGGCCCCCTTCATTAACTGTAGAGAGTGAGGCCCCCCGCACTGCGGGGGCGTTTGTTACGCCCCTGGTCCCAGGTCAACTAAGTCGAAAAACCAGCAAAACACCAGGCAAAAAGTTGGGGACAACCATAGTCAGATATCCACCTTCCTACAGAACCAATATTGAATTCTCGCTGGGTCAAGATCAGGGTCTGTCTCTTGTTTTAGGCAACTTTTTAAAATAAATAGCTGAGTGATATCTTTCTATTCTTCAGTCAGAGGTTCCCTGTATAGGTTGAAGAGTGTGAGGGTTAGAATAGCCTTATGAGTAAAGGAAACACTTGACTATATTAGACTTGTCACTAAATAAGTTTAAAACAAAGTCACAAATACCCATCCTTCTTCATAGGGTATTCAGAAAGGTAACCTGGTTAACCATAACGAAAGCTGAGGTGAATTCAGTAAGGAATAGGGTGCAGGTCACTGTCATCCTTGATTTTCAGAGCATTATCCAGCACAGCTAGTGTAACACTTTCCATTCCTCCCTGAAATTACATTACTTTGAGTCAAGTAGGTTGTTTGTTGATGTGTTCTTTCGATTGTGTGTACTAAACATTTTCTATAGTTTTGCACATTAAGAGCAAGTTAAGGGATTCGAAGTTATTTAGTTAGTTTGTCATCAGCAAACTTTTTTTATTTAGGAAAATGTTGACCTTACATTTTAAAATAAATTTGAGCATGGTCCTGTCTTGAATGGGCAATTTATTATATGTTGCCAAAAAGGTGATCTGTCCAACGTATAGACTGGTAGGTAGAAGGGGTATGGTCTACCTTATGCAAGAACAATTGACATTTTTTCAGTATTTGTGATAGAGAATCCTTAGATTTGAGATCAAATGTTTTCCATTTATTAGAAAGTTTCCCCTTAAGGCTTATAGCAGGAAGTGCTGCCTGTTTATTCTGTAAGCTCTATGCTTTCTGTTAAAAGAAGTTGATGAATAGTTAACATTTGTTTAAGATGTCCGTAACAGTGAGATGATATGTTTTTTTCGCTGATCATGTGGAATAGTTTATTGGGCTTATTTTTGTGTTAGCTCTTGAGTTTATTATGAAAGGAATCTATGGCCTTCCAGAAGTTTCTATTGTAAAGTTTCTTAGCTCCTACTTGGAGTTTAATTTTTTAATCCAGGTAGGAATGATTTTTGTACCACTTCATTCCTAGCACTCCGCTTTACTTTCCTCATTTAAATCTTTGGAATACCAAGGCGCTGGTGTTTTTGTTTCTCATTCTTTATCACTAACTGAGCTACCTATCCAGCTACTTGTTCGTATCTTCGATATTTTTAGGATACATTCCATGATTTATTTCTGAAAATAACTGACAGAGACTTAGAGAAACGATATTGCAAATGATTGATATGTTGTTTGGTCTAATTTCCTGTAGGCATTTACAATGTTGAGAGCCACAATAATTTTACAAATTAGTGTCTTATTTTGTATGTCTACTCTAAGGATGCAGTATCCTGGTGCTAACACACGTTGGGAATTACTTTTTGTATTAATGAGCCCACATCATTAAAAGTCAGGGTGTCTCTGATGCCAAATGAGTGAATTGTAGCTAATTTGCAATTATGCAGCATTCATTTCAGAGAGATGTAGGTTGTTGACTCTGTGGGTTGGGCGTTAGTTTGTGTGAGGTTGGATCTGTTTTGCAATATGACAATTTTCTTAGATGTATTATGGTGGGAAGTTGGTTGGGTCTTGGGGTGGTTTGGTTTTCTTTGAATAAGGTTGCTGTAGTTTGTTTATTTTTTGTTTTTGCAGAGTTTTTTATAGCACAAACTTGACCCGAATCTGGTATCCGAGCGCTTTACATAGCACCAGTTACGTTACATGTTATTGAATTAGTTGTTCTTGGGTTTTTAGTTGGAACGTGTGATAACTGGCTATATATGTAGTGAGTTAGCTAAAATCAAAATGAGTGCATGGTGTTGGAGCAGTCTGTAGTGGCCGACCAGTTTGGGACTTTGCTGTTTGCAGAGAGTGGAAGAAGTGCTGCACTGAGCATGAGCATCTCAAGTATTCAGAAGCCTCCTAACAATGCTTGGATAGTTTCCTCAGGAGGACTTGTGATTACAGGATTAAGTTGGGATATATCAACAATTGGGTTATTTTAATGTTTGAAGTATGAAAGTCAGATTTGAGAAGTTGGGGCTATGCCGAGTTTTATCACCTGCTTTAGAAGGATAGTGAGATGAAGTTTCCACTTTGAGTTGCAGAGATTTTCAACATTACTCAACCCTACACTGCCTTTTTTTGGGGGTGTTGTTTGTCAGCTTCGGTACTAGCACCGCCAGCCCTCATTTCCTTCACCCACCCAGAAATGTCTTCAGCAGTTGCTGTAGTCTCGTTCAGTTCGGGGTTTCTCGCTGAATATTTCTCGTTTACTCTACGGTTATTGACACTGCCGAGGAGGTGGTCTCTTGTTAATTCAATGACCGCCAACATCATAAATGAGCGCCTAGTTTTCCTAGATCTTCTAAATAGTTTTCCACTTATCTCTTTCTTTGAACCTTTGCAAAAAACGTGCTTTCCACCACAACTTTAATGCGCAAACAAAAAAGCCTTCACTAATTTTTACTGCTCTCTCGTACACATCTTTTTGATCTTCTCTTCCATTCCCTTGACTTTCAAATGTTTTCATGTATGTTCCTTCTTTCTGTACCCAAGCAATGAAGGAACGTACCTTATTTCCTTGCAGGTGAAAATATTATTCCCTCCCAACAGCAATTAAATAAGAGTTAAACTGTTTACCACTGTTTTCTGGCAAGTAAAGTGTTTTCTCCTTCAGACCGAAAAGTGGCTCTCGTGATGTATAAGCTGGCCATATGTGCTAAAGAAAAAATGGAATAACGAATAAAAAAGAAAATAAGCTGTTCAAAACAGTTTAGTAACTCAACAATCTATGACGATAGCCAATAACATCCCTGAAACTCATATGGCAGCGACATTTGCCAGCCAGGTCACCGTTATATCACAAAATAGATTGCACTCCTACTTGCAATGGTAACCACTCACCAGTGAAGGAGGCTCATAGTACAGCGCACTTTAACTCTTGTATGTACAGTCTTTTCCCAAAAATGCCGTCCAGGGGTTGATCAGGGCGGTTTGCCACCCTGCGGATTGAGGTTGCCAGGGACCAAGAAAAGAGTCGGCCCTTTTAGACTAGTAGGGGACAGACCTAGGTGTCCTTGCAGGCCGATTGTGATGAAGTGATTATATACTGTAGAGGACTAATGCTTCGCAATCTGCCTGTGCTCAAAGCACTGAACCACTGTTCTGGCGTCGGAATCAGTTTGCATTACAGATGATGACCTAATAGTAACACTTGGCAGTAGGCCTAAAATTGCGAGAAAGACGCCGGTAAATTAGCTTGTCGTTTCCGCGTCTAAAGCCACTACCTTTTTCAACACCACTGAAACATCACAGCAACTCGTGTGCCCTCTAGAGGAGGCAGCCATAGATTACATTACAGTAAACATAAGATTCTGTTCATTTGCAAAGTTGACAATGCTCTAATGTGCTAACTTCTCCCCTCTGTTCAACTAAGTGTCCGCGTTGCACTGCACATTCATCAGCCTCCTATTCTAGAATGACATGTTCTTGAAGAGAAACATTATTGCACTACTCAATGCATACAGTCTTCCCAGCCACATATAGCAACCGATTTAAGATGAACCAGGAGAATCGTCAGCCTTTCAGAAAATGCTGCTTAACTTTGTTTAGCTAGGTGAAAACTGTATAGGGCAGTCCGATATTCTCTAAATAGCCATTGAAAGACATAAACCTGCACATTTAAATTCCCAATTGTAAATCCATTGCAACAGTTCTCCCCTAGTATAGTGCAACTGAGTGGAACACAAAGTGACACAGACAGAATTTGTTAGTTCCAGCTGGATTTCATATAACTTCACTTCATAAAAAGTTCAAATTGAAGCAGGGTTTACTCAGCCTTTTACCCTTCCACTTATCGGAATTCGAAAAATTTGGAATTATGAAGGCAGGTAATAGGAACAATTTTATTTACACCACTTGGTAACGGAGAAACATCAGTGGTAAGTATTGTATATAAAAAATGTTGCGTGTCCCACACACTGTTTTCAAATAAAGCTTAGGTAGAAATGTGACTTGTATATCTATGGAAAGCATGCTGGCATGCGTGAAAGTACTACTTGTATAGTGAACCTGCTGTCTAATAAGTACATTTACTTGACCAGTTGGCAATGTCAATATACATTCTTCAGTTATGGATGGCTGTTTCCTTAGTCCCTGAGGCTCTGATCAGGAGACCAGCTAACTAGCCCTTGGAGTCACTCTGGTGGTCTTTGGATCAAAATGCAGGCCAATCCCTCTTACTCGGGCAGCAGTGCACCAGAAGAGCAGTCATTCTGACAGAGCAGCACAGCAGTGCTTCTGAGTCTTACAGAGGTGTACTGAACAGTTGGATCTGAAGGTCCGCCATTTAACCTTGGTGCCCACTTTGAAGTAGGATAAGTTCTGGAGGTTTCCACCCCAAAGGTGTTTGGCATTTCCTACCCCCCTGCCCTGGCCCCAGCTTGTCTGAGTTCACAAAAGACTAGTATCAAAACCCCTTGTGAGTCTGCTGGACAGAGTCTGTGTGATGTGCAAGTGTGTTAAATGACAGCTCTTCTTCCTCATCACTTCAGAGATAGCCCATCCCGCTAACACCTATACCCCATTTATCTCACTGTCTGGGAACAATGGCCAGCTACACATAGTCATATCACCCAGCATAAAGGCTTCAGACACCAAATGGTTGGGACAAGAAAATGCCAACTGTCTAAAAGTGGTATTTTCAGAATTGTCTTAAAATCCAACTTTACCATTAAAGAGGTGTTTAAATTACATTTATATAGACCCCAAACTTGACATTCTTTCTGCTCCCAATTGACAGTTATCACTTATTAAATGTAATAAGTTAACCCAATGTTATCCTACGGTAGAGGCAGGTCTTGCAGTAGTGAAAATACATTTAAAGAGTTTTTCACTACCAGAACATATAAAAGTTAACAGGATACGTCCAACTTTTTAAATACACTGCACCTTGCCCTATGGGCTATTTAGGCATACCATTCGGGTGACTTGTAGGTATTTAAAAGGAAGGGTTAGGCCTGACACAAAGTTTATTTTGCCAGGTCGAATTCCTCATAAAAAGTGCATACACAGGCTGCTTTGGACAAGAAACGTTATTGTTTAAAAGGTTATTGAAGTAGGTGGCACAATAAGTGCTGCAGGCCCACTACTAGCATTTAACTTACAAGCCTTCAGTACATATAGTACCACTTAATTGGGAACTTGCACCAAGTTTGCACATTTAGTTTACTTGTAAGCCAGTTTCACTATGTGTGAAGGAAAGAGCACACGAACCATAGCACTGATTGGCAGTGGTAACATACACCGAGTCCTTAGGCCAACAAAAGCGAGATCAGCAAAAACGAGGGAATAAGGCAAACAGTTTGGACGGAAGGGCACCTTAAGGCTGGCAGGTCTTACAAGTAGGATAGATTATATTTCTGAACTGCATCGACCAGCTGAGACTAGTTCTTTCGATTTGATATTGAATATGCCAGTGACGTACGAGACCGAAGAAGCCTTGTAAAGGGTTCCTCAGGAAGATTACTTCTGAAGACTCGGTAATTGTGAAATAGATGCATCTGATTCTGTTAATGCCACTTTAGACCAAGAGATATCGCTTAACTAGGGACAGTAGGTTTTAAAGCTAGTAAAGGCTGCCACTAAAGTCTGCTACAAAGTGTATACACTTTTAACAGACCAGGAATATGTTAAGACCAATAAAGCAGGTCTCTTATTTGTGTTTTTCTGTGCTTTGTTGTTTTTTTTTATAATATTGTAAACATCTTAATATTTTTTGCATTCATGAAAAACATCCTCTTGGGAAGGTGTTAAAGCCACAAATATATCCTGCTTCTACCATGACATTTTTGGTGTATTTTTCAGGGCAGGGTTTCTCTCAGTTTCCCACGATGCACTTGAAAGTGAGCCCACCCATTACTTACATAACTTATAATTGGTGGTCATTGGTTGGCTTCAACGTCACTCTTGAATCCTTGCTTCAGTGCTTCAGTGCTTGCCTCTTTCCTCCTGCTTCCTTCTTTGGCTTCGTGCGTGTCCTTCTGTGGAGCGTGAAGCACATACAGCTTCCTGTCTGCGGTTAGTATCCTTTCACTGGCAGCAGGCTTTTGCAGCTACTTTTTTAACTATAAAAGCAGGAATATTTCTGTACTCCACCACCACTCTCACCCTGCCCGTGTTTTTGCGTACTCTCTCCGGCCTCCCTCCTTTGCCCCTCCCTCGTGTTGCATGCCCCTTTCCCTCCATCCGCCATTCGTGCTCTTTAAAAAAAAAATATATATATATATATTTTGGCAGTTTTATGTAGAGCAAACTCGGCCCAAAGTTATTGAGTGCTTTTTAGGTCTCGGCCTGCGTCGCACTGCGTAAGCAGAGGGCAGAGTCCGAGATTTTATGTTTTGGCTACAGTGGGGCTTGAACCCGCCCCTCTTCTCCATTGGCTGGCTTCCTAAACGGAGGCCAGCCATTGGGGGAGAGGGGGGTCACTCTGCTCAAGCCCCGTCTTTTTGCAATTCGGGGGCGTGTTTTTTGCAGTTTTTAAGCCGTGACGTCATCCGTCACTCAACTGCTAAAAACACGCCCCGAATCGCAAAAATGGCGCCGCTTTTGAGATGCCATTTCTGGACGACCGCCACAGGAGGAAGTCCAGAAGCTGCTGGTGGTGAACTCCGGGACTAAACGGCGCACATGGCCACTCATGGACGCATTAGCATGTATACTTCTGCCTCGCGCTCTCAGGTCGGCTCTCTGGTCCCAGGGGTGCTGGCCGGCTCCATCATTTTTAAGGAGGTGTTCTCCCTCATTTCGCCACAGTTCTGCCCAGGGCTGGATCCCAGCGCACTCTCATGGCCCGTGTTTCTCTCGGAGCACAGAGTCTGCCCCCCACCCCTCATTCCTCTTTCCGCGGTACCCGCAGCCCTTGTTGTGTGTAATGCGGACTCTGACATAGCCACGTATGCTTTTCGTTGTTTGTTACTCTCGGAGCTCAGAGTCTGCCCCCCACCCCTCCCTCCTCTTTACACGGTACCCGCAGCCCTTGTTGTGTGTAATGCGGTCTCTGACATAGCCACTGAATATTAGAACACACATCTTTAAAAAAAAAGCTCACTGCATTCTTTACATTTGCAAATGTATGCTTTTCGTTGTTTGTTACTGAGTTTATTAGGGGTGGCTCTGTGTTTGATGCACGTGCGTTTGTACATTCTCAGTGAATAAAACCATGGAGTGGGGAAGACTTGCTCGATGAGTTCAGTGCAGAGTGCGTATTTGAGTGCAGTGTTTGCTCAGAGCAACAACTGTTCAGTGAGCACAGTGCCTACTGGGGTGGGGGTGGCAGTACTTGTGCAATGAGCATAGTGCCTGCTCAGCCAGAACAGTATGTACTCACTGAGTTGAACATCTGAGTGCAGTATCGTGGTAACACAGCACCTGCCCTAAAGGTGCTGTACTGATTGCGGACCGCAGCACTGGCCCACTAAGTACAGCACCCACCGTAGGAGCACAGTACCGTGCCTACTCTCACATCGCACTGCATGCACTGCCTGTGTAGTGCCCGCCTACTGGTGCAGCGCCGCCTGTGTTAACGCAGTGCCTGCTCCCGCGCCCATCAGCACTCGCGCTTCAGCGAAATGTGCTATTTCTGCACATTCTACTTTCAATACAAACACGGAAATTTCCAAGATGAAAGCGGCGAGGTGATCCTGAGAGGGGGGCTGTAACAGGGAGGGGGCATACGAGAGGGATCGAGATGTGTTTACCCATTACAGTTTTTTAAAACAACTCCGACGTCTTAAATAAATAAAATTAATGCCAATGTCTGCTGCATGATCGAGCTCATTAAACCCCTCTCCCCCACAAGCGCCGCCACCTGAAACAACATTTACAGAAGAGCCCCTCTGCAGACACACGGTCACGACCCCAGCTCCAAAGCAAGAACCCGCCTTCAATGGGGCACAGACGGAAAGACTTCCTTGGGCCTTGGAGAGCGTCTGCAGCGAGCTCCACCTCAGCCACGAGCTTCTCCTCAGTCTCACCCCCAAACTCACCCTACGAGTTCTTCATCCCTACACCCTCCATCCTCCCCTCCCTTCCCTGCCCCAAGACAAGCACCCATCACCCTCAATGGGGCAAAGATAGAAAGACTTCAGCCTGTGAGAGAGTCTGTACCAAACTCTCCCTCGGTCATGGGGTTCTTCTCTGTCTCTCACCCCCCCAGCCCCACACTCTATGTCACTCAACCTACCAGCTCTTTATCCCCACACCTTCCCGCCTCACACTCCCTCCCCACCCCAACACTAGCACCCGCCATCAATGGGGCACAGATGGAAAGACTGCCTAGGGCCTGGGAGAGGGTCTGCAGCGAGCTCCCCCTAAGCCACAAACATTTCAGCAGTCTCACCCCAAACTCACCCTACGAGCTCTTCTCCACACCCTCTCCTACAAATGCTTATTATAAGTTGAAAGTGCAAGTGGTGTGTTTTACCTGAGTGAACAGCTACAAACGTGCGTTGTTTATGAATATGTATGGTTTTATTTGGTCCTATTTTAACCAAAACGTAAAGTCTACTTTTATAAAGTATAATAAAGAGGGCTTTTGTGTCTACTGGGGCCGGGGGAGACACACAGATGTCTCTCAGGGACTCCTGGTGACACAGACAGCTCATTGCCTACTGTGTTTCAGTGCCTGCTGGGGGACACACACTCCTCTGAGTTGACTGTGTATCTGCACCTACCGGGGGGCGCACACAGCTCTGTATTTTTGTGCCTGCTGGAGACACACTGCTCTGTACACGATGGGCCCCTGGCCTGGTATCTTGTGTGGGGCACACAGAGCACTGGGTAGTCTGACACACATTGCCCTGAACAGATTGTGTTTTAGTTCCTTTTGGGGGACACACGCTCGTCTGAGTAGAGTGTGTATTGGCCTGGAAAAGAATGAAATCTTAAGTCAGCTTTCCTAGCCTTGGCCTTTGAATATCTCTAGGAAAATGAAAGGATTCATCCTTTTCTTTAACCCTACATTGTTTGCGCTGGAGTGTTTAAGATATAGCAGCCACAGTACAGCGCCTCCGGCGCTCATACTGGGCGCTCTATGGGTCACTTTGTCCTCATTTGACACCCCCGGGTCTCCCACAGCCCATTCTCCAGAGAAGATGCCAAAAGGGACTGATGTGTGTCAACAGTGCTCGCAATAGGAAGTCAGTCTAACTCAATCAACTGTAATTAACCATAAGGAGTGAGTCAAATTTATATCACCCTCTTCAGCTCTGCCAGGGTATTTTTCCTTTTTCAATATTACAACTTTTGTTGTGTAGCGCTTAAACCAAACGGGTCTGTGTTTTTAAATGCTGTAAATGCAAAATGTTTCAATTTCCCAATGCCCGATGGACGGAAGGCTCTGTCAGCCTCGCCGGAATCCACAGACCACCTCATGTGCCGGGGACACGTGTTCAACTCACTGAGGCATCCTGCCGTTCAGGATGAAAGCATTTCCCCGGAGTGTAGTGGAATGATGGAGATGCAATCTGGGAAGATAACTAACTTTACGCTGCAGCTTCACTTCTGGCACAGGCAGGCAGGATCACAGTGTCATAGAAGAGGAGGGGAGGGAGACAGAAAGGCAGACACAAAACAACAATCTGCCTCAGCGCCAGACAGGCACGCACAGTCATAAAAGAGACAGAAAGCTTGAACATCAGACACACCACAACAGTCAGAGACAGGAAACATCAGGCAGTCATGGGACACGCAGGCTGACAAAACAACATTCTGACGCAGTGAGAGGCTGACAGGGTCACAGTCAGAGAAAAGACAGGAAGATGGAAGGGCAGACTCACAGCAACAATCGGAGGAAGGCAACATCAGACAGTCGTGGACACACTGACCACACAAGAACAACGTGACTTTGTGACACAGGCAGGCAGGGTCACAATGTCATAGAGGCAGGAAGAAAGTTACGGGTTCAGATCTCCTCAAAATCAGTTCAGCCGTCTATGCCTACAGGGTCAGTACATTGAGCGCCATTATAGCTACTAAGCTTAACTGACATCAGATATTTAATATGCAGAAAATTGCTCCAAAGTGTTCTATTACAAAAGGCACTACAATTTCTATTCCTCTCAGATACCACTGCACCCACAACCTATTAGTAATTCAGTGCTTAATTTGTAAATAAAAAAGTTTTGGGCCCAAGGCATTGCTTACCAGGCCACTGCAGGGGACGCCTTTCCTTTCCGTTGTGCCATATAAGTGTGTTTGTGTGCCTGAATCTTGTTTTGTAGGTGGCTCTGTGTGGGTAGCTCTGTCTGTGTGAGGATGGCTCTGTGTAGGTGGCTCTAAGTGAATGACTGTGTGGGTGGCTCTGTATGTGTGTGTGGGTGGCTTTGTGTGTGTGGCTCTGTGTGGGTGTAAATGCAATAGGTCTTGCATTTGCGAGCGATTAAGCTATTGGCATTGTAAATTACAACGCCATTTATTTATGATTTAAAAAATAAATAAATCATGAGCAATGTCAATAGCTCTACCTTTAATAATAGGTGAGGTTGTCAATGTGAGGGAAGAGGAATGGCTGTCCTATCTGTTCCCCAGAACTAGGTAGAATTTTATCAAAAGTGGATAGGACACTTGTAACCACTTATACCAAGAGAAGTATTGAAAAACCCTCATAAACGTTGTGTATAACGAAAAGCGGTATATCTTATTCTCCGCCCCACACAGACGTTATGGCAACAATCATTGGGTTTTACAATTAATATCTTTGCCAGCCTCACCCGAGGCAATCTCTGGTTTTTTCGTGGCAGTCTCCAGAGAAAATTTGAGTCACCCCACTGAAAGTGCGCAATATGGATAAAATGATTTCCAGACGATTTGGGTACTCTTTATTCGAATCGCTGGACCACTAGGTTAAAAAATATATCGGTATGCTCTCAGGAAATTTAAGAGTCCATAGCATATATCAATAAGACTGAAAAACCGTCAACATGTTTCTGCTCTCTTGGCCCGTGGGTCTAAGAGCATTCGTCAGGACAAATAAACACACACTTAACACAGTTTTAAAACTACTGTCACTATTTGTGATGTAGATGGGTCGCTGTGTTTGTTAAGGTAAGACAACTCTCTGTCGGCGGCGGCCCTGATCTCCATGCATAGCTCCAGACGACGTGTTCTAAGGGATTCGGTGGGAGCAGCAAGCAATTCGCAATCTACAGCAGCAATATCCCTCTCAATACAGCCCAAAGTAGAGCGTAGATCGCCAAAGACACCAGCATGCTTTGAGATGCAAACCCCCCAGGATATAAGCCTTGAAGCCCTCCCATAAGACCGCCCATGTATCGACAGAACCGGTGTTCAATTCAAAATAGTCTTCAATAGCCTGTCGAACTTCTTCGTTAAAAACGGGATCCATCAAGGCGCGGCCATGAAACCGCCACTGCCTGTCAAAGCCACCCGCTCGGGGAATGTGTAATTGCAGGACCAGCGAGGAGTGATCAGAAAGGGTGCGCGGAAGAGTCCGGACTGTCCCAATCCAGCCCGCCACCCCGGGGGAAACCAGACAATAGTCAATCCTCGTTCAGGTATTGTGGAACCCAGAATGAGGGAGAGCAGGGTGTAGCGCTTGTAAAAGGGATTCCACGTCAACTAAAGAATACTGCGCACAGATCTCCCAAAGGGCAGAACGGGCACTGGGTTTGGTGTCGGGGTAGGTAGCTGTGCTGTCCCTAGCGTGATCCATCAGGAGGTTAAAGTCTCCACCCATGATCAGGCCAGTGTCATTCGGGAGGAGGCGAGCCAATGAGGAATGACAAAAGGAAGGGGAGTCAGTGTTCGGGCCGTATACTCCCACCAGGGGGATCTTGTGTCCCAGCAGCAGTCCAGTGATGATTAAAAAGCGGCCATCAGGGTTCTGATATGTGTTATAATGTGCAAACTGAATTCTCTTATGTATGAAGGTAGAGACCCCGTGCGCTCATCTACTATAATTGGAGAAAAACCTATGGGGGACCCAGCCAGAAGCCATTGAGGTACCATCCGTGCCAGACAGGTTAGTTTCCTGCATAAAAAGAACATCAACTTTGTGTCGGGCTACATAATTCAGCACTTGTCTACGCTTCCTGGTGTTATTCAGGCCACGCACATTCCATGTCAACAATGAAAGCCCGGAAGGACCGGGCACATTCCCTAGCTGTAACATCCGAACTGCATCAAAATTATCAAATTAGTACCTGCATGTATAACAATCCACAAAATGATCATCATCTTCTGCAAGCTGGAAAAAACATCAATAAACAAAGAACAAACGCCCCACCCAACCTCTTGCATCCCAAGAAGAGGCAGACCCTAACATAGCTACCAGTGCACTTAAAGGACGAAAGGCTAAGCAAAATGAGTGGATCTGAGGAAACAAAGTGCAACATCAAAACAACAAAGAAAACCACAGTGGTGTACACCATGGGGCATGGCAACGCCACGCCGCTCGGGCAAAACAGCGATCAAATTCTAAATGTTGCGGAGTGGCACATGTGAAGGAAGCAACCATTGATAGGACACTACGAAGGAGCATTGTAACACAGAAGGCAGTCAGCCTTTCCCGGGTTGGGAGAAGAGGTCCACACTAGACTGTGATGCTTGCGTCGGAGGGGAAGATGATCTCGGAACCTCAGAGCCAGTCATATGGTCTTTTTTGTAATCACGGAGGAACTCCTGCGCCTCAGTTGGAGTGTCAAACACCCGCGCCTTGCCATTGATGTCCACCCGAAGTCGGGCAGGATAAAGCATACCATAATGCAGGCCCAAGTTTTTCGCCGTAGTCTTGACTCCCTGGAATTTGAGCCAGGCCTCCTGCACCATGATGGTAAAATCTGCGAAAAACGAGAGTCTGCTAACCTGCCATTGGATCGCTCCCAGATCACGAGCCGCACGCAAAGCAGTGTCGCGATGACGAAAGTTCATTAGCCTGGCGATGATGGGCCTGGGAGGTTGACCGGGCTTAGGACGGAGGCCCAGCGATCTGTGAGCTCGTTCGACCACAAAGCCCTGAGTGAAGTATTCCTTGCCAAACAGATCTGAGAGTAGTTATTCCACAAATGTGTCCATGCGGCCAGTGGATGTCTATTCCGGTATTCCAAGGATTCGGATGTTGTTGCGGCGACTCCTGGCTTCCAAATCCTCGTTCTTGATGGCGATGTCTTTAAGGATCTTCTCAACCCGTTCCAGCCGCTTTGAGGAGGAAGCCCCGTCCTCTATGTCTGAAACCCGGGACTCGACCACATCTAATCTTCGGTCATGCGCCTAGATCTTCGTATTCATTCCCGCTAACTTGGTGCCCAGATCGTCGAAACGGCCTTCCAGAACTGGTGCTTGGGTTGCTTGGGGTCGTCCTTCACCATGTTCGCCAAAGTAATGGAAGGGATATCCAGTGCTCAGTAGGAAAACACCACAAGGTTGACCTCGCGTCAGGACCAGGCAGAGGAAACCAGTGGTCTGGTAGCAAATCCACTTAGATTGACAGACATGTAGTCGTCCTCAAACAGAGATTGATCATGGACACCAGGCAGCCAGGGGGGCAATCAGGCCGCGACCAACAGAGAGCGGCAATCCAATTCAATAGGCGACAGGGAGGGCAGCAGGAATGTCTGATAGGAGCAGACCAAGAGCTGCTGGTCAAGTGTGGGCACCGAGGCAGAGACACAAACAAAGCGCTAGGCAGGGATGGGTTCGACACAATCCGCCAGGAGCAGGATATCTTCCTTGCCTGCCGCAGATGGAAATGAGCCCCAAGCAAACAGGGACCTGTGAGCCAGGAAAGCAGGCAGGCTGGCCACCAGCGGCGCAAGAGGAGCGGGCAGCAGGATCACGGCAGTCCGGGACCCAAACATGGCCTCGCCGTACTGGACACCCACAGGGACACCTAGACCCAAAACCGGGACGGGGTCTAAATGCCAGGGGAGCCCCCCCGCCAGCGCGGACCCCTCACCACTGCAGGAGGCCGGTAACCTATCTATCTCTATCTGTCTCTCTGTCTCTCTGTCTCTCTGTCTCTCTGTCTCTCTGTCTCTCTGTCTCTCTGTCTCTCTGTCTCTCTGTCTCTCTGTCTCTCTGTCTCTCTGTCTCTCTGTCTCTCTGTCTCTCTGTCTCTCTGTCTCTCTGTCTCTCTGTCTCTCTCATTTTGCTGTTTGTAATTGTATCCTGATATATCAGATACAACCAGTGACATTATACATGCAACAAGTCCGGACTATTGGCTTTGACAATGGTTGTTAGTTGCATGAGATAAATAAGCAACTATGGCTTTGTTGTATATGTATTATAATATTGAAAATGATTCAGTTCTGAAACGATGAGACTATGAAAGAACTAAAACAAGTCTATTCTCTGTCTCTGTCTCTGTCTCTGTCTATCTGTCTCTGTCTCTCTGTCTCTCTGTCTCTCTGTCTCTCTGTCTCTCTGTCTCTCTGTCTCTCTGTCTCTCTGTCTCTCTGTCTCTCTGTCTCTCTGTCTCTCTGTCTCTCTGTCTCTCTGTGTCTCTGACTCTGACTCTGACTCTGACTCTGACTCT
The DNA here is from genome assembly GCF_964263255.1 of Lissotriton vulgaris. Classification (NCBI taxonomy): domain Eukaryota; kingdom Metazoa; phylum Chordata; class Amphibia; order Caudata; family Salamandridae; genus Lissotriton; species Lissotriton vulgaris. The sequence continues at coordinate 1,216,575,753 of NC_141697.1, read as the reverse complement.
GACTCTCTCTGTCTCTCTGTCTCTCTGTCTCTCTGTCTCTCTGTCTCTCTGTCTCTCTGTCTCTCTGTCTCTCTGTGTCTCTGTGTCTCTGTGTCTCTGTGTCTCTGACTCTCTCTCTCTGTCTCTCTCTCTCTGTCTCTCTCTCTGTCTCTCTCCCTCTCTCTCTCTCTCTCTCTCTCTCTCTCTCTCTCTCTCTCTCTCTCTCCTATGGACCACCTGCCATTTCTAGAACAGGAAAGAATGCATGGTTGGGGAGCGGCAGTTGTGGAGCATGTGGTTGTAGGTAAAGGAAGCAGTGGAACATACCAGCTATGTGAATGGAAAAGAAAGAAACGTGCAGAGAAAGTGGTCGCCGCAGTAGCTGACTTCACTCCAACTTTTTAAATGTAAATATGCACATATTTTGCAGTGTATTTTTTTTAAAAAAATCTTTTGCAATGTTTCATACCACATGGTGAAATATTTTATATGAATACTGTCTTTTCTGTCATTGCAATTCTTCATACTTAAGAGTTATTTTCATGATCAGTGTGTTTGGGGTGGTTACTATAATTTAATGGCTATGAAAGTTTTTGGTAACTGTCAAACGAGGTTAATTTCTGCATTGAATTGTTCATAGGTGTTATGTGTTTGCTATTGTAACAATAGCAGTATTAATTAGCCTGTGCCCCGTGTTCTTCACGTAGGGATATCAGTTTCTTACATACTCTTGAAAATAAAGAATATTTTCTTTCGTTGTTGACTCATCACTTCACTTTCTATTTTTTTTTTCAAAAGACCTTTATTGTATATTTCCATAGTGATACAGCGTATGTCCTACAACCCCATGGGCCGGCTGTATTGGTGACACAATGTAAATATCATTATCTGGTTAACACAGCCGTTTAGCCGACAACCCTGGGGTCCGGCGGCGCGTTGAAGCAAGGTGTACAAAATTCAAACAGATCACTTGTCCGATATCTTCGAGGCCCATGAGTTTTAAATTTTTTTTTTGCTGTTGTTTTTCTTTGTGTCTCAGAACCTGTAAACAAACCTATACATTAACAGTGCACAGATCCACAAGTAGTTTGCACATATTTTGTTTTGGGATCGCAAACCACATGTACAGCATTTAGTGTGAAGTCCCCCATATTACCACATCTCTGGTTATAAGGTAGCATCCTCAGTCCCACCCCTCCTCTAGCTCCTCATCAGAGCTGGCCTCATCATCCTCTGGCAATGGCTCACACAGGTCACCCCTATATGCATTCCATGCAGACCAAACCTTATTCCATTTACGCGGGCATGCTCTATTGGCATATACCACCCGCTCCGTAAGCATTAGCAGGTCTAGGTTCCTGCCCCATTGTGCTAATGTGGGCAGGTCTGGCGAGCCCCATTTTTGCGCTATGTCACGTTTAGCCACCATGATCGCCAACGTGCCCCATATTAGACCATGCCTAGACAGGTCATTTGGCTCCCAGATGTTGAGTAAGCATTTACGTGGTTCAGGAGTCAAGGATACGTTCAGTGTTTGTGACCGCTTGCGCATCACCTGACGCCAGTAGTCGGCTATCAGTGGGCAGTCCCAGATGGTATGGAATAATGTACCCTCCTCCCGAAGCCTCGAAGACAGTAGGGGTGCGGCGCTCTCTGCAATTTTTGTAGTATAGTTCTCGTATAATATATATGATGTAGGATTTTCAACTGTACAAGCCTGAGCCTCGCTGAGATGCCCACCTCCCTCGGGAACGACAACGCCTCGTTCCATTCAGCCTCATCCATGTCTCCCAGTTCTTCCACCCATCGTTTGCGCAGCTTCAATGTAGGGTCTATTTGGTTGTTTAATAGTTATTTGTAGGTAAGGGAAGTGGCACTACATTGCATATAGTCCGTTAGTAGTCTATCCTCTAGCGGTGAGGATTCTGGGACATCTGTGTCTGGAGGTATTGCCCGCAACAGTGCGTGCCGTATCTGCACATATCTATAGGTTTCGGTGGGTCCTAGGTCATACTGCTGTTGGAGATGGGAGAATGGCACCACAGTTCCCTTGTCCCACAAGTCTCCCCACCGTGGATATGCCTATATTGTCCCACTGTGTAAATCCCTTGCAATGTCTCAGTTGTCCTAATGCCTTAGTGTCCCATAAGTGGGTAAGCTTAGTAATGACACCCTTCCATCCCAGTTTCGCCTGTGCCGCATGCCATAGCAGAGCCGTGTGTTTCGTGGGGCCTATCAGTCGTGCCACCTGAGCTTTGTCATAAAGCACTGAGCGCATACTGTCCGTGCCCAGTTGATTCCTGTCTGCCCTATACGCTGGGCCGTCTCGGGGCGCATGGAGCCAGTGGTTGATGATTTTGAGCTGGGCGGCCCAGTAATACAATTGCAGGTTTGGTAAAGCATTCCCCCCTTCAAACCAACTCCTGTTTAGCTTAACATGTGCAATGCGCGCTGGCTTGTTGCTCCATAATAGGTTGGATACCAGCGTCGTAACTTGTCGGAAATAGCCCAGGGGGACCGGGTAGGGTGAGTTTTCCAAGGCATAGAGGAACCTCGGGAGGGCCATCATTTTGTATAAGGCTACCCTTCCAAGGAGCGTCAACGGCGCCCGGTGCTTGACGTCACTGCGGAGTCAGGCCAAGGGTGGAGTAAGGTTTTTGTCAAAGAACTCTGATTCGCTGTCGGTTATATAAATGCCAAGATATTTGAATGAGGACGTGGTCAGCAGCAGTGGGCAGTCCCCGTCGAGTTGAGGCGCAGGTCCCCTCAGGACATAAATGACCGACTTTGACCAATTAAGGGTGTATCCCAATGATGCCCCCTAGTCGTCGCACAGCGCCAGTAGGGCTGGTATACTTCTGTCCTGGTCTGTCAAGTACACCAGCATGTCGTCGGCATACAAGGACACACGGTCCTCCCAGCCCTCCTTCCAGCTAATGCCCTTTAGTAGTGGTGTGGTTCTAAGCAACCCCAATGCACCCTTGGTTGAGCACTTCACTGCACTAAATCACTCAGAAAACGACATCAAATGGACTGTACTGAAAAGTGCTGAAGCTTCCGCCCAGAGGCGGCAATATGGGACAGCTGCTAAATAAAGAAGAATTGAAGTCCATTATACAATTCAATTCCATTCAGGATGGCCTAAACAGAACCGAGTATTGGACTAGCCTGATATAATTTTCCTTGGTTGTTTGTCCATGAACTTTCTTTCTTGCGTGAGCCAAATGTAAACACTTTAGTGCAGTAGAGCCCAGCGCACCAAATGTTCCTTTCACTGTCACGGATTGGTAAAATGTGTTCTGAATTCATGGAATCGCTAACACTTATCAATTTCAATAAAAAATGTGTTTGTGTCTGAATTACCGCTAACAGCAAAGAGCCAAATCTTCCATGTCTTTCCTTAGGCACTATTCACTCCTTAGGTCACCACTCCAAGATGGCGTGCATGCTCCAGCCGCGTCCATGACAACCAATTAGTCCTTCCTCTCTTTCGCTCACCACGGTCGAGAAGATAGATCACCATGCACTCCCCTCCCGGCTCCATTCATACAAGCTATCACGCTGACCAGACGGGACCTATCCTTTTGTCCCAACACGTTCACATCGCGGTAAGTTTCACCCCAGTTCACCCCGCACACTCTGCTTTTCAGGTCCACAATTAGTCCACAAGACTCATGGACGGTATATATTTCCTCCATTTCTGTAGGTTCGTCCTGAACAGGCTCACGCCACTGAGCGCGTTGCCACAACATCCAGTAGTTACTGAAAAAGGTAAAACTTGCTCTGAACACGCGGTGTTCCACATTTTTTATGCTGTAACTCACGGGTACCTTCATGGCTGCAATTGATTTTATGCAGGTTCTCCGAGACTCGAGGAAACATGCTTCTGGTTCCAGTAACAACCGCAACGATGCCTACGCTATAAAGCCAGGCCCCCTAGGTAACTCACCACCACGGTTCTACGGTTCGCGACGCACCCAGCGCTGTTCCAACCACTCACGTGTAATTTTCTTTTTCCTATATCAACCACAGAAGTGACATTGCTGCACTACTACCCAAGACGTGAACGCACTACAACTAAGTGCCACGGTCAGTTTGCAGCCCCTCTTCGCCGCCTTTATAATCGGCCACATTAGTCACTGTCAACTTAACGCGTCGCTTCACCAGGCACAGGCCATCTACTGTCCACTTCACGCGCCGCTTCACCAGGCACAGGCCATCTATTGCTCACTACCGGCGTTATTATCACGGCCCTTGCCCCTGCCACAATTTGTCACTCTCACTTGGCACAATGTAAACGCCAGGCTCTGCTATAAGACCAATCTTCAATCAATCGCGTGTTAACGTCCGTGCGCCGGCATGATCCTGCACTTTTTCCAAATAGGAGCACATCGCCACCCGTGCCCTTTGGAAACAATAACGAAGGCTCTCTGCACTATTGCACGTGCACTTGCTGCACCCCTAATGTATAGAACTGCAACTGACTAGCTGCTACTAATGTAAATAATCTACAAGATAAATCCTTTCTCCCCCCCCCCCCCTCCTGTTTAACTCCACAGGCTTATGTAAATGCAATCAATCAGGCAAAGCTCTTTATTGTAGTCCTGAAGATGATCCCAACTTAAATTTTGGAGATAGGGATCGAAACGTTCGTCGACTGTTTGTACAGTACTGCTCCGTTTACGATTTGTATTTTGTCTTGCAGTTACTGTGGGTTAGAGCTTACTTAAGACTTTATTGTATTGTAAGCCACCTTTTTCTCCAACTTGTTTGCCTGTTAATTTTCTCCTTCTCATTGTTTCTTCCTCTATGTATTGTTTTTCCTTGACTTGGTACAGGCTTGTGCCCAGTTATTAATGTGTGACTTGTTTCACTTGATAAAATGTATATTTTTACCATATTCTCCAAATAAATACTTCTATGTCCGGCTGGAAACTGAAGAAAAACACACAGTCCTTATTCTAAGTCTGTGTTTATCATTTTCTTAAAGTAATCTGAAGCCTAGGACCTTTGTTAACTTTAAAAATCTAAGCAATGTCGCCAGAGGCTCCAAGACCAGGGCAAACAATAGAGGGGAGAGGGGGCAGCCCTGTCGGGTTCCTCTCGCCAGCAGGAATGTACGCGAAGTGTGACTGTTGGCTGTTACATGCGCCACCGGGTTAGCATATAAAAGCCGCACCCAAGCCATGAATTTGGGGCCGAAGCCCATACGCGTTAGGACCGCAAAGAGATGACCCAATTCTACCATGTTGAACGCCATTCTGGCATCTAAGGAAAGGATCACCGCTGATTCTGTTAATGACTTGGCTCGTGCTATCACTCCATGTACCCGCCGGAGATTAAGTGCAGTGCTCCTGTGCGGCATGAAGCCTGACTGATCAGGTGTATCAGTGACGGGAGATGGGCCATTAATCTTGTGGCCAATAATTTCGCTAGAATTTTTACCTCAGCATTAGGGGAGAGAAATTGGGCGATATGATGTGCAATCTGACGGTGGTTTGCCAGACTTGGCAATCACCACGATAGTGGCTGTCTGCTGATCCAGCAGGAGTTCCTTCTTTTCCCGACTTTCCGTGTACATGGCCAGCAAAGGCGGGCCGAGTGTATCTGGCATCATTTCATACCACTCAATGGGAATCCCGTTTGGGCCTACCGCTTTCCCTGATTGTATCGCCTGGATTGCTAATTGAATTTCTCAATGGAGAGGTCGGCTTCCAGATCTGGGACCGCTTCTTGTGTGAGTGATTGGATCACTATGTGGTTCAGGGAATCCATCGCCACACCTTCTGTGATTTCCCGACCCGGGTTTGTACACCTTCTCGAAATGGTCCGCTAGTGTGTCTGCAATCTCCTCTGGCTGTGTCTGTAGATGGCCTGTAGTAGTGTGTATCTGTTGAATGCCTCTATTGCTGCCTCCCCTCTTTTCCAACCAGGCTAGCAGTTTTCCCGCCTTGTCCCCTACCTCGTAGATTTTTTGGGCCGTGGCTGACCTATGGTCAAGTACCTGCAGTCTGAGATATTTCTTATGCCTCTGCTGACATAACTGTAAAGTATGTGCTATATCTAATGTGGGTCTTCCGCATGAGACTCAGTGGCCACATACACTGACCGTTCCATCTCTAAAAGTTCTTGTCTTTGTGCTTTTTTGTGCCCCGTAATGGAGGCCATCGCTTGGCCGCGGAGTACTGTCTTGTACGCTTCCCATAGGGTCGAGGGGGAGCGCACCGAATCGGAGTTTTCAGTTAAGTAAAACTTGGTCGCTGTCTTTAGAGCCTTTTTGATACCTGGGAGTTTCAGAAAGTTAGGATATATGGGGTATATCCTTTTGCGGGTCCTTGCCCGACTGAGTAACGTCAAGACTACCGGGGAATGATCTGATATACCCCTGGGCTGTATTTCAATGGTGTCCACATCTCGCATACCGTCTCCCAGCCCCAAGAAGTAGTCTATACGTGAGAGGCTGTTATGTACAGCCGAGTGGTAGGTATATTGTCTCGCGGTTGGGTGCCTATGACGCCCGATATCTATCAGACCCATGGCCTCCAGGAAATCGTGAAAGGCAGATGGGTCAAGTGTAAGTATACTCACTGGGAATTTATCCAATGTTGGGTCAACCACCGCGTTGAAGTCTCCCCCTATTAAGGTGTCTCCCGCCGGGAGATTGAGCAAGAAGTCTCCTAGTGCTGGTAGTGCCACTGTCTGAAGTGCTGGCGGGATATAAACTGAAATAATGGTAAGGGGCCGACCCTCCCACTGTCCATGTATCGCCGCAAATCTGCCCTGATCGTCTACTTTGTGATGCAAAAGAATGAATGGGGATGTCTTCTTCAACAGTATGCCCGTCCCCCTGGAACCAGAGGTAAACTCTGAGTGGGCCACCATCCTGTATCCCCTGCGATCTAACGCCTGACGCGCTGTACCCGTGAGGTGTGTCTCTTGCAGCAGGACCAAATGTCGGCTCTGGTGCATGAGTGCCTGCATCACTAGACCTCTCTTGATCTTGTCGCCCAGTCCTCGCACATTTCAGGTCATCCCCTTCAGGGAAGGGGTGGTTACGCGCTGCAGTGTGCCGCTATCTGCGGTATCTTGTGAGTGTCGTGACATAGGGAGGTCGTTTAGTTGGGAGCCCCTGTGTCGTCCTTAGTAGTGCTGTAAGTCTAGCGCCCCAACGGGCGTGTGATGGCCATGTGTAGGTTTTGCGGCATAGTGAGGTGGTTGACGTGGGAGCTCCCGTGTCACTCCTGTCAGTGTTGTGGATTCAGTGTCCCAATGGTTCGTGCGTGCGTGTCTCTCGTCGTATCGTGGCAAAACGTGCAAAACATGTATCATAACAAACAAAACCCCGTTCCCTACCCCCTCCCTGCCTCCCTGCTACACGGACATAGAACCGCCCGCCTCCCCAATTTAGCAGATTGCTCAATCCCGTCCCAACCCAGTGTACTTGCTTGTGGGGAGAAAAGTTCTGGGGTGACAGCGGCCTCATCTGCCCTCCTCTGCTTCTTCCTGATCAGAGTCCAAGGGCTACACGTCTACCATGTTAGACCAATATCATCAGGGCTATAGCCGACGGGGTTCTTGGGAATCAGACTGGCGTTCCACTTCGCCCAGTCCAGTTTCTGAGACATTGTCCTGAGTGTTCCCGGTTGATATCGGCGTAGTCGCTCGGGCCTCTGTGTGCTGGTTGCGCTGTCCCTTTCCTGCGCGCCGCGGCGCTTCTACTTGTCTCCAGCCTTCCAACCATTCTTGTGCTGCTTCAGGTGTGTCGAATAACCATGTTTTGTGATTATCCACCACCCTCAGTTTCGCCGGGAATAGCATTGAGTAGGGCAGTTCCTTCGCCTGTAGTGTCTTTTTTACGTCTGTGTAGGTTTTCCTTCGCCGGGCCACCTCGGCCGTGTAGTCGGGGAAGACGGCAAGTATGGAATAATGAATTTTAAGAGGCTGCGAAGTCCGTGCCGCCTGGAGTATGGCATCTCTATCCTGGAAGTTAAACAGTCTAGCTAGCACTGGTCGTGGTGGGGCCCCCGGTTTCGTTACTCCACCGGGGACCCTATGAGCTCTTTCTACGGAAAAGAAATGGGAAAGTCCCTTTGGCTGCAGTTTGTTCTTAATAAGGTCCTCAATATATAGATCCATTGCTCGCTTGCCTTCCGATTCCGGTATTCCCAGGATTCGCACGTTATTGCGCCTGGAGCGTCCTTCCTGTAATTACTTGGTGACTGCTTCCATACGTTCCATCGCAAACTGCAATTCGGAAGTATCCTGGACTAGGGACTTCGTGACCACTTCCACCTGTGCCACCCGTTCCGTAATTTTGTGCAAGTCTGCTCTCAGAAGGCTTACATCTGTGGAGATGGATCACACCGTTGTTTGGACATTGGACAGCTTATCCATTAGATCCTCCAATGTTTACTTCTTGGCCCCGTCTCCCTCTGGGCCCTTTGCCGTCGAGGAGCGCCCTTCCGGGTGTCGCGTGCTGGCCTTTTCGTAGGCATATTTATCCAGCTTCGACTGCGCCGTGCTATTTCTTGCGTTTCTGCCCGCCATGGCTGTCACCGTCACTGTGTCGCTGCGTCAACAAGCGATCAAAGCCAGGAATTTTGGAGCCCAATCCAGCAGGGATGAGGCCGGGATGCGTAGTGAGCGTAATGGCGTCTGGGTCAAGACTGCATCGTGTTTCAGGGCTCACAAGGCCTACTGGAGCCTGTCGCTGTGGTGAGACATTAGTGCATGCCCCTATCAATCAGGCGTCTCTGCTGCATTGCCCTTGGAGCGGTATGCGCACTAGATGTAAGGTGTCCTATAGGGCAGATCGTGGAGCAGCTCACCTACCTCCCGGCATCAAGCCCATATAGATCCACTGCACTGCTGGTGTGCACAATAGCACAGACTGGATTCCTGTTTATGCTCGGGCGAGTTAACGTCCATGCCAGGCGTCACTCCTCAGCGTTAGTGCGAGTCAGTCGGGGCTCCCTGGTGACGGTTTCTACACCCCTCGACGAGGCCCTTCCCCACTGCAGGCCCTATACGTATGTCTTTTGTAGCTCGGTGCCCCGCTTCGTTGAAATGGTCCGGGTTGGGGTCGTCACGGTCGTGTGGCGGCACTGCAGGAGTCGGCGTCGGATAATCGCTGCCTTACCCCCGCTTTGATGTAGTGCTGGGACGCTTCCGACGTCCGGGCTTCTTTCTCCTCGCTTCCCCCGTCTGAAATAAGGCCTGCAGGGGCGGGCGGCGGGAGCGTGTTCGTGGGATGCTGCACTCCGGTTCACTCCTTTTTTGGCGAGGACGCAGGTTGCCTCTTCCATCGCTCACTTCCGGCGAGTGTTTCCGGCCCACAGGCACTTCCGCCCGGGTTCAGTCAGCACGCCAGTCCGGTGTAGCCCAAGTGGCGATAGCCCCCTACCGGATGCGTTTCAGTTCGTATGGCTCCCATCGTCGGACCTGAACCGGAGTTGCGGCGGACGATGCCTCTTGTTCTCCTCTCCCGGAATCTGCTCTCGTGGGTATGTTTGCCGGATATATGTGCGTATAGGTGTGATGGAGCTGCGTCAGTCACGGAGCTCCTCAGCTACGCAGCCATTCAAGTATTTAGAAGTTTTCTATAGCGCTAACAAGACCCGAAGGTATCAGAGCGCTTCACAGTAGAGGACAAGAAAAAGAGAACCGCATGAGACAAACCCAATAAAGGCAATCGGCGCGAGACAATTTGGAAGGAAGAAAAGTTCGGACAGCAGGGCTTCTTGGTGCTGAATTCAGCATTATCGCAAGGATTCTGGGGTGTTTGCAGCTCCAAGTTATCCACAACCAAGGGAGCGGATAAGGCACAAGGATTTAAGTTGGCTCTTGAATTCTGCATAGGACGGTAGAGTTCTGATGTGCGGGGGGATGGCGTTCCATATTTTGGGGGCATTTCCTGAGAAAGAGCAGTCCGCAGTTCTTTTTCTTCTGGTTTTTGGTAGGATGAGCAGCAGGGAGTTAGAGCTTCTCAGATTTCTGGCTTGGCCTGCTTTTTTGAGCTTGTTAGCCAGGTATTCCGGTTTGCCGGTATGGAGGGCCTTGTGGGTTAGGCAGGCCGTTCTGAAGGTACTTCGCATTTCCGCAGGGAGCCATTCGAGTTCTTTGAGTGCCGGGGAGATGTGGTCATATTTTTTGCAGCCTGTGATCATTCTTGCTGCCGCGTGTAGTGTTGTTTTTAGTGGTGCCAGGTGCGATTTGGGGAGGCCTGTTAGGATTGAGTTCCCATAGTCCAGTCTTGATAAAACTAGAGATTGCGTGGCTAGTTTGAGGTCCTTGTTGGGGATGTAAGGTTTAATTTTGTTCAAAAGTCTGAGGTTGAAGAATGCGCTTTTCGCTGAGTTCTTGATGTGGTTTGTCAGGGTTAGTTTGGGGTCTAGGGTGAAGCCCAGGGATTTAACAGAGTCGGCTAGCGTGAGGTTACCTTTGAGGGTTATCTTCTTTGTTTGAGATGAGGAGTGTTTCTGTCTTGTCGGGGTTGAGTTTCAGGTGATTCTTTGTCAGCCAGTCTTGCACTTCATTTAGGACAACATTGAGTCTGTGGATGTCTTTGAGAGAGGAGGTTTCCAGGTAAATCTGCGTGTCATCCGCGTAGAGGTGGAAGTGGATGTTGGCGTTCCTGAGTAACTTGGCGAGTGGTTCCATGTAGATGTTAAAGAGCTGGGGGGAGAGCACTGATCCTTGAGGGACACCCTTGTTGACTTGCAGTGTATCGGAGGTGAAGTTCTTGATTTTTATTAATTGCAAACGGTTATGTAAAAAGGAGGAAAACCACTTGAGAACTACTTCGCCAAGGCCGGCTCTTTCTTGAAGAGTTCTGATGAGGAGCTTGTGGTCCACCGTGTCGAACGCTGCTGAGAGATCAAGGAGTATGAGGAGGCAGCACTTGTCAGCGTCAAGAGATCCATGGATGTCATCTGATATTCAGCATCGCGGTTTCAGTGCTGCGGCCTTGTCTGAAGCCAGATTGGAGGGGGTCCAGGAGATTGATGTTGTCCAGATGTTGCGTCAGTTGCAGGAGTACACAACGTTCAAGTGTCTTCGCGAGTAGAGGGAGGTTGGATATCGGTCTGAAATTGTTCAAGTCAGTTGAGTCGAGACCGGGTTTTTTCAGAAGAGGAGTGACTTGTCCCATTTTTAGACAATCGGGGACCACTCCGCTTTGTAAGGAACTGTTTATGATTCTTCCCCAGATGGGCGCTAAGGTAAGCTTCATTTTTTTTTATTAAGGATGGGGGAATGGGGTCTGAAATGTGTGCTGAAGGTTTGGAGGTCGAAATCAGCGCGATTATCTCAGTTTCCTGGACGGGGCGAAAGCTTAGCCAGGGGGAGGGAAAGGAGTCGGGTGGGAGTGCCACTGGGGAGGCCGAGTAGCTCTTCTGGAGGTGTGGGTTGTTGATGTCTAGAGATAGTTCAATTTTTAGGACTTTATCGTTGAAGAAGTTGGCAGAGTTGTCACAGAGTTCTTTGGAAGCCTGTAAGGTTGAGGGCAGGGGCTTTGTTGTTTGTTGTCTGATAATGTTGTAGAGTTCTTTGGGTCTGTTTTTGGATTTGACCAATGCCTCGCGGAAGAAGCTGGATTTCTTGTTTTTGATATGGTTGTTGTACTTCCTACGGACTGATTTTAGTTGAAGGAGGAGAATGGCGGTTGGGTTGTTTCTCCACTTTCTTTCTTTGGTTCTCAGGTTTCTTCTTTCTGCGTTGAGGTCCGCAGTGAACCAGGTTCTGGATGGAGTGGCTCGGCTTCTTTTGAGCCTTAGAGGAGCTAGATTGTCAAGTATGGAGACTTCCCCCGAGTTATAGTGGTCGACGAGGTCGTTGGTCGAGAGGTGCATTGTGTTATTTGGAAGAAGTGCGCTTAGTTGACCTTCCAAGATGTCTTGGGGTACTTGGGAGAGGTTTCTTGCCCATTTAGGGGGGTCTTGCGGGGGTTTAAGCGAGACGATGGGGTGATTGATGTGGAATAAGATCATGTGGTGATCTGACCAGTCAACTGGTAGTATGTGGTTGACCGTGATAGAATTCTTATGGGCAATGATGGCATCCAGTGTGGCTCCTTTGTAGTGAGTCTCCTCAGTACAGTGTTGGGTGAGGTTGTTCTCATCAAGGAGGCTAGATAGCGATTTGTTTAGAGGGTTTTGGGTCTCATTCCATCGGATGTTCAGATCACCAAGAATTAAGTTTTTGGAGTCGCCAAGTGTGTCTTGTGCAATCAGGTTTGATAGTTGTTCTCCAAACTCGTTATTTCGGCCCGGGGGGTGATAGAGTAGGTGGCACAGTAGAGAGTCGTTGTCTTTTGTTTTGATGACGGTGGATAGGCATTCAAAGGAGTCATACTCGAAGGAGGAGGTTTCTGTGATGCTCCAGCTGTCCTTGTGGATGATAGCGACCCCACCTCCTCGTTGATTGATCCCATCTCCTCGTTGTTTACTTCTATCTTTGGAGATGAGGGAGAAGCCGGGTGGAACCAGCATGTCTAAGCAGGGAGGGGATGTCGTATTAAGCCAAGTCTCCGTGAGGAACGCAACGTCGATGTCATGTGTGAGGATGGCTTCGGCTAAGTCCGTTGCGTGTAGTGAGGCCGATCTGCAGTTGATTAGGAGGCAGTTGGTGAATTTCTCCTGATTACTGGTGGTTCCCTCTTTAGTCTCTCTAGGAATGGCGGTGAGGACTGGTGATCTCTGTGTTTTGACGATGGGTAGGTCTTTCCGGTGACCTGTGATGACTTGGATTTTGGATTTGGGTGACTCCGTAGTGGAGGAGTCGTAGGTGGCGGCTAGTAAGGCTGCTTCCCTGTCTGACATCAGAGCTTCTGATCTAAGCGGCCTGGCGGTCGGGTGATTTGAGCCCGCTGGGGTGGGAGAAGAAGTAGAGGACGTTTTGACGTGGGGGGTGGTCCGGGGGGAGAGTTTGTAGGGGTTACAGACTATACCGAGATTAGAGATGATTTCTGATAGACCATGGGTGATAGTGCTGACCTGGTTCGGCTGCTAACCACGCCCCCCCACTTTCTATTTGTTTTTCATGGTTTGACATTGTTTGGGTGCGCTCTCCACCAAAGCCATATCATTTCATGGATGTTACATAGTCTCATTTGTGTTTCTATTAGGTTAATCAGGGCACTGGAATTGTGGCAGGGGAGGTCAAATAATGCTGACTAAATTATGCACAAGAAAAGGCAAATTATGCGGTTTAATGCTGCACATTTTGGTATAATATTACCTCATTAGTTTATAATTGTTACAAGTTAGCAGTTTATGGGAAAAGGTTCCACTCATTATTATCAGTTTGACACTCAAATATACCAATAAGGAGCAGAAAGCTAGCCAAGCTTTGTGAAAACTTTGTGAAGGGCCTTCCGCCGTGCGGCAAAATTTGTTGCTGTGTTTTTAGTAAACTTTAAGCATTCTGCATCGAAACAATAAAAAAAAAAATCTACACGTAACCCTGCAGATGATGGATTTATTTGGCAAATGCAACAAATCCATAATTATGCGGAAAATGCAGCAGCTGCAAAAACACATTTCTCTGGCCCTGGGTTTGACTAAAGACTGTTAAGTAATATTTTAGTTAAACTTGATCCAGCGTGTGCTCTTTGATCTACTTACTTTGACACAACAATATTGTAATTGGTGGTTTTAAACTTTTTTTGATACGTATGGACTTGTTGTTTGAATGTCTTAGCCAGTTATATAAACAGTGTTATTCATTAACCTCTTAAGCGCTGCTGACGGCCAACAGTCGTCACGAGCGCTACCTCCCCAGTGCTGCGCACGACCATTGGACGTCCATTCAGCACTAGTTCCAATGGACAGCGCAGCACTGGGGAGGGATATTTGCGAAGCAGCTAAGGTGCTATACATTGCACGTTCGTTTGTTTTACTTTCATAATATCTTGTTTTTACGCTATTTTTGTTCATAAAACTGATGTGCATGCACGTAATTTCTTGTAAAGGTTCAATGAAAATACTAGCCCTTTATCAAAAGTATCTGCTATGCAGTATTTTAATATACCCGTTACGTTCACCAATTGCAGCACAGTCTTTGGCTTTTCCTAAGTCTGTGCATTGTAGAACAGCTTAACGGTTCTAATGCAGACTATTCAGGATTTGGGCCATACTCCCAGCTTCTTTATTGTTGTAGCCTGTTGCTTCGTTATGGGATTTTCTTCATAGTACTACTGGGGGCAACACACAAAACATCACATGATAATTCTACTTGAAAGAACTGGGCGGCAATTCCATTCTGTAACATATTGACGTTTAGCTTGAAGATCAACCTTGAGCAAAGAATCTTTAACTAGGAAACGCAGAATAATTATTTGGTAATCCAGAGGAAGGCTAAGTGGCCAGGCTCAGTCCATGGCTTAGAACCAAGTGTGAAATTAACGCAACATTTTTATTTTATATTCTGTTATTAGATTGGATAATTCAACAAAAACAGGCTAGGTTATAATAATTCAATAACACAATATTTCGTAGTGCACAGCAGTAATGCATACATAACTGGAACACATGCCACGCTTCTATTATGTTTTTACTATTAATAAATATAGGATATGCACGTTTAGACAACATAAACTAAGGGATATGTTAGTCTGTAGACCAGCTAGCTCACAGTGCCACTATAAGCCCCACAACCTTACCAAGGAGCGAATAGTTTCTGGCAACCATCGAACATGACAACCCTGACCCCTCAGGGATCGTGGAAACAGTACATTGCAGTTGGCTCAGTCACCCATGCTCACTCTGTCTCAGAGAGATGTACAGAATAAATGGTGGGGACGTTTTTCAAAAAGCATTTATTGAACCAGCGTCATTTACGGTTATAAGCACCGACAGAGTAAAGAAAAGGTAGAATTCTACCATGGTGCTAAAACAATGACTATATGCAGGCATATATATACATGGCAATAATCGTGAGTACTCTTGAAATGCAAACGCTTGCTAGATGTACATAAATGTACCTAGCATGTGTGAAGGTGTATAACCAAGAATCCCCTAGGAAAGAGCCAACCCTATTTACTGATGGTAGAGAATGAAGGACCCTGTCTTGGGCTCGAAATGGACACTTCGATGTCAGACCACTGCGTGCTGGCAGGGACTTCAGCGTTATCGTGTCAGCATGGACGCTTTTTCTCCTTTGGTTTGCCAAGCGAAGATGTGGGACTTATATACGCGAAAGGTACCCTCAGGGGTTATACCTAGATGTGTCATGGTACTGTGGGCTTGTCTGCCAAGGATGACAATAGTGGTGACTTTTGTACAGAGTTATTATGCAGATTATGGTAATCCCGCTGTAATACTAAGAATCCTCATGCATAATAAGAGGCTAGTTTTCGAAGAAAACCACACAACATTTATATGGCACCTAACTAGGCAAAAGGTCAGCACCAGAGCCGATATGTAGAGCAAGGTAGGAGAAATGTAGGTAAAAGGTTGTGTAACTAACTAGGCCAATTTAAGGGTACTGCGGCGGCTATTCCGCCGCAGTGCTAAGGGGGCGGGGCGGAAATGCGGCGGGCGCATGCTGGTGACGGAACCGCTCCATCACCAGCGTCGGTTGTGCTGTGCTTATGACGGAGCGGTTCCGTCATGGCCCCGCCCGCTCTACAGAACGCTCAGCGAAGGCGCGGAATTCGCGCAGGAGCCACGGGCGGGCCATGACGGAACTGCTCTGTCATCAGCACAGCGCCACAGCGGCTGACGAAGCGGTTCCGTCATCAGCGCAGAAGGGGTTAACCGACTGCACAACAATATTAACCAGTGCTAAAATATGCCTGTTTAAAATCATTAAAAGACCTTGTTAAAATAGGAGTATAAAAACATGGTATGTTTATAAAAATTGTGTAAAAGCAAAATAATACTCTACAAGTCCTCTAAATAGTCAATATACTCTTAGACCAACTGAGCACACCGAAAGCCATAGTGAGAGAGATGGGGGAAAAAAAAAACCCCAAACAAACAGATGTTGTTGATTCCAATATGGATTGTTTTGGAAAAAGGCTGACTTGTTCCCATCACACAGAGAGATAAATGTTTGTGTCCGGTGTGGGGGACGCAACATCACTGCTGCTTGTTTTCACAGACGACGGTCCCTGAAACACCACTTGGATCAGGTCAATAGAGCAAAGGTGATCTCCAGTTTCCACAGCCGTTGCTGAGGAAGTACTTGTAGCCTGTGAGCCTGAGATAGAGCTGGTGTCCATTCCGACAGGAGCTGAAGCATCCTGTGAGGGCTCTAAGAATGCCAACATTGGAATACGCTAAAGACACTGCAATACGTGGGCTTTTAATGGGTCCAGTAGTACATCCACGTCCGGTGGCGCAACAGATTGAAGTGTTAGACATATGTCCAACACACATTCGTGTCCACAGACTATGCAGTGGAGCACTGGCAGGCGCAGTCAACCCAGACTGATCTGAACAATAGTAACCAATGCTCGCTTAGCTCCCAAAGTCTAGGTCAACCCAGATGGAGAATCATGCGTTCACGGCATCGTCGCACAAGGGGTGCTTTTTCCATCTCGTTGGAAACTGGGACATCCTTTGCGTAACAGAAAAATTAAAACCAGGATACCCACTACAAGTAGTAGGACCAGCGGAAGCAGTCTAAAAATGCTTCCTAATACTGAGGGTACTAATGCTGGAATACCTCTGAAGATAGTCTGAAAGGTACTTAATAGTCCAGAACCTACGCTCTTAAATAGGTGTACTATCCAACTCTTATCATACATGCTCAAGATATGATGTACCATTCTCCCGAATTGGAGCGGGATGTTCTTTCGGACTAATGCCTGTATCTCTGCCGAAGACCTTGCAACCTCAAAATCAAAAGTCTCTCGTGCTGAAGTTAAAGCCACATCCTTCTGTAAAAGTATGACTTTCAGTCTGAGAATCCAACCTTTTAAGGAAACCATTCAACTAAGGCCACAGTGGCGCCTCCATGACTGTATGGGTCAGTGGAAACAATATTTGCAAACAACAAGTAAACCTGGAACTCACTGTGACAAGATATGTGATGCCTGGAATCATCCCACAGCAACCTTGATCATTCAGCATCAAATAACTCCCATTCGAGAGCACTTTGAACACTGGATGAATCACGGCAACTGGTGATCCTTTTAACTGACATAAGTTTGCAACCAAAGCATTACAAGCTCTGTGAAGCATAATATCTGACAAATTAGAGACCCACTTAATAAATTCTCACAATTTAAATCGCTGAGAGACTTTAGTGTCCCCCATTCCTGTATCTAAACCTGTACAGTAATTCCCAAGATTAATGAATGTATTACTTACCCAACACTTCATACCTGCCTACTTTATGATACTGTAGACCATATTGACACTGGAAAGTCGTGACTGACAGTGTGATATGGCCATGGATTAACCATTATGTGGCGGGTGACCCAGCTACGGTGAAAGGTAATTGGTCAAATTTTTCAATGTGCAGCATTGTATATTTCGCATCGCTCTGTTTGCTCCATTGTTTTCTGTCTTTCTGTTAGATTATAGGCATGAACACAGAGACGTACTGTTGATATATCGCCAAGGCACATGATCAGTTGGTACCGTTTCGCCTTCATTGAAGGTTAGATGTGTGTATCCTGATTGACCCGCGATTACACGGATCACCAAGTTCGTGGTGTTTAGACGTGTCTGTAAGTGTTTAGAAGCTATCATGTCAGCTTGTAGAGAACATAGTATTTCTATGTGTTCCTGCGTCCAATGTCGAAATCCGGTCTAATTAAGTCGTAGAAAGGTTTTACTTTTTCTGTGTAATTTAAAATGTATGTTCTGCCAAAATTTAGGAATCCCAAAATGGATTGTAAGTTTTTCAGAGTCTTTGGAGGTTGGATCAGCGCACAGTTTTCTACAAAAACTTAGCTGCTATGCTTTTCCCTTCACTTGAGAGCTCATATCCCAAAAATAAGACATTGAGTTGAGCAATTTTTGATTTAAAAAAAAAAAGTTAATTTGCAGCCCTTGGAGGCGAATCCCAAAATTATGATGATCACTCTGTTCAAATGATCCAATAATTCATCCTCCCTTAGATAAATCATCTACATAGGACCATGCCTCCTCACGAAAGTTCTGAAATAACTCTGATACTCATGCTGAGAACAACCCAGGGCTATTTTGATACCCTTGGGGCAGTCTACAGAATTGGTATTCGGAGCTTAGGGCCGAAAATGCTGTGAAATATCTGCTGTCAGGTGCTATATTTTGGCATAAGAATCTATTGGAGTGTCTAGTGTGTTTTTGTATTTTTCCGCACAATGTAATAATTGGTGCGACACTGTGTGCTTTCTGTACCTCAAATTGTTTCGTGCTAGTGTTCAAAAGCCAACTAGACGGTATGAATTGTCTGGTTTCATTACCAGAAACAAAGGATTGTTCATGGAAGAGGTGCAATTCTCAATCACACCCTGAGATTCAAATTGATCTGAGATCTCCCTAATTTGTCTTTTTGTGTCATTTTTTTTATCAGGTACTGCCTCAGCGGAGTTGGAGTATTTTTTACTAGGGTTTCATGGTGAGGTGACTTAGCCTCTTAGCCTACATGATTGCGGTATATTGCAGGAGCTAGTGCTACTGCCCACTCCTGCACGTATGAATGTTTTAGTAATTCTGGAATGAGTTTGTAGAAAGCCAGTAAAATTACTCTTTCTCCTTTTGGGCAGTGCATAACTAACTCAGGTCAGGGCTCGACAAATCATAAAAAATGCTCTAGACCTGCAGGTCTTCTAAACTACAAAATCTCCTCGACCTAACTTAAATGAACTTGACCTCAAACTCTGAAAACTGAGCAAATGTGACAAGTTAACAAGATTTAAAACCATTTTTATTGCTCATTTACTTTGTGACCAATAAAGATGTCTTTAATTCTTGCTATCTTGTCACATTTCCTCTTCTTTCAGAGGCAGAGGTCAAGTGTCAAGTTTGTATTCCTACTCGCCAGAAAGGGCGAGTAGGACCTAAAAATAGCTCGTCCCTAATCAATCTCACTCGCAAATGCGTGCGGTCGAGTGAATTTTTCTAGCCCTGCAGGGGGCCAATCCTTTTCGGCCAAAAGGATATCGTATCCATATGTCCTGTTCTCTGAAAAGAGACCCATCACTTTCCTTGATATGCCCCCCCCCCCCCACCCCCCATATATGGAGGGCTATTTTTATATTACTGATGCAGAACACTTACTCTAGTATCAGGTGTTTCCACCATGATATGCTCATTCAATCCCGCTGTCACCAGAAATTCCATCAGGTTCTGGTGAGCTATTGTTATAGCATGTCACAGCCCATTACCCGTTCAGAAGTTGAGTCCTCAGTAGCCTGGGATGTTCTTATTTTAAGGCCGGCTACTTTCTTCTCTTTAAATTGAGGTTTTAATTTTAGTTTATCTGTTTTGATATTATAGTCTGAAGTGCGATGTGTATCTCTTGACTTTGCTCTCTTTTGATCTGTGTTCTGACCATTCTTCCCTCATGGATTGTTTTGATGAACCCTGAAAGGGACGAGAGAAATATGTATCCGTGTCCTGATGCCTGTCAGGCTTTTCAATATTGGCATGATTTTTGAGGGTGTATTTCCAGTCAGAGGGCTCCTGTTAAGGAGACCCACCCCTTGATTAGAGTCTGCTTATTTTTTGATTAGCCCATGTCTTTTTAGAAGAATCGGGTGCTTGCTTGGAGTTATCCTTTCCAGGATTACCTATCAATTGTGGTTCCACAGGTCTAGCTCCCAAATTATCTCGACTCTGGTCTCTGCGATTAATTTTAGGTAATTCCTGTTGTGCAGGAGTGCATTCCCTCCGGCGTTGGCGTATAGCCGCCGATGCTGCCTCCCCTTTTATGTTTGCTAACATAATTGTAGATACCTGGGAAAAGTTGCCTATTAATTTCATCCCTAAATCCAGGGCAGGTTCTGCCCCGTATTCATTCTGAATTTGTCCTAAAACTTCTGGTATCACTGCTATTGAAGAAATACAATGAGTCCTGGTATAGATGGCAGCAAAGACTGCACCCCAAGTGGTACAATCCTCTTATCTGGGGAGCTATCCCCATTGGCAAGCAAATTGACAGTATTTTAGTGTTTTTCCTTTCAGGCCTGTGTGTGGAAACACTGCCTTAATCTGTGCAATTTTCTGTGCTATCCAGAATGGCATTGGGACGCGTTCAGAGTGCATTATTCCCATAATTGCGTTCCGGGTTTGTGGGGTGATGTTAGTTGCAGTCCCTCATAGTTGTCTTGCTGGAGTAACCCTTTTAGGTATTTTTAGTATGGGAAAGAGATAAGGTCTTATGCACAATTGTAGGAAACTATAATCCTTCAAGCTTGAATAACCCTATAGCCAATACATAAGGAATACCTACTCCGCTGTGGCGGATATTCCCTCCCCACTTCAGATGGCTCTGGGTAAATGTGAGTAGGTGTCTCTGAGAAAGCATGACGGAACTACTCAGATTTGACCGTTCAATACGAACCAAACCAACGTTGGCGGCGCCATGTCGTTTAGTTCATGCAAATATATAGGATATGGGCATTTAGACAACATAAACTAAGGGATTGGTGTCCAGACTGATTCCAGACACTCCCGAAGGATATGTTTGTCTGTAGACCAGCTAGCTCACAGTGCCACCATAAGCCCCACAACCTTACCAAGAAGCGAATAGTTTCTGGCAACCATCGAACATGACAACCCTGACCCCTCCGGGATCGTGGATACAGTACTTTTCGCTCACACCCGTGCTCATTCGGTATCGGAGAGAAATACAGAATAAACGGTGGGGACATTTTTCAATAAGCATTTATTGAACCAGCATCATTCTAGTATAAAATACGTGTGCTGCAACAACAATTAGACAGAAACTGATGTATACGGTTATAAGCACCAACAGAGTAAAGAAAAGGTAGAATTTTACCATGGTGGTAAAACAATGAACATATGCAGGCATATTGATACATGGCAATAATCAGGAGTGCTCCTAAAATGCAAACCTTTACTAGGTGTACCTAAATGTACCTAGCATGTGTGAAGGTGTACAGCCAAATGTCCCCCTAGGAAAGACCAACCCCATTATCTGATGGGAGAGAACGAAAGACCCCGACTTGGTCTCGAAATGGACACCCTGCAAGCGATGTCGAACTACCGCGTGCTGGAGTGTCTGAGGGCAGGGACTTCAGCGTCTCACGTCAGCGTGGCATCATGGAAGCTTTTTCTCCTCTGGTTTGCCCAGCGAAGATCTGGGACTTATATACCTGAAAGGTACCCTCAGGGCTTCTACCTAGATGTGTCATGGTACTGTGGGGTTGTCGGCCAAAGATGATTATAGTGGTGACTTTAGTACAGTTATTATGCAGAAGATGGGAATCCTGCTGAGATACTAAGAATCTTTAAGGGAACAGTGGTTCTGCCACTAGTTTGCTTAAACGAAGCATAGGATATTCCAAACAATTCCATCTCTCCTATTAGGATGAGACCAACAATCAATGTTAACTTAATTCCATACCAAAAAGGAACAACTCATATGTTCTATCTTCATAATATGAATTTATGGTAAATTATTGGAAGATTGTGTGATATATATATATGTATTCCAAAAGTCCTGAGCTCCGGCCTCAATCGCCGAGAATTTCTACAGGTACAGACCACTCAGACGCCAGAAGATTGCAGTACACGTGGTTTATTTCCCCACTGCCACCGGCATTACACGTTTCGGCTACGTCATCGTGTATATGTGTATATATATATATATATATATATATATATATATATATATATATATATATATATATATATATACACACACAGATAAACCATATAAAATACCAATTGAATTAATGCCGTGAAGTGAACACAAAAAAATGACATATATATTTACATATCACAACACATGTACATGACACATGAACACACGGACATATATTACAAAAACAAATGCATACAGTGTGCACTTCTTGTAGAGAAGGTATCAACCCAGTAGGTGCTTTCTCTTACTATTTTGCAAATTATCCTGGGTTATCATATGCACTTGATATTAATATCAAGTGTATATGATCACCCAGAATAATTTGCAAAATAGTAGGAGAAAGCACATACTGGGTTGATTTGTTTTTGTAATGTATGTTCATGTGTCATGTACATAATGTGTTGTGATATGAGAATTGTTTCTCTGCTTAGGACTCATCTCATTTTGTAGTTTGTCCACCTCTTTTTGTAAAAGAGCCCAAGAATTCTGTAACAACCAATCAGAACAGCCTCACCCCTTAAAACCCTCCTGAGAGAGCCTCAGATTTTTCTACCGCACGTTGTGCTAGGGAGTCTCCACTGAGCTCTGCTCAGATTTTTTCTTCAACTTGGATTCTTTGACTTTTTCTCCAAATTTCAATGTCTGACAAGGTGAAGAAGGCACTATTTCGAGCTTGTGCTACTTGTTCTAAAAACAGACTGTTTGTGGAGGACAAGCATGATGACTGCATCTACTGCTTGTACCTGGACCACAAGGCCACAGATTGTAAGATCTGTAGGACTTTCTCGACGAAGACCTTGAGAGACGGGGAGGGCCGCCTGTTAACTTGGCTGCAAAAGATGAAATCACGTAAAAAAGTTATTTCATCTGACGATGAGGACTCTTCATCAGCTGCAGCCTCCAGAAGATCTAGAAAGAGGGGTAGGTCATCCCCTTCTACTGAGCCACCTGTCAAAGCCAAAAGACCTCTGATAGGTCTGAAAAGGTTAGTCCCATTAAATCTCCTCACCGAGGTGAAAAGGAGAGGCTGGGACAGGCTGCGGAGTCAGACACAGCAAAGAAGGTGAAAAAAGACGTTTCTGTTACTTCTCCGCCATCTCAGAAGGAGAAGGAAGGCAAGAAACCTTCTGCTGTCCCTCAGGAAGGAAAGCCTGACAAGGAACCACATCCGTCGACGACGAAATCAGCAGGTACGTCAACGACAGTTTCAAAGAAAGACGAGTTCTCGTTTAGCTCCGTCGACGATTCCGTCGACGGTGGCGTCGTCGACGTTTAAAGTGCCTGTTTCCTACTCGTCGACGATGGTGTCTACATTCTCGACGTCGACGATTATGACAGCGAAGGTAGTGACGACGAGGAAGACGTCGACGACGGCAGCTTTAATGGTGATGACGACGAGCTCGTCGACGACTCCGTTGACGATCAATCCACCGTCGACTGCGAAAACTCAGTCGACGAGATCCATTCCTCCGTCGACTGTTCTATCGATGACGAATACGCCGACGAGTCCGGCGACATCGAGTCCATCGACGAGGTCGTCTACGATCCAAGAACTTTGCATTTCCATAAAAAGACAACAAATAACCACTGAGATGACCTCTCCTAGACGAGTAACACCTTTGCCTCCCACTCTGTTATTCGATGAGGAGTCTGATGACGAGGGTGATGATGGTCCTTATGGGGATGCCTACAGCCCATCGGACTTACAAGTAAAGTGCCAGGATACAGATTCTGAGGAATATTACGATACAGGACGCCAATATGTCCAACAGGACAGGCCTCCACAGAACTTACACCAGGCGATGGTGACAATGCCGTCTTCTTTAATTACGGATTTGCAGTTATTGTTGCAGGATTATAGGAAGAGGTTTCCATCGCAACCTGCAGTACAACAGGAGCATCCTCCTCCACCTATTCCGACTGCTCCTGCGGTGGCAGTGACACCTGTGGTTTCACGAGTTACGGAACCAGAACCCAGAGAGAGTTATCAAGAGGTGGTGACCGTTCAAGATGACGATGTCTCCTCTGATGAAAATCTTCAGGAAGATCCTTCTCATGATCCAGATAGAGGTCATGATGATGATGACCTTCAGTATCCGGGTGCACCAGTGCCGGATACTGCTACCTCCCCTCCAGCTGATATTGGAGGTTTCCATAACCTTATGGAAAGGGCGTCTAAGAGATTTGGCCTGCCGATTACTTCTGTTCAGACAGACTGCTTCCTTTATGACTTTAAGGAACCTTACAGAAAGTCTGTTCGGTCCATCCCAATAATAGAGCATGTATGGTCAAAAGGTATTAAGGTCATGCAAAATCCGGCAACAGTCATCTCTGTTCTTCCCCGGCTGGAGAAGAAGTATAAAGCGCCAGAGGGCAGTCCAACTTGCTTGATTGGACAACCAAAACCGGATTCCGTTATTTCCCAAGCGGCACAAAGCAAGTCTAAAAACCCATCGACACCACTTACAACACCGCCAGACAAAGAAGGGAGACGTCTGGACAATGTGGGCAAAAGATTCTCTACCATGGCCAGCCTACTAGTTTGCGCTTCTAATGCTCTTGCCATCTTGGGCAGGTATGATCGCCAAATGTGGGGCGATTTATCCCAGTTTCTGGATCAGCTTCCAGAGGCAGCGAAATATGAGGCCAGGAAGGTTCTGATGGAAGGAGAGCGTCCTTTTTCGGAGGTGATAGATTGTGCTATGGACATAGCGACTACTGCTTTTCGTGCCCTGGCGGGTTCAGCTGTGTTAAGGCGTCAGGGCTGGCTGTGTTCAACCTGGTTTCGCCAGGAGGTCCAGAACAAAATTTTAGACTTGCCATACGATGGGGACATGCTTTTCGGAAAGCATGTGGATGAGGCCCTTCAAGGCATCAAAAAGGACACGGACACGCTGAAGTCCTTGGGGTCGTTGAACTACCGCAAAGTTCCATTCAAAGGTGCGAGAGGGAGAGGTTTTTCCTCATACAGAGGTGGCAACCAACAGCGGTACTCATCATATTCGCAATCCTCCCAATCTTACCCCAAAATTCCAATTAACGCCAAGGCCAGTCGGCGTCTTTCTCTTGCCAATCACAGAGAGGGCGTCAAAATTGTCAAGGACGGGATAACTCCAAACGTCAATAGCGGCCTCACGGCTCTTTCTGCTGTTCCTACCCCTCCGATGACATCAGTGGGGGGCAGGATTTCTCATGGTTTAAGAAGTTGGAAGGTTATTACATCAGACCAGTGGGTCCTGACTATCGTTCAGAGTGGCCACACGGAGTTTCAACATCTTCCTCCAAACAGAGCTCCAGGCGCCAACGAGTCGAAACATCTGGGACTGCTACGTCTCGAAGCCCACCAGCTTTTCATCAAGGGGGCAATAGAACCCGTACCTCTCTCACAAAGGGGGAACGTTTTTTTTTTCCAGGTTCTTCCTGGTTCGCAAAACAACAGATAAATGGCGCCCCATATTAGATCTACGGGAGCTCAACACCTATCTCATCAAGCTATCCTTCAGGATGGTCACTCTCCAGGATAATCTTCGTCTACTAAATCCAGGAGACTACATGGCGACTCTGGATTTAGAGGATGCTTATTTCCATGTGCCGATCCATCCAGCTCACAGGCAATACTTGCGCTTCACAGTAGGGAAGAGCCATTTTCAGTTCAAAGTACTTCCTTTTGGTCTCCGGTCTGCACCAAGGATATTTACAAAGGTGTTGGCTCCAGTGGCAGCATTCCTCAGGAAACAATCTCTGGAAGTTTTCCCTACCTGGGCGACTGGCTGGTCAAGGCTCCATCTTTCCAGGGAACTTCCAAAGCCATTACGACCTGCATCCAACTGTTCAACCACCTGGGCCTTCAGCTCAACAAGGACAAATCGGTTCTTCAACCATCCAGGTCAGCAAAGTTTCTGGGATCCATTCTGGACACGAAACGCTGCAAGGCTTACCCAACAGAGGAATGTCAAAGCGAATTGATGCTATCGTCTCGCCTCTTGCTAAAGAGAAAATACCTGTCAGTACTGCTCTACAAGTCCCTGCTCGGATCGATCTCATCCTGCATACCATTGATTCCACATTGCAGGCTGCAAATGCGTCCACTGCAAGAGCAGCTCGACAAACAATGGTGCCAGGCGGAGGGCTCTTTCGACGACAGGATTACGGTAACCCCAGCAATGAAGAGAGCATGCGGCTGGTGGTTGGTGAAAGACATCGCAAAAAAGATTAACCCTTTCCATGCTCATGACGAGCTCAGCTCGTCATGATGCACGGTTGAGCTGTGCTGATGACGAGCTGAGCTCGTCATGAAACTATGGAAATCAAAGTCTCTCAGCACAGGAGGGGAAAACACCTAGCAGCCAAGGTGTTAACATTCACACTTCCTCCGTCTCCCATGGTTCTCACCACGGACGCCTCGTTAGAAGGCTGAGGAGCGGTGCTCCAAGAATTGCACGTGAGCGGTCATTGGGATCCAGTTCAACGCAAGTGCCACATCAACCTGTTGGAACTCAAAGCCATGCGATTAGCCTTGCAGGCTTTTTTGCCACGAATTCAAAATTGTTCAGTGCTGGTCCGAACGGACAACACAACGGCCATGCACTATAGCAACAAGCAGGGCGGGACGAGATCCCAGATCCTCTCCAGAGAAGCTCAGCTGATTTGGAATTGGGCGATTCTTCATAATATTGCTCTGACAGCAGAACACCTCGCAGGTTCGCTCAACATAACAGCGGATGCGCTGAGTCGTCAGAAATCGATCAGTCATGAATGGGAGTTAGACCAAACCATTCTGGAGGAGGTGTTCTCGGTCTGGGGGAACCTGACCATAGACCTGTTTGCAACCCCGGAGAACACTAAATGCCGATTCTATGCAAGCAGGGATCACCATCCGGGGTCCTTGGTGAACTCGCTTTCGATTGCCTGGTACAGCGCATTCTTTTACGCTTTTCCTCAGATACCCCTAATCTCGAGGATGATCAGGAAAGCCAAGGTGGAGCCGTGCAGAATGATCTTGATTGCACCGACGTGGCCCCGACAGTTCTGGTACACAGAACTCCTCCTGCTTTCTCAGGACCATCCAATGCGCCTGCAACCGGTTCCTTCTCTGTTGACGAGGTCTCAGGGTCAAGTATTCCATCCGGACCCGAGTTCGCTTCACTTGACAGCGTGGCTCCTGAGTACAGGGAATTTCAGAATTTGAACCTTACCAAGGAGTGTAGGGACATCTTGTCTCAAGCCCGAGCTCCAAGTATGAACAGAACTTATAGAGCAAAATGGAAGAGATTCTGCCTCTGGTGTCAGAAACAACATCTTCACCCTTACACTTCGGCTCCGCATCAGATTTTGCCATATATCCTATTGCTGGCTAAATCTGGGTTGGCTCATTCTTCTGTTAAAGTTCATCTGGCAGCCATCTCGAGGTTCAGACGGACGTCTTCAGGTCCTTCGCTTTGGTCCGCTAGGACTGTCAAGCAGTTCTTGCAAGGTATGTTCAGGGTTTTTCCTCCATTCCGTCCTCCTCCACCAGTCTGGCAACTTAATTTGGTCTTGGCTCAGCTAATGAGAGCACCATTTGAACCCATTCACAAAACTGACCTTAAATTCCTATCTTGGAAGCTAGCTCTTCTGTTGGCATTGACATCGGTCAGACGGATTAGCGAGCTCCAGGCGCTGACAATCGTGGAGCCCTTCCTACAATTCAAGCGGGATGTCCTGATCCTAAGGACGAATCCAAAGTTCATCTCGAAGGTTCCGTCTGAATTTCATCTGAATGAACCATTGATTTTGAAGTCTTTTTTTTCCCGCGACCTGCTACTCCAGCAGAGAGGTCCTTACATTCTTTGGACGTTCAGAGGTGTCTAAAGTTCTATTTGGAGCGCACTAAACCTTTTAGGAAATCCTCATAGCTGTTCATCTCCTACAGTGCCCCGCGGAAGGGATTTCCGCTGTCCAAACACAGCATTTCTCGCTGGATCTCCAGTGCTATTCAGTTCTGCCATCAGGAAGCGGGCAAACCGCTCGAAAGAGGAGTCCGGGCACATTCCACAAGATCAGTGGCATCGTCAGTGGCTCTATTTTCAGGAGTCCCTATCAAGGACATCTGCAGGGCATCGATGTGGAGCAGTACGCATACCTTCACGAAGCACTACTGCCTGGATTCTTCTACGAAGAATGATTCAGCTGTTGGACAGGCAGTCCTGAGGAATCTTTTTCAATGAGAGGTGAGCTTTCCCTACAATCCCTCCTTCCTGTGTTGCACATTTTGTATCACTTTTGATAGTCCTTGCTAATGTAACAGATATATATATATATATATATGTATAAAATTTGGTTTTCCAATGGGAGTATTTTTGTGGCAAGGTAGTGATATTCTTATAAGAAAATGTGCTTTTAGGGCTTACTGCTAGCTACTCTGATACAAAGCATGGGAATCTATGAAAGTTTCAATACTGGGGCAAGAAAACTGGTTACTTACCTGTAACTTTGGTTCCCCAGTATTGGTAACTTTCATAGATTCGCATGCGCCCACCCTCCTCCCCTGGGAAAGCTCGGCCTTTTTTAGGTCTCGTGGCGAACAGCGCGTCAGCGCTGTGTCCGCCAGGAGATCTCTTGTTACTGACTCTCCTTCCCAGGAGACAGCACCTGGCCGCGCGCATCTTCAAAAGGAGATCGGCGCAGGCCACGCGCGCGGGAAAGCGCTCACCGTGTCTGTCTCCTGTCAAGCGCATACATACACAGGCACACTTCCCCCTGCACGCATGCGCACACACACACGAGCGCACATACACGCACGCACACATACAGACACCCCCACCCCATGGTGTCGCACACATGCACACTCTCGCACACACACACAAGCGCACCGAGAGACCCCCCCCCCCCCCCCCCCCCCCCTCCGCCCACTTACCGCCACTACGGACTTCTTCAGCCTCGGCGTGGCTCCCAGTCACCACCGCTCCTCTGGCCAGGCACTCTGTGGGCTCGGGCTTCAAAAGACGGAAGTCCCGCCCCACGATAGGTTTAGTTTTCTCTGATGTTGAAGTTCCGCCCCACGATAGGTTTCGAATGCTGAAAGGCTGTTAATATGCAGATGGTGCAGAGGTGAAGGGGCTGATTGTTTCCGGTAACGCTCTCCCATATCTGGAGTTAAAATTCATCTTAAATTCACTAGCAATTGTGGAACTTAAAATGAAGTATGCGGGAACACGTGTGTAGGCTGTGAAAGTACACAAAAAGCAAAGAACTTAAAAGCGTACGGTAGGTGTGTTGTGTTAAAGAGAATTATATTTCATTTGAGTTTATGGGCAACCCATTGCAGCTGGAGGTCTTCTCCCGGCATACACTTTGTGTTATACCGTAGAGTGCAGGTGCCGTAGGTGCAATGTGGAACCGCAGAAATACAATCAAAACAAGGTTTTTTATTTATTATGTGGGATCTCCCACTCTTCAATCTCACTGTTACTTTTGGAGTCGAAGCTGCTTCAAACGTTTCATCACTCACTTTTGTCAAACTTTTTATGGTTCGATTTCCTTCAGCAAGTTTACCAAGCACCTGCTGCACTTGAATATGCAGATTAGTGAGTGCAGAGTAGTGAGTGCAGAGTAGTGAGTGCAGAGTGGTGAGTGCAGAGTGGTGAGTGCAGAGTGGTGAGTGCAGAGTGGTGAGTGCAGAGTGGTGAGTGCAGAGTGGTGAGTGCAGAGTGGTGAGTGCAGAGTGGTGAGTGCAGAGTGGTGAGTGCAGAGTGCAGAGTGGTGAGTGCAGAGTGCAGAGTGCAGAGTGGTGAGTGCAGAGTGGTGAGTGCAGAGTGGTGAGTGCAGAGTGGTGAGTGCAGAGTGGTGAGTGCAGAGTGGTGAGTGCAGAGTGGTGAGTGCAGAGTGGTGAGTGCAGAGTGGTGAGTGCAGAGTGGTGAGTGCAGGGTGGTGAGTGCAGGGTGGTGAGTGCAGGGTGGTGAGTGCAGGGTGGTGAGTGCAGGGTGGTGAGTGCAGGGTGGTGAGTGCAGGGTGGTGAGTGCAGGGTGGTGAGTGCAGGGTGGTGAGTGCAGGGTGGTGAGTGCAGGGTGGTGAGTGCAGGGTGGTGAGTGCAGGGTGGTGAGTGCAGGGTGGTGAGTGCAGGGTGGTGAGTGCAGGGTGGTGAGTGCAGGGTGGAGAGCGGAGAGCGGAGAGCCATCAGTGCACACATCAATTGTTAACGCATCCACAAATAACTATTGTAGCAATCACAGTATGGCACACTTTACTTTCAAACATATTCATCTAAAGCGCAGCATGCCACCACTGCTACAAAAATAAATACACATTTTTTGGGCCTACAATTTATAGACTTTTGGTGCAATTGGTGTTGCAATATTAAGCAATGCCAATAGCTCAAACTTAATTAACACGAGACCTATTGCATTGAAATGCTTGTTACTGAGATAGTGGCTGTTGCACAACGGCTCCGAAAATCTGAGGCTCTCTCGGGAGGGTTTTAAGGGGTGAGGCTGTTCTGATTAGTTGTTACAGAATTCTTGGGCTCTTTTACAAAAAGAGGTGGACAAGCTAAAAAATGAGATGAGGCCTAGGCCTAGTTTTCTCTTTTGTACTTACTGCTATGGTATTTTTTATTTACTGAGGCTCCCATTCTGACGACGGGGGAATGATACAAAGCATGGGAATCTATGAAAGTTACTAATACTGGAGAACTAAAGTTACAAGTAAGTAACTTGTTTTCTTACTTTCTGTGTCGTCTGACCAATGTATAAGAAACCACACAGGCATAAGATGACATAAATGACCCCAGTAAAATTACAGTTGGTGTGTTCTTGGATGGTATGTGTGTAGTTATTATGTGTGAATGTTTTAAGTTCTTTTGTCATGGGGTAAGCCCTACATTGGGGAGGAGCTTTCATTCTATATACACCATCATGTAGCTCCTCATTTATTTCGTAACCATCACCATTATGTATCAAATAGCATGATTAACATAGCAGAAGTTTGTAAAAGGTATAACAACGGTAACAATTATCCTGTTTTTCTCATGAAAATGTTGTATGTACCATGTAAATACATCCTAATAATTGTGGCTTGTATATAAACACTTGTTGTGATTAATATGATTAATTGTGATATTGCAAATGTTCAATATGATTAATTGTGATATTGCAAATGTATGTATGTATGTATTTATTGCTTATTAAGCGCAACTGTCACCCCCAAGGGTATCCTGGCGCTGAGACCGAACCGTGCATCGATTAAAACAGCTACATTACTCTGGGAAACAGATAAGTTTTGAGGCTCTTTTTGAAGGTGAGCAGATCAGGGCAGCTCCTTAATGCCAGGGGGAGGGTGTTCCACATTGTGGCAGCCGCAAAACTGAAAGCGCGACCACCCATTCTCGTTCTGTTAATTTTAGGGACTTTTACCAAGAACGCCGAAGATGATCTTAAAGGTCTGGCTGCCTGATACCAGAGGAAGAGGGTCTGAAGAGGTATTGGTCCCAGTCCATGCAGGGCCCTAAAGACAAGGCAGAGAGCCTTAAACGCAATTCTCTGCTGGACTGGAAGCCAATGTAGATCGGCTAAAGCTGCCGATGAAGAGGCGGACCGTGGTCGAGACAAGGCCAGTTTAGCGGCCATATTCTGTATCCTTTGGAGCTTTAAGATCAGAATCTTCGGGGCACCCAAAAGTAGTGCGTTACAGTAGTCGATCCTACTGAGAATGGAACTACGCACTACCTCGGCTCTGGAGCCCCGTGGAAGAAGTGGCAGGATTTTCCGTAAAGCACGGAGCAGACCCATGCAAGTTGCTGCCGTTTTATTTACGGAGGCATCAAGCTGCAAGTTGGGTTCGAATAGAACTCCCAGGTTGCGAGCTGACTCTGCCGCCTCCACCGATCCCGGAATGGACATAGGCCAGAAATCGGCCGGTAGTGTACGGGGAGTTCGGTCCAAGGAGCAGTGGAGTACCTCCGTTTTCGATCCGTTGAATTGCAACGCATTGGCTCGCAGCCATGCTGCTGTGGCTGCCATACAGCGGTGAAAGACATCCCTTGAAATAGTCTCTGAGCCCTCAAATGAAAAAATCAACTGAGTGTCATCGGCATAGTTGACAACGGATATGCCGAATGACTTTATCAGTGCTATCAAGGGACGGAGATATATATTAAATAGGATCGGGCTGATTGCCGATCCTTGAGGGACTCCCTGTTTCACCGGCCTAGTGGCTGATCGAAAAGGTGGTAATGCCACGGCTTGTTGTCGGCTGTCCAAGTAGGACGTGAGCCAGTCTAGGGCCAGGCCACACACTCCCGCGCTCCGAAGACGGCCAAGTAAAACTTCATGGTCTACCGTGTCGAACGCGGCCGACATGTCAAGTAGCACCAAAAATGCAGACTTGCCCCTGTCGACTCGCGTTCGCAGATCGTCCAACACGGTGACCAAGGCTGTCTCGGTGCCGTGCGCTGGCCTAAAGCCATATTGTACAGCATCCAGACACAGATTTGTTTCTAGGAAGTTGGATAAGGCTCTTGTGACCCATCTTTCAAGGACTTTAATCGCAAATGGTAATAGCGAGATTGGCCTATAATTGGCCGCACAAAGAGGGTCCAGAGAGGCCTTTTTCAACAAAGGTGTTACAATGGCCAACTTCCAGCTGTCTGGAACTGACGCTGTGGTCAACGATTGACAGCAGATGGAATGCAGCGGAGGGAAAAGCTCATCTTGGAAGGCCTTCCAGATCTTGTGAGGCATGGGATCCAGCGGTGATCCCGACGATACACTGTTTGCCAGGATAACAAATTCCTCTAACGAGGGGACGGGAAAGCTGGACAGCTGAGACATCCCTTCCATGTTGGGAGCCGAATTGGAGTCCATGTTGTCAAACGGGTCCAGAGGAGAGACTGCGGTTATTACAGATTGTTCGGGATTTTTCAGTCCAGTCAGGATAGTCCTGATTTTCTCCTCAAAAGCAAGGGCCAGCGAGTCACATAGTGCCTGTGAGGCCGGGATAGTAGACGCCATGCAAGGTGGGTCGGACAAGGTCTTAACCAGTCTGAACAGGGTCTGAGATTTGTTAGAGGCCTTCGCCAGAGTATCTTCCAAGAACTTGGCTTTTGCGGCTCTTAACTGGGCCTTGTATTCGTGCAAGGCTGCTTTATAAGCTGCCTTATCCTGCTCCCTATATCCTCTCCTCCAGGCACGCTCCGCCTGTTTACAGCGGAGTTTGGAATGTCCTAGTTCTTCGCTGAACCAGGCGTTTAGGCCTCTGGGCCTGTCTCTTACCTTGCGTAAGGGGGCCAGGTCATCGAGAGATGATACAATATGCTGGCAGAGGGAGGCGTAGCTCTTATCCACATTCTCCTCCATCTGAAAGATTCCCGGTAGGAGTGTGGGTCGAATCGGTTCCCTAAGGAGACGACTCCATTGCCGATTCAGCTTCCTGCTGGTCGATTTATTAGGTCTCCATGGGGCAGGCATAAGGAGGGACAGGACAATCATGGAATGATCGGTCCAACCCTGGGCCTCGACCTTCTCTACCACAACCAAGTTCTTATCTGCAAAGACCAAGTCTAGTATATGTCCCTTATCATGGGTGGGTACCTGAACCAGTTGAGCAAGCTGGATGTTGCTACATGCTTGACACAGTTCTCGGAAGGCCAAATCATGCGGGCCAGTAGGCCAAAGGTTGAAATCACCCAATACTAGAAAATTGGCATGCGAGTTCGAGAGGTCGTAAATCAGATCAATTAAGGATTGAAGGGCTGTTGTAGGCAGAGAGGGCGGACGGTAGCATAAAAGACCTGCTACTAATGTACCTCCTTGAGCCGCGATGGAAAAGCCCATGAGCTCAAACCCTGCTACCTTCGTAGTCACCAGTTCGGACAAGGATATAGAGTCTCTGAAGATATAACCTATCCCACCACCCCTGCCCGATATACGGGGGGTGTGTCTTATCAGATAGCCTGGCGGGCACGCCCAACCTAATTCCATGTCACAGTCCTTCGTGGCCCACGTTTCAGTCACGAATAGTATATCTAGCTGTGACGATTCAATTAATAAGGCGGTCTCAGCGTGATGTTTTATCAAAGAGCGAGCATTCACCAAGCCGCAAGACAGTGTCTTAAGCGGGGTGAGGATGGGCTCAGGCTCTGAATCCTCAGTGGAAGCAGGGCAGGGGTATGCAGGGGCAGGAGTTCAATATGATTAATTGTGATATTGAAAATGTTCATACGAATTTGCTAGGATTTTTGTTTGTATTTGATCATTAAACCAATTTGTGGTTATTTTATCGTCATCGATTAATTTTCACCACTGGAAATCGGCAGTATGATTTTTAATAGGACCAGTGTATCAACATACCGTAGACCTTTTTTGATTTGAAATAGTACTCCGAATTAGGCAATTGGGCACATCCCCGTAGTTTTTCTTTCACTTATACGCGATCGCAGTATCAACATACGCGAGACGCACACACACACCGTCACTGAGTCCCTCACTCTGCTTTTCAAAACACTCTTTCGCGGATCACCACTAGTTGGCTGACACTATGTTATGTTATGTTATGTTAGTAGTTTTTATAAGGCGCGCAGCTGCCCCAGCCAAGGGGCGTCCAGGCGCCTGATCAGGTACCACAACACAACAAATCGATGCTGGGAAGGAGAGGAAGGAATCAGTCAGCGATTGGGAACAAAAAAGTTTTTATGGCGCGCCTAAAGGAAGTAAGGCTGTTCAAGGCTCGAATATGGACAGGGAGAGAATTCCATAATCCTGCCGCTAATACTCGAAAAGAGCGACCTCCCATCCTACTCAGTCTAAACCGTGTATTGACCGCCAGATGGAGAAATTCCGATCTAAGAGACCGCGTAGGAACATAGGAGGAAACAAGCTTAGCGAGGGCTGGAGGAGAGGAAAGCTTCAAGATTTTAAATGTCAGGCAGAGAGCCTTAAATTTAATTCTCTGTCTGACCGGCAGCCAGTGGAGAGAGGTCAAAACTGCAGAGACAGAGCACTGTCTAGGAAGGCCAACGATGGCTCGCGCCGCGGCATTCTGCACCCTTTGCAATCTAGTAGCCTCCGCCTGATTCACTCCGAGCAGCAGCGCACTCCCATAGTCCAGCCGAGAAAGAATGGAGGCTTGGACCACCAGTTGCCGAGTAGGGGGGGTCGAAGAATTTGAGGACCGGTCTCAGCCCTCGCAGAATACCATAACAGGTAGCTGCAACCTTCTTCGTGTGGCTGGTGAAGGAGAGTGTAGGATCCAGCCAGACCCCCAAGTTCTTAACTTTGGCAGCTGGGATGGGAGTCACCCCCAATTCTGGAGGCCACCACTGGTCTCCCCAGAGCTCCGCCTGCTTTCCTAAGATCAGGACCTCGTTTTTTTTGGCATTTAACTGCAGACAGTTAGTTCGCATCCAATTTGCCACGGCTATGAGTCCTGCACGGAATCTGGGAGCGTTCACCTCGGGATCACCGCTGAGTGTCACCGCCAGCTGCGTGTCGTCGGCATACGATGTCATGGTTAGGCCACATTGTCTGACGACTGCAGCCAGCGGTTTCACATATAGGTTGAACAAAGTGGGGCTCAACGCAGAGCCCTGCGGAACCCCCAGCCCCAGTGGATGGAAAGAGGACTGACCAGGTGGAATAGCCACTTTAAAAAACCGGTCCGAGAGGAAAGAGCGAAACCATTGGAGAGCAGTCCCCTCAATTCCCACTCCCTCCAAGCGCCGGATCAGAATGTCGGGAGACACCGTGTCAAACGCGGCGCTCAAATCTAACAGGAGGAGCGCCGCTGTCTGCCCAGCATCCAGCACAGTTCGCAAGTGCTCGGTCATAAAGAGCAGTGCAGTTTCGGTGCTGTGTTGTGCACGAAAACCATTCTGGCTCTGGTCTAGAATGTTATTTCGAGAAAGGTGGGCGGACAAGATGGAGTTCACGTGTGTCTCAGTGACCTTGGCGGTCCAGGGCAGGAGGGAGATGGGACGGTAGTTTTCTGGTAGTAGGGGGTCAAGGTTAGGCTTCTTTAAAATTGGGCTGACCACTGCCTGCTTCCAGGAAGAAGGGACCACACCCGATGTGAGCGATAGATTGATCAGATCCAGTATAGGCTCACGACATAGGGGAGGGAGAAGTCTGAATAACTCTGGCTTCAGCGGATCTAATGGAGAACCGGATTTAATTTTGAGGCTCAGAGTATCGAAGACCTCATCAGACATTACTGGCAGGGAGGACAGAGTTTCATGAACCGTAGCTATCACACCAGTTTGCTCAGCATCGGGCACAGATGACGTAAATCCTCGGTAGATCGCAGCAAAGACATGCAGTGATTGACGGCGCTCAAGGTAAATTGGCGTGTAGTTGTGCTTCCAAGAAGATTGAAGGTTCGTTCCTTGTTCGTATCAGTCCTGATACTATCCTCATGTGTTTTACAGCTCCGGTTAGGTCGAGGTTATCTGATTCTCAGGGAATTTTACTTATTTAGGGATTCTCTAACATGCATTTGATGCGGGTAAGTCCCGTTATTTTTCTTCATTAACTTTTTTTGCCCTGAAGGCATCTGGTCCATTGAGTTACTTATGGCACTCTGTCCTTACTTTCAGGTCCTGTAGAAATTGAATACACAGGTCCTTTCATTGTAAATAATACCCTGCGTAATCATTGCGGGTAAGTCCTATATTAATTATTATACTAATCTGTGCCATAGGTATTCATAATTGTGACAGTACTCCCTTGATTTTCAGGGTCCCTCTTCCATTCCTGGGGCATCATACTGCACTCATCAGGCGAGTGAGTGTAACTTTTCTTGTGCCTTCATATATGATATGTTTTTTTTGTTAGAGGCTGTAATTGACTTACTCCCTTACATTTGCACCTTTTTGTTTTTCGCCCTTAACATAGGTTTAAAATACTGGGCGTTACCCATGACCTTGTGAGGTGGGTACTATGGGCTGAATTGCATATGATTTTTCGTATATATTTTAAACCATTATAGTGCCTTCTTTGAACAATGTGCCCCTTACTCTATATGGTTGCCCACCCCTGATTGGTCCCCTATCCTGAAGAAGACCCGCGAGTCTGAGGTCCAAAAATTCCCTCTTCTGCTGTCAAGTCTGGTTGAAACGTCGACATTATACCCCCTTCAACCTTGGAAACCTAGACCTTTCTTCCCGGTGCCCCTTCCTCAAAGGAGACCTAATCCTCCAATTGCTTAGAAATCGATTGTGTAAACATAACACATGAACTGTTACTGGGCCAAGTTTCTGATGACCGGTTAATAAGTACCAGGCATACACTGATTTATGTAAATATATGCTTTGCTTTTTTGGCAATTTCTTACCTATTCTATAATCTTCTTACACTTGAGTACAACATTCCTCCACGTTCCCCTCTTGGAGCAACCCTGTTCTTCTTTTCTTTCTTGATTGGCTTTGAATCATATAATCCATTTTTATTTTATTATATACACATTTGTGAAATAAAATATATATGCCCTTTTTGAAGAAACTGTATTGAAATGATTGTTTGGTGCACATTTGTCTTTTAGTTTTTAGGTAATGTGAGCTGACTCAATAGAAGCTTCTGTTGAGAGCATCAGTACCTTTGGAATTAATTTATGGCTCAATAGGTATTGGTCCAGGACCACTGTTTTCTTTGCTTTATCTTATGTGATCATCAGAAAAAGTGCTTTAAGAAGCACTACTGAAGAGAGGCTTTGGCTCCTCCTACATGTTGATTCCCATAACTGCAGCATTTAATTGAGCAGAATTTGTGTGTTTGTACCACAATCAAAAGTGCTGAACTGCCTTATTGGAATGTTTTGCTCTGCGATAGTCCCTAATCGGTTATGGTGACAAGCCAGCCAATAATTCTATTTCTATAATTCCGTAGGTTAAATATGTTATAATGAAAAGTTGCAAATGACTAATTTCCTTGGAAAAGCATACATTGGTCAATAGGCCTGTAATGGGGGTGCTGGGGTGGGAGTAATGGAGTCAGAGACTTTTGAGTAGGGATTTCAAGGAAGGCTTTATTTTTATGTATCCTCTTCTTCTTCTAATCGTCAGTCTTTCTCTTGCAAACTCGGCAGGGTCCGTTTTTACGTTCTTGATGGGCTCCAGAGTGGATAAACTAGGTAGTTCGGATCCTCCGTATCTCGCGGTAACCAAAACCAACAGAGAAAAGAAAAGGGGAGTTACTGGTACGTCCGGTATTGGTATCTGCGGGGCCAGGAGTGAGGGAAACCAGTGCTCGGGTGTTTGTATATTACTACGAGAGTGCTCAAGTGCTCGTGTGGAGTTGGGAACTCGGCAGACTGTACACTCTTATCTACAAGTATTTATTTACAGGTAGGCTTCTAATCGGTAGGCTGGACACACCGTCCCACCCAACCAGCTACCTTGCCCCGTACCTGTGATAGCCACACTCCTCGTGGCGGGACGACGCGTGGGGATGTTGGCCTCCTGGCTTGATGATAACGCCTGGGCTCGTCTCGTCCTCTTCTTCCGCTTCTTCCTCAAGGTTCCTTGATTGCTCACTCCTCCTCTCTCCAATGCCTTCGCTCTCTGGGGAAACTCCGTCCGTGTTGTTCCGGGTTCGTCCCTCTTTTGATCCAGCTGACTCCGTGACGTTTAGGAAGGGAGGAGTCTAGTCGCGTTGGAAAGCAAAGTTAAAGGCGTTCTGACCCTTTTCCTCCTCGCATTCCCAAAGGTGTTCTGTTTCCTTGGGTTGCCATTCTTCGTGGAGGTAAGGAGAGTCCTGCTGTGGATAGGGGACAGAAGCGGGTCACAAGGGGGCAGCTGACCACCAGTCTCGTATTTCGTCTCCTCCCTCAGAGGAACGGCCCGCCCGTCACAAGGCCTCTTAAGGGTGGATTGTTATTACTCTATGATCAAGCCTGTACATAAGTATTTAGTTACAAGATGCACACCTATTCCTATAGTAAGCAATAATGTTGGTGATGGTTAGCCTCCTGTGGCAAACCATTGGGGTGAAGTAGTGTGGCTCACTGGTTAGAGGCGGCAGACCCGAGAGCAGAGGACGGCCCGGGACCAGGGTTCGATTCCCGGCGCGGCAGGTTTCTGGACCAGGGTCAGCGGACTCGATAATTCTCTCGCCTCGGTGCCCACTCTGATCAGCGATCACACTCGGCAACTCTGGGCATTAGCTTGCCTCATCTTCACTAACGGCCCCACCAGACCGCCGGGGATGCCTGGTCTCACCCTGGAGATACCCATTAAGGGACCATCTCTCAGGGAAGCCAGGAAGGGTTTCGCAGCGGTCGAAGCGCCTTGGGGCCCTACGGGTAAGTAGTGCGCTATATAAATGCCAATACATACATACATTTACACAAGATTTACGCTGTGAGAATCCCTGCTAGGCCATCCTAGAAAGGGTTGGATATTGTTTTGCCAAATGCTCACCTCTTCTTCAGTGCCCTGCATCCCAGATCACCTCTTCTTCTAAACTCTATTTTGAATGGTATTGTACATAGTGTATCCCTGTTGTACCATGTCAAGATGACTACCATATTTAGAAACAACGTATCAGCCATCTTGGATTGAGTCAGCAATTAATCACTGTACATTTCAATTTATATACAATGAAAACTGTAGCAAATATGAAAATAAAAGGTCTTGGCGAAATGATCACATCATGAAAGAGCAACAATAGCAAACATGTGCAATACCTAGACAATTTATACATGCACCAGTCACTACAAAAAAACGACAAAAAGATGAGTTAATTTCCTGGTTGGAAGGGAGATTTGCATTTACTGAGGGCACTTTCAAAAGAAATTCTGGTTGGGGTACATTTCTTGTGGCAGGCCAGAATTTCCAGGAGGAAAGAGTCAGAACTGTGGAGGTGGTGACATACTCCAGAGAAGGTACGCTTCTGAACCAAAAAGTGAGAGCAGCTGTAATTTCGCAATTTGTGCCCCTGACATTCCAGCTTACATGTATAGCCTTTGTTTCAACAGGAAGCCAGCCAAGGGAGCGCAGTATGAGGGAATGAGTTGAGAATGTTATCAAGCAGGCTGCTGCTTGCAGAGTGGCTTTCATAGGACCAAAATTAATTTCGGAGATACCAATGAGAATGGAATTACAGTAATCCATTCTGGAGAGGGCTAAAGCTTGGGTCACATTTGAGTTCTGGCTCAGAAAGGTTTGATACCATAAATCAGTCTGAGCTGTTGGTTATCCTTGTTGGCCATGGCAATGAATAATAACTGCTGAAGACTGGGACAAGGTTCAAGAATGAAGCCCAGAGTCTTGGCATTATCATTGACTGAAGGAGAGCAGCCAAATTTTATGGAGCCAATCCATTTTTCACCTGAGAATGAGCAGGTAGAGAAGAGATGAGCAATTTTATTTTGTTGGCATTGCAATTAATATGATTTTCAGTCATCCAGATTTGAATCTTGTCGAGTATTGAAGCAGTTAAGATGAAGTCTTCAGTGGAGGTAACCATCAGATAAAGGCGCATGTCATTTGTATATTGATGAGATTTGATACCATGATGTCTTATAATTTGGCCGAAGGGTTCAAGACAAAGATTGAAGGGTGTTGGAGCTAGTACAGACCCTTGAGAAACACTGAGATAGCAGTGCTGCATAGAAAAAGGTTGTCAATTTTGATAACTTTTAATCGATTTGTTAAGTACAATGTAAATCAGTCGACAACTTTGTCACTCAAGCCCATACGATCCTTTAGTGTGAGAATAAAGATTGTTTGATTGACAGTGGAGAGGTCGAGTAAGACTGATGCAGAAGTTTCTATTGTAAAGGGTGTACAGTTCATCATTGTTGGTTTGTAACAGAACGATTTTAGTGTTGGTTCTAAAGCAAGATGGGTGATCATCCAGGAGCTTCTTCTCACAATCAAATGTATTTGTTTGGTTATCCACACAGCTTTCTAGTATTTGTTTTTTAACAAAGAAATAGAGCCTTGTGCCGAAGTTCTTCTGGTCATCAAATAATGCATAAGGTGTGTAAGAGGAGTGACATGATTCTTTGATGCAGTGTGGGAAATACTCCTTGGGCAGGAAAAGGTTCATCTGATTCACCAAATATGGCCTAAGTC
Organism: Lissotriton vulgaris; assembly: GCF_964263255.1. Classification (NCBI taxonomy): domain Eukaryota; kingdom Metazoa; phylum Chordata; class Amphibia; order Caudata; family Salamandridae; genus Lissotriton; species Lissotriton vulgaris. The sequence continues at coordinate 1,216,534,967 of NC_141697.1, read as the reverse complement.
TGGCACACATGTCGTACGCGAGGTAGGCAGGAAACAATCAATCAGGAGTTTATATTAGCGCGGCTCCTTACCTGTGAGTGTCTCAAGGTTCTGAGTGGGCTGCTGATCATTCGGGCATGAAGGTTCAGTCGAAGAGCCAGGTCTTGAGGTCCTTCCTGAATTAGGTCTACGACTGGGTTTGTCCGAGGTGGAAAGGCAGGGTGTTTCAGGTCTTGGCAGTGAAGTAGAAGGATCTTCCTCTGGTTCTGGTCTTGTGGATCTGTGAGATGGAGGCCAGGGCAAGTTGGGCAGAGTGAAGTTATCTGGCGGGTATGTCGAATGCGTGGCGGTGGGTCAGATATTCTGGTCCTGCATCGTGCAGAGCTTTGTAGGGATGTGTGAGGAGCGTGAGGTAATTCTCTTGCTGATTGGGAGCCAGTGGAGTAGTCGGAGGTGTTGTGGCTGCGGCGGGGATGTTGAGGACCAGTCTGGCTGCGGTGTTTTGGACATTCTGTAGTTTCCTGAGCTGTTTCTGGGTGACGCCTGCATAGAGTGCGTTGCGGTAGTCAAGTCTGCTAGTGATAAGTAGGTCTTTCTGAATTCTGAGGGGACCCATCTGAATGTCTTTCAAAGCAGATGGAGTGTGTGGAAGCAGGATGAGGATACTGCCTTGATTTGAAGGATTCCTATTAACAATAATTCATATGAGAGCAGAGAGAAATTGGCATAAAAACTATTTTGGTATTTTCTGTGTGCTACTTGGGTGTTTTGAGACACAAATAGAAGAGAGGTAGTCATTTATAGCTTTGACCTTAGGGATAAAGAATTGACTACATTCTACAGATTTAATTTCAGCTTCAGTCATAGCGCAAGAGGTAAGGTGGTGCACAATGGTGAGTGAATTGACAATCCAGTTCTTGCATTTACTCCCTGTGCCACTTGCATCTAAAATTTTGCCCTATCCTGTCATCCGAAAATAAGCTTTGATTCTTTGACCTCACTCCTCCTGAAAATCAAAGCCTAAAAGATAGTTTGAAGTAGTTTCTGGTTCTTCTCAAGAGGATTTTCTTGAATAGTTATAAGCGCAGGAGTTGGAGTATCGATACCCACTGTTTAAATAAAACTTTCCTCATGAAAAGCAAGTTTTGGAGAAAAGACAAATTCATTGCCTGTTTACAGGTGATGCTGGCCAAATTTCGCATTTTGTCTTTAAAAAAATCCTAATTGCATTATGAACAGGCACAACTCCTTATAAAGTGAAAAGAAAAATCTCTTTGACCAACCTTTTTGTGAAGGAAAAATTAGAGAAAGTAGGAAAATGCAACCAGGTAAGTTGCACATTAACCTGATGTACAACTGACATTGCTCCTTTAAGATTGAAAATCCCATCAGTATCCTCTCATGCCCCGTCAGTGAAAGTTTTTTTTTTTCTCAGCTCTTACAAACTTTTTCTCCAGTATTGGGGTGTCTTTCATAGATTCACATGCTTGAATATTCCCCGTCGTCGGAGTGGGAGTCCCACGGTAAATAAAATAGCAATAAATACTATATATATATATATATATATATATATATATATATATATATATATATATATATATATATATATATATATATATATATATATATATATATATATATATATATATATATATATATATATATATATATATATATATATATATATATATATATATATATATATATAATATATATATATTTATTTATTTATTTATTTAGAAGAAAAAACCCAGAAATAAGTAAAGAAGAGGCATAGGGTGCCTGTCCAAAACTCTACATAGGAATGCATGGGAATAGAAAAGACCCAATGCAGCCTATCCTTGTCATTATGTTGGTCCAAAGTACAGCCAATCAGGCGACAGCAGCCCTCTAGAACCTTCTCCTCAGAGCTCAGCTCCTTAGATTTTCTACCGCACATCGTGTGTAAGGGAATCTCCCTGAGCTCTGCTCAGTTTTCTTTCTCTTCAGGTTTTTTCCTGTTCTCTAGAATTTCTTCTAGTAAGAAGTCTCTTTTCAGAGCCTGTTCATCCTGTGGAAAGCTAAGACTGTTTCATGAGGACCCACACAGTAAGTGTATTTACTGCCTTTACCCTGACCATGAAGTGGGAAGCTGTAAGTTCTGTAGAACTTTCTCCACTAAGACTCTTAAAGATAGAGAAGGTTGCTTACTACTCTGGCTTCAAAGGCTGAAGGATAAGGACAATATACTTTCTGATGCTGAAAGTGTCATTTCAGGCCAGTCTAAAGCAGCTTCAAAGCGTGGTAGTGTGCAGGAGGTGCCTTCCCCCTTTTTAAAGAAGAGGAAAATCTCTCTCTCTTTAGCCCCTGCGGTGTCTTCACCTTTGCCTACCACTTCTGGGCCCACGAGACATGGCTCTCAGGTTCCTTCTGCTTCTACTTCCAGTTGGTCTGTGAAGAAATATGATTTTCCGTCGACGATGGTGGCTTCTACTCCGTCGACGAGAATGGCTGTCTCTGGATCAAAGTCGACGACGACAGTCACGACGACGCTGGCCTCTGGATCGTCGTCAGCCTCTGCGTCGACGTCCTCGTCGTCGATAAGGGTTGTTCTCAGCTCCAAGACTGTTTCTTCCATTATTCCTATTTCATCCTCGTCGACGGAGAAACTTCAGTCGTCGACAGCCCATTCGTCGTCGACGAAAGGCTTGAAAATGTTGGTCTCGTCGACGCCCTCGACGACGAGTGTACCGTCGACGGTTCCCCCGTCGACGAGAGTGTCTAGTTCCTCTGTCCCGTCGACTACTGCTCTGCCGACGGCTGCTCTGCCAACGGCTGCTCCGCCGACGGCTGCTCCGCCGACGGCTGCTCCGTCGACGACTATCTCGTCAACGAAAAAGTTAAAATTGAAGGTTCCGTCGACGACTATGTCCATGAAGATTCCGTCGACGGCCCCACTGCTGACGTCTCCGTCGGCGATGTCCTCGTCGATGACTATTTCAAAGACAGTTCCCTTAAAGAAGACGACCGATAGAGCGCCGTCGACACGGTCGCAGGACACAGTTTCAATGTCAGCCTCTTCATTTGCCTCACTACCTTTGTTACCTCTGCAGTCCAGCAAATCGGACCATTTCGGAACTCTCACAGAAGGGGAAATGGCTATTCCACCCTCTCCTTTGTTTGCTACTGATTCAGATCAGGAGTCTGACGGCCAAGCTCCAAGTATTTCGGACTTGAATATAAAGTGCCAGGACTTCAGTAATGATGAAGATGAGCAGTATGGCCAACATCAAGAAGTTCACTCTCAAATACCAGCTGCGATGTTGCCTTTATCTATGATTTCGAGCCTCCAAAACATGTTGGAGGATTACAATCCGCGTTTCCCGCCATCTCCACAAGTAACTAATGTCCCATCGGTTTTGAACCCGATTACGGAGCCGTCACCTGCTCCTTCACAACCAGCACCGCCTGTTACCATTCATAGAAGCACATCAGTTCAAGTTCACGCAACTCTTTCCCTGATGATGATGATGAGAATCCTCCAGAGCGTGAGGATGGAGAGGTTTCGGATGTGAATGGTGATGATGATGATGATGAACATTTGGCGGAGTGGGATGACTATCGTGCTCGGACACCATCCCCATCTCAGGTGACGCCAGGGGATTCTCCTCCGGTGGATATTGTCAGCTTCCACCAATTGATGGACAGGGCGGCGCAACGATTCAAGTTACCACGAGTCCAGAGAGAGGAAGATTGCTTCCTCTATGATTTCAAAAACCAACCGTTCAAACAGATTCACACTGTCCCAATTATAGATTTCATCTGGGCTGAAGGGGTAAAACTCATGAAGACCCCAAACTCTTTACCAGCACAATTGCCAAGGTTGGAAAAGAAATATAAGGCGCCGGTGGGATCTCCGGCATGCCTTACCGGCCAGCCTAAACCTGATTCTGTCGTTATGCAGGCAGCTCAGAGAGGATCGAGAAATCCAGCATCTACTAGCACCACTTCTCCAGAACGAGCGGGCCGACGCCTGGATGCAATAGGGCGTAAGTTTTCCTCCATGTCCTCTACAACTGTACGAGTGGCTAACGCTATGGCCATTTTAGGTCGTTATGACCGTCAGGTTTGGGCGGATATGTCCGCCTATGTGGCGTTACTTTCAGATGCTTCCAAGGCTGAAGCGCAGCAGCTTCTGCAAGAAGGTGAGAGAACTTCAGAAGAGCTAATTGATTGTGCAGTGGATGTGGCCTACACTGGTTTTCGACAACTCGCTGGAGCTGCTGTCCTACGTCAACAAGGTTGGCTACGCTCGACTTCTTTTCGGCAGGAAGTTCAAACAAGGATTCTAGATATGCCATAGGACGGCGAATCACTTTTTGGAGCGCATATTGACGAAGCGTTGCAATCCATAAAGAAGGACACTGACACTGCACGTGCCTTAGGTACCCTTCAATTTAAGAAGCAGCCCTTTCGGGGTGCTCGAGGACGTGGCACTACCTCCACTTTTCGAGGAGGAAACAGTCAATATCGGTCCTTTAATTAAGGCAACCAACGTTTCACCGGAAACCAACAACAGTCTTCCCGTCAGCAGCCTGCCAGAAACTATCGAGGAAAGTCCACTTTCAGGGGAGCTTCCAACAAACGTCAATGACTTGCCTGTCAATCTAAGAATTGGAGGTCAAATCTCTCTGTTTGGTTCTCAATGGTCCTCCATTACAACAGACCGTTGGGTACTCGACATTGTGGAAAAAGGCCATGCATTGGAATTTGTCGAAATACCTCCTCCAACGCCACCTTCCGGACCACCACCTCCGCACCTCAAGGAACTATTTCATCAAGTTTGCCTTCTCATTCAGAAGGGTGCGGTAGAAGTAGTGCCAAAGTCTCAGAGAGGGAAGGGGTTTTATTCCCGTTTTTTCCTTATTGTCAAGAAAAACGGAGAATGGAGACCCATATTGGACTTGAGAGCGCTCAATCACCACTATCTCAAGGATCAATCCTTCCGTATGCTGACGCTTGCAGAAATCTTGCGCTTGCTCTCGGTCGGAGATTTCATGACAACCATCGACCTCCGAGACGCCTACTTCCATGTCCCAATACTCGCAGGTCATCGGAAGTTCCTGCGCTTCAAGGTGGGGCACCTTCATTTCCAGTTCAAGGTCCTTTCATTTGGCCTCCGGTCGGCCCCCTGAGTCTTTACCAAGATATTGGCTCCGGTCATGGCCTTTCTTCGCCTCCAAGGTATCCAGATATTCCCATATCTCGATGACTGCCTCCTGAAATCGCAGTCCCGCTCACAACTGCTGCACCATACCTCCATTTGTCAGACAGTATTTCGTTCCTTGGGTCCGTCCATCAACCTGGAAAAATCTCAATTGCAACCAACAACTTGCAAGGATTTCCTAGGGGCCACGCTGGACACCAAGCTGGCAAAGGCGTTTGTTTCCCTGGAACGTCAGCAAAGGATTCTACGGCTAGTCTTGCTTCTACTGACAAAGAGGTGCATTTCAGTCCGTCTGTTGAAGTCCTTTCTAGGGATGGCTTCTTTGTGCATCGCTCTTATCCCTCATTGCAGACTACGAGCACGACCTATTCAAGAGGGACTGGACGGACAGTGGCGTCAAGTCACCGGTTCCTTCAACGATCAGATCGCCATCACCATTCCCATGAAGAAAGCGCTCAGATGGTGGGCACAGCCACGTCATCTTGCAGCAGGGATGTCCTTCCTGTTCAACACCCCAGATCTGACGCTAACTACGGACGCATCTCTAGAGGGTTGGGGAGCGCACCTCCAAGACCTGTCCATCAAGGAGAAATGGACTCTGCACCAGAAGGCCTGGCACATCAACAAATTGGAGCTCATGGCTATCTTTTTAGCCCTGAAATCGTTTCAACCCGTGCTGCAGGGAGAGTCTGTCCTCATACAGACAGACAACACAACCTGCATGCACTACATAAACAAGCAGGGCGGAACGAAGTCTCCGGTGTTATCCCGCCTAGCACAGGCGATTTGGGACTGGTCCATCAATCATCAAATCACAATCACGGCAGTTCATCTTCCGGGGTTGCCCAACCTCCTGGCAGATTCCCTAAGCAGATCCCGATCATCCACCCACGATTGGGAACTGCATCAGCCAACACTCGATATGATCTTTCGTCGCTGGGGTCACCCAGCACTGGACCTCTTCGCAACTCCAGAGAACCGCAAACGCCCGCTTACGCAAGTTGGCATCCCCACAAAGGGTCACAAGGCAATGCCCTTTTGATGGATTGGTCGAATCTCTTTGCTTACGCCTTTCCTCCAGTCCCTCTAGGGCTTTGGAAAATGCGGAGAGAACCCTGCCACATCCTACTCATTGCTCCCAGGTGGCCACGGCAGGCGTGGTTCTCGGAGCTGCTCCTTGGACAGAGGTCTGATCTACCATCCGGACCCCTCTTCTCTGAGCTTATCAGCCTGGAACATGAGCACTGTGAATTTGCACATCTAACCATTCCTCAAGAGTGTCGTGACATCCGTGCTCAGGCCAGAGCTCCATCAACTATAAAGACTTACAAGTTAAAATGGAAACGCTCCTGCCATTGGTGTGCTGACGCCGGGGTGCATCCCTTGCGTGCCACGCCCGCTGAGCTCCTCCCTTTCTTTTTTCAACTAGCTCAGTCGGGTTTGTCTCATGCTACTTTAAGAGTTTTTCTGGCGGCAATTTCACGCTTCCGCCATGATGGCTCCGCCTCCCTATGTTCCTCCAGGTTAATACGCCAATTTTTCAAGGGACTCTTTCGAACTTTTCCTCCAGTTCGGCGTTCCCCTCCCGAGTGGCGCCTCAACATTGTCTTAACACAATTAATGAATGCACCATTTGAAGCAATCCATAGAGCAGACCTCAAGTATATCACCTGGAAGGTCGTGCTTCTTCTTGCTTTGACGTCTTCACGTCGAGTGAGTGACATGCATGCATTCACGGTAAAACCACCTTTTCTTCAGTTTAAACGGGATTCTGTGCTATTACGCACTAACCCTACTTTTCTTCCAAAAGTGCCTTCAGACTTCCATATTAATGAACCTGTTATCCTGAAGTCTTTCTTTGCTAACCTGCAGTCTCCTGCGGAACAACGCTTGCACTCCTTAGACATTAGGCGGTGTTTGAAGTTCTACATCAGCAGAACAGCCCAGTTCCGAAGATCGGATCAGCTCTTCGTGGCCTATGGCCGCTTTCAGAAGGGACGACCAGTCACCAAACCTACAATAGCCTGTTGGGTGGCTTCGGCTATTGCTTCCTGCCATCAGAAGGCAGGAAAGCCTTTACAGACTGCAGTACAGGCCCATTCCACCAGATCTATGGCGTCTTCTACTGCACTCTTTGCCGGTGTCCCATTGCATCCGATTTGCAGAGCAGCCACGTGGTCCAGCAGGCACACGTTCACGAAGCACTACTGTCTGGGTGCCATGGCTGAAGGGGATACCGCAGTAGGACAAGCTGTGCTCCGTAATCTTTTTCAATAAGGTGAGCCTCTGTTCTACCCTCCTCCTATTAGTTTCCATATGATTTATTCTATTTATTATGTATACATATGTGTGTATATTTTCTATTGCATGTGTTCTTACACCTAATTGTTTGCCATCTTTGCTTATGCATTGTATTATGGAAACTTTGTGTTATGGTACGGACTGCTAACTATTCTATATTCAAGCATGTGAATCTATGAAAGACACCCCAATACTGGAGAAGAACAATTGTTACTTACCTGTAAACAGGTGGTTCTCCAGTATTGGTGTCTTTCATAGATTCACATGCAACCCTCCCTCCTCCCCTCAGAGGCTCTCTTCTCCTCATAGACTCTTTGGGTCACTTTGTGCTACGAAAATCTGAGGAGCTGAGCTCTGAGGAGAAGGTTCTAGAGGGCTGCTGTCGCCTGATTGGCTGTAGTTTGGACCAACATAATGACAAGGATAGGCTGCATTGGGTCTTTTCTATTCCCATGCATTCCTATGTAGAGTTTTGGACAGGCACCCTATGCCTCTTCTTTACTTATTTCTGTTTTTTTTCTTCTAATTATATTTGGTATATATGTATGTATGTATATGTATATGTATATGTATATGTATATATATATATATATATATATATATATATATATATATATATATATATATATATATATATATATATATATATATATATATATATTTAGTATTTAGTATTTATTGCTATTTTATTTACCGTGGGACTCCCACTCCGACGACGGGGAATATTCAAGCATGTGAATATTCAAGCATGTGAATCTATGAAACACACCAATACTGGAGAACCACCTGTTTAAAGGCAAGTAACAATTGTTCTTCCTGGAGCATGAGCTTGATCTTGTCTCATTTTCCTAGCAAAAGCTTTCCAAAGATTTTTATTATATCGAGTTTACTTCACATATTTTAAATTGGGGTATATCTTTTCTGTGGCAGAAAAGTGTTACTTTTTCCCCAACAAATGCCAGCACAGCTTGGCTAATGCCTTTCCTGTGGCGGGATGATGGCTCAAGAAGACCCACATGAGATGACCATTAAATGTCTGAAAGAACCCCATCGTCCTTGAGCTTTTAATTTCTGCTGTAAATTCGCCAGGCAAACCTAAAAAGAAAATTTGTGTCCAAGTCCTTGAGGAGGAACAGCAGAGGTGTTATTAATAGATTTCTGGATGGTCATATGAGCTTTGTGAGTGGATCCCTTCTATTATTGCCCATTTGTCCCCCTCTGATGAACCCTACAGAGCGGGAGTCGTCATCTGTTCATGGAGAGTGAAGATGCTCCTGCTTGTCATGAAGATCAGTGCTAAGTACTGGGATACCGTAGACACTTGCTCACCTTGGATTCTTGCAACTTTAAATGTTAAAGACAAGGTGTCAAAGCTAATACCAACGTCAAAGCACCATTAAATGACTTTAATCAGATCTTTTCAACTGTCTGATGACTGGGTGTTAAAAATGAAAAGGAAGGTCCTAGATACTTCGGACCCTGAATACCGGTCATTGTGTGTTTCTTTGTCTATAGCAAGTTCTCCTCTTGTTACTACTGCAACCTTGAAGTTGTCTCCTTTAAGGCGCCAAGACTTCTGCTTTGCCTACACTGGTATCTCCTGTGACACCTGTGCGTGTAGTTTCGAATCCTGTGGTTCTTATGATACCTCTGCTACCATTGATTACAGAAACTAAGCCTTCAGTGCAGAATACATTTTTTTCTTTGCTCAGATCCTGCGGTGGATTCTGTTGTGGTTCCTGTTGTGAGAAAACGTCATGCTACCACACCAACTTAAACTCTTCCCCGTTGTAATAAAGCCGAAGGAAGTTATGGGTAGAAAATTCTGTGGCACTTCTGCAGCGGCAGTGAAAGCAGCAAGTGCTACGTCATAACTCTGAGCTATGACAGATCTTTATGGAACTCTCTACAGCGCTCTTAAGAAATGGGGAAGATGTTCATGTGGTGGTACATAAAGGTATGAAGCTGTCCAATCGTGATTATTGTAACCGGGAATCCTGAATTTGCTACTCATGGCTAAATGTCATTGTCTTTCCATGCAAAATACCTCATGGCTCGTTTTTTTTCCCTTCAGATTTTGGTAGGCTGGCCAGGAAGGGGGTGTTGTTCTTTATAGTCCCCACGGAGTGGAAGATGCCGGTTCACACGAGTGGTTATGCTTTTGACTAAAGTGTGACTATAAAGGATACTACCCCCTCCCTGACCAGCCTACTGGTATGCCCTAAAGCCTAGGGTTGTCTTCGGAATGTGAGAAATTAGCTCAGGTAGGACTCACCTGGGTGCACGTAGTGGTTGTTGCACTTGCATCACCACCTAGGGTCCACTAGGCACATAGGCTAATACTATAGGGATCCTTTAGCCCTGAAAAATGCCCCAGACCTAAGAGGCTAGTTATTGAGGGCAGAAACATGTTGGCAAATAAGAGAAGGGCGCGAGTCATTGCACTCACTGGTTCCCATTAAGAGAAATGTTTCTAATATACCTGAAGTCCTAACTAATTAAGGTGATAGCTGAGGAACCCTCAGGATGTTTTAGACTGTCTGGATCCTGTTTCTGCCCAGTAGTTATATAAAAGAACTCCCTTCTTCTGCCAAGTCTTCGCTGCGGTTCCGTCCGCCCTGGTAGTACCATCTTACCAGGGTGGGGAGAGGATACAAGTATATGAAGTATGACACTATTATCTGTGTGAGGCATCCTCTTCCATTAAGGAGGTCCTTCCCGCTCGAAACTGTCCTACGCTGTATACAGTAGGAATAGTCTAATCCTATCCAGAGTTTCTTTACTATTTTATTTCCTGCCGGCATCCTTCCTTTTTGCATTCTGCGATGTCACAGGAGCCACTAAAATAAGCATGCCTCTTTGCCCAGGAGAGAAAGATCCAAGGGTAGGTCATCTCCTTGGACCTTTCTCATAGCACCCTCCTCTCTTGAGCCAGCATAAATGGCGGCGTGTTCTCGGGCTTCACTCGTGCCACCAGACCTAGCACCGACAAAGTCCCCTCTAGTAGCAAGGGCTTTACTGGTGCCAGTGTAGCCAGAGTTATCCGCGCTAGATACAGACATAGCCTGCTTCCTCCAAACCATGCTGGACATAATCAAGGTAGTGGCAGTCCCCTCTGGGGCACCTGTCAGCCCTATGTGACCCCTTATCGCTCCACACAGAATCCAGCTATGTCACTGTATGATTTCTTCCATGTGTTGTCAGCCTTCCACCTCCCTATAGGCTCCTTATCAGGGCTGCCCACACCAGTGCTGATCCTCTCTACTACTGTGCTGACTCAGCTCAGTCTACAGCACTGCCAGTTGCTGCTCCCAAACCGTTTCCTCCCAGTCTCTCCTGGACTACTCGTACGCCTTCTGTGAAGAGAGCAACTGCAAGAGTGGCTTAGAAGAACAATTCCAGGCGAAATAGTGTAACACTACACATGATCTCTTGGGTCAACCTTGTATCAGCAGCCCCTAGATGGCCAAGGGAGTGCAGATGACACTGATCCTTTTCCTCCTCCAACCCTTTGGATCTGGTGGCTCTTCAGAATTTAAGTGCGCTGGAAACATCGCCTGACATTGAGATTGATCCCGGCCCTGGTCCAGCACCTGAGAAAATGCCTTCTTTCCTAACATTGCTTCAGAAAGCAGCTGAAGTGTTTGAACTGTCTCTTTTTTGGGTGGAATATTGGCCAAACTGTGGATCCTTTCAATATGCTTCCCTTTAATAAGGCCATTTTGAGGCAGTAAATCTATGTAGTATGCCGGCATCATGTCCAATGGGTACAATACCACGACGCTACTGACCAGCTCCTGAAAATTCTTTGTATGTCCAAATCCCTCTCCAGACAGTTTGATAGTCCAAGCTTCTCATCGCCAAACTGAAACCGGGAGCTTTATGCATTCACCCCACCATGACATGGAGTCGAAAAAACTGGAAGGTATGGAAAAGAAGACTTATTTGGCAGACAACCTAGCATGTTAGGTCATGTTATGGGTTTGTAAAGCGCGCCAGCTGCCCCAGTAAAGAGGCGTCCCGGCGCTGAAAGGCAGAAAATGACCACGCACAGAAGGGCAAAAGGAAGGCCTACGGAAGGGGGAAAAGAAAAGTTTTAATATCTTTTCTGAATTGAAGGTAGTGAGTGAGCCCCCGGATGTGGGCCGGCAAATAGTTCCAAAGGATGGCAGCTCTACTCCGAAAGGAACGACTTCCAACGCGAACCCTACTCACGTGAGGGACCACTACCAGGCATTGTCCCATAGAGCGGCGTAGACGCGTTGGAGTGTAGGGTAGAAGTAAATCGGTCAAGATTTCCAGAGATACACCTTTCAGGATTTTAAAGGCTATACAAAGTGCCTTGAACTCATTACGCCTAGCGACAGGCAACCAGTGAAGATGACGAATGGCATTTGTCTCTGAGCAGGCTCTGCGCAGGTCGAGTAGAGCTCTTACGGCCGCATTCTGGACTCTCTGGAGCCTTTGTATCTTTGACTTGTTGGCTCCCAGATACAATGAACTGGCGTGGTCAAGTCTTGACATAATCAGAGCCTGGATGATGATCTGCCTAGTAGGGGCATCAAAAAAGCCCAAAATGGTTTTGAGTCTGCGCAACAGATCAATGCAGGTTCCCGCCTCTTTTTTGGTTTGTGTCTGAAAGTTGAGTGAAGCGTCCATCCAAACCCTAAGTTCTTCACTACAGGTTTAGGGGCAGGGGCGGTGCCTAGAATTTTAGGCCACCAGGACTCGTTCCAACGGTCAAGGTTCTTTCCCACCAGCAACACCTCCGACTTGTTGGCATTCAGTTGGAGACAGTTGGTGGTCATCCATTCAACGACCGCCACAAGATCACCCTGAAATCTCATGGCGTCCCGCTCAGGGTCGCTCGAAAGAGCCACCACCAACTGAGTGTTGTCTGCATAAGAGACCATGGTCAGCCCTGCTCTTGGCTACTCTGGTCAGGGGTTAAACATCAAGATTAAAAAGCAGAGGGCTCAGGGACGAGTCCTGTGGAACCCCTTGACCTATAGAGAGAGTGCTAGTGCTAGAGGCAAAAGGAGGGGCGATCACCTGAAATGTCCTGTCCGCGAGGAAAGAGGCCAGCCATTTCAGTGCCGAGCCAGTGACTTCAGCCTCCGCCAGACGCCTTAGCAAAATGGCGTGGGACACCATGTCAAACGCTGACTCGGTGCTGTGGCCGGGGCGAAAGCCATTTTGAAAGGGGTGGAGCCTATGATTAGAAGTGAGATATTACGTGAGAAGAGAATTAATGTAGGCCTTTTTCAATGTTGGGAATTAATTTTTCAGAAGCTTAATGATGTTTTAGGGCTGTCCCCTGTTCTGGATCCCCTGTTAGCGCTTCTTGGCTACACCAAACCTCTTAAGAAAGCAGCACGCAAATTGGTGGCAATGGGTCTCCTACTTGGAAAGCGTCGACTAGCGATGGGATGGTTGAGGGGTCCGGTGTCTACAGTTGCGGAGTGGGAGCAAGACATTGTGTATTGTAACACCCTATCTGATTTGTACAACAAATTGCTCCCCCCTTGTGGTATGTTTGCGCAATATCAGGCTGCTTGTCGATCTACACCTGAGGTTCTTGGAGATTAAGTGGTGATTGTATGTATTCTTTAAGTCTCTAATGGATAGATCTGCATGTGCAGTCATCGTGGTTCTTTCTGACGAATAACCTTCACTTCATTCGCAGCTTTCGGTGTTAACCTGGTCCTTCCAGAATACCTCACCATTGATGTACTGTTTATGTGATTAACACACAATATGCGACTTCACTGCTAATTCATTCTATGTCCCTGTGCTCTATATTGTACACTCGAGATGCTATTTGTTTTTGATTTTGGCGATCCATATTATCGTCTTGTTTGATTTTGCACTTTTTCTCTCGGTCTATTGTGTGATCAATTTTTTTTAATTTTTTATCTGCACTAAAATAATAAAATACAATAATAAAAAGGAGAATTAATGTAGGCCTCCGTGATCTTCCCAGTCCAAGGTAGCAAGGAGATAGGCCGAACGTTTTCTGTTGTTCTAGGGTCTAGAGGCGGTTTTTTGAGCATCAGTATTACCCTGGCCTGTTTCCAAGCCGTAGACTCGACCGCGGCACCAAGGGACCCATTGATCACCTGTTTCAATGGAAGAATGATAGTGGGTAGAATTTTCCGGAATTGGTCAGGCTTCAGAGGCTCAACATTGTACTCACTAAATGCTGCATGCCTTTTGGGATGCTGCTCCAATGCTATTTGGGATATGGCAGCCCCTAATTCAATAGAACATAGTTAGGGCCATTTTACAGAAGCAATTTGGGATGGACATTTTGCTTCCTTTCACTTCATCAGGGCAGGCCTGGATACAGTGGACTGTATCACCAGTACCATGAGCACATCTGTTAGCCTGAGGAGTGGTGCCTGTCTGCTCTGTACTGGTTTCTTTGAAGATGTGCAGATTGCTTTGATTGATACTGTTTCGTGGTGAGAATTCTGGAGTTTGTCCATAAGGAATTTTAATATTCTTTGAAGGACCAAAGCCTTCATGGGAGGCTTTCAGCTTAGACAAAGCCACTGGCTGTTCAACAGTTGCAGAATCCTCTCATCTAGCCGTACAGAGACAGGGGCAAGTTACGCAGCTGTCCGGTCCAATCTTCCTCCTCCCCTGCACCACCTGGAAACCCACAGTAGTTCCTCTGTGAAGGAACATGACCTGCTGGTTGGAGGAAAGGTGTCCTCTTTTCTACGAGCCCGGCCGCCCATGACATTGACTTTATAGCTGTCAAATAAGTTCACGATTCTGTCCTTCACTCAGGTTTTGCTAATGCTGAATGCAGAAAACTGGCTTGTGCTCCTCAACCTTCAGAATGTGTACCTTCATATACTAATCCTGCAGTCACACAGATCTACCTGCGTTTTATAGCTGGTTATGCTCATTACCAATTTGCGGCCCTTTCCTATGGATTGGTTTTAGCATCTCGAGTGTTCACCAAGGTTAATGCCCATAACCATGCACTTCTTGCGGCCGAGGATGACCGTGACAGTTTGCAGAAAAGTGGAAGAAACAATGGATGGTGCAGAAGCTGTTAATGGAATCACTGCATGCTGCAGGCAGGACTGGCCTTTAGGATGGGCGAACTGTGCTGAGGCCGCCAATGTTTTGAAAGGCGCATGGAGCTGTGTGCATTAAGGTAACACCAACAGCTGCACCCCTGTCATCTTGCTCCAGCCTTATACATGTCCCTGTGTGCTCCTTTCTCTCTGATTTGCAAGTTGAAAGTGGTTTTAATCCTTCATTATCATTTTTCTTTTTGTAAAGATTTTTTATTATTTGCAACTCCCCTCAGAACCTCTGAAATGATAGCCATATACAAAGCCATTATACAAGTAACACATCCAACACTCTCATTGCAATCAAGGTTACTCAATTATCCCCCCACCCTCCAACAATCCGAACACCCTCTCCCCTCTACCCTCGCCTCCTGTCAGTGTGCCCATCCTATTCAGCTCTCAGTTTTGGAACCACCCAACTGTCTGTCTTCCAGCTGAACGATCAGCACAAAACTTCCTAGAAAAGAACTGAGGTAAAAAAACTTTGTTGGTAAGAGATACGTTCCCTGGTGTCACCACTATAGTTCACTAGTGTTGCCATGCCTGGAATATGCAAGGTGGCCCTCCCTCATGCTACAACTTGGTACATCAACTCATGCCTTCCTCCCTACTAATTCGACAATACTGCCCTCTCAACCTGAGCCACATCTTCCTCCTCCTCTTCAGCATCCACAGCAGGAATCTGGAGTTCAGCCACCGAAGCCCCCCACACCCTGGCCGCCTCTAGTGTCTTATGTCAATGTCCACTGCACGCTGGAGGATATCAGCCTGATGGAGTGTGAGGCAGGGTCCTTTACACTTGAGGTGGACCAAAACTACATTATGAAGGGGGTCCTAATTTATAGACCACCGGGACATGCAAAAGGCTTTGTGTCCAGCATACTGGATTACCTAGCGCAACCTGCCTTGCGCTATGAGAAATTCATAGTACTTGGGGACCTGAACCTGCACTTTGATGATAGGCCCTGCCTCACAGCTAGTGAATTCTGCCAGGAAATGGCCACTTTTCAATTGGAACTCAGATCCACTGCCCCCACTCACATAAAGGGGCATCTTCTGGACCCTCTGTTTACGAACTGGGAGGATATTGTGGCCCACACCCCCCTCCCTGTTATCTGCCTGGATCACTACTTGGTGCCATTTGCGGTCAGACGTCCGACGACTAAAAGATCGGTACCTAGTAGCAAGATAGCGGTCTGTAGGAGGTGGGGCGTTTTTTCGCAGGGACTTTTTAACAAGGCCCTGGGGCAGGTTGGCCCGCCAGGGGGCAGCGATGGGGAATCAGCCTGTAAAAACTTAGACGCATCACGGAGGCTCTGGACTGCACGGCCCCATGGGCTAAGAAAAAAACAGTTCAGAACCCAGAAATCAGCCTGTGGTATTCGGAATCCCTGAGAGCAGCTAAAGCTGGATGTAAACGGCGGGAAACTATCTGGAGGGTAGATTACTCAGAGCAGGGCAAAGAACTTAATAAAAAGGAGCTAAGGAATTATCACAAAGTAATCAGAAGGGCCAAGGCGGATCATTTTCTAGAGAGAATTGGTTCAGCCAGTAGCTCAACCCGGGAGCTCTTCAAGGTTTACAAGGAGTTAACCTCCATCACCCGCTTAGCAGCACCGGTTGTGGGTTCAGAGGGGCTTTGTAATCAGATAGCCGAATTTTTCTCTGAGAAGGTGGAAAAAATCTATTCCACCTTCCCGGAAGCGGCAAGGGGCGGTGAGATGGGGCTGGAAGATGGAGAACCTGTGGTGGAAGGAGGAGGGCGGAAGGAATTCTCAATACCCCCCTCGGAACAACTGATTAAAATCTGTAGCAGTATTAGTCTGGATCCCCTAGGGACCTGGCTCCTCCGAAAAGGTTAAAAGGGAGTTTGGAATGCCTGGAGCCTTTTATAAGGCACCTGGTGGCGACTTCCTTTGATACATGCTGCATCCCTGGATGCTGGAAGGAAGCTGTGGTTTTGCCCCTCTTGAAGAAACCGCACCTTGGGTTAGAGCGTCTAGACAACCTACGCCCTATCTCCCTTTTGCCATACTTCGCTAAGGTGGTTGAAAAAGTGGTGAATGTACAGCTAACGGCCTACATTGAGGAACATGATCTTTTTCACCCGACCCAGTCCGGCTTTCGAGCCAGATATTAGACTGAATCGGCTCTGCTTTTTGCCACTGAGTCCATCAGACAATTTGTGGATGCTGGTCAAACAGCGGCCTTAATCCTGCTGGATCCAAGTGCCACCTTTGACACTGTAGCTCACCACACTCTGGTGCAATGTTTGAAGAAAGGTGGGGTGTCTGGTAGTGCCTTGGACTGGTTAAAATCTTTCTTGTCGGGGCGGTGCTTCCAGGTGAGACATAGCGAACACTACTCTCGGGTCATCAAGTTTAACCAGGGAGTGCCGCAGGGATTGACCCTGAGCCCTACCCTGTTTAATATCTATGTTGCTCCCGTGGCGGAGATTGCTGAGGGGTTTGGGATCAGGGTCGTATCCTATGCCGATGACACACAGCTGGTGGTCTCCCTAACCCAGGCACCAGAGTCGGCTGCCTCTAGCTTCAGGGCATGCATGCAAGAAATGGCTGATAACTGCCTGAGGCTGAATGACTAGACGGAGGTGCTGATGGTGGGGCGTGCCCCAACTGTGTGGGCGTCGGCATGGTGGCCCCAGGACCTGGGGGTGACACCTACACCATGTGCACAGGCAAAAAACCTGGGAGTCTGCTGGATCATAGCCTTTCTTTTGACTACCAAACTAGGCGGGTGGCAGGTACTTGCTTCGAGATTTTGAAGGTCCTGCGAAAAACCTTGAACCTACTACCCATGGCGGCTAGGAAGACCCTTGTCCACGAGCTGGTGACTTCACGCCTAGATTATGGTAACATTCTGTATCTAGGCGCACCAGCCAGATGCTTGCTGCGACTGCAGGGAGTGCAGAATGCAGCCGCCCGCCTCATTCTGAGGCGCCCGAGAAGGTCATCTGCCAGGGCAGCTCGGACGGCGCTTCACTGGCTCCCGATTAAAGAAAGAGTCGCCTTTAAAGCGCTCTGTGTCTGCCACCTGGATTCTGCAGGTAAAGGCCCCTTTGTACCTAGCTGAATTCTTGTCCCCGCATATTCCTTCACGTCAACTGAGGTCGGGTGGGGTAGGTTTGGTATGTGTTCCTGCTAATAAAAAGGCCAGGATGGGTGGCCGGTCCTTTTGACTACTGGTGGCTAAACAATGGAATGCCCTCCCAATGGAGCTTCGGATGGAGACCCAGGAGAGATGCTTTATGAAAAAATTAAAAACATTTCTCTTTCCTCAAGGATAGGTTGGGTTTGGCTTGGGCTTTGATTTCTGGCTGACATTACCGCAGCGCGGGGACACACTGGCATAAGTGTAATCATGGTGCTTTACAAATGGACTTATTATTATCATCATTAGCAGTGCGCCTAGCCAGCTGTAATCAAAGTGTCCCCTCGCTACTTGCCCAACTTAAAAAATTCGCTCTCCACCTCAAATAATTAGGCCCTGTCTTCGACTTCCAGTACATGGTAAGCTCCCTTTTCGCCATAATTAATCCCAAGTCATAACATTTACTAGTAATTTTCGTGCGGGGGGTATGCAGGAACCAAAGTAACAAGCAAGTCCCCATCTCTGCCTCTATCGTGCGACCGTCGCATCATTCAAACATGCTATCACCTCTTCCCAGTAGCACCCCAACCCCGTACAAGACCAGAACATGTGACGGAAATCGGCACCATCTGCATTACACCTCGGACACTGCGATAGGGAGCCACCAAAATACAGTAGGATTTTAACCGGCGTCAAATAGGCCCTATGTAATGTGAGGAACTAAACCAATTGGAACCTGGCGTTTCGTGTACCCTTCAAGGCACGTTGCACCAGTTGAGTCCATGTCGTCTCGGGTATGAGCTTCCCAATATCCGCTTCCCACTTGCCTTTCAAAGCATCTAGGGGTTGCAATTGCTCCGTCGACAAGCTCCCGTATGGGCACGTGATAGCCTTAAACGTACCTGCCGCTATGACCATATACTGGCAACCCAGTGAGGTCGGAGGTTCCAATAGTCCCATCCTCCACTGCAGTTGAATCCCCGTTATTAGGGCAGCATGCAATAAATAATCTCCCAGCGGTATCCGAAAAGTATTCTGCAAGTCCTGAAAGGATAGCAGAGCCCCGTCTCAGTATAAATCTCCCAACATATGTACCCCGAGCTCCTCCCAAATAGCCATCACGGACCAGTTCCCACCATGTAGAAGGGCTGTGCACATGCCCAAAAGGATCTCCGGAGCATATGGGCGAGGAAACCCTGCTCGTCTTTGGCTCAGATTCCAGCATAAGCGGAGTGTGCATTCCTCAAGGGTGAGCTGATCGAAACTGATCCTCTGCTGGAGAACTATAAATGATAACACATGCCGGGAAATCACTCTACCTTGCGGTCCTTCCGGGCCTCTAAACTCCCGAGCCACCGCCTGCGTGAGCCACTGTAATAGCGCCGCCAGGTAGTACCATTCAAAGTCATGGACCGCCAGTCCCCCCTCTGACCTAGGCCGCATCAGCGTGGTTAACACAACCCGCCTTCTACCCGATCCCCAGATGAACCCTGTAGTCAAGGTCCTAAGCCTCCGAAAGACTGACCCCAGGACCCATACAGGCAGAGTTCGAAAAAAGTAGAGCAGACGTGGAACCATTTTCAACAGTGCCACCCTCCCTGCCACTGATAGTGGCAGGGTTCGCCAGAACCCCATGCTGCTCTGAAGTCCCCTCACCGCCCTGCCCACATTACCCTCTAGTAGGTCGGGTTGAGTGTGATGGATGTTAGTACCCACGTAGGGCAGACAATGAGGTTCCCATCACAAATCTCCCACAGATAGAGGCGCACAGTCACCCGGGGTCAACGGGAACAAACAAGTCTTACCCCAGTTCACTTTTAACCCAGAAAAACAACCAAACTCCCGAAGCAGGGATTTGGCTCCCTGCAGAGAGTCATCTACATCAGCCAAAAACAGCAATAAATCATCCGTATATAGAGAAATATAGTGGATCTCACCCCTCCGTGACAGACCTTCATAGGATTGTCCCAACCGAGCATGCGACGCCAGCGGTTCAATGGCCAAGGCAAACAGTAAGGGGGACAAGGAACAGCCCTGGCAAGTACCTCTCCCCACCTGATACGCCGCTGATATGGTAGGCCCCGTTCGAACCCTAGCTGTAGCTGAGTCGTATAATAGTTCAGTCCACCGCACGAACTGGTCCCCAAGGCCAAATTCCTTCAATACTTGAAACAGATACGGCCACTCCACGCTATCGAAGGCCTTTTCAACGACGACCGAGAGCCCTATCGTGTCCTTCCCCCATAATCCTAATAAGCCAACGTACACACGAAGCCCGCTCCGAGAGTCGAGTTGCAAGAATGTTACTGAGAATTTTGTGATCCACTGTAAGCATTGAGAGCGGCCGATAAGCTGATTTTGAACAAGCATCCCCCCTCTCTTCAAGAAGCGTATTATGATCGCTTCTCTGGCAGTCGAGGGCAACCTACCCAGTTCCCACGCCTCCTTGTATAGGGACTGTAAGTGCGGTGTAAGGAGGTCTACATACGCCGCATAAAACTCAACAGGGAGACTGTCTTCTCCTGGTGTTTTCGGCCGAGTCATGTGCTTAATCGCCGTTAGAATCTCTCCTAGTGAGATTCTCCCCCCCCCCCACCCCCCCCCCCCCCCCAGCTTGTCCCCCTGTTCTGGGTTTAAGCATGGGAGCTGCGCTGGTGACAGGAAGTTGCTAATCCCAGCTGGCAGCTCCTGCATCTTACTCTTGTAGAGCTTTGTATAATAGGTCAGGAATTGGTCGTTAATCTCCCTCTGTGAGTATACTAGGTTCCCGGCTGTGGTAGTCCGTGACAGAATCGGAGTGCCCCGGACTGCCGGGTTAGCCAACCAAGCCAGTAGGGACACCACCCTGTCCCTCTCTGCATGAGCCTGTACTAGATATTCCTTATGGTCAAGACAACGTACTTGAGTAGCAACTTTTTCGCGTGCAGCAAGGACTGCCGCCTGGCCCTCTGGACCTACATGGCTAGCCTTCTACGCCCGGCTCAGGTGATCCTCTTCCTGCCCTATATCATGCAATAAAGTCTTGCGAGCCCCCGCTGTGGATGAAATACACCCCCCCTCACCACTGCCTTAAAAGTGTCCCATTCCAGGGCCCTGCTCGATGCCGTCCCCCTATTTTCTGTAAAATAAAGCTCAATACCATCTCGGACCTCAGCACAGAAAACTGGGTCTTCCAGCGTCAATGGGTTCAGGCGCCAAGTGGGGATTGCCTGTCGCTGCCTGGTCCACTGTACTTTTATCAGACAAGGGTTATGATCAGATATAGTCTTTTCCAAATGTTCACTATGGCAAATCAGTCCCTGAGCACCGGCGAGCATAAAATACTATCAAGCCTCACATGTAAATCATGCGGCACCAAGTAGAATGAATAATCCCTATCCGTTGGGTGATGCGTACGCCAAGCGCCGACTAGAAGTGTTTTGCCATTCCTGCCTCCCGTTAGCCAGCCTGTGAACCGCAGATTGGGCCAACGGAGGGTGAGATCGGTCCAAGTCCACATCAGTAATTAAATTAAAATCTCCCCCTAAGAAAACTGTGCCAGTCAAGAATGTCGCTATTTTCCCGGACAACCGTGAAAAGAAAGTGGGCTGTTATACATTCGGGGCATAAATACTGCACAATGCTACGAACCCTCCCATCTAGTCACCCTCAGCCGGGATCTCTTAGCGGCAGTCCCCAGCGGTATAGTCGTTGGCGCGGGCAGACAGCTTTCGCCAATCAATGTAGGTAGGGTTCCAACATTTCTAACCCCTCCCCTACTAGATCCTCAATGGCTTCAGGGGGACATCACAGGTTCCCAGGAGCAGCCAACCGGGACTCCGCTTCTAGGCGGCTCTCAGAGCACTAGCAGACGTCACACAGGCACAGGCGAACTTCCCCCTTAGCGATAGATCTCTTCTCCGTGGCAGCCCCCGTCAGGACAGTTCCAGCTGTGGAGGGCCAGCACTTAATCCACCTTCTCAACCCCTGGGCGAATGATCTTGGGGAGGCCGTTCCCTTAACCACTGCAGCACACATTGGACCCTCCAGCGCCGCCGCGCCTTCCAGCACTGTCTTGTTGGAAGCACGATCCGCCTCGATCAAACCTCCAGGGTAGGGGAAAGGCCTGTTGATCAACTGTGACCCATCCTAGCAATCCACATTCCAGGCAGGCCCCAAATCTCGTCCGGCCCTGCGGACTCTTCAGGAGTTCCGGCCGCTTTAGGCGGGCACCAGCAGCCGATCCAATGAGCCAGTCTGTGATCGGAAGGGGCCGCCGTCCAGCCGCTGACAGTCCAGCCGCTGACCGCGCGTCCCCGCACCTTACTGGTGCCTCACGGTCTTCTCCCCTTCAGGCCGCCAACGAAGACCCTTTGCCACTTCCGCTGACAGCGCCACTCTCTCGACCCCACCGCCAGCCTCTAACACCTCCCAGGCTGCCATGCCAGCCCCGCGGGGACCCGACTCCAATCTCCCTGTTGTCGCAACACTCATGCAAAGGGATGGGTCCTCACTGCTGCAGCGGTGATGCCTTGTTGCCGGAATCACACTTGAGTCACTGGGCTGGATGGTTCCACAGCTGCTCCGCCACCATCCGCTCCTGTGCCATCATTGTACATTGCGCGTGCTTCCTCCAGCCGCCGCCAATACTCACGAACAGTGTCCCTTGGTGATCGGAGCCCCCTGCGGCACTTCACCATCGGCTCCGGTCACCATCCAGGTCGCTTCGTCGTCGCCTCCAAGTTCCGGTACCAGTTGCGGCCGCACCGGGTCCACCCGCAGCCGATCGACCCCCTCTCCGTGTCTGCCTCCCAGTCACGCGAGGCCGAGGATGCAGAAGAGGAAACAGGCCCCACCAAGATGGCCGGCACCCCTCAGGAAGGCCGACAGAGATCCAGCTCCAGTTCGGCAGGAAGCCGCCTCCCGCAATCCCCAGGTGTCACGCAGGGATCCTCCGAGCCACAGGCTTCGTCCGGGCAGGAGATATATCAAGATAATCACCTAGAGGCAAGCGCGGAGCTCTCAGCTCACGCGTCCATGCTCGTCGGTGGTCAAGCCACGCCCCCCCATCCTTTATTATCATACCTTCATTATAACACCCCATTACCCCCTTGCTCTTCCTCCACTGCCTCACCTCTGCTGACACACACACCAACAAAACCATCATCATTGTGAAGCAAATAAGCTATTAGTTATTTAGGTGAGCTGGGGGAGGTCTGAAGACATTTCTGTTAAGGGGCCAGTCACTGCTCAGCGACGGAGAGACCAGTGAAAGCAAACGGGCCCCGTGCTGCCTCATTTAATTGGCTAGCATCAGCAAGGGCGCCAAATTGCTCGCTGCCCAGGGCGCTATCTTAACAAGCATTGGCATAGCCAATAGGTCTCACTTTTGGGACCTTATAGGTATTTGGTTATGCAGCACAATATCCTTGGTGCAACAACATCAACTGTTGCATGGCTAAATACTTAAAAGGTCCCAAAAGCGAGACCTATTGGCTATGCCAATGCTTGTTCTACTATGTTATCTAAGCACAATTATGCTATTGTACTAGTGGATTTTTACTCTAAATGGCCGAATTAAGAATGATGGAGAATGTGATGAGGGATGTTGGAATTGAGTTTTTGGAGGATGTATTTACACTGAAAGGTGTCCCGGAAGTGCTTGTGTTGGATAATGGGGTCCAACTGACCTACACTAAAATGAAGAGATTCTTAGCCAAGTCTGGATTCAAACATGTGAAAATGGTGTTCTATCATCCAGAAAGTAATGGACCGGTTTAGCAGTTTAATAGGGTGATAAAGGACGCCATCCAGTTAGCTCTTGTTGCTGGGTTACCATGTAAAAAGGCTTTACAGGATAGACTGATATCCTATAGGGTTAACTCGCATTTAATGACCAGGGAGATGACATTTGTATTGTAGAGAGGAAGGAAACTGTCAACAAAATTGGTACCCTGGTGGTTATTAAGGAGGAATGGTGAATATGGGGTGGGGTTTGTGACCAGAGGATGAGGGTAGAGAAGCTACAATATCGTACCGTACAGGACCAGATTTCCAAAAACAGGTGGCCTGAGGTTAAGGCAGGTTACTTTGTATGTGTGAGAAACCCCAGATTTGGTCACCGTTGAGGGTAAGGAGAGTGGTAGGTAGTGCAGTGCAGTTGGAGGATGGTAAACAGTGGAATCTATGTCAAGTGAGTTTTTTCAATGCTAAGGGTGGTGTTGTCATGTTGTGTAAGGGGGTGGATGGTGATTCGGATGAGGAAAATCGTTATACGTTGGGAAAGGATGTTGTGGTCGATTCATGGAGAAGTGAGGGTGAGGTAGAAGGTGGTGGTTGTGAAGGCTAGGAGTGATCCTGGAGTATGACGGGGGCACGAAAGAGGTAACTTCTTGAAAGTCTTGGGGATTACCAGTTGGGATAATCTGCCCCTGTGAATATTTACTTCCTGTTGCTGTCTGGTAAATAGTGACATTCTGATGTATTGTAAGTTCTTATTATTATTTGTATATATTTATTTTTGTTGTTTGAAGAGGAAATATGTGTGGTATTGTAATGGAATGTTTTTGGGTAGAACATAGAATGTGGGTTAGCGTGGGTGGTACTAGGGTGGCGGTTGGAAGGGACAGTTGCTATTATGTTTAGATTGCGCCTGATGCCACTCTTTATGTGGAACCTAACTTTCTTCTTATTGGACGTGTGGATTCCTCTTTCCAATATACAGCTTGATTTCAGTGACACACTATATATGGTACCAATGTCTGGGCATACCCGTCCCACTCAGGGAGACACACTAACGTACATAAAAAAGTGATGGATGGAATGCTTGAAGTAACCCCAGCCACTGGAAACTACTTGGGCCTCATCCATCCCAATCCATTGTTATTTTGCACACCATGGCCCCTTAGTTTGGACCCAGCTATATGCAAATCAGTCTTGACAATGCTCCCATGGAACAGTCTATGCCAAACAGGTCTCCCTTGAACCGGAACACAAGCCCTAGTTATGGGCTCATCAGCCAGGTACAGTATTACAGGCTCCTCTCCCGAAGTGTGGCTAGCACCCTAGTCTCTTTTGGAAGATGTTCAAAGCCCCGACTCTGTCAAGAGAATATGCAGCATAAATTAGACACAATCTCTGTAGTAGCATCTTCTGGCATTGACCCTGCGTGTTCACCCTCCGACAGCTCTGCCAAGTTTCCCCTATCCTTGCATGACTAGCTTCTCAAGTCCATGTTTTTTCTTGAATTCTTGCACTTATAAAACGAGTACAAGTCCCACATTGTAAAGAAAGCACTTGGACATGGACCTGGGAGTTGTGCTCCCATTTATTTATCCCCTCAGCTACGACCGGCTGTAGGGTTGTGTATTATGTTGGCATTAAACGATGTAGGGGCCGATGGCTCCCTACACATGTCAGACTGAGTTAATGAGATAAATGTGATGCTATTTTAGCTTTCTACCGCCTAAAACGTCCTCCACTGTAATGTAATTCATGGAGAAATTAAATTCTCCCGCCAGGTGTAGCAAAATGTTTGCACGTATGAATTACAACCTTAAATAAAAGACCAATGTTGTAACGTTTGGAGAAAATCAAAACCCAGTGAACATCTACATAATGGTTAATAAAAAGCAAGCAAGCTTAGTAGGATAGATGTGTACCAGTTTGCAGAAACACGTTCATTAAGTTCTTAAACCCCTTAGTATGTCGGGGAACGCACATGCCATAGCACTCAATGAGCTAAGCTTTGGCTGGCCTTTCTGCACTAGAAAAAGGTTCCTCGAGGGTCAGAATAGGGATGTTCCTGAGTCAAGCTTGGTCACTTGCTTCTGCCGACAGTAGTGACTCATCCCAGACGGTTGCCGGCTCGCATGCTGCTGGGCCACGATTTCGAAGCAAAAGTGCCTCTTCTGGTGCAGCTATAGGATAAGCTTGTCATTCGGAGCTGCAAGGTTTCCTCCGGGATAAGTGGGCGTCTATTAGAGGCGGGACTTTTTTTGTAACCAATAGCAGAGCGTCCTGGAAAGTACTACCACAAAGATCTTCCTAGTACAGGTTAGTCTGTCAAAGAGTTTAAAATCAGTTCCCTAATAACCTCTCAACGTTTGCACCTATAGTCGGAATCACAGTAAAAATAATCAGATTTTTGAGGTCTTCTGTCAGGAGACGTAGATAAGATTCGCGTTCGAGATTCTGACGGGTTAGCATGAAAGGCTCTCTAAATATGCTCTTTCAGGCATACCTGTTAAGTTCCGCAGGTCCATGCATGACTAGTTAGGCTAGTCCTGTGGTTTTTTTTTTTAGAATTCTGCGACTTGTAGTTTTGGGTTAAATAAATTAAACTATAATAATTATGAACAAGCATTGGTCGCGCGGCCGTAAAAGTAGCGCAGCGCAGCCGCGAAAAGTCATCGCGAGTGTTACGCAAGCGTGACGGGAAAAAGTGCTGTTCACGTCGCACGCGCTTGTGCGTGTAATAGCTAGCTGGTGGCGGCAAGGTTGCACTTTTGAAGCAGCTACTGAATGTCTCTCCAGTGCTGCGCATGCACTGGCTCAGGCGAGACCTAAAAAAGGTCGGCACTGGCTGCAGGTACTGCTGAAAACTTGACATCCATTCAACACATACCTAGTATTGTGTCTGCGCACAGCAAGCATTTTCTCTGCTAGTAAGCAGGGGAAAGTAAGCAGTGCTAGGGATACATAGAGCTCTGCATGAACTGTTGCACTTGCAATGCTGTTCTTGAAAAACACCAAAATCCGTGGCTCTGTCTTCAGTGTCCAGGGCCTTCCTTAGGCGGTACATTGATATTGGATGATAACGCTGAAATGAAGTGGAACTAAAAGCTGCCCGTAGTTTACCTCAACTTTTATTTGATTTGTTAATAGAACAGATATTATATTTCTTTTGTTAATCATATCTTTTCATTTCCTTGTATTTTGAATTTGAAAGGTGCTTGACGTCTTTCCCATACTTGTGAGAAGTTTGCTAATTTGACTCAACCTTTTGATTATTTTTTTTGTAGCTTTCAGATAAGATTGGTAAGAGATTGTTAAGAGAAGAAGAAATGCCTTGACAATTTAAAAATCTTTGTAGGCATTGCCTCCCTTCATCCTGTTTCTTGGTGAAATATTTTAAAGCTGTTGGTGCTTCTGCTAGGCAGATTGAGAAATTTAACCCCATAAGTGCTGATGACGGAACCGCTCCGTCATCAGCTACGGGTGAGCTGTGCTGATGACAGAGCGGTTCCGTCATGGCCCGCTCGGCGTGCCTGCGCGGCGCGAATTTCGCGCCTGCGCTGACGTTCTATTGAGCGGGGCGGGCCATGACGGAACCGCTCCGTCACAAGCACAGGTCAACCGATGCTGGTGACGGAGCGGTTCCATCACCAGCATGCGGCCGCCGGGCGGCCGCCCCGCCCCCTTAGCACTGCGGCGGAATAGCCGCCGCAGTGAAGGGGTTAAAGAAGCTATAAAAAAATGTTTGTCGCTCACTGCTGCATTAATCTACTCCCATTGGGGGGGGGGGGGTGTTTGTGATGTAGTGAACTTTGTTCACGGACGACACGTCAACTTGAGCGACTCCAGTTATGACTGGAACCTTTTGCGGCTAGGCCTACTGTGATACATATTCTGCCTTTGTGTAATGTTTGGGGGTATGGAATGGTATGGCACAGAGTTTCGTGGTGTTTGGGACGGTTGTCTGGTGACTGTCTGAAGGTGCCTGCGCTGCTCCTTTATGTCCGCATTTACAAGGTCAATAAAACAACAACCTACCTGCATGGACCTTAATTCTTTCTAGACCATGGCGACGAGGGTGGCTTGGATTGGAGTGGCATAGGTGGTTGATGAATAGTACAGCTTTCATGGCAACCACAGATGCGCTACACTGTGCAGCATTGTAACCGCTAGTGATCTGGCTATTGGCGGGTTACAGTTGGCGGTAAGCGGAGGTTTACTTGCCATCTAAGTACAGCAGTGCAAGTCCGTTCTGGGGAAAAATAATATCCTGTGACTCTCCTTGCAGAGGGCCGGGTGTTGCTTTGCAATGCAAGTCGGTGGCCATTTATTGTCAACTTGCGTTTACCTGCAGTAGCTGAGCATGATTAACAACGTGGTTCCTTTGTTGTGGCTGTTGCTGGGCAAGGCCTGTGAGCGGCCATTCCTTGCAGCGGCTGTGCGTGCTTTAGCAACAAGAGTCTGCGTCAGCACCTTGTTGCAGCTGCTTCTTGGCAATGCATGTGAGCGGCTGTTTCCTTGCTGGCAACAAGTGCTGGGGGCTAATTTGGCCTTCTGGGTGTGATCTTCATTACGTGGAACCAATGTTGCTGGCGAACACGAAGCTGTGAAGTAAAACTGTCTGCTTTGTGGCAGTCATCGTTCAGTGATTGGCACACCTGAGATTTGAGTCTGCTTTAGGGTCATTGTGGCCGCCATAGTTCAGTGATTGGCACACCTGTTATTGGAGTCTGCTTTGGGTGATGTAAGACTATTTTAATTTTTGTTTTCGTGGCAATCGTCATTTCGGTGATTGGCACATCTAATTACTAGGGTAGAACTATTTAGTATTTAATTTAGGAGTTAAGTCAAATTTAATTGTATTTAAAGAAATAGCAAGCATACAAACTCTTCTATTTTTCCTGGCTGAACTGGGGGAACCGCCTGTACTTTAGGATTTATAGATTGATATGTTTGAAGCATATGTAAATGTATTGTAAGAGAGTAAATGTACGGCAAAAAGGCTGTTATCTTTACTAAAACATAGATTTGGTGCCATAGGGTTAAGAGAGTTTAAGACTACCCCCCCCCCATAGAAATTGCTAATAATATGTATGTCTGAGTATGAAGTGGAACAGATGCAAGAAAGTTTCGGCAGGAATATTGATTTTGTGCTGGAACGGTTCGAATTCTATGCAAGAGCACAGTAGGAGGATCGAACGATTGACAACTTTGTTGCAGTTTTAATAGGGATAGTTGTGTGACATGTGACTTAGGACATGTCTTATGATCAAGTTTTAATGGACCAGGTACTAATGAAGGCTAAATCCAGGAGCATTCAAGAAAGAATTGTAGCCAGGTGGTGAAATGACTTTGAAAGCAGCTGTGGAGGTGGCTAGAAGTATAGAGGTGTCGGAGAAATGTATACAAGCTGTGAGAAATTAAAGTGAGGGGACTGTATCAGTTTCAGCGGTTGTGGGAGCAGAAGATGCTAAAAGGAAAAGTTATGAAGCAAAGGGTAATGAAACTATGCGTATTGGAGGCAAAGGGTTGGTTTGTTATAGGTGTGGATCAAGTAGCCACGTAGCTAATTCAAAAATGTGTCCTGCGTTGAGCAAAATATGTAGTAAGTGCAAAAAAAGTGACACTTTAGTAGAGCATGCACATCTGTTGGGAAAAGGGTAAATTACATAATAGAAGACGTTGAGAATGAAGAAGGGGTGTGTGCAGGATGATTTTGTGGGTGATGTAGAAAAACAAGGGGAGTTGCCCAAGTGCACTATAAGCATAGATGGAGTACAAATTGAAACAATGGCTGATTTATGTGCATGGCATGCCATCAGGAATAGGAGTATGTTTTACAAAGTTTGTCCTGGTAGACCATTGTATGAATCTGATGCTAACCCAGGTAGTTATTCGGACCATAGAATTCCTATCCAAGGCTCCATATGGACTATATAGAATTTTGTGCTAAACGGTGTTGTGGTATGGTTTATGGGACCACCAAAGGTGCTATGATTTTGGGTTGGCCCCACATAATGGAACTGGGGATAAGATTAGATCCCAGTGTTAGCCCCATGGTGTATTCTCTATGTAAGTAAATAATATCTGTATTTGTGTGATTACTTAAAACCATTGCAACTGTAAAACATCATATCAAATTATTCCATATTATAAAACCATACTTTAAATTGAGCATGTGTAAAACAGTAATGGTAAAATTGTCCAAATGTAAAACCCTTAGTTATTTGCCAGCATTTACAATTTGACTTAGCGGGATCGACATTCTAACATTAATTTAGAGGGATTAATTTAAATTGAAGGGTTTAAACATGCGGTGCTATTACAAAGCAGGATTGTAGGCGGTATGTAGGACCTGCCATTTTCGCATTTTTCCTACTGTATAGTGTGTTCAGGCACAGCGGGTTCTTTAGTGTGGCTCCCATCAGCGCGAGCAAGCAGGTACAAGTTCTCCTGGATGCCAACTTGGCAGTGACTGAATCATAAGTGCCTGGTGTGATGGCCCAACTGGTCAGTTAAAAGTTTGAGTTTAGCATTTGTTCTGCTTTACATAGAAATTGGACCAGACGGCAGGCTAGCGGGACCAATATTCTCTATGTGATGAACTACAGACAATGAATGTGAGGGATGAAGGAGATAAGGATTTTAAAAACCAAGATCTGGATGTTTTTAGGGATGATTTGGGCAAACTTGAATGGTTCAAGCACAAAATTGTATTGGGTCAATCTTGTACCATTTAAACAGAAATTGAGGAATGTACCCTTGAACTATAGAGAAAAGTTAAAAGGGATGCTACAAGATCTCTGTAAAAAAGAGATAATAGAACTCATTGAAAATTCACATTGGCTCTCACCAGTTGTGATATTGTTGAAGGCCAACAGAGGATTAAGACTGCGTGTAGACTTGAGATGTTTAAACGAGGCTATTTGGGTAGATACACCTCTGCCTAATTTACAGGAATTGAAGCCTTAGATTGGTGATGCTACTGGTTTTTTTCTGCAGTTTATCTTACGAGTGTTTATCGCCAAATTGATTAGGAGGAACACTCTAAGCACTGCACACCATTTATAACACCAGAAAGAATGTTTCAATAGAAAAGAATACCGTTTGACCTTGCGAGTGCTTGTGCCGTCTTCCAGCGAGGAATATCCTGAATTTTGGATGGTGTAAAGGGTGCAAGAGTGTTTCAAGAAGACATTCTGATTTTTGGTAGAGATCAAAACGATTATGATCAGAATCTGGAACTGATGTTATCTGCACTTATGGTGAATGGTTTAACTGCAAAAAGAAGTGTGTTTTTGGGAAACAGCAAGTTGAGTGTTTGGGCCATGTAACATCCAGCGATGGAATTCGTCCTAAAGTAAGCCCAGTGGAAGCGATTGTAAATACACCAGAGCCCAAAATCAAGGAACAACTAATGTCTTTCCTAGGGCCAACAGAATTTTATTCACGCTTTGTGCAGAACTATGCTACAAAAGTAGAGCAGTTAAGAATGTTACTGAAAAGGAATCGGGCCTTGAAAAATCCACTCGCCCCCTCGCAATTGCGAGTGAAATTTTAGAAGTTCAAGCTATTTTTAGCACTTAATCCTGCTGGCGTAAATTCTGCTCGAAAAAAACGGGTGTTCTGTTAATTCAGAAAGTGAATGAGCAATTAAAACGCCTTTAAATGTTTTGTCTGGACACATTTGCCAACTGCTCAAGGACAGAGTTCAAATGTCAGTTTGTCTTTTTACTAATTGTTGCTCGTGTTCCTGGAAAATTGTGTTTACTTTTCGTTCTCTTTTTACATTTACCCCTTCCATGCGCCCGCGATTCTGCGCCTGTGCGGCAGAATCGCGAGTGGGCGGGTTCATGGCGGCCCCCAGCCATCATCAGCACACGAGCACCGTAGTGCATGACCGCTGGGGGCCGTCATCAGCATGGAAGGGGTTAATGCTTTTGGTCAAGTGAGCTATTTGACAATAATTGTGAAACAAAATGTCCTTTTTTTCTTCTCTAAAACATTTGAACAGCTTGTAAATGAATAGTACAAGTAGATCAGAAAATATGAAAGAACTTGTTTTTGTCATTCAGAAGCATGATGCAAACAAAGGTTTAAAATGAAGGAAAACGTTCCTTGGAGAGGTGCAAATGACAAATATTTGCAGAAACTTTATTTCCAAACATTGTACACTATATAGTTTTAAAACTACGTCGGTGACCAATTCTGTGGCCATATCCATGTAAAATCTGCTGATTGCAAATAAATATGGGCTGCTACGTTATGCTTTATTTATGTTTTCATTAAAAGTGATAGTTTTTAAACATGATGTGAGACATTCCTGGCCGAGCCCTTATGACAATGCATTTAATGAATAAAGAGGCAAGTCTGCAGTTAAGTGTATCTTATATGTGGCTAGATTTGCATTCTATATGGAGCTAATGTTTAGTCTATTAAATCAAACAAAAGCGTTTTCTGTACAACAGACGTGCTGAACTTGTATATTTGAAGGTGTTCTCATGTGATAAAGAAGAAAATGGTGAATTAAAATACTTGCCCAGGATCACATAATTTGAAACCAGTCGAGTATTATAATTAGGTTGAGTCGATTATTTAAGTCACTAGACCTGCAGGTCTAGTAACATTTTGGGGATTTGTCGAGCCCTGCAGGTGCTCTAACACTATCAGACACCCTGCTACCTGTGGGTGTAGTATGAGGGTTCTGATAATTTCGGTTTACGAATCCATGAACTGATTTCATTACTTTTTTGAATTGCACTGTAATATATTTGAAGTGTGTCTTCTAGTATATAAGCTATGCTGTAAATACTTTGTTTATGTAAACTCCAAATATTGGCATTCAGTCTACTGACCTTGGATGAAGGAAGGCTAGGTTGATCTTGTTGATACTTTTGACTTACAAATTAGTCAGCACCAGTCATTTAACTCTGTGAATCATCATGCCAGCAAAGACATTGGTGAGATCAGTGGTCTAAAGACCAAGACACCCTATCCAAGAAACAGGGCTCAAGCAAAGCATATTTCTTCATGTTCCCAGTGCAGGACCTGTCAAAAATAGAAAAACAAAAACAAGCTGCATAATAAAGGTGCAGTCCAATCCAGCTTTTACATTGGAAGGGTGTTTTTAAACGCCTGGCAACAGACATCCCAAGCATTGGCAAAGCTAACAGATCTGGCTTTCAAATATGAGATTTAAAATATTCCTTCGAACATTGCACTGTAAGTCATCTATCCGAGGTGGAATGATGCACCGATTAGCGTGAGATGAGAGGGTAATACTTCTGTGGGGTGGAGCCAAGGTCTACTCTATGTATATTTAAAAAAAGACTCAATCAAAGCCCAAAAACTGATACTTCAGGAGTTTAGTTCTAAAATGAACATCATCTCCAATAATGTGCCAGTCATTCTTATTTGGGTATGTATAGTAATATCTGTTGGGTTGAAAAACGAATATTCCGTCCCCTCTCATTAAATGCCACAGTATTAAGCAAACTAATACTGACACTTCAAGCACACAGTAACTGGTGTAAAGTATATATTTCCCACAATTGAAACTTAGTCTTTCTATTTAAGTAGTCTCCCTTTTCCTGTTAATGAATTTTTGCACTATTAATATCTGATGCATAAAAAATGCCAATTTTCCTTGTTTTGTTCTTCACAGTGTCCCTTGAATTTTAAACTGTTCCATGTATTTCTAATCGTAGCAAGATAGCAATGCCAGTAGAAGATTCTAGAAGGATAATGGACTCTTTCTCCAAAAACAAAATAAGCATATTTTTAACTTGACATTTATTTTCAATAAAAACATTGGCATTTACATTAGGGATGAATGCCCTAGAGAGTTCTAACCCAATTGTAATTTTCCATTTTATCAGTTAAGTGGTAAAACCCAATTGTCGGCGTCACGGACGAACAGAGATGTACGCTTTGACTTGTTACTTTAGTACAGCCAAAAACACTGTACCAGCACAGAGCAGTTCATAGATAAATAATTTTTGGGGACGTAGATTGGCTTCTTTTTAATAATAATAATAATAATAATAATAATAATACAGCCATTTGTAGAGCGCGAACAGCTACCTCCAAAAGGTGTCCCGGCGCTTTTTATGTGATTCTTTGCAGGTTCATAATACATGTTCATGTCATATAGCTTTTTTAAAAATGTAGTTACAAAAACTAGTTAAATTGAAGCATTTGCCCAAATAACATCGTTTATAGGCTGTGCTTTGAGCGCCATACTAACAGTTATTGGAGAGATATGACGAGCTCTGAGCTTTCACAAATTTACTAAGTTGATAACTTAAGGTTCTCTCCCATTCGTTCACCACCTTCCCAGTCATTACGTATTCCACAGAAAATATTATAAGCGACGGGCTCCTAGCTAGCACCTAGTGTGAAGAGAAGTACTCTACAGATAGCAAGTATACCAGGTTTCACGTGCTCTTGTCTGGTGAATGCTCCCCTTTTGGTTCAGGAATTCGACCGAGGAGTGGCCTCACAAAAACTATTTATTGCTCACATGAAAGGAGGAGTCTCCAGCACCTGCTCAGCAGAGGCACACAAAATGCAGAACTTTTAAACAGGCTATTTGTAATGTTTGATAGTCTTCCTGTCCATTCAGATGTGGTGATCTGTTTTAGGTAAACGTGCAATGCGCCTCTGTTCATGACTAGGAGACCAAACGTGAGAAATATAAGAGTAATAATCTTAACAGAAAGCAGCCCTTTCTTTGAAGCAAATTTGCAACTGTTGCAGGCTTCAGAAATCTGATAACTTGGACACGTTTGCAGAGTTCCTTTTTAACCGGTTTCAGAATTTGTATAACCTCGATCAGTTTGCAGAATTCATTCCATCATTATTTTGATAATCTGTACAAGGTTGCAGGGCTCCTTCGTCCCCACACTGCAAAGACAGTGCTGTTTTGTCTTTCTGAAAAGAAAGAACCAGCTCTTCATCTACTCAGAGTTCTGTTAACGACTTGAATGCCACAAGCTTTATGCTTTTCTTAAGCCTTACTGCCAGCAGCATATAAGATAGTATAAGCTACCTTTCCCGATAACGCAGGGGAAAGGTAAACAAATGAATCTCAGATCACGTGACCTCAACATTCAGTTGACTCACGTCTTTGAGGATGGCCATAACTTTACTGGTAGCCACACAATTAAATAATATCACACCAGCTTTCCCTTAACACAGATAAGACATTAATCACGTTTCTAGTGAATAGTTATGGGATTCACTCTGTTAAACCTAGTAGCACTACTGTAAAGGGCGCAAATTCCTTTATATCTGAACGGTATGATGACCTCTGTATTCTTGATATAATCCCGAATTTCACTCTCAGTAGCTTGCAAAAAACCTATATTCCACATGTTAGCAGTATGCTTTTTTCAAATCTTACTGAATTGGGAAATCGCAGGAAAATTACAGAACTGCTAGAGAGCATGCATGGGATTTCGACATGGGAGTGATATCTACATAGGCTTTCTGATGCCTGAATCTGTGCACTCACCAGAAATTTATGAATTGTTCCTGGAATTAAATTCTGCATCAAGGCATTTGTGGCCTTGGCTTAAGACTCAGACCTCTGGCTGAAGAATTATGGAGATTGAGGGTTTAGCTGAGAAGCAGAGAGGTCCCCCCATGAAGTGCCTAATTTGAGTTGACTGAAGAAGATAGACTTCAAACAGCCAGTCACTTACGTCTCGTATATATGTCTGGCTTTCACAAATAACATGACTACATTTGTCCTTCACTGGGAACCAAACACCCAATTGTAGCGCCTGACTCTCAGAGTGTAGCGTTGCCGAGCAGTCTGAGTCTTACTCAAGGGAGGTGGTGTGGGCTAGTACAGGTGCGCAAAAAGAACACTCAATGTATTGTTCAGTCTATACTTTGCTTTATAAAAGTTAGAGTACATTTATTAAACCCACACACTACTCAATACTATTCACCAATTTACAAATATACCTAAGCTGTTGGAATTACTTTGTGATATTGCAGAACATCTCCACTCCTCCCACAGAGGGGGGTGGGGATTGGTACCACCACTCCCATGTATGCACATCATCTTGCCCCCAATGCAGTTAGTTGATCATAACCTGGGGCGTGGGCCCTGCGTACTGGCACCTTCCCAGTGGCGACCCACCCCATTACCTCTACCAGCATTAAAAATAGGTACACCTGCCTTGGTGACACATAACCCTGACTGCGCATTTCCTACTGACCATGAAGCATGCACCTCTACATCTGAAGGGCTAGCAGTCTGGGTTCTTCACCTAAGCGCAGCAGCAAGAATACATGTTTAAGCACCACTTTAGAATGATAGTACGCATTACATTTGGGTATCATTAGAATGCATTGCAATTACAGCCACTAAAGTCATCACAGATGAAATCACAGGATTATGCATTTACAAGCCAGACACCTTAGCAGGAATGTCTGGCAACATAACCCCAGTTTGCTAATGACATCCCCTTTATCATATACTTTACATTTATCATGTGAACTGCAGCCCCTCTAAGAGAAATAACCATTGGTAAATGCATTTCAGTGCAATTACACCTATTCACCTCCAGGGGATGCCCTTCTCCAGAAATCCCCCACTCAGCCCTTCACTCCTTGATGCACTTCTCAATGCACCCCCAGCTGTAGAACAAAAGTTTCAGCCTAGGAGGCGATGCAATCTTGGCTGAGCCCTTGAGGGGTTGTTTCTTTTAAGAACCCAGGACACTTAGGGTGGGACTTTTCTTCTTGCTGGGGGGAGACTGTGCTTCTCCAGTAGCTCCCCCAGCACCTGTGCATTCCTGTGGTGGTGACCCCGTCCTCCTGGGGCCACCACAAGCTGTGAAAACGCTGTGTTGCCCTTGCAAGCCGGTCCTGGCCTGCAAGGCATTATGGGCTTTGCAGCATATCATAGCAGCTTCGGGGAGAGCCGCGATGTGGGCCTCCCGCCACGTCTGCTGGGTTGGAGGGTCCGGTCCCACCCGGACCCCCAGGTAAGTGTGACAGCTCGGGGAGCCCACCCCCGGCTGTTCTGCCGTGTTTCAAGAGCCCGGTCCCACCATCGCTCTTTTGCGGCTTGCGGGGTGCCCGGTCCCACCCGGGCACCCGGCGTGAACTGCTGGGCTGAGGGCAGCCCGGGGAGCCCACCCCCAGCTGCCCCTGCCGGCTCCCTCCTCACCCCTTTGTGCGGCTGCGGGAGCCGGCTGGGTACTTCTGGTCTGCCCGATCCAGCGGGCATACGTGTCTGCCTCCTCTGGTTCTCCTGGACTGCGGGGGAGTGCGGCGGGACTTCCCTGGCCTCCGGATGGTCTTGGGGCCCGGGGATGGGGGTCCCAGGCCCCTTCCGTGACTTTGGGGTCCGGGGATGGGTCCCAGGCCCCCTCTGTGACTTTGGGCTCCCGGGCCCCCTCTGCATAATTTCATGGGGTGTGTGACGGGGCACCCTGACTTCGGGGCCCGGAGATGGGGTCCCAGGCCCCTCTCAACGCACACCTTCATGGGGAGCACGACGGCGCTCCCCGACTTGATCTTTGGTGGGTCCACGGTGGGCTCCTGGCACTCCACAGGACACCTTCACGGGAAGCACGACGGCGCTCCCCCACCTCCATCTTCGTCGGGGGCCAGGGTGGGCTCTCCTTGCCCCCCTGCAGGGCTCCTGGCCTCCCTGCAGGGCACCACCATGGGGGCAGGACGGCGCTCCCCGGCTTAGCTTCTCCTTTGGGGCAGCCCCTGGGACCTGACCCACCCCGGGGCATCTGAGACCGGCAGCGGACCCCTACGTGCTTCTACGTTTGTCTTCTTAGGGGTCAAAGGTCGCCTACCTTCCGGGGGCCATAACTCTGCCTCTGGGGGTCCGTTCTGCCCCATTTTCGCGTCCCTTTGCTCCTGGTGGCGCCCCCCAGCCACTGGGAGCACTTTCCTTCGCCCTCCGGGTCTCCAAGAGGGTGCATTCTGCAGGGAGCGGTCTTCACTGGCATCCTGCACCAGCCTTTTGCCTGGCTCTCCCCTGCGCCTCTCTTCTCCCTGCGCAGAGGCCCCTGCTTCTGTGAACTAGTCCTGGGCTCTTCTTCTGGCGCTGTAATTTCCTTTGCATCCTTTCTTTCCTGGTAATGTTTTCGCTAGGTTTGGAATACAGCATACTATCAGTGCCTCATACTGCTAGAAGGAAAAGTCCCTACAGTCTCAATGTTCACAGATGTTAGTCCTAGAAAACATCCCAGTGTTTTGATCTGGCCATTGAGATCGCTCTAGCTTTTTTGAGCTTTTTTTTTGTTTTGTTTTAATCTCTCTATTAACAATCGAGAATATAACACACATACCATTTTACAGGCTTTGAATGTCAGCGATAGTAAATAGGGGCAGTTTCAGCATTACGTTTGGCATCTAGTTCAACCACAGAGTTACCGATAGCCTAGACAAATATATTAAGGGTTGAGTCCGTGGTGAGTTCCATGTAATGCAAAATGTCTGGAAGTTCACCCAAAGTCAACTAAATCAAGTAAAGAGAAGAAGGTAAAATAGAAAACACAACACAAACTCAATAAGGCAATAACGTTACCCACAAGTGGAGTACAGGGGCCGTCCAATTTGCGCACGGGTGGAATTCGCCCACACAGTGGGGAAATGTGCATCGCATTGAAGCGGTTAACAAGGTTACTCAATTTTTTAAATCAGAATAAAGGCAGCCAAGCTTCATTATTTGTAGCAGGTTCTTTGGTAAAGACCACGGCTGTAGCATCATTGCAAGAAAAGACGTTCCATACGGTAACATATGAAGCAAAGGTTACATAAACATGTGGTTTTAGGGCTTGCTAAAATGTATTTCCCATGTTCCACTCGTGCTTTTGTTTCTGGCACTCTGTTTCTCTCCGGATGGGAGCCCGTTCCACCTTTAATTTTATTCAAGTGGTCGAGCTTGCTCCTCGTCTGTGGACAGGGCGAATCGTACCAGACCAGGACAATGCGTGAACTGCTATATACACATATAAATCTGGGTCCCATCTTCAGTCGAGAATAGGGCTCTGGGAAGGAGGCAGAGTCAGTCGTTCTGGCGATTTGATTCCGCCCTAGGAGCTTACTTTGAGTCAGCAAAAGTCATTATCGGGCAGTTGGGAGGAGGCAACTGGCTGTTCAGGGCAGAGGATAGCTTTGCAGTTCACCACAACCAAGGTGGTTTCAGTGTTGCATCAGTTTTGTAAGTGCACCCACCGTAGCTTTTGTGATTGTTTAGTCAAGCGCCACATGCTCCGTGAGAGTCATGATTTTGGGCATTCTTATGGCTTCAGTTTGCAATAAGTTTATTCCTTTATCCAAGTGTTGCAATATGGCCATGACAGGGTTTTGGCCCATAAGTTTAAATGTTCCAACCAGTATTAATTAATGATGGTTATACGTTTCCAGCGTAAATGTTATTACACAGTACAGACATAATGAAGTGACAATAATATCGCTTATACCTGAATAGACTATTGTCTGTATAGTTTGCATAACATGGTAACTCAACCTGAGTAACAAAAGTTTGTGAATAATTTATTGGTTTGTGGGAGGGCACAATATGTAGATTAGTTGTAAAGGAAGTTGTTGTATCCCCCCATCGGCATAAAATGTCAGGCCACAAGGTGGCACTGTTCTGCTCTTTTCTCAATTGGTCCGAATTTTGCCTGGTTTTTCAACTCACAAATGTGACCCTCCTCAGTCCCTCCCTCTCCCCCATCACACACAAAAAAAAGTGGAGTTCTGAGTGGGTTCACTGGGCCATGCGCCAAAATATTTTGCAACAAGTCGACTCATGGGTCGCAACACTGCGTCCTTCACAGGTGTATGTCTCAAGCTCAGCAAGTTATATAAGGTTGACAGCCCAGGCTCCGACAGTTGCTGGCTCCCAGGAGCCGGGAGATCCGTTGACTGTTGAAGATACTGTGGTTTGCTTTGGGCTCTCTCCATTCATCATCCTGATGTGTTCTTTTCAACAACGTCTCCATGGGCGGGCATGGTACCCGGTTCCTTTATGGCCTGCAGGCGCAGTTAGTGCTCGTCATTTGCACGGTTACCATTGATTATCACGCCCAAAGGCAGTCCTCCTATGGTAGTGAATTTTGCGAGGAGAAGTGGTTCGATGACCGCTCGGTGGATATTCTTGTGGAGGCTCGTAGATGGGATCCTCCATTCTGAGTATCAGTCATTTTGCATGAATCTTGGGACTCTGAGTTATTGGTTACAAGAATTGGTGTTGGAGATCGTGTTGAATTGTGAACTTCTATCCCAATCATGGTTTTCTAGGTAGGTTTGCTGTTGGTTTGTGTTCGTTCCCATGTTGTTGCGACGGGGAGGCAGCTGAGGACCTTTGTGGAGGTTGTAAT
Organism: Lissotriton vulgaris; assembly: GCF_964263255.1. Taxonomy (NCBI): domain Eukaryota; kingdom Metazoa; phylum Chordata; class Amphibia; order Caudata; family Salamandridae; genus Lissotriton; species Lissotriton vulgaris. The sequence goes on along the minus strand of NC_141697.1, from coordinate 1,216,495,197 downwards.
GCTTGTTCGCTGTTTGGACACGGGGGTTGGCAAACACAACGTGACAATTTCTGATGCATGGCCCAGGCGTCCTGCCAGGAAAGCGGCTCCTAGGGACCTATTGAATGTAGATTAGCAACCCAGTTTTAGATCACTATGGTCAATTGCCACCAGTTTAATGGTGATTCCTATATTGTTACGACAGGAATGCAGACATATGCATTAGTTCGGATCATCCCTTTAAGGCTACGAGTCTAGATGAGTCAACAAACTCACATCGTGCCTTATGAAGCCATTAGCTTCAGCTTCTAAAGTAATGCTTCGATATATGCTTTCATAATTTAGTGGCTCAAGGAGCCCCGACGGGCCCAGTCACTACGTCCTATTTATTCAGGTCAGGGAAGTCATTGGGCTGCTTTCAGGACCTGCAGCTCGGAGGCAAGGTCTTCCTTTTCTACTGGCCAGTACAGATCATGAATGTGCAGTAGTGATGGAGCGCAGGCGCGTTCATTCCTGGATTTAGAAATACAAAGAGCAGATGGGGACGGTGGGTGACCTCATGGTCACCGGTTTAAACCCAGCAGGTCCACTCGGCCTTTCATCCTTGGGTGGATTTAGCAAGTACCATTTTGTTGAGTAACAATAAACGCTTGTTATCCAGCGACAAGGTACCTTTCTGGTGGGCGTACGTACAATTACTCCTGTTGTTGGTGTCACAGCCTTTGTCAATCGCAACACTGGTACGTGGTCACTAGCTCCTATGATATGCCACCTTCCCTCCTCCTGAGTTATCGACAGGGATCAACATTAACAGCAAACAAACTCACCTCCCTGCCATCCTCCAGAGTACACCCCCTGCAATGGCATTAGTGGTCCACCTCACTATGTATCAAGCAAGTTAAAATGAAAGAGTAGCATAACAAGCCTGGTCACACAGAAGCAGCACACAACCACAACCACAAACACAACCACAAACGACATAGGCCACAGCAATAACAACTGCTAGTATTAGGCGACCAATATATTGCAGCCTGGGACTCATAGCTGCACTGATCATAGTATGTTTGTCCTCAAATCCCCTTCACCAAGCAGCATTAAAATGTATACGGCGAATCTTAGATCCCGACATCATTGTCACTGGACTACTCGGATTGTAACATTTTAACAGCCTGGGAAGATTGGGAGTAGTTACGGCATGTGGGGAAATTCCTTGATGGAAAAAATGTCATATGGCAATTAAACATAGACTTACACTACTAAGACCCCATGATTCTAATCTCAGATGAGCTTCTATCTATATATATATATATATATATATATATATATATATATATATATATATATATATATATATATATATACGAAAGTATGTCTGTCTGTTTGTTCTTTATGCATTACTACACCATTCATCCGATCGGCATGAAACTTTGGGAAGTTGTTGAGTACACTCCCACGACGGTTTCTGGCAAAAAAAAGAAAAGAAACATTTGTTACATATCGGCCCCCAGGGCCCTCATAATCTTTCCAATACTAAACGTTTACAGTTTCCGGTGCGACTCGCTTTTGCAATGACCATCAACAAAGCACAAGGATAATCGCTGCAAGTGTGTGGACCTGGTTTGGAGAATCCGTGCTTCTCACATGGACAACTGTATGTGGCCAGCTCGCGCGTCGGAAAGCCTTCTGATTTATTTGTGTACGCACCAGATGGAAAAACAAAATATACTGTGTATCCACAAGCACTCGAATTAATAAACAGAATGTAAAAATGACACAATGTAAATTGAATGTTATCATAATAAGTTTCCTAACATTTCCTTTCTTCTGAGATCGCAGCAACACGCGACGGGTAAGCTAGTGGTGTATAAAATGCTGAATACCAGATTTTTGAGCAGAACGGTTATCCAACTCCGGTTTTATAAGCAGCTGACCAGGACCTATCATTGCTGTTTCTGTTGGCTCAGTGGACTACAGCTTCCACTGCGGGGGCCTGAAAACTACCTCTTGGGCACGGATCAAACCCCGTTGGGGTCTCTCAGCCTGTCACCCTGCTGAGGTCGTTAAAATGAGTATCATTGAGTGGAAATATCAACAAACACCTGTTACTCAGCGCTATCATGCCCAGGGTTGACCACCAGATTCTTAGAAAAATTAGGAAAATGCCACTTGCGTAGGAGGATGGATGACGATTTCAAAAGGGGCACAGGACGGGGGACGGCTCAGTCAATACAAGACTGACAGGTCAAGGTAAGAGCGAAGACCCCACTTGTTCCAGGGAACAGGGTACTAAACGACAATGTAAGTCTAAGGAATATCCCTGGACTGACTTGTGGACAACAGTTTATATGGTACTAACACTTAGATCACATCTCATCCATGCGTGCACTCATTGGAGACAGGCCATAAACTAAAATGTAACGTTTACACTCTTTTATTAAAATACAGTGTGATCATTTTTTTAAAATTTCAGAAAAAACAAGTATTCTGAAAACATACAATGTAAAGACATCTCATACATTTAAATAAAATACATTAAAAACCTTATAAGTACAATACATAGAAAGCACCCTAATCTAATAGGTACATTTCACAACAAAATACATTACCATTAATAAAAAACGAAAAGAAACCCCCTGTATTCAGATAGCTCGAATGATGTTTCTACAGATTGATTGGATCCAATAGCCTCTAACAATTAATGTGTGGACACCAGATTTCCTGAGTTGACATATAACTGGTACCCTCTAGGCTTTACTTGGATTCTCTGTTACACAGTGCGTCGACGCGTTTCGGTGTTTATGCCGTGGATGTGGTCGCACCTTCCTCAAGACAGATTTAAGCGGGGTCATCAATTTCCTGTCACTGGTATCCTTTTTAATTGTTCATATCAGTGTAGCCGTAAGCTTAGATGTCCTATAAAGCTGATTTTGCTGGATATTGGCTGTGAAGTCCCCTTGTGCGAGGGTCGTGTTTTGGTCTCTTAAATCTTTTACGAGGTCTGTATATTAAGTTCCTCTCTCTTGGTCATTCTAACTGTTTTTGTGGTTCCCACTCCTCTTAGGTGTCCATTATCTTTTCATTGGTGTACGAACATCTTCTATCGTAAAACGGTGTTTCTATCACCAAAATGTTCATGTAGGCTGTATGATGAATTAATCAGCGGGCTTCTTGAACTGGATATGTTCTTGGAAGTGGCCGCTTTCGTCGTAGCCTCCGGTCCTTCTCGATATATGATACCATGTCAACTCAGGAAATCTGGTGTCCACACATTAATTTTATTTAAATGTATGAGGTGTCTTTACATTGTGTGTTTTCAGAATACTTATATTTTCTGAAATTTAAAAAAAATGATCAGACTGTATTTTAATAAAAGTGTAAACGTTACATTTTAGTTTTTGGCCTGTCTCCAATGAGTGCACGCATGGATGAGATGTGATCTAAGTGTTAGTACCATATAAACTGTTGTCCACTAGTCAGTCCAGGGATATTACTTAGACTTACAAATACAAGACTGACAACCTTATGCTGAGTAAAATCTTTTGTAGCATCCAGTACATTATTACTTGCTGAGGCCTTCAGTGGTGCGTAGTCAACGCAGACCAGATCACACAATTGAGGGCGAATATGAGGCAACGTCCCCCAACAGAATAGGCCATGAAATGTTATATTAGCACGAGGTTGGGGCTGACTATCTCCTGCCATTTGGCGGTCTAGGTAATTGCAATGTGATTCCTGTGTACCAATTGGGCACACTCAGCAGTCAAAGCTAAAAGAGTAAGCCCATACCTTGTAACCCTGAAGTGTGACGGAAGCAACTATTTTATCACAGCCAAAACAAATCTAGGGACTCAATGCAGAGGCATCATAGACAGAAATTCACTGAAACCAGACTTGACACAATATTAATTTTTTTGCCATAGTTTGTCAATAAAACTGCAAAAATGTATCTGTCTCTGCGACACTAGAGGTGCTCGCGATAAACTAGCGTGTTACAGCCATACAGGTACGTACTTACTGCAAATTCACATAGGACAAACATGCATGAAACCGAAGGACACTGTAATTTGTTTGCCTTAGTTTAACAATAAAACAGTTTGTGCAACTGTAATTTTCAGTTCAACAGAAAATGCGCTAAACGAGTGTGAGTTGCAAGTTGCCCGCCTACCACCACTGCAGCTAGGCGGGTTGCTTAAGCTGGCCATCCTAAAGCATGCACTGGTTCCAAAGTTCTTGGTAAACCCTGTGTTAGAGCAACAAGGCCAGAGTTATTAGAAAATATTCAGCACTCGCAAGTTAAGAAAGGGCAAGTAAACTGCAGATCTGGTTATCCTCCTGTTCTCACCATCCTAATAGCTCTGTGCTAGTATTTGCAATTCTATTGGCGTTACATTCGCCCATATCGTGAGATTGGTGCACTTAAGACAAACATTCACTGAAACCGGATAGGACACGTCATTATTCTGTTTGTCATAGTATCAAGAAAACTGTCTGTGTCATTGCAACAGAAATGATAGATAAGCCAAATGCTCCTGAATTATCGACATTGCAGCTGGCCGGGTTGCATACGTTTGTCAGTCTAAAAAGTGTGTTGGGGTTCCAAAGTTATTCCCATAATTTAAGAAAGGGCAGGTGATCTGCACGTATTGTTCTCTCCATCCCAGTAGCTTTTCCACCCACGTGTCTGCATGCTGCATCAGTAGAAGTCTGGCCCTGGGCTACTCACCCGAGGGTTGGAGTTTGTGAGTCATCCTGAAAAGTGTGCTGTGGCTCAATGGTGTTGAGAAATTGGCTGAAGCAGATATGCTGACTATCACCAGAACACATCTTGCATTCCTAGTTCTGAAGGTGCAGGTAAATTCGGTCCTATGTTTTATCCACTATCCAAAGGCATTAGCATCTTTTTTCTGCACAGTATATTTGGAGTACACTTGGGGGACCTCAGCCTCACCTCTTGGTTTTCGATCCACCTTTGTCGTGCTTTAGGAGGGAGAGGAGCACTAGGCGTCCTAGAAGGCACATGACGCAGTTTAAATCTGACGCATGTCTACATGTTCACTTGCTGGTGCGGCACTTGGTCATCGGGCTGAACCCTCGTATTTGGGATCTTTCAAATATTGGGGGCAAACAAGGGCTTAGTCACCCCCAAAAGATAAAGCACCAACTTGCACACAGTTCGTTATAGTTGGTAGCACACAGAATTGTGGTTACGAAGAGAGCTGTTTTATATCCCCCAAGCTGTCCTATTCCTGGCCAGTGCTGTACAATTAAACAAATGGAGGTCAACTGAGAAAAATAAGGGTATTGTTTATTGAACTAACATACTTGTGACCTTGAAGGCGGACACCTCTACACTTACCAGTGAATCTTGAAGTCGAGGCCAAGGCAGTGAGGGGTATATAATGGGCCCAGCCAAACCCCAATCAAAAGGCCCATTAGCACAGAGGGAACCAGAGGGACATATCTTGGAACTGTGGTCAAAGAGGAGCACAGTAGTTCCCAACTTCCGTGGAGGCAATTGAACTGTCCTACAGAAAGGTAAATTAAGCCAAGTATGAGCCCTCAAAGCAGGAGGGCTTGGTTCAACCCGAATTCAGAATCCAATAAGATAAGAAGGGCTTGGTTAATTAGGCATGGCCTATTTGGCGCAAACACAACATGGGGCACTTGCCAGATGTTGAGAGGGAATTGGTCCAGCTGGAAGGACCGGTATCTGCATGTTGCAGGAGGTTATGGAGCCTGCCTTGGTGGTGGTGGTGGTGGTGGGGGGGGGGTTGTAAGCCTGAGCAACCGGGGACTTGCCTGAATATGCTCCGCCCCCTAAAAAGGCGTGAGTAAAGGGATGGACTGGTGGGCCACTGCATTTAAGGGGGATAATCCAGACAAAGTGGTAATTTAAGGGGGATGATCCAGACAAAGTGGTAATTTAAGGGGGATGATCCAGACAAAGTGGTAGCACCGATTGGGTTGGCCATGGTGCAATTGGCTCATCAGGCGGGTACGGCAGCTTAGGTTAGTCACCGCTGCCTACCCTTGGATCACCCGAAGTTACCCACCACTTTGGCATATACTTCTTGTATGAAATAGACCTGCAGCAAAATGTTTCCCAACAAACATGTCTTGTGTATTTATTGTATTGCTGTACATGGTATGTTCTTCTTGCGGGGAAGGTTGCTATAACGGCACTAAGCCCACAGGAATGCGCCGCAGAATCACTATCTGTAACTGCGCTTCGCCAGATCACTCAGCATATGGATGGGCTCTAGGCAATATTTGTATGGCTGATCAGGCTGGGGGTACCAGCCAAAGTCCCGCAGGGTAGGTTGCGGTGAGCCCAAATAGCTTCTACTGATCTCAGGTGTCCCCTCTGGTCACCAGGTTGCTGTGATTTTCTGGTCTCCTCTCTATACCTGGCACAGCAGGGCTCAGTTCAGTGGTAAGCGCTCTAGGGCGAAAAAATGCTCTTGACAGGCCTTGATTGCTGCAGTCCCCATCCGGCCCCCTGGAGACGCCTCAAGCACATGTTAGGTGTAGGGTCAGGTCCCCAGCGGGTGATGGGGCATGCTAAATCACTTTGCAGCCCTGGCAAGATTTCTGAATCCAAGGTGCCTCTGTCAATCAACCCGAGGGCTAAGCTGCATCGGGGCCCATATGACAATTCCTCCCCCTTCCCTCCCAACGATCCGGGGCTGAGAGTGCGGGCGGGGTTAGCAACACGCTGCAGCTCCACTCTTCACTGCAGTTTCTGGGCCCTCTGCTCTTCAGCTCTACACTCTTCAGTCCTTAGAATCAGGGAGAGAACTGGGGCCACTCTAATCTTCCCCAGCACGTCTCTCTTGGTACGTCAGACTGGGCACTCCACCCCACGAGCCAGGCACAGGACCCCCGGGACCCGAAAGGCCCAGCCCCTGCAGTTGACCTCTCTTTTCTCTCACTCCTATGGGTCTCCCCGCTCCTTCTCGGTCACCAGACTCCGGCACAACAAAAATCTTCACAGGTGGCAGATGGAGGCACCACAGGTTACCCGCCAGCAAAGGACAAATGCCCCAGACCAGCTGAAGCAGGATCCTCTGCTGCAGCCCCGCAGATGTGGGGCCAACAATTGGAGATGGCGGAACCAGCGCAGCAAAGCTTACGATTAAGGCCCTCTCTCTTCAGGCGAGGGCCGATGTCGGGGTTCCACTTGATCCCTTCCCCACAGGCAGGGAGGGTGTAGGAGATTGGCCGGTCGGTTTCCAGCAAATATGCTGGTGTGGTGGATGGCGTTGGGATCGCCACAAGGATCCGGAGACACAGGGATTTACATCCTACTCCATTGCTGGTCAGGCATTCATACATAACATACGTTCATAGTGGGGCTTTTGCACAGCGGTATGTTTGTCATTAACTTTTCGTATGTATCACCCACAACATAGAGCCTGGTGCTATGGATCAGCCCACTTTAACTCTTGACTTCCTTGCCGTTTAGTGACTGCACAAACGATTGCACTTGTTCACCTCATCCTTATTGTAGTTACTAACTATTCAGTGACAGCCAGTTCAAATAGCTTTTTATGTACTTATATGATACTCCTTTTAATTACAGGCTGTTTATACTGTCTGCACTTTGCGTGATTATGATAAGAAAAAGCATGGCACAGCTAAAAGGGTTATAATAAAAAATAAAAACACAAGTAAAACAGCCACATCAATTAATGCTTTTTTTTTTTTACATTAAATATTTTTAATTCAAGCACATGGCAGAAACTTTTAGGTGACAGTATATTTTCTTTTCTTGTTGCAATGAAAAAATAACCACTGAAACCGACTTACTGGCTCTGCCAATGTTATAAACACTTTGCAGAGTTTCTCTGCCTCATCTGAAACCATTGGTTCCTTGGCGTGCAGTATCTCCTTGCATTGCCTGCTTCAATGTTTATCACGTTTTACTGATATATGTTCGTTCATGCTTCCTACTTTCTGCCACTTAACGCTGAACGCTTATTTCTCTTTTTCGCTAATTGCTTTGTTATATTATGTTTATTTGTAAAGCACACAATCACTTGCAAGGATATCCTGGTGCTGAGTAGGGTGTGTGTCTAGCCCAGTCTATAGTAGTTTGGTTAATTGATCTTTTATCCTCTTTTTTTCTTCTTCCCACTTTTGTCTTCGTATAATCCGCTTGAAGGGGCTGGGTATTGGTCTTGGCCAAGCAACAGGTGGATACTTTTACTTTTCAGCTACGTTAGGGACTTTTTCCTAGTGTGGACTGTGGAACCTTTGAGGCCTTGCTTCTTTTGCCTTGCCTAGATTTTCCCTCATATGCTAACAAACCTCTTTCAACTCTAGGTAATGTTTGTCCGTCCTTCCGGTACACTCGCTCGCAGTCTGTCGCTCAGCCCAGCCGTTTGGAGCAGAACTTTTATATATGTATTGTTTCATATCTAACGACCTTGTCAACGAGACGATGCACCATTAAACGCTACGCTTTCCTTAGAAGGGATTGCACATTTTTGAGAGTTTTCTTTTCCCTCCTTAGGCACGTCACCCAAACAACAAGATCATGAGCCAAAAGATTCAATTGTGTCTAGAGACATCTCACCTGAAACTGTTATAGACTGAACGATAGATCATGAAGGGTAAGCAGAAAGGAGTTTTTTAAGGAAATAGCATTTAGAATGGCTCTGTAAACCAAAAAATAGAATCCTTGAAATCATGAATAACTGTAATATCTTGGAGAAATGGGAAACTATGAACTTCATTGGCAAAGCATTCCAAAGACAGTTAACTGTACGAAAAAATATTTGTGTATGTGTGCTGATTTTTACACTTGTTAGTGGAAATCATTTTTAGTTCTCTCCTGGGACGATGAATTGGTTGTCGCTTGGGAGTAATTTTGGTGCCATACAAAAGATTAGAGCCTGCCCATTGTTTACCTTTTGTTGGCTTCATTATCAGTCTTGTTTACTTCTGTTTGGTCTGTCGGGTAGCTATAACTGTTGAATTTCTCTGTTTTTGTACGAATGAAATATGAGTAATTATAACGTCCCTGTAACATACATATATCCTAGTGGCAGTTGCCGCTAGGTAGGTAGTTAGGATCGCTTTTTCATTTAATATATTGCTAATAACGTACACCCCTTTTGACACAACTGTTTGAAAAGATACTACTTTTTGACTAGTTTGTGCATGGAAAGTTTCATGATGATCCGTCAAGTGTGGGTCAAGAAAAAGGGGTGGGATGTGTCCCAAAACCCCCATGCATTTCCATTGACGTTAAGACTGGCATTAGCAAAATCTGCTGAAGGGAATTACACCAAATTTGGCAGGAAGCTAGATGTTGGCCCGGCGATTGTGCTTTTTGTGATTTGGTGAAAATCCGTTCAGTCGTTTCTGAGAAATTAATGGTTAAAAAATAATTGTGTATTTTGGCTGCTGGGCTCCAGAGAGTCTGTGGGGTGTCCCGAGAGAGCGTAAAATCAGCAAGCATTTCGCATCTTTCAGAGTTGGAGCTATTGGCGTTGTAAATGATAATGTCTTTTATCTATGTGTTTGTTTTGGAGTGTAATGGATGGATGAACAAAGACACAGCTGCAGCACTGCCTAGAGGACTTAGAATAAAATATTACAGACGGACCGGAGTAGCAGCTAGCAGCACTGCCTGGAGGACTTGGAATGAAGAATTACCTACTGGACCAGAGAAGCAGCTGCAGCACTGCCTAGAGGAATTAGAATGAGGAATTGCCAACGAGATCAGAGAAGCAGCTGCAGCACTGTCTACATGACTTATAATGAGGAATTACCACTGGGACCAGAGACACGGCTGCAGCGCTGCCTACAGACTAAGAAAGGGGAATTTCTACTGGGAACAGAGACACAGCTGCCACATATGTGACCAGATAAAGATCAAGATTTACAGCCCTGTTTACAGAAATGGAGCTTCAAGCAAGTGAAACATAATTAAAGTTAAAAGGGAAAGATTGGGTGAAAGGGAGAAAGCGAGTAAAGTAAAATTTCTAACATTTTAGCTTTGTGACTGCTTAACTATCTTTAGTGACCCAGAATCTGTATGTCATAAGTGAAAGCTAAAGTGCGACGGGAAGAAAAAACAGACACGTGGTAGGAGGGGAAGGAAAGCAGTAACACTGGTCAGATGCTCGCTTCTGCAACATTTCCAGAACACGAGGCATGCAATCAGAAAAATAGTCTGTGAAACGAACTGAAATAGACATAAGCTAAATAAGTCCTGTAACAAGGCCAGTCCCTATGGGAGAGAATGAAAGACTAAAAGGAGGGACAAATGGGCACGATTTACCATTCAAAATTAAGGAATTTAGAAAGGCACTGGTAATAACCAATGACAAGAGATGGGCCAGCTTGAAGCCCATGTACTGAATACACCATGCCTCGCAGAGCAGCACATATGCACTGGAAAGCTCGACCTAAAAATTGAGCCCTGTCATTGGTCAAGAGGCCTGTTTTTCTCTGGAGCAAGACGCTCCCTGGATCGCTCTGATTGGTTTGCTGTTGGAATTTTATAAATGAAATGACAGCCATTACTGGTTACTGTGAAAAATGGCAGGTGTGATGGAAATGAAGTAAAAAAGCTAAGTAAGGTGGCATCAGAAAGGCATGCTGCCCCCCCCCCCCAGATTTAGAGAGGAGCTCTCTAAGAGATGATACTGTGATGAAAATAAATTTATATTGTTTTAAAAAAATGTATGATCCCTCAGGACTCTCGCGAGGTCGTGAATAGTAAAAAGGAGTAGGCGAGTTCTCAATACAGTCTACTAGTAGGAGCACATATCGTGCCTCTTGTTATTAAGAGGGAGTGTGTAGGAGAAGTACTGTGATGAGTGGAAGCTTATTTGTATTTTTTTTTTAATTATGATCTCGTGTGACTCATGGGATTGTGATAAACAGGGAAGTGTAGGTGATCTTTGAACACTCTAGTATGAAAACCTGTTACTGTAGAAAGGAGTCTTACTGTAGATCGTGTTTATCAGAATCTACTATTTATGCTCATTTGCTTGGGAAGTGTTGGGAGTAGAGAGTTAAGAGACTACCCACACCCAACTGCGCACAGTGTGATACAATACAGGGATCTAAACAAAGAAGCAAGCTCTTCCACACACCCGACCATGCACAGCCACCCTTTAGATAGTTGTGAAAGGAGAGTCCAGTCCCTCTCCACACACTAGTAGGTACACCTGTCATTTGAGAGAGATGTCTCAAAAGAGAGGCCAGTCCATCCACACACTCTGAGATGCACACATGACATGAGAGAAAGGTGTGAAAGAATAGGCCAGTCCCTCTTTACTTAATACTATGCACACCCATCATTTGGAGAGAGAGGTCTCAATGCAAAGGCCTGCCCATTCACATACCCTACTATGCACACCTGTCATGTGAGAGAGAGGTCTCAAAGGTGAGGCCAGTCCATACACACACCCTACTACGCATACCAGTGATTTGAGAAAGATCTGAAAGGAGAGGCCAGTCTCTCTCTACACCCTACTACTCACACCTGTCATTAGAGAGAGAAGTCTCAAATGAAAGGCTTTTCCCCTCCCCATTCACTACTATGCTCACCCATCATCTGAGACATGTGAAAGGAGAGGTCAGTCCCTCCACACTCACTACTACGCCCACCCGTCATTTGAGAGAGAGGTCTCAAAGGGGTGGCCAGTCCATCCACACAACAACTTTGCACATCTGTTATCTGAGAGAGAGGTCTTAAAGGAGGAGCCAGTTCAGCCAAACATCCTACTATTACATCAGGATATAGTCATTGTAAATGCAAACTCTGTTAAAAAAAGTGTGTTCTTGCACAAGACTCGCACAGAGATACAGGCTGCGCTCGCCCTCGTGGAGAGCTGTGACCGTCCTGTTCCCTTCAGAAGCAATCGCTCCCCTCACCTCCTCTCCTGGTATCGTGCAATACTGCTGATTTGTGCCTCGCAATTGTTAATATTTTAATATCAAGCTGTGCAGCGCTCTGTAACGCTTCTGGGCCTTGCAATTAATTACGCTTGTGCTTTTATCGTGGTGCGCTTCGAGATTTGCTTGGTGTAGCGCTTGGTGTATTTGCTTGGTGTAGCGCTTTACCACTGCTGGCCTGAAATAATATTTCTCCCAAAGCGCTCCATTTTTGATATAGCTCTTGTTCTTGGGGACCCTTCGCAGTATTTGTTTTCATTACTGCCATTTTGTTTTGTTTGTTGGGCCGTCCCAGACCCTCCCTGCACCTTGCTCCCGCCTCCCAGCTGACCCTCCCACGCTCCGCCCCCCTCCACTCTCCATTTTAGACAGATGGACCTACGTGCAGCGTCCACGCGCAGCGGTCGCGCCGAAGGTGCGCCAAAGGTAAGCCTGTCTACGACCATCCGCGCCTGGACCGCGCCCAGCGCCATACCCCCTGGCCCCCGCAAACCGCACTCCGGCCGCATTAAGTATGACGCAGCCACCCTCCTAGCCATTAACCCCGGACGCACATCCCAATGCTACGAAGCTACCCCGGGACGTACTCACGGGCCCTTCACCTGCCACTCCTGCAAATATACCAGCGTCAAGACCCTTACCACATCCACTGACCCCAAACTTAGCTCCGACTCTAACCACCTGAAGTGCATCCTGCTGAATACCCGCTCGGTCCACAGACACGCCACCGAACTCTGGGATCTACTCGACGCCATATCACCAGATGTCGCCTTCCTCACTGAAACATGGATGAATGCATCATCAACACCCGACATCGCCATAGCCATCCCGGACAATTACAAGATCATCCGAAAAGACCGCTCCATTCAAACTGGAGGAGGCATCGCCATCGTCCATAAGAACACCATCAAAATCACGACCAGCTCTGACGATAACCTTACCACCGCCGAACACCACCACTTCCAGATCCACACGGACCCCAGAACCACACTCAGAGGCACCCTCCTCTACAGGCCTCCAAGAACACATAAACAATTCACCGAGGACATCACTGACTTCATCAGTCCTCATGCCCTCGCCTCCGAGAACTACATTCTACTAGGAGACCTCAACTTCCACCTAGAAAAGAAAAACGACAGCAACACCACCACCCTTCTGGACAACCTGGCCAATCTCGGACTCCAACAACTTGGTGACACCCCCACCCATGTAGCCGGGCATACGCTAGACCCAATCTTCACTTCCAGCAAACCCATCTCCTTAGATCTCACCACAGCTCTCCACTGGACGGACCACAGTTGTGTTCACTTCAGCTACAAAACCACCTCGACCCACAACCCCCCACAACCTATTCCCCGAAGAAAATGGAATAAAATCACCACCGACCAACTCCTCACATCGCTCAACCAAAAACCACCCGCCCTCTCATCAAACCCAAACCAAGCTGCCATCAAATTCAAACAATGGATCACTCACAGCGCTGACAAATTAGCACCCTTTAAAAACAATCACACCAAACAAGACAGCAAAGAGGCCCCCTGGTTCAACGATGACCTTAAGAAATCCAAGAAACTATGCCGTACTCTCGAGAAAACATGGAGAAAAAACCCAACCGCCGACAACATGACCACCTTCAAGACAGCCACCCGCAAACACCACCAGCTGATTCGATCCACCAAGAAATCAGCACTCAAGAATCGACTCGACAACAATGCCCATAATAGCAAGGAACTATTAAACATCGTCAAAGAATTTACCAACCCCACCGCAGCCTCAAACGACATCACTCCCTCCCAAGACCTCTGTGATTCGTTATCCTCCTTCTTCTACAACAAAATTGCCGACATACATAACAGCTTCGAAAACAGTTCCAACGAACAATCCTCCCCACCCCCCTCAGAACCTAAACCGCCCTCGAACAATCTCAGCGCCTGGAACCCAATCACCACCGAAGACACCATCCGCCTAATGAATTCCATCCACTCTGGCTCGCCAACCGACCCATGTCCCCACCACATCTTCAACAAAGCAGACTCCATCATCGCACCCCATCTCCGTGATGTTATCAACTGCTCCTTCAACTCTGCTACCTTCCCAGAAAGCTGGAAACATGCCGAAGTCAGCGCCCTCCTGAAGAAACCCACAGCAGACCCTCTGAATTCAAAAACTAACGCCCAATATCCCTTCTCCCTTTCCCGGCAAAAGTCATCGAGAAAGCCGTCAATAGCCAACTCGCCGCCTTCCTCGAATCCAACAACTCCCTCGATCCCTCACAGAACGCCTTTCGAGCCAAACACAGCACCGAAACCATAGCACCCTCATACAACGCCTCAACAACATCAGAATACAAGGAAAAGCACTGGACTGGATCATCTTGTTCCTCGCCGGAAGAACCCAGAGAGTAAGACTTCCGCCATTCAAATCAGAGGCTACCGAAGTCATCTGCGGTGTACCACAAGGATCATCACTCAGTCCCACCCTCTTCAACGTCTACATGAGTCCACTCGCATCCATTGCGCGTCATCACAACCTTAACATCATCTCCTACGCTGACGACACCCAACTGATCCTTTCCCTCACCAAAGACCCTAACTCCGCCAAAACCAACCTTCACGAAGGCATGAAAAGTAGCCGAATGGATGAAAAACAGCCGCCTAAAACTTAACTCAGACAAAACGGAGGTGCTCATCCTAGGATCATCCCCCTCTGCCTGGGACGACTCATGGTGGCCTTCAGCTCTGGGCACAGCACCCATACCCACAGATCACGCACGCAACCTGGGCTTCATCCTAGATTCCTCACTCTCGATGACCAGACAAGTCAACGCCGTCTCATCCTCCTGCTTCAACGTACTTCGTATGCTCAAAAAAATCTTCCGTTGGATTCCCTCCGAGACAAGAAAGACTGTCCCCCACGCACTAGTCACGAGTCGACTGGACTACGGAAACACCCTCTATGCCGGAATTACAGCCAAATTAAAGAAAAAACTCCAACGCATCCATAACGCATCAGCGAGACTCATCTTGGACATCCCTCGCTAAAATCACATTACCGGCCACCTGAAAGTCCTCCACTGGCTCCCCATCAACAAGAGAATAACATTCCGTCTCCTCACCCACAAGGCCCTCTACAAACTAGGGCCCGAATGCCTCAACTCTCGACTATCCTTCTACATACCCACCCGCCAACTAAGATCCTCCAATCAAGGCCGCGGTTCCGCGTATCCAAAGATCCACCATGGGAGGTAGATCCTTCTCCTACTTGGCGGCCAAGACCTGGAACTCACTCCCCACCCACCTCCGCCTTACACAGAACCACATCTCCTTCAGAAAAGAACTTAAAACCTGGCTATTCGATAAATAATGAACCCATCCCCAAGCGTCTTGAGACCCTCTGGGTGAGTAGTGCGCTATATAAATTCTTGAACTTGGCTCTTGCAAGAGTTTTTATGAAGGAAAAAAAGGGAAACATAGTGAACTGGAGGGTATCTCTGAAAACAGTTTTTTATTAACATTTTTTAACAAGTCAAATGTTTGTGTTTTCTAACTTTTATTTAAATTGTTTTGCATTTTTTAATTTTATAATAGGGAGAACTAAAGCATTCAACTGTGTGTGTGTGTGTGGGGTGGGGGGAGAAACCACATCATCTCCATAAAAACCAAAAAGGAGAAAATTACTGAAAAAACACCTGTTCAAAAAAGAATAAAAAACTACTGCCTAAGGGGGGGGGGGGCATTTGTGATCCTGTGCAGACTTGCTTGTTTCCGATATAAGTATAATCTGCTTCCAGGGCTTGAAAAATCCACTCGCCCACTGGCATTGTCCCACTGGCTTTGTCGAGGATGAGCTGTTTTTGACCTCTGTCTCTGAAGGTAGAGCAAATGTGACAAGATAATAGGATTTAAAGGCATCTTTATTGCTCACATAGTGAAAGAGCAATATAATGCCATTAAATCTTATCTTGTCAAATTTGCTGGCTTTCAGAGACAGAGGATAAAAGTCAGCTCATCTTACATTTATTTTTCTTTCCGTCACTTAAGTTAGAGGATTCTGTAAAGAGAACTATTTGACAATTGAACTGTGCAAAACATGCTAAATGAAAGGCTGTAAGATGTCCGCTATTTCAGTGTTGTGTAAGAACAAAAAACTAAGTGAACTGTTCAAACATTTGAAATATATTTCACTAGTTATGAAGACCTGTTTTTGTAATTCTGTGGTGAAAAAAATATTTTTATAAGATCAAAACAAATTAGAACACTTCACTTGGTGATGCGCAGATTTAAAATATTTTTTCTGAAACCCAATTTCCAAAAATTGTTTATGCGCTATTATCAGTAAAACTACGTTAGTGGAAACGTTTTGTGGCCATTTCAATGGAAAATGTACTATCAGTAAATGGCTATGTACTACTACATCATGCTTTGGTAATATGTTTATGGAAATGAGTTTTTAAACCTGAACTGGGAATTATTGCTGCGCCTACCCTGATGACCATGCTGTTAGTGAACTAACAGGCAAGACAGAAATCATTTGTTCCCTGTGTCTTGGCTTGATTTTTGTTATGCATGGAGCAAGAATTTTGTCTAATAAATAGTTTGTTTGTACAGCAGAAATAGTGGACTTGTATATTTGAAGGTGCTCTCTTATGTGATGATGAAGAAAAAGACGGCTCCAGAAGACAGAATATTTGCCTAGGATCACACAATTTGAGACCAGTTCACAGGTCATGCACATTACAGTTAAGTTGAGTAGATTATTAAAGTTACTAGATCTGCAGGTCTAGTAAAAGTTTTATGATTTTTCGAGCCCTGGCTTACATTAGCAGCAAAAAAGTGCTTAATTTAGATTTTTGTTGTCTGCTTCAGCACGGTCACTGTGCAGGCACAGTTTCTTCAGGTTCACATGAAGTGAAAGCCTCTGAAGAGTTGTTTAGCTCTGCTGCATGAGCTAACTCTGCCTGTGCAAGCCTTTGTGGATGCATAGATATGAGGTGCCTCCTCATGCCTGTGGTACTCGTACTGTACTGGCTGTACTCCTTCTTGCAAAGTTTGCAGATGACATACTATGCAGAGATTTTTTTGCCACCTGGCCTTATGTTGAAAAAACGGCTATACTAAATATTCCTTGGCCGGCTGATGTGGCTAAGCTGGTGCAACTGATGAAGACATTTTTACATAGGAAGATAAACTGGGAAAGGGAGCAAGCAAAAAAGCTCTACCCAAAACAAAATCTAATAGATGAATAAAGCAAAAAGGATGGAATTTTCTTTTTCTAAATAAAGACATCAATATGACCCAATCACAATCCTTCTTTGAGATGTTTCCTCTCCCGGACCTCTCACAAGTTTCTTGTGAGTTTTGCGAAACCATAAAAAATGCTTGCTATTTATCTTCAATAGAACAATACATGATCAATGTTTCTAAGTTAATCAACATCTTTAATGTTTTACTTTGTTCAAAATTACAAGAAAACACTATTATTAACTTTATCCTAAAGGAAGTACTTACCCGTCTGAGTCCACGCAGGGGATTTTGTCTGGCTCCCACGAGATATTCAAACATATTTGAATTACTCTTATTATCCAGTATTAGGGTATCTTTCATAGATTCACATGCCTGAATCATTCCCCGTCGTCGAGGCGGGAGTCCCACGGTAAATTATATACAATAGCAGTGCCTAAAAAATTCTTGTAGTAGGCTGGAAAGCCTAAAGGCCCAACTAGGCCTCAAAACTTAGCAGCCTATCTACATCATTATGTAAAAAGACCTGAAATAGTAGCCTTAGCCAATCAGCTGTCCTCACCCTAAAGAACCTTCCCAGCTCAGGCAGTTCTCCTCAATTTTCACCGCACTTCGTGTGTAAGGGAGTCTCCCTGAGTGCCTACTCAGTTTTTGCTCTTTATTCCTTAAAATGTCTGAAAAGAAGGCTCTTTTCAAAGCTTGTGGGACCTGCTACAAGAAGAGAGTCCATGTGGATGACCAGCACTCTGATTGTATCTACTGCCTGCATCCTTCAAATATTGTGAAGGACTGTAGAATTTGCCGTACCTTCCCTCCGAAAACTATCAGGGATAGGGAGGCAAGGGTTCTTTTGTGGTTGAAGTCTTCTTCCACTGATGATGAGGACAAAGCCTCTACCTCCAGCAAGAGAGCTAGATCCAAAGAAAGTGCTTCTCCTGAGAGAAAGAAAAAACTTAAAACCTCTCAGAAAGCTTCAGAACCCTCTAAGAGTGCATTGGCTTCTTCAACTGTGAGTACAACCCAGGCTAAGACTGTTTCTCTGGTGTCTGTACCTACAACTACTTTGACTTCTGCCTCCTCATCTACTTCGACTGTTACTACTTCAGCTATTACCTCACCGTTGATGTCTGTTAAACCATTGCTGACTAAATCCAAGTTGCCATTGTCGACGTCTCCGTCGACGACGGCTCCGTCGACTAAATCTTCTGCTCCGTCGACGGCAACGAAGCCAACTTCATCGTCGACGAAGACATCGTCGACAAAGGACTCGTCATCGTCGAAGTCACCATCCACGACCGCGTCGACTAAGGGCTCGTCGACGAAGACATCATCGACGACCTCGTCGACTAAAGACTCGTCGACGAAGACATCATCGACGGCCTCGTCGACGAAGACCTCGTCGACTAAGACGCCGACGACGGACCCGTCGGCGAAGGGCTCGTCGACGAAGATACCGTCGACGGTCCCGACGACGAGGGACTCGTCGACGAAGACACCATCGCCGGTCCCGACGACGAGGGACTCGTCGACGAAGATGCTACCGACCGTCCCGACGGCGAAGGCACCATTGACAACCTCGTCAATGGCAAGATCTTTGTCATTGACAGGACCGTCGACGGAGATCCACACTTACATCTGCTCATCTGTTGCACGGTTCACCTCCAGCAAAGATACAATACACTCATTTTCAGATGAAGACGTATCAACGGCAGGATTATTCACATGTTTCTCCACTTTTGCCATCGCACATTTTGGAGACATACATGGAAGAGGAGTCAGATGAAGGGGAAGAGGATGATGGTCCTTTTGGGATTGCCCGTCACCCTTCTCAACTAAATATCAAATATCAGGAAGATGATGAGAAGGAAGTCCATGATCAATATACACATGACGTTTATTCCACGCCATATCAGTCACCTCATACCAGACCATCTCGGTCTGAGGACACTGCGCATTTACCATCTTCCTTAATACAGGATTTGCAGGCTATGTTGGCGGATTACCGCCAGAGATTTCCATCAAATCAGGTTGCCCCGGCTGGGTCACCTGTTCCAGTTAACGTGCCAAGACCTCAGTCACCAAGAACTTCATTGTCGCCACAGCAAAATGCTGCTCCAGTTCCTCAAAATGATACGGACACTTCTTCCAATGATGATGAAGAAAGCAGGGAAGAATGAGAGTTACCGGATAAAACACCTGTGGATCCTTGGGAGGATTATGTCATTCCTATGCCTTCTCCACCTGCGCCCCGTCCTTCAGATTCTCCACCTGAAGATATTGGGGGTTTCCACAATATTATGCAGAGAGCTGCTAATAGGTTTGAATTGGCCGTCACAGTTGAGCAGTCGGACTGCTTTTTACATGACTTTAAGGAGGGATATCGCAGAGTGACCAGGGCTATCCCTATTATTGATTATATATGGAAGGAAGGCCTCAACATAATGAAAACTCCAGCTTCCATTCCGGCAGTCCTTCCAAGGATAGAGAAAAAGTATCGAACACCATCTGATACTCCAGCTTGTTTGATAGGTCACCCTCGACCTGATTCGGTCATATCCCAAGCTGCACAGCAGAAATCCAAAAACCCTTCTGCTCCCATTTCAACACCACCTGACAAGGAGGGCAGAAGACTTGATGCGATTGGAAAGAAGTTTTCAGCAAACGCAGCAGCCTCCATTAAAGCTGCGAATTCATTGGCTATCCTAGCTCGTTATGACAGACAAATGTGGTCCGATCTCACGGAATATCTTGAATTGATCCCTGAGGATCATCAGATGGAGGTGCGCAGGATTGTACAAGAGGGTGAAAGGGCGGCCTCAGAGATTATTGATTGCGCCCTGGACATTTCAAACACCAATTTCAGGCAATTGGCTGGAGCGGCTGTACTTCGGCGTCAAGGTTGGCTCAGGGCTACCACCTTCAGGCCTGAGGTCCAAACCAAAATCTTGGACATGGCATTTGATGGCGAATCATTGTTTGGAAAGCACATTGATGACGCTTTACTAGCTATTAAAACTGATACTGATACAGCTAAATCTCTAGGTACCCTGCAATATAAGAGAGGATCCTTTAGAGGAGCAAGGGGCAGAGGTTACTCCTCCAGAGGCAATTATTCAAACCAACAAAATCGTCAGTATCAACCTACCTACAACAAGCCTTATTACCAATCTTCTTACAGGCAGCCTGCCTCTGGTTCTTTCTCTCGGCAAGGAGGGAAACGACGCTCAGGTAATCAAGGGCGAGATTCCAACAAGCGCCAGTGAGCTTTGCCGGATGTCAGCCATTCACCTTTCCCTTCCCGTGGGTGCCAAAATCTCCGCCTTTTTCCATCAATGGCGGAAGATAACTTCAGATCAATGGGTCCTAGATTTGGTCAGCAAGGGACACACTCTGGAGTTTTTGCAAAAACCACCGACAACGCCGCCCAGGGGTCCCCCTCCCCCTCGTCTTCACTTACTCTTCAAAGAAGCCTTAAAGATGCAACACAAGAATGCGATAGAACCAGTCCCTCCTTCTCAGAAAGGGATGGGGTTTTATTCTCGCTTCTTCTTCGTGGAGAAAAATTCGGAAGAGTGGCGTCCAATATTGGATTTGCGCAAACTCAACAAGTATCTAAAGAAACCGAGTTTCCGCATGGTAACGTTGAAGGACGTTCTGAATTGTCTCAACGAAGGGGACTTTATGGCTTCTCTGGATCTACAAGACGCCTACTTCCACATTCCTATTCACCCGCACCACCGCAAATTCCTAAGGTTCCAAGTGGCTGGCGTCCATTTCTAGTTCAAAGTGCTTCCATTCGGCCTAAAATCGCCCCCCAGAATCTTTACCAAATGCCTGGCTCCAGTGGCTGCTCTGTTGAGGTCCCAGGGAATACAAGTTTTCCCTTACCTCGACGATTGGCTATTGAAAGGTCCAACCAGAAACTCAACAATAGAAGCGGTCAGGAGTACACTTTCTCTCTTCTCGAATCTAGGTCCTCAATTCGAGGAAATCTCAGCTCCAACCTCATCAAGAATTGACATTTCTGGGTGCAATCTTGAACACATGCCAGTGCAAAGCATACCTGACACAAGAGCGACAAAACAAATTCGTAAAGCTTGCAAAGCAGATATCCGCAAGAAGGTCACTTTCAGTTCGGATGTACGCTTCCCTACTAGGGATGTGTTCGTCTGCGATCAGCCTCATTCCTATGGCGAGACTCAGAATGAGACCATTGCAAGAAGAGCCACTTCGTCAGTGGAAGCAAGTCGAGGGATCATTCGACGACCGCATCAAAGTAACTGCCAAAATGAAACACGCTCTTCTTTGGTGGTCAAAGACACACAACTTGTCGCCGGGCCTCACTTTTCTCCAAGACATTCCGGAGTTCACCCTGACTACGGGCGCATCCATGGAAGGTTGGGGAGGTCACCTTCAGGACCTTCAGATCCAGGGAAGATGGTCTCGTCAGTACCAACAAAAGCACATCAACAGTTTAGAACTGAGGGCCATTTTTCTCTCCCTACAAGCCTTCCTGCCAAGGATTGTGAATTCATCCGTGCTGGTGCGTACAGACAATACCACCAGCATGTTCTACATAAACAAACAGGGAGGAACGAAATCTCTCACCCTGTCGCTGGAAGCTCAGGAGATGTGGGAATGGGCCCTGCGCCACGGCATATCCCTCAGAGCGGAGCATGTACAAGGGGTTCGGAACTCTTTAGCGGACAGTCTCAGCAGAACATTCACAGACTGTCACGAATGGGAGCTCGAACAACATCAAGTAGACATGATCTTTCGGCTTTGGGGGACACCGATGCTGGATTTGTTTGCCACACAGCAAAACAGCAAATGCCTGTTTTATGCCAGCAGGTTCCCAGAACAGGGGTCAAGAGGAAATGCACTCCTGATGAGATGGACAGGAATGTTCGCATACGCCTATCCTCCGATTCCGCTCATTCCGAAGGTGCTGCAAAAGATGAAGAGAGAACACTGCACTCTCATCCTCATTGCTCCCCGTTGGCCAAGGCAATTCTGGTTTCAAGAGCTCCTTCTGCTCTCTCAACAACCTCCGTTTCGTCTCAAACCGACAGTATCGATGTTGACAAGGGAGAGAGGTCAAATCCATCATCCGGATCCTCAATCGCTGCACTTGCACGCTTGGCTCCTGACATCTTAGAGTTCAAGGACCTGAACATCTCCTCGGACTGCAGAGAGATATTGTCGCAAGCACGTGCACAAAGTACCATCAAAAATATCGTTTTAAATGGAAGAGATTCTGCTCATGGTGTGGGGATAATGATGTTCATCCACTTCAAGCTCCTCCAGAAGCCATCCTTCCATACCTACTGTCGTTGGCTAAGGCTGGTCTAGCTTTTTCTTCCGTTAAAGTGCATCTGGCAGCGATATCCAGATTCAGGAAGAGTTCAAACAAACCATCCTTATGTTCATCCTCTTTGATCAAACAATTCCTTAAGGGGCTATTCCGAGCTTTTCCACCAGTTCGCCCTCCTCCTCCTGAGTGGGATCTTAATATTGTTCTTTCTCAGCTTCTAAAAAGGCCTTTTGAACCGATTCATAAAGCGGAACTGAAGTTTCTCACGTGGAAAGTGGCTATCTTGCTGGCTCTTACTTCAGCTCGCAGAGTTAGTGAAATACAGGCCTTCACTATTACTCACCCTTTCCTATAATTCTCTAAAGACTTTGTTACGCTTAGGACCAATCCAAAATTCATTCCTAAAGTACCAACTCAGTTTCATATTAATCAACCGGTCAAGCTCAGAACCTTTTTCCCGGATCCGAAAACTCCTGCGGAGAAGGTCTTACATTCTTTGGATGTAAAAAGGTGCCTGAAGTTTTACCTTCAGAAGACAAAGGACATCCGCAAGTCTAAACAACTTTTTGTTGCCTATGGCAAAGCCACCTTGGGTCAAGCTGTCACAAAAGCAACTATTGCCAGGTGGTTGTCTTCTACAATTACTTTCTGTCATGACAAGGCCAACAGACCTTTATCAAGGAAGGTCAAAGCGCATTCCACAAGGACAATGTCGGCGTCTACGGCCCTTTTCGCTGCTGTGACGCTGGAGAACATTTGCCGAGCTGCTACTTGGAAAAGTGTACACACTTTTACCGAACATTACTGTCTGCAGTCGGCGGTTCATGATGACACAGCTGTTGGTGATGCGGTGCTGCAGCATCTTCTTCACTAAGGTTGGATAGTTTATGCTAATTTTCATTCTTCTTTTACAGTTTAAGTATTTATAATGCTGTCCTATCAGTGATGTTTTTGAAGATTTTGATGCTAATGTTATGTTAACAAGTTTATACTCTATTACCTTCCTGGTTGAGTGGGGATAGATATATATATTTTCCTTGTCTCCCACCTTCCTCTATCGACAGACATGATGTTACTGCTTGCTATTCTGATTCAGGCATGTGAATCTATGAAAGATACCCTAATACTGGATAAGAAAACGAGTTACTTACCTGTAACTACGGTTATCCAGTATTGGTATCTTTCATAGATTCACATGCACCCACCCTCCTCCCCGGTAGGGCAGTTCTTTTTATGGATACTCATTCTCACTTGTGCTGGGAAAATCTGAGGAGAACTGCCTGAGCTGGGAAGGTTCTAGAGGGTGAGGACAGCTGATTGGCTAAGGCTACTATTTCAGGTCTTTTTACATAATGATGTAGATAGGCTGCTAAGTTTGAGGCCTAGTTGGGCCTTTAGGCTTTCCAGCCTACTACAAGAATTTTTTAGGCACTGCTATTGTATATAATTTACCGTGGGACTCCCGCCTCGACGACGGGGAATGATTCAGGCATGTGAATCTATGAAAGATACCAATACTGGATAACCGTAGTTACAGGTAAGTAACTCGTTTTCTTATAGTTTAGCATTAAGTAATAACTGAAAACATGATAAAGAACTCTATACAATATATTCAAATGAAATTTAGAACTATATGAACTCGCGAATGGCTCTTGAGCCTCTCACTGGAGTAATGACAACTTAAAAATAGATGTACATAGTGACAACGATTACCGTACAATAGTGCATGAACTGCTCACTCTCTTTCTGAATTATAATTGCGACTTTAATGTATACAAAGACTATGAAAAGTATAGTATTAGAAAATTAATTAAAAATTGCTGGGAAGAGATCTCAATATGACAGTTACAAGAACTGAGAAAATACACAATCTCAACTGAAATATTGCTCTGTTTTATACTCACACATCGTTTATTAGAAACATTTTGCTGTCTGTTACGTTGAAAATAGCCATTTCCTTTTAAAATAATGTCATCACACTAGATATATTATACAATTATTCTACTACACATACACTCAAAAATAATTTACTTAAAAAAACACAACCTACATATATTATACAATTATTCTACTGTACATTCACTCAAAAATAATTTACTTTAAAAAAAAAACACACATACAACCTGAAAATTCCTTGAAAAAACGTAGGTTAAAGTAACATTCTAGTTAGGTAAATTTCTCAGTGATCACATTAATGTTAAGAAGTAAAAAAAAAAACAGAAATCCAGCAGTTAAATTTAGCAGCACTAACTATAACGAACCGTCGCCATGCCGGCTCATGACATCACATGACCTCACTCATGGCATGTTTGAGGACATCATTTATGACATCACTGTTATCTCAAATGGCATCACTGACGGTCTTTTAATTGATTCAAACTATAATATTACCTTAACCTTTGTCTCTTTCAGTGAAACGATATACGTATATCCATCCCAGTGGCGATTGCCACAGGGTAGTTATAGTTATGATCTGTTTCTATTGGAAAAGCATTTGTTTTAGGGTTGCTAATAACTTAGGCACTGTTTGGCACATCTACAATATACTCGACCCCACCCCCCCACCCTCCCTACTCAGTTTTTGCTCTTTATTCCTTAAAATGTCTGAAAAGAAGGCTCTTTTCAAAGCTTGTGGGGCATGCTACAAGAAGAGAGTCCATGTGGATGACCAGCACTCTGATTGTATCTACTGCCTGCATCCTTCAAATATTGTGAAGGACTGTAGAATTTGCCGTACCTTCCCTCCGAAAACTATCAGGGATAGGGAGGCTAGGGTTCTTTTGTGGTTGAAGTCTTATTCCACTGATGATGAGGACAAAGCCTCTACCTCCAGCAAGAGAGCTAGATCCAAAGAAAGTGCTTCTCCTGAGAGAAAGAAAAAACATAAAACCTCTCAGAAAGCTTCAGAACCCTCTAAGAGTGCATTGGCTTCTTCAACTGTGAGTACAACCCAGGCTAAGACTGTTTCTCTGGTGTCTGTACCTACAACTACTTTGACTTCTGCCTCCTCATCTACTTCGACTGTTACTACTTCAGCTATTACCTCACCGTTGATGTCTGTTAAACCATTGCTGACTAAATCCAAGTTGCCATTGTCGACGTCTCCGTCGACGACGGCTCCGTCGACTAAATCTTCTGCTCCGTCGACGGCAACGAAGCCAACTTCATCATCGACGAAGACATCGTCGACAAAGGACTCGTCATCGTCAAAGTCACCATCAACGACCGCGTCGACTAAGGGCTCGTCGACGAAGACCTCATCGACGACCTCGTCGACTAAAGACTCGTCGACGAAGACATCATCGACGGCCTCGTCGACGATGACCTCGTCGACGAAGACGCCGACGACGGACCCGTCGGCGAAGGGCTCGTCGACGAAGATACCGTCGACGGTCCAGACGACGAGGGACTCGTCGACGAAGACACCATCGCCGGTCCCGACAACGAGGGACTCGTCGACGAAGATGCTACCGACCGTCCCGACGGCGAAGGCACCATTGACAACCTCGTCAACGGCAAGATCTTTGTCATTGACAGGACCGTCAACGGAGATCCCGGTGACAGTGGCCTCCGCACTTACATCTGCTCATCTGTTGCACGGTTCACCTCCAGCAAAGATACAATACACTCATTTTCAGATGAAGACGTATCAACGGCAGGATTATTCACATGTTTCTCCACTTTTGCCATCGCACATTTTGGAGACATACATGGAAGAGGAGTCAGATGAAGGGGAAGAGGATGATGGTCCTTTTGGGATTGCCCGTCACCCTTCTCAACTAAATATTAAATATCAGGAAGATGATGAGGAGGAAGTCCATGATCAATATACACATGACGTTTATTCCACGCCATATCAGTCACCTCATACCAGACCTTCTCGGTCTGAGGACACTGCGCATTTACCATCTTCCTTAATACAGGATTTGCAGGCTATGTTGGCGGATTACCGCCAGAGATTTCCATCAAATCAGGTTGCCCCGGCTGGGTCACCTGTTCCAGTTAACGTGCCAAGACCTCAGTCACCAAGAACTTCATTGTCGCCACAGCAAAATGCTGCTCCAGTTCCTCAAAATGATACGGACACTTCTTCCAATGATGATGAAGAAAGCAGGGAAGAAGGAGAGTTACCGGATAAAACACCTGTGGATCCTTGGGAGGATTATGTCATTCCTATGCCTTCTCCACCTGCGCCCCGTCCTTCAGATTCTCCACCTGAAGATATTGGGGGTTTCCACAATATTATGCAGAGAGCTGCTAATAGGTTTGAATTGGCCGTCACAGTTGAGCAGTCGGACTGCTTTTTACATGACTTTAAGGAGGGATATCGCAGAGTGACCAGGGCTATCCCTATTATTGATTATATATGGAAGGAAGGCCTCAACATAATGAAAACTCCAGCTTCCATTCCGGCAGTCCTTCCAAGGATAGAGAAAAAGTATCGAACACCATCTGATACTCCAGCTTGTTTGATAGGTCACCCTCGACCTGATTCGGTCATATCCCAAGCTGCACAGCAGAAATCCAAAAACCCTTCTGCTCCCATTTCAACACCACCTGACAAGGAGGGCAGAAGACTTGATGCGATTGGAAAGAAGTTTTCAGCAAACGCAGCAGCCTCCATTAAAGCTGCGAATTCATTGGCTATCCTAGCTCGTTATGACAGACAAATGTGGTCCGATCTCACGGAATATCTTGAATTGATCCCTGAGGATCATCAGATGGAGGTGCGCAGGATTGTACAAGAGGGTGAAAGGGCGGCCTCAGAGATTATTGATTGCGCCCTGGACATTTCAAACACCAATTTCAGGCAATTGGCTGGAGCGGCTGTACTTCGGCGTCAAGGTTGGCTCAGGGCTACCACCTTCAGGCCTGAGGTCCAAACCAAAATCTTGGACATGGCATTTGATGGCGAATCATTGTTTGGAAAGCACATTGATGGCGCTTTACTAGCTATTAAAACTGATACTGATACAGCTAAATCTCTAGGTACCCTGCAATATAAGAGAGGATCCTTTAGAGGAGCAAGGGGCAGAGGTTACTCCTCCAGAGGCAATTATTCAAACCAACAAAATCGTCAGTATCAACCTACCTACAACAAGCCTTATTACCAATCTTCTTACAGGCAGCCTGCCTCTGGTTCTTTCTCTCGGCAAGGAGGGAAACGACGCTCAGGTAATCAAGGGCGAGATTCCAACAAGCGCCAGTGAGCTTTGCCGGATGTCAGCCATTCACCTTTCCCTTCCCGTGGGTGCCAAAATCTCCACCTTTTTCCATCAATGGCGGAAGATAACTTCAGATCAATGGGTCCTAGATTTGGTCAGCAAGGGACACACTCTGGAGTTTTTGCAAAAACCACCGACAACGCCGCCCAGGGGTCCCCCTCCCCCTCGTCTTCACTTACTCTTCAAAGAAGCCTTAAAGATGCAACACAAGAATGCGATAGAACCAGTCCCTCCTTCTCAGAAAGGGATGGGGTTTTATTCTCGCTTCTTCTTCGTGGAGAAAAATTCGGAAGAGTGGCGTCCAATATTGGATTTGCGCAAACTCAACAAGTATCTAAAGAAACCGAGTTTCCGCATGGTAACGTTGAAGGACGTTCTGAATTGTCTCAACGAAGGGGACTTTATGGCTTCTCTGGATCTACAAGACGCCTACTTCCACATTCCTATTCACCCGCACCACCGCAAATTCCTAAGGTTCCAAGTGGCTGGCGTCCATTTCCAGTTCAAAGTGCTTCCATTCGGCCTAAAATCGGCCCCCAGAATCTTTACCAAATGCCTGGCTCCAGTGGCTGCTCTGTTGAGGTCCCAGGGTATACAAGTTTTCCCTTACCTCGACGATTGGCTATTGAAAGGTCCAACCAGAAACTCAACAATAGAAGCGGTCAGGAGTACACTTTCTCTCTTCTCGAATCTAGGTCTGACCCTCAATTCGAGGAAATCTCAGCTCCAACCTCATCAAGAATTGACATTTCTGGGTGCAATCTTGAACACATGCCAGTGCAAAGCATACCTGACACAAGAGCGACAAAACAAATTCGTAAAGCTTGCAAAGCAGATATCCGCAAGAAGGTCACTTTCAGTTCGGATGTACTCTTCCCTACTAGGGATGTGTTCGTCTGCGATCAGCCTCATTCCTATGGCGAGACTCAGAATGAGACCATTGCAAGAAGAGCCACTTCGTCAGTGGAAGCAAGTCGAGGGATCATTCGACGACCGCATCAAAGTAACTGCCAAAATGAAACACGCTCTTCTTTGGTGGTCAAAGACACACAACTTGTCGCCGGGCCTCACTTTTCTCCAAGACATTCCGGAGTTCACCCTGACTACGGGCGCATCCATGGAAGGTTGGGGAGGTCACCTTCAGGACCTTCAGATCCAGGGAAGATGGTCTCGTCAGTACCAACAAAAGCACATCAACAGTTTAGAACTGAGGGCCATTTTTCTCTCCCTACAAGCCTTCCTGCCAAGGATTGTGAATTCATCCGTGCTGGTGCGTACAGACAATACCACCAGCATGTTCTACATAAACAAACAGGGAGGAACGAAATCTCTCACCCTGTCGCTGGAAGCTCAGGAGATGTGGGAATGGGCCCTGCGCCACGGCATATCCCTCAGAGCGGAGCATGTACAAGGGGTTCGGAACTCTTTAGCGGACAGTCTCAGCAGAACATTCACAGACTGTCACGAATGGGAGCTCGAACAACATCAAGTAGACATGATCTTTCGGCTTTGGGGGACACCGACGCTGGATTTGTTTGCCACACAGCAAAACAGCAAATGCCTGTTTTATGCCAGCAGGTTCCCAGAACAGGGGTCAAGAGGAAATGCACTCCTGATGAGATGGACAGGAATGATCGCATACGCCTATCCTCCGATTCCGCTCATTCCGAAGGTGCTGCAAAAGATGAAGAGAGAACACTGCACTCTCATCCTCATTGCTCCCCGTTGGCCAAGGCAATTCTGGTTTCAAGAGCTCCTTCTGCTCTCTCAACAACCTCCGTTTCGTCTCAAACCGACAGTATCGATGTTGACAAGGGAGAGAGGTCAAATCCATCATCCGGATCCTCAATCGCTGCACTTGCACGCTTGGCTCCTGACTTCTTAGAGTTCAAGGACCTGAACATCTCCTCGGACTGCAGAGAGATATTGTCGCAAGCACGTGCACAAAGTACCATCAAAAATATCGTTTTAAATGGAAGAGATTCTGCTCATGGTGTGGGGATAATGATGTTCATCCACTTCAAGCTCCTCCAGAAGCCATCCTTCCATACCTACTGTCGTTGGCTAAGGCTGGTCTAGCCTTTTCTTCCGTTAAAGTGCATCTGGCAGCGATATCCAGATTCAGGAAGAGTTCAAACAAACCATCCTTATGTTCATCCTCTTTGATCAAACAATTCCTTAAGGGGCTATTCCGAGCTTTTCCACCAGTTCGCCCTCCTCCTCCTGAGTGGGATCTTAATATTGTTCTTTCTCAGCTTCTAAAAAGGCCTTTTGAACCGATTCATAAAGCGGAACTGAAGTTTCTCACGTGGAAAGTGGCTATCTTGCTGGCTCTTACTTCAGCTCGCAGAGTTAGTGAAATACAGGCCTTCACTATTACTCACCCTTTCCTACAATTCTCTAAAGACTTTGTTACGCTTAGGACCAATCCAAAATTCATTCCTAAAGTACCAACTCAGTTTCATATTAATCAACCGGTCAAGCTCAGAACCTTTTTCCCGGATCCGAAAACTCCTGCGGAGAAGGTCTTACATTCTTTGGATGTAAAAAGGTGCCTGAAGTTTTACCTTCAGAAGACAAAGGACATCCGCAAGTCTAAACAACTTTTTGTTGCCTATGGCAAAGCCACCTTGGGTCAAGCTGTCACAAAAGCAACTATTGCCAGGTGGTTGTCTTCTACAATTACTTTCTGTCATGACAAGGCCAACAGACCTTTATCAAGGAAGGTCAAAGCGCATTCCACAAGGACAATGTCGGCGTCTACAGCCCTTTTCGCCGCTGTGACGCTGGAGAACATTTGCCGAGCTGCTACTTGGAAAAGTGTACACACTTTTACCGAACATTACTGTCTGCAGTCGGCGGTTCATGATGACACAGCTGTTGGTGATGCGGTGCTGCAGCATCTTCTTCACTAAGGTTGGATAGTTTATGCTAATTTTCATTCTTCTTTTACAGTTTAAGTATTTATAATGCTGTCCTATCAGTGATGTTTATGAAGGTTTTGATGCTAATGTTATGTTAACAAGTTTATACTCTATTACCTTCCTGGTTGAGTGGGGATAGATATATATATTTTCCTTGTCTCCCACCTTCCTCTATCGACAGACATGATGTTACTGCTTGCTATTCTGATTCAGGCATGTGAATCTATGAAAGATACCCTAATACTGGATAAGAAAACGAGTTACTTACCTGTAACTACGGTTATCCAGTATTGGTATCTTTCATAGATTCACATGCACCCACCCTCCTCCCCGGTAGGGCAGTTCTTTTTATGGATACTCATTCTCACTTGTGCTGGGAAAATCTGAGGAGAACTGCCTGAGCTGGGAAGGTTCTAGAGGGTGAGGACAGCTGATTGGCTAAGGCTACTATTTCAGGTCTTTTTACATAATGATGTAGATAGGCTGCTAAGTTTGAGGCCTAGTTGGGCCTTTAGGCTTTCCAGCCTACTACAAGAATTTTTTAGGCACTGCTATTGTATATAATTTACCGTGGGACTCCCGCCTCGACGACGGGGAATGATTCAGGCATGTGAATCTATGAAAGATACCAATACTGGATAACCGTAGTTACAGGTAAGTAACTCGTTTTCTTATAGTTTAGCATTAAGTAATAACTGAAAACATGATAAAGAACTCTATACAATATATTCAAATGAAATTTAGAACTATATGAACTCGCGAATGGCTCTTGAGCCTCTCACTGGAGTAATGACAACTTAAAAATAGATGTACATAGTGACAACGATTACCGTACAATAGTGCATGAACTGCTCACTCTCTTTCTGAATTATAATTGCGACTTTAATGTATACAAAGACTATGAAAAGTATAGTATTAGAAAATTAATTAAAAATTGCTGGGAAGAGATCTCAATATGACAGTTACAAGAACTGAGAAAATACACAATCTCAACTGAAATATTGCTCTGTTTTATACTTACACATCGTTTATTAGAAACATTTTGCTGTCTGTTACGTTGAAAATAGCCATTTCCTTTTAAAATAATGTCATCACACTAGATATATTATACAATTATTCTACTACACATACACTCAAAAATAATTTACTTAAAAAAAAACACAACCTACATATATTATACAATTATTCTACTGTACATTCACTCAAAAATAATTTACTTTAAAAAAAAACCACACACACAACCTGAAAATTCCTTGAAAAAACGTAGGTTAAAGTAACATTCTAGTTAGGTAAATTTCTCAGTGATCACATTAATGTTAAGAAGTAAAAAAAAAAACAGAAATCCAGCAGTTAAATTTAGCAGCACTAACTATAACGAACCGTCGCCATGCCGGCTCATGACATCACATGACCTCACTCATGGCATGTTTGAGGACATCATTTATGACATCACTGTTATCTCAAATGGCATCACTGATGGTCTTTTAATT
Source organism: Lissotriton vulgaris (assembly GCF_964263255.1). Classification (NCBI taxonomy): domain Eukaryota; kingdom Metazoa; phylum Chordata; class Amphibia; order Caudata; family Salamandridae; genus Lissotriton; species Lissotriton vulgaris. The sequence goes on along the minus strand of NC_141697.1, from coordinate 1,216,463,109 downwards.
GATTCAAACTATAATATTACCTTAACCTTTGTCTCTTTCAGTGAAACGATATACGTATATCCATCCCAGTGGCGATTGCCACAGGGTAGTTATAGTTATGATCTGTTTCTAATGGAAAAGCATTTGTTTTAGGGTTGCTAATAACTTAGGCACTGTTTGGCACATCTACAATATACTCGACCCCACCCCCCCACCCTCCCCTGCCTCCAAAACCGTCTCATCCACATAATCTTCTTCCTGTAAAGTTTCTGGGGATGTGTTGAAGTGGCGGCAAGAAAAAGGAAGGGGCCCCAAAACTCGTTTTTCACAATTTTTTATTCATTTTTTTGTCCTCATCTCACCAATAAGCGTCTGCAATTCTTAAAAAGAAGCTGTCTTTCTAAACAGTGCGCCCTGCGGCTGCTGCATTCGCTTAGGCCAAACCAGACCAGCCCCTTTGTTGGAAGCTTGGTGTAATCCTAGCACCAGGAGGAACCAAGAGGAAACTATACCAGTCTCAAATCCCTACCCCAGGACACAAGGACCACTCTTACTTTCTCCCTCTTGTTCCAAACGGGCCATGGCAAACGCAGCTTTTAACCAGTCCTCACACTTTGGGGGCCGCAGTTCTTTCCACTTCGTACAGATTTCTCTCCGGGCTATTAAGACCAGGTATAACAACAAGCCTCTATGTGTCTGCTGAAGATTCTTTACAAACGCGCCGTCATCCCCAAATAGTACCAGGGAGACGTTGACCTTGATTTTAACCTTACAAATGCCACACAAAACATCCCCCTACCCCCCTCCAAAAAGCTCTAAGTTTGGGTCAGTCATAGAAAATATTAATATCATTGCCCATAGTTTCTATGAATGCCAACTATTTTTACATAGGAAAATTTGACAAATCTACATGAAAACCACTGAATGGATTTAAACAACATTTGGTAGAAAGCTACATCTTTTTCGTGTAAATCTGTTCAGTAGTTTTGGAGAAATGAAGGCTCAAAATTTCTAGATATTTTATGCCATGGAAGATCTGCGGCGCAGACGGATCTCAAGATGAGATTTGATTAGCTGTCAAAATAACAATAAGGCTTCGGCAGCCATCCTAGGACTCTGTATTCTATCCTAATTCCTAGTAAAACAAGCATTTGCAATGCAATAGGTCTCGCATTAGGAAAGTTTGAGCTGTTGGTATTGTAAATGACAAATTTTATATTTATCTGTTGGTTTTGAAAATAGCGAAATTAATAGCTTTGTCATTTACAATGCCAATATTTTTAACTTTCGCAAATGTGACACCTATAGCATTTGTAATGCAATATGTGTTGTATTTACGTGACTTAGATGTATTGATATTACTAATAACAATGTAGCATAATTATGTGGCAATGAGTGGTATTGTGTGGAGTGTGTTGCATTCAGTAGAGCGTAATTATGTGGCGTGTAATGTGGCACTGAGTGGTATTTGGAGTGTATGTTGCATCAAGTGCAGTGTAATTATGTGGCGTGTAATTATGTGGCACTGAGTGGTATTTAGAGTGTATGTTGCATTGAGTGTAGTGTAATTATGTGGCGTGTAATTATGTGGCACTGAGTGGTAATTGGAGTGTATGTTGCATTGAGCGCAGTCTAATTATTTAGCATATAATTATGTGACACTGAGTTGTATTGTTTGGAGTGTATTTTGCATTCAGTAGAGTGTAATTATGTGGCGTGTAATTATGTGGCACTGAGTGGTATTTGGAGTGTATTTTGCATTGAGTGCAGTGTAATTATGTGGCACTGAGTGGTATTCGGAGTGTATGTTTCATTGAGTGCAATGTAGTTATGAAGCATAATTATGTGGAACTGAGTGGTATTGTGTGGAGTGTGTTGCATTCAGTAGAGTGTAATTATGTGGCGTGTAAATATGTGACAGTGTTATTTGGAGTGTATGTTGCGTTGAGTGCAGTGTAATTATGTGGCACTGATTGGTATTTGGAGTGTATGTTGCATTGAGTGCAGTGTAATTATGTGGCTTGTAATGTGGCACAGAGTGGTATTTGGAGTGTACGTTGCATTGAAATTATGTGGCATGTAATTATGTGGCACTGAGTGGTATTTGGAGTGTATGTTGCGTTGAGCGCAATGTAATTATGTAGCATATAATTATGTGGAGTGTATGTTGTATTTAGTAGAGTGTAATTGTGTGGCGTGCAATTATGTGGCACTGAGTGGTATTGTTTGGAGTGCATGTTGCATTGAGTGCAGTGTAATTATGTGGCTTGTAATGTGGCACAGAGTGGTATTTGAAGTGTACGTTGCATTGAAATTATGTGGCGTTTTATTATGTGGCACTGAGTGGTATTTGGAGTGTATGACTCACCACTACAAACACAAACACACACACAACAACACAACACCAGCCGTCAGTGCACGCTTTCACCGGGGCCAAACACCACCAGCCATCAATGCACTCTTTCACCAAGCACAAACACCATCAGGCGTACAACACCAGGCAGCCGTCAGTGCATGCTTTTACAAGGCGCACTCACCAGCAACCGTCAGTGCACGCTTTCACCAAACACACACACCATCAGCCATCTGTGCACGCTTTTACCAAGCACACACCCACCAGCCGTCAGTGCACCCTTCCACCAGGCACACACACCTCCAGGCGCCAGTGCACGCATCAATTGTTAACGCATCCACAATTAACTATTGTAGCAATCGCAGTATGGTACACTTTACTTTTAAACATATTCATCTAAAGCACAGCATGCCACCATTGCTAAAATTACAATCCAACCCACATAATTCCACTACACACCACATGCACAATGCCATTAGCTCAAACTCAAATAAATCCGAGCCCGATTGCATTTCTAATGCTTGTTCCTTTTGCCCGGTGTTCGTCTTTTCTTGCCCTGTGCACTGAATGGGCTGTGCATGCTCATTAGCAGGCATTTAAATGTGGAAGATATGCCCCCGACCATCTCCGGTCGATTCTTCGGCGTCCTGGGAGACGACTGTTTGAGGCAGAGGGTCATCGTTTTCAGGTATGCTCACTGGGGTTGTGAGGAGTTTAGTTTGCATAGAGTTTTTGGCGGTGCGCGGTCTTTGACTTACGCGCTACTGGGGAAAGGCGTCTTGAGTACTGCTGTGAAAAATGTTAGGCATGCGGGCTCTCTCGCCATAACGTTTATGCTATGCCCGTCCCCGGTCGAATGTATGTTTTGCATTTTTGCCGGGACTGGCTCGTAGTGTACCTTACTTGGGCAGCATACTTTATTAGTGACCATCTCCGGTCGATTCTTCGGCGTCCTGGGAGATGACTGTTTGAGGCAGAGGGTCATCGTTTTCAGGTATGCTCACTGGGGTTGTGAGGAGTTTAGTTTGCATCGAGTTTTGGGCGGGGCGCGGTCTTTGACTTACGCGCTACTGGGGAAAGGCGTCTTGAGTACTGCTGTGAAAAATGTTAGGCATGCGGGCTCTCTCGCCATAACGTTTATGCTATGCCCGTCCCCGGTCGAATGTATGTTTTGCATTTTTTGCCGGGACTGGCTCGTAGTGTACCTTACTTGGGCTGCATACTTTATTAGTGACCATCTCCGGTCGATTCTTCGGCGTCCTGGGAGATGACTGTTTGAGGCAGAGGGTCATCGTTTTCAGGTATGCTCACTGGGGTTGTGAGGAGTTTAGTTTGCATCGAGTTTTGGGCGGGGCGCGGTCTTTGACTTACGCGCTACTGGGGAAAGGCGTCTTGAGTACTGCTGTGAAAAATGTTAGGCATGCGGGCTCTCTCGCCATAACGTTTATGCTATGCCCGTCCCCGGTCGAATGTATGTTTTGCATTTTTTGCCGGGACTGGCTCGTAGTGTACCTTACTTGGGCTGCATACTTTATTAGTGACCATCTCCGGTCGATTCTTCGGCGTCCTGGGAGATGACTGTTTGAGGCAGAGGGTCATCGTTTTCAGGTATGCTCACTGGGGTTGTGAGGAGTTTAGTTTGCATCGAGTTTTGGGCGGTGCGCGGTCTTTGACTTACGCGCTACTGGGGAAAGGCGTCTTGAGTACTGCTGTGAAAAATGTTAGGCATGCGGGCTCTCTCGCCATAACGTTTATGCTATGCCCGTCCCCGGTCGAATGTATGTTTTGCATTTTTGCTGGGACTGGCTCGTAGTGTACCTTACTTGGGCAGCATACTTTATTAGTGCGCCTTGGTGATAATTGTTAACAGATACGGGTAATGCAAAAACTTTAGCGTGTGTGTCTCGCTAGATATATATACCCGTTTTCATTCCATGCGGTACGGTCACAATCATAATTTGTGCTCCTCCCGGTCTCATATGTTCTCTTTGCAGATAAATGAGCACACATTCAGAGCTTCGATGTTTACGTTTTTGGCTTGAATTAAATAAGAAACGTGTGCTCACCGTCAATCAAAGCCTCACTTTTTACCACGTAAAAAAACAAGCAAACTCACCGCCGCAGCCCGGCTTCAACAGGAAGCCAGGCAACCTTTGTTGGGACGGGGGCGGGGCCGGACACGCGACCGGAGCTTTCCAGGAGGCAGGCTGCAGTGGCTGGCGCATGGCTCCGGTGCAGAGAGAGGAGAGCCCTGCGTGCAGCCGGCGTCCGCCCGGGAAGCCAAGGAGCGGAGTGCCAGTGTCCCTGTGCCCGTTGACGTCGGAGTGAGCAGCCCGGAGCGGGACGAGTAGAAGTCCGCGGGACGAGTAGAAGTCCGGGTGAGTGGGGCTCCGTGCTTGCGTGTCTGTGTGTATGCAGGGGGGTGGGGGTGGGGGGCGGCAGCGTGTGTGTGTGTGTGTATGTGTGTGTGTGTGCGCGCGCGCCTGTGTATTGTGTGCGTGCATGCAGAGGGGTGGGGGCTGGCTGTGTCTGTGTGTGCGCTTTGCACCGCGCATGCGCAGCTATCAGACGCTCGCTCCCGAGGTGAAATCCGACCTCGTCAAAGCGCGCGTCTGGTAGCTGTCCACTCTCCTAAATACGGGCAGCATAAGTTGTCGAGCTGATGCATTCATGCTTCGCATGAATGCCACATCAGCTCGACCTAAAAAGGGATACTCTGCTGCCTAGGCCTTGTGGGACTCCGAGGGATCCCCTCTTGGACCAAAAATGATGTAAAAAAGTGTTTGTGGCAAATTAAGCTTAAAATAAATTAACCCATGGGCCGATTGTGAAATAATGGGAAAGGGGTAGTTCCCTCTCTCTGAGCCTTCAAAGGCCTTGGAAACTATATCCCCTGGGGCTGACATTGTTGAAAGGAAGGGGTTGTGCGACCCCCTCCCTGAGCCTCAAGGAGGCTCTTACACCTCCATCCCCAGGGCTGCTGTATGATTACAGAGGAGGGGGTGCACAGCATCTCTCCCCAAGCCTAGAAACGCCCTGAGGACCCCATCCTGGAGTCAACTCCACTGTTTGTGTCCCCAGGAGCCCACCTCAAAGACCGCTTCCCTACTCGCAAGAGTGCGGGCAGGGAAAACTAGTCTGCTTACAACCAGCAAGAACTGCAAACAATGGTCCCATCGGTGGGTGCAACCTTTTGTTTATTAGCCCTTGCAGACAGGGAATCTGACATTCCTCCCTTCTTCTGTCGTCTGGGAGAAAAACCAGCTCCCGGGGCTCCCTCAACTTTGTGTTGCTGTTACCCTGGGTGGGCACAAGGGAGATGAGGTCCCTAGGGCCTGGAAAGGCTCGCCCTCTTAAAACAAGCATTGAAAATGCAATGGGTCTCGCATTAGAAAAGTTGGAGCTATTGGTCTTGTAAATGACTTTTTTTTATTTATGTGTTTTTGAAAATAGCTAAATTAATAGCTTTGTCATTTACAATGCCAATAGTTATAACTTTTGCAAATGTGACACCTATAGCATTTGTAATGCAACATGTTTTTTATTTACGTGACTTAGATGTATTGATATTACAAATAACAATGGCTTTTAATTTTTTTAAATAATTAATACTTTAATAAAAGTGATTGTAATTTATAATGGCAATAGCTTAAACTTTTGTAAATAACTTTTGTGAAGAATATGTTCAGTGTATTTTATTGTGACGAAAATCCAAGAACAGAAGTGATTATTAACATCTTTTTATGACATTTGTAAAAAAGCTTGAAACATTGAGAGAACATATTTGAACCAGTGGTGCTGTGGTTGCGCTGAGTAATGCTGTGGTTGCGCTGAGTGATGCTGTGGTTGCGCTGAGTGGTGATGTGGTTGCGCTGAGTGGTGCTGTGGTTGCGCTGAGTGGTGCTGTGGTTGCGCTGAGTGGTGCTGTGGTTGCACTGAGTGGTGCTGTGGTTGCGCTGTTGTGACATAAAATCCAATCACCCTCAAGATGTAGGAATCAAAGAAATGCAGCAGGTGAGGTGGAATGGACGACATAGTGAGAGCCATGATGCCTAAGAAAGATATAGTCATGGCTGGGGCAAGGAAATATCATCGAGTATAAACAGTTTGAATCATAAACAGTCGTCCATGAATGAACAAATCTCAGTGTTAGAGACCCCGATGGAGTATCAGCAAGCAGCGCAGGGTGTCATGGGTCAAGTGAAGAAACGGAGCACCAGGGCCACATGCCGCAGAGAGCTAGCGGGCGTGGCTGAATTGCATATTGAAAAACATAGGGACATCTTACAGTGCAAATGTAAAGCAGCGACGTAGCGATAAAGCATGCGAGCAAGGGAAAATATACAACGGAGGAAAGTATAAACGGTGTGCTCAGTATAGTAGTTGTCAAGCGTTCGAAGTGCATATAGTGAGGACGCTTGTAATTAACCCCTTCCATGCTCATGACGAGCTCAGCTCGTCATGAAGTACACTGCTTGTGTGCTCATGACGAGCTGAGCTCGTCATGAAAAATGGGATTCAGAAATCATCAGCACAGAGGGGGAATTGCTGTAGCAGCGATGGTGTTAAGGATGGAGACACAAATCAAGGTGCCATGCAGAAACAGAGCTATATATATATCAATAGTGAAGCTAATAAAATAGCAAAACCAACAAACAAAATGCGAGCGGAGCGAAAACCAATCGCATCCTGTAAAGAGCGCATATCAGTGGGCTTACCTCAAATGACGATCTAAGCGTATCGGCACTTCCTGAAGTGATAGGATTTGCAATCACAAGCTCCTTATATTATGTAAGCCAAGCGCGCGAAAACCTAAATATGAAGAGGGGCAAGGAAAAACAAGCAACGAGGGTGGTGAGGAGCTCACAAACTCAAGCAATGAGGGGGGGTGAGGAGCTCATGCACTCAAGCAACGAGGGGTGGAGGGGGAGGAGCTCACGCACTCAAGCAATGAGGGGGTGAGGAGTTCACGCACTGAAGCAACGAGGGGGGAGGGGAGAGGAGCTCACGCACTCAAGCAACGAGGGGGAGGGGGGTGAGGAGCTCACGCACTCAAGCAATGAGGGGGGAGGAGCTTACGCACTCAAGCAACGAGGGGGGAGGAGCTCAAGAACTCAAGCAATGAGGGGGGAGGGGGGAGGAGCTCACGCACTTAAGCAACGAGGGGGGGGTGAGGAGCTCACGCACGCAAGCAACGAGGGGGGAGGAGCTAACGCACTCAAGCAACGAGGGGGCGGGGGTGAGGAGCTCATGCACGCAAACAACAAGGTGGGGAGGAGCTCACGCACTGAAGCAACGAGGGGGGTGAAGAGCTCACGCACTGAAGCAACGAGGGGGGAGGGGGAGGAGCTCACGCACTCAAGCAACCAGGGGGGAGGGGGAGGAGCTCACGCACTCAAGCAACGAGGGGGGTGAGGAGCTCACGCACTCAAGCAACGAGAGGGGGGAGGGGGTGAGAAGCTCACGCACTCAAGCAACGAGGGGGGAGGGGGTGAGGAGCTCACACACAAGCAACGAGGGGGGAGGGGGGTGAGGAGCTCACGCACGCAAACAACGAGGTGGGAAGGAGCTCACTCAAGCAACGAGGGGGGCGGGGGTGAGGAGCTCACGCACTCAAGCAACAATGGGGGGAAGGGGGATGAGTGTTGAGTAAAGTGAAGTGTAAAGGGAATTAAATTCAGGATATGATCTTTAACCTCATAGATGCTATTAAACATTCCTCCCCAGTGCTGCGCTGTCCATTGGAACTAGTGCTGAATGGACGTCCAATGGTCGTGCGCAGCACTGGGGAGGTAGTGCTGCCGTCGGCCAATGCACCGAGGCAGCACTTAAGGGGTTATATATAACATACGTGAATAGTTGGATAGTTTTCATTGCAGCCCAAAGTCAATGAAGTTTACCATATGGTTTCTTTCTAAATGGTGCTCCATTCAATCTGTGCAAGCCCTTTTTGTTGGTGCAAAGTTCCTTTTTAGGTCGAGCTGATGTGGCATTCATGCGAAGCATGAATGCATCAGCTCGACAACTTATGTTGCTGATATTTAGGAGAGTGGACAGCTACCAGACGCGCGCTTTGACGAGGTCGGATTTCACCTCGGGAGCGAGCGTCTGGTAGCTGCGCATGCGCGACTCAAATCCCTTGCTCACACACACACACAGGCAGCCCCCACCCCTCTGCATGCACGCACGCACACACACAGGCGCGCGCATGCACACGCAGGCATACGGCACCCATACAGGCACCCATACAGGCACACTATCCCCTACCTCGCATTCTCTCTCAATCACAGAGTCACGCATGCGCACACACATTCCCTCGCGCACACACGCACACACGTGCGCACACACTCCCCTCCCCCCCCTCCCCCCTCCCCCCCCCAGGCATACACACACGCATGCACGCACTTCACTCACCGACTGCGCTCTTCCGGCGGGGCTCCTCACGGCGCGGCGCGTCTCCTCTTCTCAATCGGGGCTCCCTTAGGTCCGAGGAGCCCCGCAACAGGCGCCACACTCCTCCTTCTCATGGCCCCCTCCTGGGGACCCGGGCTACCTTCGACCGGCAGGGCGCTCCATGCGCCGGCAGCTCGGGAGGCGGGACTTCCGGTCGGCCGCGACCGGATTGGCCGGCCGGCCAAGAGCTTCCGGGTCGCCGCGGGACTTGTTGTAAAAAAGCTGCCTCACATTTAAGCGTAACAAGATACCCGATTTTCTCCGGATTTATTTCCTGTTGTAGGTGTTTGTAGTGTTTATTCATTCACTGGGTTTGCGCACTTGTTCAACTTCCTTGGCCATTTGGGGACTGAATAGTGCAGCACACTAACTAAATAAACCTCTTTTGAATTGCACGGGTTTGCAAATTAAAGTTATCACTAACTGTATCGAAGTTGACCATTTGCAAGAAATACTTCTTGTCTGTGGAATTTGAAGTAATAAATAGCTTTTGTTTATTTCTTGTTTTGTTTTTGTTGCGAAATTAAGGTGGGCAGAACTTTCCCGGCAGTGGGAGGGGAGGGGAGAGGTGGCGCTGGTTGTAGGAGAGTCTGTCTGTGAAAAGCAGGTACACACTGCACCTCTTTTAGGAGGGAATGGTAAACTCCAGCATATGCCCTTCTCGTTTCGCGCTGGGCGTCACACATTGTTTTTTTTTATTTGTTCAACAAAGTGAAAAGGGGCGTACGTGTTAATTAATGTTGGCAACTTTTTGTAAGCAGTGGTGTCTTATGCGTTCACACTTCTACTAAGATACCGAGATCGTACCTTAAATAAAAGAGGGACCCACCTTATCCAGCTTAATGTAAAATATTTGCAAATCGAGTTGGTTCTAAGAGAATGCCACTGTTCAATGTCATAGGTTCATCAAAACAACTCCATCGCTGACGTTTAGCTTCACAGCTCTTTTTAAACCAACAGCACTTTACGGGTCGAAGTTTTTAAGTACTTTTTGCCTGGTAAAACAAGAAACTACAGGTCCCAGAATTAAATGAAAGGCTTTTTGCTAAATACCAACAACGTCAAGCTTCTCACGTGGCACCGAGCTATGTAGAGCCCTATATAACCCAGGCCGGTCAATGCTTTTTTTCCCCAGACTGGGCTAAGAACACTGTGGGTAAAACAAACTGGAGACCAAACAAAGCGGAGTAATGTCCAAACGAGTCAGGAAATGCTCTGACTGCGTGGTCTGGTCTTTAAATAACATTTTTGTGTGTAATGAAGTCTCGTTGATTGTGGAGAGAGAGAGTTTATATCTGTTTGGTCCTTAACTTAGCGTGCCCTAGTCATATAAAACATGTATTAAACATATGAACAATTTTTATTATAGTTTTTGTCTGATGAACAGAGAGACTTCCTATATTTCTCCCCATAAAACCATCCCGATGCCAACCTCTTTCCAGAGGAGTGGGTGCTTATCATATTTTCTGGATGACCAATTATCTTGTTAATGATTCCCATTGAAATAGACTGTAGGCAAATTGATTTTATGTGATAATCTGTCAGTATGGCCTGTCTACAGCCCAGTGCTTTACATGGGCCGGTACTATCTTGTACGGAGTACTTGCACTTTTTTATTTTGAGAGGGAGAGTACCCGCACTTCCCAAGAGTGACATAATGCTTTTAATTGGAGAGCACTGGCACTTGTCAGAATCAAAAAGGTACTCTAGTACAGAGTACCTGCACTTCTTTTTTTTCCATTTCAAGCACTGCTGGGGGCCATCTGGTCTTCGCTGGGGCACCTTGATGAAATGTTGCTCAGAATCCTAACTTATTTTGGCCTTGCAGTGCACACAGTCTTTTTGTGAGACTTAATGCTCAATATAATGTAACACAGGCACAAGTTATCTTTAATTTGTGCACTGGAATATGCAAAAAAGGGGACTCAAAATAACTGAAAGAAATGAGCCGGCGCATAATAATTCCCTGCTCTGGCTCATTTAAATATGCTCTGGTTCAGGTATAGTTTTTATGACCAGCCTGGCCAGCGCGCTGCTCTGCGAAGCATGCTGTATTCAGGTAGGGATTTGAAGCCCCACCCATTTCCCGTCCATCATTTCAATTGGCTCCTGTTACTGTCCTTTCTAAATCGTTGCATTTGATTCATGAAAAGGGTTAGCAGTCCCGCCTTGTTTGTATAGGGATACAGTACAGTGGACTCAGTATCAGGGCACTTTAAGAGCTGATTGTGCTCAAATTCGCAGGACGGTACCAAACATTCGACAAACTACACTACATTAGCTACTGCATTTGAGGTTGTGGAGTTGGGACAAATGCTACATTTGGTTACTTTATTAGTGCCTGGATTTTTCCAATTAACAGCTGTGATAATTCTCCCATCTGGTAGTTATTGTTTGCTGTTCATTTTTTGGGGGGTGATGGGCTACGACAGAGTGGACTTCTCTCTCTTTTTTTTAAGGTATTAAATGAGAAGAAAATGTGTAGAGCAAGAATCGATCATCTAAAGGAATTTTTGCTCCAGCCGTGAACAGGAAATGCTAATTACCATACATACCTCCAGAATCCTTTGCGCACAAAACATCGTGTTTATGAGGCTGACAGGTGATAGAGTACAGTTCGGAGTTTTGCTCCTGGTTTCCTATTGCCCATTGACACTGTGGTTTGCACACTCTGTCAATTTGTTTTTTATTCTACCACTGGGCAAAGTACCATTAGATGTGTGCTTAAAAATATCAGCAGTACTTATACACTCGTGCACGGCTCGCTCTTGGATTTATTTTTATTGGCCATTAACTCTGTGGTTTGCGCACTCTGTCAATTTTTTACAAACAATTTTTTATATTCTTCCACTGGGCAAAGTAACATTTGCTGTGGGCTTAAAAATATCAGCATTCGTTAATCACTCGTGCATGGCTTACTTTTTTTGATATCACTTGTTTTCTCTCTCTCTCTCTCTCTCTCTCTCTCTCTCTCTCTCTCTCTCTCTCTCTCTCTCTCTCTCTCTCTCTCTCGCGCTCTCCCTTCTCTCTCTTTCTCTCTCTCTCTCTTTCGCTTCCCTTCATTTACTCTATCTCCCCTTATTTCTCTCTCTCTTTGACTCCCCTTCATTTACTCTATCTCCCCTTATTTCTCTCTCTCTTTGACTCTCCTTCATTTACTCTATCTCCCCTTATTTCTCTCTCTCTTTGACTCCCCTTCATTCACTCTCTCTCAACTTTATTCTTTTTCCTCTTGCTCTCTTTTCTCTCACTCATTCCCACACTTGACAGGACCAACAGTGGGCGCTTCTTACATACAGGTACAACAGAGGGCGCATCTCACACAGACAGGAACAGGGGCCACATCTCACACAGACAGGAACAGAGGATGCTTCTCACACAGACAGGAGCAACAAAGGGAGCATCTCAGAGACAGAACAACAGGGGGCGCATCTCACATAGACAGGAACAGGGGGCGCATCTCACATAGACAGGAACAGGGGGCGCATCTCACACAGGCAGGAACAGGGGGCACAACTCACACACACAGGACCAACAGGGGGCGCATCTCACAGACAGGAACAACAGACATCTATCTATCGCCCTCACTCTATCTATTTATCTATCGCCCTCACTCTATTTTTTTTTTTTTTTTTTAAATATATTTTTATTGCAGAGTTATAAAACAGCAGGAAAAAGTAAACAGCCAGTGCACTTGTGGGCTCCCCCCGACCAATGACAGTTCACAGTTGTACACAGCCCTTCAGCCCGCATCCCGGAGGCCGGGCGGCATATCAGATCGCTCGAGAGGAACACAACACAGTGTACGTCCCATTGGGACCCTGGCGGAAGGTCGTTTTACGTATCTGCTTTTACCCCCCCACCCTCAACAACATTCCCGTCAGCCATCTCCGTGGAAACAACGTAATTGCCCCCGTCGGGCCTGCTCTGGGCTATTCGGACCTTCGTGCCAGGCCGTCCCACCCAATCAGTCTGCCCGCCACTCAATACCCCCTGTCCCAGTAGTTCCAAGGCCTCCACCAGCAACCCTCCAATGGCTTCCGGCCCTCCCCAAGCCCCTTACAACTAACCCCCCCAACGCCCCCCCCCCCTGGCAACTGCTAAGGTGTGTGCTTCGCTCTACTGAACTGGATGGTTCCACTACAGTACGTAGTGAGATACTTCTGTGTTCGCCCCGCGGTGTCCAGCGGCTTAGTTCTCGCCGTCCTCATCCTCAACCAAAGCATCACGCAGAGCCTGTACCACTAACTCCCATGCACGCGCCGCATCCAGAGCTTTCTCATTCCCCAACTTCACTGCTTGCTTCATCCGGAGCACGCTCTCGCAGTCAGACCATCGCAGCAACTCATTCTTCCATCTACGCAGTGAGGGACCCCCCCTGGCCTTCCAGTGCCACGATATTTCCCTTTGAGCCAGTATCAGGCCCAGATCTATGAATTTACTTGTCACCTTGGTGTGCTTAGTATGCGGGAACCAGAGCAATAGACACGCCGCCATGTCGAATTCTACCTCCCTGTCAGTCACTTCATTCAGGAGTTCCCCTACCTCCGCCCAATAAGTTCCCAGTTGTGGACACCCCCAAAACAAGTGGTCCATGTCCGCCCCTAGGGACGAGCATCGGGGGCAACAGGCATCCGGCACCCGAAAGTGCCGCTGTAGTTTCTCTGGAGTTAAATAGGCCCTATGGAGCACATAAAAATGGACCTGCTGAAAGCGCGCGTTCCTGGTGCCCTTCCACGTGCGTCGCAGGATATGGCCCCATGCCGTATCCGGTATGGGCCGGCCAACGCTCCCCTCCCATTTAGCTTTGAGCCCATGGAGTGGTTCCAGCCCTTCGTTCAGCATCCTATTATGGAGGCACGTCACAGCTTTGAATGTACCAGCCGCCATCACCACATATTGGCATGCCATAGTCGTCGCGGGCTCCAGGAGCCCCTCTTTCCAGTGCTTTTGCATGGCAGCCACTACAGCCACGTGTAGTAGGAAGCCCCCCTCAGGCAGTCCGAACTGGTCCCGGAGCACGTCGAACGGCGCCAACGCCCCATCTATATACAAGTCACCCACCACCTGCAACCCCGCGTCCTCCCAGTCCATCAACGGGGACCAATCCCCTCCGTGCGGCAAAGCCGTCAACATCCCGATCGGGATCTCCGGGGCATAAGGCCGCGATGCCCTCGCTCTCCGAAGGCTCCTCTGCCAGCACAGCCGGAGCGTCCGCTCCTCCATGGTGAGGGCTCGTAACTCGAGCCGTTGCTGCATAATGATGTACGACAGCACGTGGCGCTGAATCCCCCGCCCCCGGTCTTCCTCCGGCCCCCGGAACACCCTGGCCACGTTCTGCGTAAGGACCTGCAACTGCGCCGCTAGATAGTACAGCTCAAGGTCGGGCACGGCCATGCCCCCCTCCAGCTTGGGGCGAAGTAGCGTGCTCAAGGCTATTCTGCGACGACCATGCCCCCACAGAAAGCCAATAATCAGTGACCGCAGTTCCCTAAACACCCCCTGGGGAATCCAGACAGGTAGCGTTCGGAAATAATAAAGGAAGCGGGGGAGCGCCACCATTTTCAACAATGCTATCCTGCCCAGGACTGTCAGCGGGAGGGTCGACCAGAAAGACAAGCTACCCCGCAGTGACCGGACACAACGGCCGATGTTACCCTCCAAAAGGTCAGCAGCCGAGTGGTAAATGCGGACACCCAAGTAGGTGATGCAAGAGGGTTCCCATGCCACACCCAAGTCGCTGCTAGGGGCTGGCGATCCCGCTCTCAGCGGAAACACGCAGGTCTTTGCCCAATTGACCTTAAGGCCCGACAGTCGGCCGAACTCGGACAGCAGATCCATCGCTCCAACCAGTGCCCCCGAAGTGTCAGCTAGGTACAGGAGCAGGTCATCTGCATAGAGCGATATATAATGCCATTGCCCATCACTCACTATTCCCGCGTATCGGTCGCCCGACCTCGCATGGGCCGCCAAGGGTTCCATCGCCAGGGCAAACAGAGGGGAGAGAGAGCATCCCTGTCGTCGTGTTCCCCTGCCCACTGGATACGCGGCAGATACCAGGCCGCCCAATCGAACTCTCGCCGTCGCCGAGGTGTGCAAGACCCTCGTCCACCTTCGAAACCCATCGCCCATGCCGAACCGCTCCAGCACTCCATCCAAGAAAGGCCATTCCAAACTGTCGAAGGCCTTCTCAACATCCACGGACAAAACCGCCGGCGTCCCCTCCCCATCCAAGATGGCGTCCATTATTCCCACCAGGCGGCGGATATTCATCGCCGTGCTCCTCGTGGGTATAAACCCGGCTTGATCCCTGTGCACCAGGCCCGTCATGTGCGGGGCCAATCTAGTGGCTAGGATGCGACTCAGGATCTTGTAGTCCACCGTCAACATGGACAGCGGGCGATAAGACCTCACGTCCGCGGCATCCCGGCCAGGCTTGAGGAGTGGTACTATCAAGGCCTCCCGCATGGAGCCAGGCAATGCCCCCTTCTCGAAGGCCTCCGTATACACCACCAGCAGCCTGGGCGCTAGAGCGTCTACATAGTGCTGATAGAACTCGACTGGGAGTCCGTCCACCCCGGGCGTCTTGTTACGGGCCATATGTTTGATGGCCACTCGAATTTCCGTAAGCGTGATCGGGCTACCCAGGTCCTTCGCGTCGTCCTCGTCCAAGACCGGAAGCGGCCTCTCCCCCAGGTACTCCACGATGTCCTGAACCCCCACTCCCAACTGACTCCGGTACAATTCCTCGTAGTAACCCCTAAAGCGGTCCAATACAGCTGCCTGGGTGTACACCATCTCTCCCTGCGCGTTAGTAATGCTGAGGATCGGGCAACCCCTAAGTTCCGGGCTAGCTAATCTGGCTAAGAGGGTACCCACCTTGTCCCTTTCTGCGTGTGCCCTGATAATGTACTGCCTATAGTCATAACATCTCAAACGTTCCGTCTCCGCGGCTACCACTTCCTTCGCCTCCAACAACTGGGCCTGTAGACCTGGCCTAGTTGGCCTGCGGCGCTCCAGGTCCCTCAAAGTGTCCTCCGCTTTCATTAAGTCATTCAGCACAGTCGTTCGAGCATTCGAGAACCTGCCCAAGCACACCCCTTTCATTGCATCCCATTCAGTAGACCTGCTCGTCGCCGTTCCTTCATTCACACCGAAATAACTATCAATGCCCTGCCGGACCGCATCGTCGAACACAGAATCCTCTAGCGTCTCCGGCCGAAGCCGCCATGTTGGTATTACTGAGCGCTCCCTCTGCCATTGAATATGCACCAACAGGGGGTTATGATCGGATATCGTCCTAGCAAGGTACTCAGCATGAGTAATCAAGGGGGCTAGGGAGCTCCCGCAAAGCACCGAATCAATCCTGACATGTAAATCATGGAGAGCGGAATAAAAGGAGTAATCCCTGGTTCCCCTGTGCCTCTCCCTCCAGACATCCAGCAACCCCCACCGTTCTTGCCAGTCCTTCCTGTGCGCGGCCAGCCTGCGCACAGGAGAGTCTACTAGGGGGGGATGGGACCTATCCAGAGCCACGTCGGTAATCGAGTTGAAGTCCCCCCCTAGCACTATCGGACCCGCCAGGAAAGAGGCCAAGGACCCCGAGAGGCTATCAAAGTATCGGCCTTGGTCAGTGTTCGGTGCATAAACACAACAGAAAACCACATCCCGTCCATACAATCTCCCCTCCACCGCTACAAACCTGCCATCCGGATCTATTACCTGATTCAGCACTTGAAAGGGTATCCCCGCCCTCACCCAGATCAAGACCCCCCTGGCATACGCTGAGTAAGTGGTGCCAAAAACCTGGCCCCGCCATCTTTTCTGCAAGGCAGCGCACTCTTTTTTGGTGAGATGAGTCTCCTGGAGCATAGCTATCTGAACCCCCCTGCGCACCAGGTATGCATGTACTTTGTGACGTTTCACCATAGTCCGCAGCCCCCGGACATTCCACGTTAGGCATTTCAAATTAGGTAATGTCCCCATTCCAATTCCGTACAGTCCGAATCAAACAACAACGGTCCATGGCCCCCCCAATGCAGTTGCCCCCCCCCAAACAACCCCAAAACTGAAACATTCCCCAAACCCCATTCCCCAGGACAGAGCACACGAACCCAACGGCCGCCCCCATCCAAACCTTGATCCAACTTCTCACACACTTACCCTGTGGTCTCCACCACAGTCGACCTTAAGGGCCTAGGGGGGGTGAGTCGCCGCCGACCCCAGCTAGCGGAGCCCGCGTCCCGCCCTTCATCCCCTCCGATACACTCAGCTCCCCCACCCAGCAACCCGCCCTCCAGCAACAGGATATCACCCTACCATGAAGTCCCGATCTAGTCCCAAGTCTATCTCAGCCGCAGAAAATAGTATCCGAAGTCTGTGGGGTCACCGCCGGCCCCTTTTGGCTCTCCGCCTCCGAAAGTTCCTCTCCTGTTCTGCTGCCTTCTCCTCCCGAGTCCGTTTCGGCCCGTTCACTGTTCTGTCGCGACCCTGTAATGGCCGCCGTCGCCGCGAGTGCATCCCTCTTCTCCGCCGCCATTTGAGCCTCCCGCTTCTCCCGCTGGCGCCTGTTGCGGGACCTGATGCGTTGTGACTGCCGCACCCGGGGCTGCTTGGGCTGGTCTCGCCGACTTTGGTGGGTCCTATCCGTCCCTGCTCTGTACGACTCCAGCCATTGCCAAACTTCGTCCGGAGTCTGGAAAAAGTGTGTGGTGCCGTCCATAATAATCCGCAGCTTGGCCGGGTAGAGCAAGGAGTACTGAATGCCTTCCTCCCTGAGCTCCTTCTTCACAGCCAGGAACGATGCCCTGTCCTTCTGGACCGCTTGCGTATAGTCCGGAAAGATCGTTACCTTGCTGTTCTCCACCTCATAAGGGCCCGACATCCTGGCCCGCTGGATGAGGAGGTCTCGGTCCTTGTAGTGGAGGAGCCGCACCACCATTGGTCGGGGGGGGCGGCCAAGCCCCGGCGGGCGAGCGGGCACCCGGTGAGCCCGCTCCAAAGTGAAAAATGGAGTAAGCCCCTCCGGCGCCACCACAGTGCGGAACCAGTTCTCCATGTAGGCCACCGCATCCTCCCCCTCAATCCGTTCCGGCAGGCCTACGACCCGCACGTTGTTCCGCCTATTGCGGCCTTCGGCATCCTCCGCCCTCCGCTCTAAAGTGTCCAGTCGGGCCAAAATGTCTGTAATCCTGTGCTCCGCGGTCACCACCGATGGCTTCAGGTCCAGCAACAGTTGGTCATGATCCTTGACCCGATCCGCCAGCTTCGCGTGATCCGCGCGTAGCAGCCCCAGGCCCGTGGCCACTTGGGCAATGTCATTGTGCAACGCCTCCTTAGTGGAGGTGATCGCCTCAAGGATGGCATCCAAGCGCCGGTTCAGCCGCTGTTCCTGATCAGGCTCCGGGGAGGGATTCTCATTCAGCTGGGTCGATGTCGCCGAGTCCCCCTCGCGGCTCCCGGGCATCGGCCCTCCGATCGCCGCCATGTCAGGGCGCTGCGTCACAAGGCCGGCCACCCGTACTGTGGGTTCCCCCGTGGGTCCGTGCCGGACACCGGGCACCGGGTAGTGCTATGTCACCGCCAATGGTCTCAGGAGCACTGACCAGGCGGGCGAGCTCCGTTCCGTCACCCCCGCTGGGGGGAGGATGAGTCGTAGGGCGGTGGTCGGCGAGAACCCCTGACCTCCTGGGTGAATCGGGCAGCGTCCCCCGGCCTCGGGGCTTCGCTCCGCCAATCACAGTACGTTGGGCAGCCGGGTGCGGGGTCCCTCTCTGCTTGGCGACAGCCGGACTCAGGGCTGAAGTTCGGGACCGTCCGACCTCCTCGCCGCCATTTTCTTCACACCCCGGACTACACCTCGGCCGCCTCTTCCTCGATCTCCTCGGGGCCAGCAGTCCCCCAGCGATTCACCGATTACGTCCAGCTGTCCCCTTACACTTCAGAGGGCAGGAACGTCGTCTCCGGGTCGCCTAGGGTCCCGAAAAACAGGAGAATTAGTGGGATTCCGCGCGGAGCTGCGAGCTCACGCCGCCATCCCGATCGGCGTCCAAGCCACGCCCCCATCGCCCTCACTCTATCTGTCTATCGCCCTCACTCTATCTGTCTATCGCCCTCACTCTATCTGTCTATCGCCCTCACTCTATCTGTCTATCGCCCTCACTCTATCTGTCTATCGCCCTCACTCTATCTATCGCCCTCACTCTATCTATCTATCTATCGCCCTCACTCTATCTATCGCCACTCACTCTATCTATCTATCTATCTATCTATCTATCTATC